>NW_027361796.1:3547500-4147500 GCF_039654945.1 Dendrobates tinctorius
AGGTACTTTTTCCTCTTTCTATGGACAATTTTAATCTTTTTAGCCCCATGGTGAACTTGGTACATGGGGCATAATCTGAATTTCAAACTCCTTTAGTATTTTACTTTTTATTATTTTCTATTTTTGAAGTCTTTCTTAAAGAGTCAAGTAGGCGGTGCCTGACCCTCATCGCTATTTGGAGGTTGCAATTTAGGTTGGCTACTTAGTTTTCTAATTGATGAGTGAGTTCAGTATATATAAAGGTCTATCTCTGAGCGCAAATATTAAAATTTTTTTAATTATGTATCACAGTTTAGCTGCACGATTTCAGCCAGGCAGGGCCAATTTTAGGCAAAGTGGGGCCCTAGGCAAAAGTTTAAAATGAGGCCCAAATGCTAACATATTGCATATCACATAGAGGCATTTCGGTTGTATTTACATGCACTGAGTGCAGGACGCTAAATGAGTGTGATCAACAATGATGTGCAAACGTGCCCGCCACTACGCATTACACACCTGAGCACCAAGCACTTCCGGGATTCCTCGGCGGGAACATGGGTCTCCACCCTGCTTTTTTTGGCTGACTTTACAGAATCAATCACGATGCAGGGATTGTCTGCCAGGCAATGAAACGCCACAGCCATCTTTGTTGTGGTCATGCAGTGATTGGCTGGCTGCACAGCATTATCAGAGGTATAAGAGACCGGACTCCACCCTGCTCGGCACATTCAGCTCTGTATTGAGATAGTGTAGGGAGAGCTGCTGCCGAGATAGGGTCATAATTGAGGATTTATTAGTCAGTGTGGGGTCTACCATCGTAAACTATTCAAATCCAGATAAACCAACAGTCCTTCTAAGGAGTAATTCTGGAGTATATAGGTTCCATTGTTAGGTAGGCAGGGTAGTGTACGTCGCTCTATACACATCAGTGCAAGATCTGCAGACACTGTATGTGTGTATATAGATCGTTGCATACATCAAGAGGGTCCATTCTGTTCTTGTGTTCTGGTGCTGCTGCTACCTGTAGGATATATTGGCCGTATATACCTAGCCCCAGGTGTAATTGGCTTTGAAATTTTTTTTGGCCAGGGCTAATAGAGCTTTTTTTTGTTGCAAAGCAATCCAGAGCCCTTTTTTCCCTCTATTTACTTTTTGACAGTGCACAACACAGCCAGATCCTTTTCCTAGCACAGCGTGAAGATCCAGCAATTTTAAAGGGGTCCCAAACATCCCTTTTGAGTGTTCAGAGAAATATTTAATTTTTATGTGGTACGGTTGAGTAGATTTATTTTTTTGAGTGCCTTACACAATTCCTTGACACTATTTTGCTGAAATCCCCCCCCCCAAAAAAAAAAGGCCACATATTTTACAGTATGGTATATCTGTGACATGCCTCATCCATCCGTCTGCTAAAAATTTTGGTCTTCTTAGCCCTAAATTTAATTTTTTTTTATGTCTAGCACTGTACTTATATACAGCACTATTTAGCCAAAAAAAAAAAAACAGGCCACACATTTTTCGGTGTGGTATTTCTGTGTCAGCTCATATCTGTGTGTGCTTAAAATTTGGCCAGTTTTCTTTTTTTGCCCTGGATGTCACAGTACTTGTATACAGCAGTATTTAGCAAAAAAAAAAAAATACAGGCCACACATTTGTTGTAGTGGTATCTCTGTGCCTGTTCATATTGGTGCGCGCTCAAAGTTTGGCCAGTTTATGCTGGTTTTCCTTTTTTTGTTCTGGATGTCACTGTACTTATATACAGCAATATTTAGCAAAAAAAAAAAATACAGGCCGCACATTTGTCGTACTGGTATCTCTGTGTCAGCTCATATCGGTGCATGCTCAAAGTTTGGCCAGTTTATGCTGGTTTTCTTTTTTTGCCCTAGATGTCACTGTACTTATATACAGCAATATTTAGCAAAAAAAAAATACAGGCCACACATTTGTCGTAGTGGTATCTCCGTGCAGCTCATATCGGCGCGTGCTCAAAGTTTGGCCAGTTTACAACGGTTTTCTTTTTTTTGCCCTGGATGTCACTGTACTTATATACAGCACTATTTAGCAAAAAAAAATACAGGCCACACATTTGTCGTAGTGGTATCTCCGTGCTAGCTCATATCTGTGCGTGCTCAAAGTTTGGCTAGTTTAGGGAGGTTTTCTTTTTTTGGCTTGGGTGTCACTGTACTTATATACAGTAGTATTTAGCAAAAAAATAGAAAAAATACAGGCCACACATTTTTTGGGGTGGTGTCTCCGTGCCAGCTGATATCTGTGCGTGTGTGGCGGCGAGGCGACAGGGCCCAGGCAAATTTAGGTGGTGAGGTGATGCTAATGATGGTGCTGATAGGCGGGGAAGGTGTGCTGTGCTCAGGTGATGCAGATCCAACAGGGCTGGGGGGGGTGACCCACCTCTTAGCGCAGACAGACGGGAGGCTGAGACAGGAAAGCGTATGCAACAGGTCCGTGCTTTATTCTCCAACTCCTTTAACAGCTTTCACAGAACATGACAAGAGATCTTAGGGATTGCTTCCCTCACCGACCCGGGTACCTCCACTTGTGCTGTGTCACCGTCGTGGTGTCCCCTGTGGTTCTCTTCGCTGCCCTAGGCACCTTCACCACAGCGCTTCACCACCCAGGATACACCGTTATCCTCACCCTCAGGGTGTCACTGTCTGCTGCTACCGTCATCTGGGTCACCCCCCATGACCGTCCTCACTGTCAGGCTCTCTCTCTGAGGGTTCTCTGCTGCCTCTCCTCACAGCAGACCCTCCTCTCTTGTGAGCTCCCCAGGCTGGCTCAAGCTTCTAGAAGCTTACCTCAGGATTTATACTCTCAGCCCAGGTAGCCCAGCCACTTGACAGGCACCTCTGACCAATGAGAGTGACCTTGACCTCTGGCAGTTATGTAACATTCTCTTGACAGTTACATAACCACTAGTGTTGAGCATTCCGATACCGCAAGTATCGGGTATCGGCCGATACTTGCTGTATCGGAATTCCGATACCGACATCCGATATTTTTTCAATATCGGGCATCGGAATCGGAAGTTCAAAGTTGATTGACAGCCGAAATGACGTAATCATGATGCGCGGTGTGTGCGCATCATGATGCGCCGTCATTTCGGGCCTTCCGGGGGTCTCTGCCGGCCTGCCGGGGGGCTGTGCCGGCCTGCCGGGGGGCTGTGTGGACTGCCCGGGGTCTGTACCGGCCTGCCGGTGGTCTGTGCACCCTGTGGGGGTCTGTACTGGCCTGCCGGGGGGCTATGCTGATGTCCGGGGGTCTGTGCAGGCATCGTCCGATGGGACTACAAGTCCCATCTGGCGATGCCTGCTACCATGACAGTGATTGACACATTAGCCAATGATGGGACAGTAGTAGTCCCATCATCCGGCTAATGTGTTAAATGTTAAAAAAAAAAAAAAAAAATACTACATACATACTACATGCATGCTACATACATACCACATATATACTACATGCATGCTACATACATACTACATGCTACATACATACTACATATATACTACATGCATGCTACATACATACTACATATATACTACATACATACTACATGCATGCTACATACATACTACATACATACTACATGCATGCTACATACATACTACATGCTACATACATACTACATGCTAAATACATACTACATGCTACATACATACTACATGCTACATATATACTACATACATACTACATGCATGCTACATATATACTACATGCTACATACATACTACATACATACTACATGCATGCTACATACAATACATTCATACAATACATACATAGACATACAGTACATATAACATAGAGTAACATACTTACCAATACTTGTCACATTGTTCCCCGAAGCCTTTGTCTTTTACGGAATAAATATTAACATAACAAACCACAAAAATACTCACCCATGATCCGAAGCAGTCCACGAGTGTGTCCCACGACGATCTTGGGTAGAGAACTGCATCAGCTGATGCTGCCACTCTCTACGGGCTGCAGGAATCCAATGACGGAAGGTAGGTATCCTTCCGCACTGTATTCCTCCGCCACTTAAAAAAAAAGTCCCTAGTCTCACTTTATGGTAAAAGCTGAGTGGGAATTTACCATAAAGTGAGACTAGGGACTTTTTTTTTTAAGTGGCGGAGGAATACAGTGCGGAAGGATACCTACCTTCCGTCATTGGATTCCTGCAGCCCGTAGAGAGCGGCAGCATCAGCTGATGCTGCAGTTCTCTACCCAAGATCGTCGTGGGACACACTCGTGGACCGCTTCGGATCATGGGTGAGTATTTTTGTGGTTTGTTATGTTAATATTTATTCCGTAAAAGACAATGGCTTCGGGGAACAATGTGACAAGTATTGGTAAGTATGTTACTCTATTTTATATGTACTGTATGTCTATATATGTATTGTATGAATGTATTGTATGTAGCATGCATGTAGCATGTATGTAGCATGTATGTAGCATGTAGTATATATGTAGCATGCATGTAGTATATATGTAGTATGTATGTAGCATGCATGTAGTATATATGTAGTATGTATGTAGCATGTAGTATGTATGTAGCATGCATGTAGTATGTATGTAGCATGTAGTATGTATGTAGTATATATGTGGTATGTATGTAGCATGTAGTATGTAGTATGTATGTAGCATGCATGTAGTATATATGTAGTATGTATGTAGCATGTAGTATATATGTGGTATGTATGTAGCATGTAGTATGTATGTAGCATGTATGTAGCATGTAGTATGTATGTAGCATGCATGTAGTATATATGTAGTATGTATGTAGTATATGTAGCATGTAGTATGTATGTAGCATGCATGTAGTATATATGTAGTATGTATGTAGTATGTATGCAGCATGTAGTATGTATGTAGCATGCATGTAGTATATATGTAGTATGTATGTAGCATGTAGTATGTATGTAGCATGCATGTAGTATGTATGTAGCATATATGTGGTATGTATGTAGCATGTAGTATGTATGTAGTATGTATGTAGTATGTATGTAGCATGCATGTAGTATGTATGTAGTATGTATGTAGCATGCATGTAGTATGTATGTAGCATGCATGTATGTAGTATGTATGTAGCATGTATGTAGCATGTAGTATATATGTAGTATGTATGTAGCATGCATGTAGTATGTATGTAGCATGTATGTAGTATGTATGTAGCATGTAGCATGCATGTAGTATGTATCTAGTATGTATGTAGTATGTATGTAGCATGTAGTATGTATGTAGCATGTAGTATGTATGTAGTATGTATGTAGCATGCATGTAGTATGTATGTAGCATGCATGTAGTATATATGTAGTATGCATGTAGTATATATGTAGTATGTATGTAGCATGCATGTAGTATATATGTAGTATGTATGTAGCATGCATGTAGTATGTATGTAGTATTTTTTTTTTTTTTACATTTAACACATTAGCCGGATGATGGGACTACTACTGTCCCATCATTGGCTAATGTGTCAATCACTGTCATGGTAGCAGGCATCGCCAGATGGGACTTGTAGTCCCATCGGACAATGCCTGCACAGACCCCCGGACATCAGCACAGCCCCCGGCAGGCCGGCACAGCTCCCCGGCAGGCCGGTACAGACCCCCACAGGGTGCACAGCCCCCCGGCAGGCCGGCACAGCCCCCCGGCAGGCCGGTACAGACCCCCACAGGGTGCACAGACCACCGGCAGGCCGGTACAGACCCCGGGCAGTCCGCACAGCCCACCGGCAGGCCGGCACAGCCCCCCGGCAGGCCGGCAGAGACCCCCGGAAGGCCCGTACAGACCCCCGAGAGGCTGTACAAGGGCAGGAAAGGGTTTTTCCAATTCCGATACCGGAAGTCTCATAGACTTGAATGGGACTTCTGGTATCGGCATCAGCGATACCGATACTTTTTTAAAGATCGGCCGATCCATTCCGATCTGATATTTTGAAGTATCGGACGGTATCGCTCAACTCTAATAACCACCCTTTGCAAGCTCCTCACTTCTCTCTAATGGTCACTCTCATTATGACACCCTTTTTCATCGATCTGAGTGTCTGTCAAGTCAACCTCCTCACACATGCTCAAAGTTTGGCCAGTTTAAGCCAGTTTTCCTTTTTTTCCTGGGTGTCACTGTACTTATATATAACACTATGTTGCATTATTTTAAAAACAGGCCACATTTTACAGTGGGGTATATCTGTGACGCACCTCAGACATCCATGTGATTACAAATTGTGGATTTTAGGCCGGTATTCCAGTGTTTTCCTGTCTGTTACTCCAGTTATATACAGCACTATGTTGCATTATTTTTAAAAACAAGCCATATTTTACAGTGGGGTATATCTGTGACACCGCCACATACATCCATGTGCCAAAAATGGAGGCATTTTAGGCCTAAATTCCCTTATTTTGGCAGTCTGTCACACTCATTATATCCAACACTCTTTTGCATCCAAAAAAAACAAACAAACCATATTTTATAGTGGGGTATGTCGGTAAAAAGAATTCTGTTTCAATTTGTTATCGCAGCTTCATGACTGTGTTAAATGCTCCAACTATTACCACCATCATCATCTTCAGCCTAGAGGCAGTCACTGCGCAGATAGAAATTCTGAGTTGCCGAGGGTGAATGCTTAGGCGATGTTGTACTCTGTCTTGTACTCTGTCTCTGTATTACGAAGGCTAAATCTTCTTGATGAAATCATGCCTGGAAGAGCCAGAGCACGATAACGTGGAGGATCACGGAGACAGGACTCGCAACTACTGAAGCCTGGTGTTCCTGGGCAGGATTCTGACAAGCCCTCACCTACTAATACTGAACTGGTTGGACGATGACGTTTAAAAGGAGCCCATGCATTTTCTATAACTGAAGTTAGAGATTTTGACATTTCGTCTGCATTTCAAGAGATGTCAATTGGAGAGCGTGGTGGTCAGAGATGTGACTTCTAGACCACCATGGGAGCTGCCGCCTCTCCACCACAGAATGAAAGTCCGCAAGAACAATGTCTCTCCCCTCTGTAACAGTCTGTCATTGTAATTTTTTTTTAAACGATATCTATTACTAAGGCCTCTTTAACACTTCAGTTTTTTGCATCAGTCAAAATCCGTCAAAAGGACGGATGGCGGATCCGTTTTAGTACTGATGACAGCGGATGGCACAAATGAACAATTTTAAAGGAATCGCAGCCTGGAAAAGGAGAGAGAGAGAGAGAGAGAGAGAGATTTTTTTTTTGTCTGGCACCCAGAAAGAATTTCGGGTTAAATGAGTGTCTGGAGGATCCGCCACAGAAAAAAACGTTGCAAGCTCCGTTTTGAAATCTTTGAGGATGGTAACGGACAGGAACTTTTGGCGGATCCGCAAAAAAAACGGATGCAACGGACGGCAATCCGTCACAATCCGCCAATAATGGAAGTCAATGGGGAAAAAAATGGATCCTCAAAAGAAAATTGCGGATCCGTTTTTTTCAAAACCTGGCGGATTGTGACTGATTGTAAAAAACTGAAGTGTGAAAGAGGCCTAAGTATGCAACCCCTTTTCATGTACAGCACCATGGAATTAATGGTGCTATATAAATAACTAAATAATAATAATGCTAATAATTATGTTATTGAAGTTTTTTTTTTCTGTCAACTTGGTAGCTATACCCCAGTGGGTGTTGGCACATTGTCATGTTGACTACAGTCCCCAGATGTTATGTAGGTCCCTAAGCTCACCTCTATTTCAGCAGCATGATGAATTAATAGGAAAAGCACATGGTATTGGTGTAGCTGTTGTTTTCTTGCCAAAGAAACTCAATAACATCAATGAGGTGGTTAACCACACACGGAGTGGAGAAATAGTAAAGATGACAATTGACAAGCAGTTTCACATTTGAGGTAAAACAACTTCAACATGTTGCTTTAACTCTTACAACATTATATTCCAAAACCTCGAAGCAAAAGATGAATATATTGTGAATCAAATAGGTATGAATAATTAATCACACAAATGATGTTACGTAATTCTAAACATACACAACCTATCAGTGGGGAAATTATTTTCCATCAAAAATTTTAAGTATGAGACTAGTGAGTATAGCGCACGTGCGCAATACAGAGAGCCAGATCATGCCACGTTTTCAGCGTGGATTACCAATAATTATAAGGCACAGAGGAATGACAGAGGACGTTGGTATGGTCAGCAAGGTACTCCCTCAACATTTTCCCAAACTTTGCACTCCTTGTGAGAGTCCCCCACGTCTCAGGGACAGGGCGATGGGAGGGTCTGAGAAAACTCTCCCCAAACTTTGCCAGTGTTCCACTGCCTTTGCTGGCTTGGAGTTGTGTCTCTCTCACCTGTACTCCTTGCTTGGCCAACAAACTGTGATCTCTGCTGCCAGTGTTTTCAGATGTGAAATTTTGTAATAATTCCACAAGAAGGGATCTCTCTTCCTCCAACATTTTAGTACACTTATCTGCCTCTGGAATAAGAGATATAAAGTTCTCCTTGTAGCGTGGGTCTAGAAGTGTCACCAATCAATATTGTCCGTCACCTAGAATTTTGATAACCCGAGGGTGACGGGAAAGGCAGCGTAACATAAACTCAGCAATGCGTGCAAGACTGCTAGCAGTCAATACTTCCGTGTCCTCACCAAGAGGGCGACTGACCATGCTCTCCTCCTCCTCCTTGTCCTCAGGCCTCCAACACTTAGAAGTAACCTCAGTAATATCATTGTACAAACATCATTGTAAATACCTTCTTGTAAATACACCCCTGTATTTTTTATCTCCCCCACCTCATTTTAGATTGTAAGTTGTCACAAGCAGGATTGTTTTGTTTGGGTTTAATTATTGTTATCGTTGTTACTGTTAGGCGTTGGGTTCCTGTCTCTGCACAGCAGGAATTCCAAGCCTTGCCATCTGCGGTCTCCCATTCCTCTCCGGCTGCAGTGGAGCCTGCTGAGTAAAGATGTCGTTCTCGGCGTCTTGCTCAGTCTGCGGCTGTTGGCTTGGTTACTGCTGCTAATTAGGGTTCAGCTATTGTAACCTGCAATAGCCAGCAGCGAGCAGCTCCTGGGACTAAGTCCTTCTTTCTGTCCACTGAGCATGCCCGTGGGAAGTCCTCTCATTGGAGGTCTGAAGTCACATGCTCAGGTCCTATTGCTGCCCCCTTTGGACCACTAGGAAGGTCCTGGAAGGGCGCTGCTATGGAAGAGTCGCATGGCCGGACGGCCATGCGCTAGTATAGACTCATAATGTTGTTGGTATGTGTGATGATGTATGCATGAATCTGGTGAATGGCTCATTAAATTACCCCCTCCTTTGATACGCATGAGTTAGGGTATTTGAGTCAGCGCCAACAGGTGGCTATGCTTCCGCCACCATGCTCCTAGCACTAGCATCCGATGGTGTCGCCCACTGCTGGGCACTATCGAACCGCGGCAAGTGACAGTGGCACTGTGCACACTTGCACGCATTAGCTATTGGTGACTCTTGCTGGCACCGCAGTTGCAGCGCCGAGCGCTAGCGGTCTAGAGGGACTCCAGTCCTGCGGTCTAAAGGCCGAATCATGTGACCTTACACTATGCTCTCCTTCTGCCAAGTCCTGTGGTGTTAACAGGCTCTGGCGTTTCTTTCAGCGGCTCCGTGGAGTAACAGAGTTCGCCCCAGTGCACACCGGGTCAGTGGTTAACCCGCCGGTGCCATTTACTACTCTGCCATTACTAAGCAGTAGTTTTCCTTCTCTGCACGGTGGACCTCAGGTTGCGATCGCACTTCCTTATATTTTATATTTAGTGCGATCCACAACCCTAACATTATACTAGCGCCAGGGTCTGGCTAGTAATGGGGGACGAGCAGCGACTCCTTGCGTACATCCGGCAGCTGGAAGGCAGGTTGGCGGCTCTTGAGCGTCCAGCCTCAGCTGTGGATGTTACCGCGGTCGCGCTCCAGGCAGCCACAGAGGCTGTCTCCCGTGTGACCACTGCCATCCCTGCTTCGACTTTGTCTCACCTCCCGCTACCCGAGAAGTTTTCGGGCGATAGTGCCTCGTGTAGGGGTTTCGAGAGCCAGTGCGCTATACAGCTAGAATTGCTGGCTGCACGATTCCCCTCTGAGCGGGCTAAGGTGGGATTTGTCGTTTCCCTCTTGTCGGGCAGGGCCACACCACTGTGGGAGCGTGGTGATCATGTGGTGCAGGGTGCCTTGTGGTTCTTGGCCACTCAAGCAGGTCTTCTTGGGACTGCGAGTCACTCATGGCACCACACTCCGGCTGCTGACATTATCACAGGGCTCGTCCATGGTCAGCCACTTCGCCATCCAGTTCCGGATACTGGCCTCTGAGTTTGGCCAGATAAGGTCCTCATTCTGGCATTCTGGATAGGCTTGGCTGACCATGTGAAGGATGCTCTGGCCACCAGGGAGGTTCCTGCCATACTGGAGGAGCTTATCACCGTCTCCACCCGTATAGACCTTTGCTTCATTGAGCGAAGGTTGGAGCAGTCCCAGTGTAGGCAGAGGGGGATCTCTAGAATCAGCGGCATTTTCCTCCAAGCTGACCTTTAAGGGAACGCTTGAGGTTGGTTCATCCACTCTGGCAGTGGAGGTTTGCGTGGACTCCGGAGTGGAGGGCAATTTCATGACTTCTGCCTTCACTCAAAGGCAGGCAATACCTCTGGTTTTGATGGCCAAGCCAGTCACCGTCAGGGTGGTGAGCGGCGCAACTGTACCCTCACAAATTACCCACCAGACCGCCCTGTTGATACTCTCGGTGTCTCCATCTCATCAGGAGATGATATCCCTCCTCGTCATGCCCGAGGGTATCGATCAGGTCCTCTTAGGGGTTCCCTGGTTGCAGTATCACTCTCCCCATATAGAGTGGTCCTCGGGGAGGATTCTCGGTTGAGGTAAAGCTTGTGAGGGTAGATGTCAGAGGGAATACGTTCAGGTTGCTTCCACCAAAGTCCCCGCAGATCTTTCCTCTCAACAGTACGCAGACGTGTTCTCCAAGAAGGCGGCGGAAGGGTCCCTTCCGCCGCACCACCCCTCTGACAGTCCTATTGACCTCTTGCCTGGTGCTGAGCCTCCCCGGGGTCGAGTCTATCCCCTATCTCTCCCGGAGACAGAGGCCATAGCTCAATACATCAGGGAGAATCTGGCAAGAGGATTCATTAGGAAGTCAGTGTCACCAGCGGGGGCGGGATTCTTCTTTGTCCAAAAGAAGAGTGGGGAACTAAGTCCCTGCATCGATTACAGGGGTTTTAACGCCATCACCGTTAAGAATAAGTATCCTCTGCCCCTGAAATTGGAGCTGTTTGATAGGCTACAGGGAGCGAGAGTGATTACCAAACTTGATCTGAGCGGGGCTTACAACCTGATTCGCATCCGTGAGAGGGACGAATGGAAGACGGCACTTAACACCAGGGATCGGCACTATGAATACCAGGTGATGCCCTTCGGGCTCTGTAATGCCCCGGCCATCTTCCAAGACTTTGTGAACGATATCTTCCGGGATATGCTTACCACCTCGGTAGTAGTCTATCTGGATGATATACTCATCTACTCTACAGATATTGACTCCCACCGGAGAGATGTTTGCAAAGTTTACGACCGCCTGCGGGCAAACTCCCTCTATGCCAAGTTGGAGAAGTGTGTGTTTGAGCAGGAGTCCTTGCCTTTCCTGGGCTATATCATCTCCGCCCAGGGATTGGCCATGGATCCTGCCAAGCTACAGGCGGTGATGAATTGGCAGGAACTCCATTCTCTCAAAGCGGTGCAGCACTTTATGGGGTTCATAAATTACTATCGTCAATTCATCCCCCACTTCTTGACTTTGGTAGCCCGCTTGGTAGCCCTCACCATTCACCAAGAAGGGTGCAAACCCCAAGTTGTGGTCGGAACCTGTCTCCAATGCCTTTTCCTCTATTAAGTCCCATTTCCCTAGTGCTCCCATTCAACATCGCCCCGATGTGGATAAACCCTTCATTCTGGAGGTGGATGCCTCTTCCATCGGTGCTGGAGTGGTCCTATTCCAGAAGAACATGCAAGGTCGGAAGCACCCATGATTCTTCTCTAAGACCTTCACACCGGCGGAGAGGAATTATTCCATCGGGGACAGGGAGTTGCTAGCGATGAAGTTGGCCTTTTCAGAATGGAGACACCTCCTGGAGGGGGATCGCCACCCTTTCCAGGTGTTTTTTCCCCTGACCACAAGAACTTGGTTTATTTATAAACAGCCCAGCAGCTAAATTCTCGCCAGGCCAGATGGTCCTTGTTCTTCTCCCGGTTCCACTTCACCCTGCATTTTCTCTCCGGGGAGAAGAACATCCGGGCCGATGCTCTCTCCCGCTCCGTGGTGTCATCGAAGGAGGAGGAGCCTCGGCTGATATTCCCAACTGAGAGCCTGAGGGCTGTGGCTCCGGTCACCCTTGAGTCTGTACCTCCAGGCAAGACTTTTGTCCCTGCCCATCTGCGACCGGAGGTCCTCTCTTGGGCTCATTCGTCCAGGGTGGGTGGACATTTTGGAACAAAACGGACCTCTGAGCTTCTGGCGAGGACGTACTGGTGGCCACATATGGCCCGTGACATCAGGGACTATATTTAGGCATGCGTCTCTTGCGCCCAGAATTGGTCCTCTCAGCAGCGGCCTGCTGGGCTACTCTACCCCCTGCCGGTAGCGGACAGGCCCTGGGACATGGTCGGTATGGACTGTCCAAGTCCAATGGCAGCACGGTCATTTAGGTTGTCACCGACCATTTCTCCAAGATGGTGCATCTGGTACCACTCTCTCGGTTACCTTCCGCACGGTGCCTGGCAGCATTGTTCATTAAGCATGTCTTCCGCCTACATGGCATGCCGGACAAGATTGTCAGCGACCAGGGTCCCCAGTTCGCATCTTGGTTTTGGAGAGAGCTACGTCACCTGCTCAGTAGTGAGCTGAATCTCTCCTCGGCCTATCACCCCGAGACGAACGAGTTGGTAGAGATAGCCAACCAGACCCTGGTCACATATCTACGACATTTTGTCTTAGCCAGGCAGGATTACTGGGCATCCTTGCTGCCATGGGCGGAGTTCACTTTGAACAATGCTGTGGCCGACTCCACCGGTCAAACCACATTCCTCTTAAATTACGGCCAGCATCCGCACATTCCTGTGGCCATGCCCGTGTCGTCCACCGACTCTAGGGTGGCAGACTGGGCAGTGGAGGCACGTGACATTTGGGACCGCATGCAGGATGCCATATGGGCCTCCAAGGAGAGAATGAGGTCTTCCGCTGACACACACCGGTGCCCCACTCCCACCTTTGCTCCCGGCAACTTGGTGTGGCCCTCCGCTCGTAACATCAGCCTTCAGGTTGAGTACACTAAGTTCGCTTTATAGGTCCCTTCATGGTCCTTGAGCAAGTTAACCCTGTGGTCTACCATCTGGCCCTTCCTTCATACCGGGGTATCACTGACACCTTCCACATGTCCCTCCTTAAGCCCGTTCACATGTCCCAGTTTTCGGAGTCACCTACCGGGACATCAAGCCTGTCCTCGGACGAGTACGAGGTGAACACTATCGTGAGGTGTAAGGTGGTCCAGGGCAAAAATATTATCTAGTGGATTGGAAGGGTCATGGCCCAGAGGATAGGACCTGGTAGTCTGTGGAGAACATTCATGCTCCCATGCTCATTGTGGCCTTTGAGCATTGCGAGGCACAGGGGGGAGGGGGCCCTAGGAGGGGGGTATTGTTAGGCATCGGGTTCCTGTCTCTGCACAGCAGGAATCCCGAGCCTTGCCATCTGCGGTCTCCCATTCCTCTCCGGCCGCAGTGGAGCCTGCTAAGCAAAGACGTCGTTCTCGGCATCTTGCTCAGTCTGCTGCTGTTGGCTTGGTTATTGCTGCTAATCAGGGTTCAGCTATTGTAACCTGCAATAGCCAGCAGAGAGCAGCTCCTGGGACTAAGTCCTTCTTTCTGTCCACTGAGAATGTCCGTGGGAGGTCCTCTCATTGGAGGTCTGAGGTCACATGCTCTGGTCCTATTGCTGCTCCCATTGGACCACTAGGAAGGTCCCGGAAGGACGCTGCTATAAAAGAGTCGCATGGCCGCATGGCATGCGCTAGTATAGACTCATAATGTTGGTATGTGTGATGATGGATGCATGAATCTGGTGAATGACTCATTAAATTACCCCCTCCTTTGATACGCTTGAGTTAGGGTATCTGAGTCAGCGCCAACAGGTGGCTTTGCTTCCGCCACCGTGCTCCTAGCACTCACACACTAGCGTCCGATGGTGTCGCCCACTGCTGGGCACTATCGAACCGTGGCAAGTGACAGCGGCACTGTACACACTTGCATGCGTTAGCTATTAGTGACTCTTGCTGGCACCGCAGTTGCAGCGCCGAGCACTAGCGGTCTAGAGGGACTCCAGTCCTGTGGTCTAAAGGCCGAATCATGTGACCTTACACTATGCTCTCCTTCTGCCAAGTCCTGTGGTGTTAACAGGCTCTGGCGTTTCTTTCAGCGGCTCTGTGGAGTAACAGAGTTCGCCTCAGTGCACACCGGGTCAGTGGTTAACCCGCCGGTGCCATTTACTACTCCGCCATTACTAAGCAGCAGTTTTCCATCTCTGCACGGTGGACCCCGGGTTGTGATCGCACTTCCTTATATTTTATATTTAGTGTGATGCGCAACCCTAACAGTCACTTAGTGTAAATTGTAAGCTGTCACCAGCAGGTAGTTTTATTTTGGTTTAATTATTAGATTATTGTTATTGTTGTTACTTAGTACTGTTGTGTTTAAAACTGAAACTGTAAATATGTTTTCGCTCTTTAATAACTATCAAACTTCAAATTAGATTACAGAGAAGCAGGATGGAAACATTAATTATGGTGTCATTGACGCTCACCCTCTTGGTGGATTCATCAAAGTTTTGGAGGATGTTACATATGTCAGTCATCCATGTCCACTCCTCAAATGTTATGTGTGAAGACAAAACTGAATACCGACATCCTTGTTGATGCTTGTAGACTAGTCACCAACTGCCCTCTTCTGTTCAAAAATCCTTTCCAACATCTGCAGTGTAGAGTTCCAAGGCCTGGGGGCATCACACACCAGTCGGTGAGCCAGATGCTGGAAGCGCTGCTGAATCACGGCAAGGGCTGATGAAGCTGTAGCTGACTTTCTAAAATGGGAATTTCGAGCGTTGTACTTTTCCGAGCAGATCTGCCAGCTCTGTGTTGCTTTTCAAAAAACGTTGACCAATTAGGTTAAGCGCATGAGCCAGGCATGGCACGTGTGTGAGCTCGCCTCGCCACAGAGCAGCCACCAGGTTCCAGCCATTGTCACACACAACAATGCCTGGCTGTGGGTTCAGCAGTTTCAGCCACCGATCTGCCTGCTCTTTCAGAGCTGTCCATAACTCGACAGCATTGTGGGGTTTGTCACTGAAGCATATTTGCTTCAGCACTGACTGTTCCCGCTTTGATTAGGCAGTGCTGCAGTGCTTCCAGCTTGTGACTGATGTGCTACCTTTTGTAGCTGGAGGCTGAAGACGAGGAGGAGGTGCAGGTGCTGTAAACTGTGGGGCCAACCCAGATTGACGTAAGGCACGTGTTTGGGAGGACGGGCACCCTACAAAGGTCAGAGTGGATCTCAGCTTCCACTATGATAACCCAGTGTACCCTTAGTGAGATGTACTGTCCCTGACCACAAGCACTTGTCCACATGCTTGTGGTTAGGTGGACTTTACATGTAACAGCATTGTGGAGGGCATGGGTAATGTTGAGGGACACATGACTGTGTAATGCCGGGATGGCACATCGGGACAAATATTCCCGCATGCTCGTGGCCTCGGGGTGACCCTCAACTCTGCCATCTCTTTCAAGCTACATATCAAAGCCCTTGCCTCTTGCCTCCTCCTGTCCATTACAACACAAAAACATTTCCTGGATCCGTACATTACAAGAAACTTAAAAAATGTTTGTGCACACCCTCATGATCTCCCGCCTCTAGCTCGAGTATTGCAACCTTATACTCTGTAGCCTCCTCCCTAGCACTGTTGCACCACTCAAATCTATCCAAAACTCTGCTGCCAGCCTCTCCTCTCTGCCAAGCCCTTCACTGCCTTCCTATTGCCCATAGGCTACAGTTCAAAACCTTAAATATGATATACAAAGCCTTACCCAGCCTTTCTCCTCCATACATCTGTGACATGGTCTCCCAATGTACAACTGGGTCATGACGTTTTCTACGCAAACACAGTGTGCCATCCAGCAAGATGTACCGTCCCTGCACACAAGCACTTGTCCACGTGTCTGTGGTTAGGTGCACTTTCCCTGTAACAGCATTGTTGATGACCCGGGTAATGTTGTGCGACACGTGCTTCCCTGTCTAATGTCGTGACGGCAGACTGGGAGAAATAGTGCCGGGTGGGGACCGAGTACATTGTTACAGTCACTGCCATCAGGTTGCGGAAAGCATCTGTTTCCCAGGAGACTAAAATGCAACATTTCAAGCGCAAGCAGTTGAGAAATTTGTGAATTTAGTACTGTGGCCTCTGGGGCGTTGGTTGCGTCTTTCCGCTTACGGTCCAATGACTAGGGTATGGACAGCTGAAGGCTGCGCTGGGACAAGGACGTGAATGTGATTGATGATGGTGCAATTTGACTGTGGTCAATGACATGTGCATGGCAGGAGGCATCTTTGCATGCACCGTGGACAGGAGATTGGCTTGCACGCACAACAGCGGAATAAGCAGTGGTATCACCCGCAGACACTGTTCATGGAGCCTGGTGTACAACCAACAAAGTCTGTTGCTTTGCTGCCACGTGCCTGATCATGCTGGTGGTGGTAAGGCTGGTAGTTTTACTACCCCTGCAGAGGCAACCATGGCCAGTGGTGCAAATGGCCTTTTTGGGGTTATCAGTAGAGTGTTTAAAAAACAAGAAGACTGGTAGGGGGACATTCTTTGTCTCCCTCTACCACACCACCTTCTCACCTCGACACCTGTCTTTTGTTGTTCCCCAAGGATCTGTTCTCGGACCCCTACTCTTATCCATCTACACCTTCGGCCTGGGACAGCTGATGTCATGGCACGGTTTGCAATAGCACTACACTGATGACACGCAGATCTACCTATCTGTTTCTGACATCACCTTCTTACTGATCCAAATCACACCTCTTCCTGCATAATCATTTTCTTTTCTGCTCGCTTTCAAAAAGTCGACTTGGACAAATCAGAATACATCATCTTTCAAGCATCTCACGCAGAGTACACCAGAGAGCTGTGTATGCCTAATTCGGAACCACTTTAGTAAGAGGTAAACTTTGACTTAGAGAAAATGATTTTCCAGACATTCACTGCCTTTTCGGAACATTTTTTGCAGCTGTGATCTTCATCTTCTTGTTGTGGATGTGGAAATTTTCTAAGTCGTCATCAGTACCATCATCGTCCATATGTTGTAAAGAAGAAATCAGGTTTTTCAAAGGGTCATGGTTATTTACATTTTGTGGCATTCCTTTAACAGTGTTGGTTACACTTGGACAATTAATTTTAGACTGTGACATTTGTATATTATTGGTAATATGTATGGGTGAAGATGAAGCTTGTTGCACAGGTGTGTTTATAGTTACGGATGGTGCACGCCTCTTTAAACTTAGTTTTTCACAAGCATCCATCAGTTTGTTGGGTCTTCCTCCTACACTGATCTGCTTTCTATAATTCAGCATCTCACGAACATGTAGCACTTTGCCCTTTATACAGACGCGTGCATGTTTGGCTACATATTTTGGACGGGCATTTCTTAGGGCGAGTCTCACACGCGCTTCTGGTACAGCGATCTTATGACGGACATGAGACCGATTCTGGTAATTGATGGTGGCTAAACAACGAATCATTGTTGGTTGTATCCTGGATCTCATACCTCCCATAGCCATTGCTGTTATTAGTCATGTACTTTCCCATTCCTGTCCTCACCATGCCCCTTTTCCAGATAACTTCATTCAACGATTCGTCCGCCACATTTTTTTTATGTTGATATCTATCCCCAGGGGCAAATGTTTGCCAGCCCATACACTTAGTGTATGGGCATTCCAAGTCTAGGAGACCTGCTCCTTTAAATTGGGCATATTTTTTAATCAGGCTTTCCTCCACGTCTCATCATCCACCGCCACTAGATCAACAGGGTTAACGTGTTCCGTGCTGCTACAGCGAGTATCTAATTCCAAACAAGGGTAGGTGGTATTGCTGGGAGTAAAATCCTTGTTATGGAAAAGGTTGAGGTGTACCCCACAGGGGAAAATGTATGACAGCCAACACACTTAGTGTATGGGCATTCCAAGTCTATGAGACCCGGTCCTAGAAATTGTGCCTATTTTTAATCAGGCCTTCCTCCAAGTCTCATCATCCACCCGCCACTAGATCAAAAGGGTTTACGTGTTCCGTGCAGCTACAGCCAGTGTCGAATTATTAACAGCCAGAGAGGTTGGTAACTAAGCGGATTGCAGACTCCTGATCCTAGCAACACAACTAGCAGTAGCCATGGAGCGTTCCTACGATGCCCTAGACGCCTTGGCACAGCCAGAGAACTAACTATGCCTAAAGCCAGAAAGGTAAAATCTAAACTGCCCCTGAGCAGATCCCCAAAGGAATAGACAGCCCCCAAACATATATTGTCGGTGAGACAAGATGAAGCACAAACACAGGCAGAGAAATAGACTGAGCAAATTGTGGGGCCCAAGCTGTCTAGATAGGACAGGACAGAAAAGAATCTGTCTGCAATCACGCAAAAACGCTAAAAAATCCAACACATCTGATATACAAAAAACCTAAGGCTACACGACCTCACCCCCGCTAGATCAGCACTCTGGTGTGAACTGGAAGCAAAACAAAAGATACTAATATAACAGGGGACTGAACAAACTGACACAAGCTGTAACATATGGAGTGGGGCCCAGCACTGCCCCCAGCAGGGAGTACGCTGAACCCTCGCAACAAAGCAGAAAGCAAAAAAAGGCACATCCAGATTAGATGCAAAGGATTAGCAAAAGAACCACTTAACTGAACCATGCAGATCAGGCAGGAGGCAAAATAACTCTAAATGCACAAGGAGGAAATCATCAGCAACCACTAAGGGAAGCCTGCTCACTTATATGCTCCCAGCCAGTAATCCCAGATTCCCAATCGTCATCAGGTGGCAAACTTCCATCAACCTGGCCAGCTCCACTACTCCCAGTAACCTCCAGAGGGAGCTCTGGCTCAGAAGTCGGAGCAAGGGAATTCACAACAGCATTCCGAGTCTAAGAGACCTGCTCCTTTAAATTGGGCATAGTTTTTAATTAAGCCTTCCTCCATGTCTCATCATCCACTGCCACTAGATCAACAGGGTTAACGTGTTCCATGCTGCTACAGCCAGTGTCTAATTTCAAACAAGGGTGGGTGGTTTTATTGGGCGTAAATACTTGTTATGGATAAGGTTGAGGTGTACCCCACAGGGGAAAATGTTTGACATCCAACACACTTAGTGTGTGGGCATTACAAGTCTAGGAGACCTGCTCCTTTAAATTGGACATATTTTTTTAATCAGGCCTTCCTTCACATCTCATCATCCACCGCCACTAGATCAACAGGGTTAACGTGTTCCGTGCTGCTACAGCCAGTGTCGAAATCCTAACAAGGGTGGGGATTTTTGCTGAGCGTTAAATACTTGTTATGGAAAAGGTTGAGATGTACCCCACAGGGGAAAATGTTTGTCAGCCCAATACACTTAGTGGATGACCATTACAAGTCTAGGAGACTCGCTCCTTTTTAATGTGACATTTTTTGTTAAGAGGCCCTCCTATATGTTGCTTCCAAGGTGTTGGGCTTATTGGGGTGCATATGATTTAGTAGCAGGGCAGGTCTTGCCGTCAATGCATAAGAAAACCGAATGGGAGTACAAAATGAATAATGTGAAGTGGATTTTCCTGTGCCCATTCAGTACCTGGGTTAAAAGGTATATTGGGGTGCATATGACTTGGCAGCAGGGCAGGCCTAGCAGTCAATGCATAAGAAAAGAGATTGGGATTACGAAATGAATAATGTGAAGTGGATTTTCCGTTGGCCATCCCGTACACGTGGCTTGAAAAGCTTTTTGGGGTGCATGTAACTTTGGGGCAAAACAGGCCTTGCATTCAATGCAACATTTTTTCTGGAAGCCCTCCTGTACCTCTCATGAAAGGGGTCTTGTGGTGCGTCGTAATTCTTGGCAGCCCATTCACTCACTGCACAGGCAATAACAGTTTAGGAGACCCACTGTTTAATAAAGGCTCTTTAAGAAGATTGATGCCCCGGTGAAAATAGGCTCTGTGACGTTAAGAGTCCCTCCTTCATAAATGAAACAATATTTGTCTGCTTATGTGTCACATACCACATGGCCAGTGAGGGATGTTAAGTGTTACAATGATATTTCCAAGTAAATGCATTTGTATTGGTTGAAAGCAATGTTAAAGATGAAAAACGCTTCAAAAACGCTACGTCTGAACATAGCCCAAGTGGGGGAGGAACATTTTGGTGTGGGGTTAATTATTTTGCCTTATATACAAGTCATTAACCTGGAAAGGATGTACCTTAACATATTTCCCAGCAAAATCCGTTTTGGTTTCGTTTTGGTATGTTTTTTGGTGTACGGGTAAAAATGGCATGAAACTCTGACAACATTGTTTAAAGCTGTGAACTAGGAGTCAGAAAAGCTTCCAGGGGCGATCCCCTTGATATCCCCGTGTCATTTGAGCAGTTCCATCATTTTCAGATGTTTTTAGACGTTAAAAGGACCCCCCCGGGGAGGATCGCGGTAAAAATGCTTGGGTCTCCCATAGACTTACATTGGTCTCGTTGTTCTGTCCGAGTACCTGAGTATTCCAATTTGCTCGAGTGCGTTAGTGCTGCTATGTAATAGATCCCGTTGAACGCAGGGCCATTAACGCAATGTGAACCTGGCCTAAGTCAGGACTGAGGAGGATTCAGGACAACACTACAGGGAGGAGGATAGACGACATCAGTTGTTGCTGCTTAGGGCTCATACTCACTTGCGAGAGACTTTCGTGATTCTCGTGCGAGTCTCTCTCATGAAAACCTGGCACTGCCGCCGGCACTCAGACCGGAGCGTGTGGGTACATGTATTTCTATGCAGCCGCTCCGGTCCGAGTGCCGGCAGCAGTGCCAGGTGTTATGAATGGGTCACCGAGGAGGATAGCAGGCCCAGGCTAAGCCACAGAAAACCAGAGAGGTTGGTAACTAAGCATATGCAGACCCCTGATCCTGTCCACACAACTAGCAGTAGCCGTGGAGCGTACCTACGATGGTCTTAGATGCCTTGGCACAAACGGAGAGCTAACTAAGCCTAAAGCAAGAAAGGGGAAATCTAAACTGCCCCGGAGCAGACCCCAAAGGAATAGATAGCACCCAAACATATATTGTCGGTGAGACAAGATGAAAACACAAATGCAGGCAGAAAAATAGACTGAGCAAACAATGGGGCCCACACTGACTAGACAGGACAGGAAAGGAAAGACACTGTCTGCAGTCACGCAAAAAACCCTGCAAAAAGTCCAACACATCTGATGCACAAAAACACTGAAGTTGCACGACTTCGCCCCACTATATCAGCACTCTGGTATATTCTTAAAGCAAAGCAAAAAGAGACCAATATAAAAGGGGACAAAACAAACTGCCACATGCAGTAACATATGGGCGGTGATTCAGCACAGCCCCAGCCGGAGCTGGCTGACCCGCACAAAGCAGAGATAAACAAAACCAGATCAAATGCAAACAGAATAGCAAATGAACCACTTAGCTGAACATGCAGGGAAAGAGCAGGAGACATCAGACCTCAGGAGACACAGGAAGAAAATCACCAGCAGGGATAGAGGGAGTCCGCAGTCTTAAATCCCAATCAGAAACCCCAGAACTCCAATTGTCTTCCTAATCATCAGGTGGCAAACCTCTGTCAATCAGATCAGCTCCACTACCTCCAGTAACCACCAGAGGGAGCCCAGAAAGAGAACACTCAATCTGACCAGCTCCACTATCTTCAGTAATCACCAGAGGGAAGCCAGAGAGAATTCACAATAGTCAGGTTTCAATACGAGAGACTCACACAAGAATCACGCGAGTCTCTCGCAAGTGAGTATGAGCCCGAAGGGTAGGGTAAGTAATATAAAGTGATTTTAGGCAAAACCTGTGGAGAGATCTAGGTCCAGCTCCAATCATTATACAGAGTTCAGCTGGTTTCATACTTGCATATTTTGGATGCACACGGATCCGTTTTCGTGTCCATTGACTTTCAGTGGTGATGGATGGGATTTGCGTGTGCATCCAGTTGTCACTGTTTTCCCATGGATCACTGTGTCTGCATATTTTATCAGATGCACAAAAACGTAACTTGTTGCAGTTTTGTGTCATCTGAAAAACACACAGGCCCATTGACACGCACGGATCCATGGCTACACGTCTGGAATTAAAATGGAGCTCTATGGAGCATGGATCCAGGAGAACACGGGTCCATGTGCAGGAATCCGTTTTGCGGCACTGAGCATGCTCGGAAGCGAGGGATGTGCTGTATGGGAAGGTGATGAGACTGTATGGGTACAGTATGCAGACGTAATGCAGACTGTGTGCGTGTTGTTCTGTCATACAGTGAACTTTCCAGCCTCACTAGAAGAGCTTGTGCCCTATGTTACAGTGTGTTAATGTTAATAAAATGTATTGGGAGCATGTATATGACATAGCGGCACCTGGTTAGGGGCTGCACGAGTGGGTCTGCTTTCACACTAATGTTTTGGTATGGTGCATTATGAAGCGTAGCAATCCTGATCCAGATTACATCCCTGTACTAACATAGGGACGCACGGACCTGCGTTTGCATCATGATGCATCATGTGCACCAACTCATATCACAGCACTTACTAATTCACAAAGGACATGAACAAAAAATGCCACAATACATGGTAAGACTACAACCGAGGAGCAGGGACCTGTTCACAAGAGCTCACAATCTGAGGAAGCTGCAATGCTGAATACCAGTCTACACTGCGTCACTAGATCCTTATACAGGTGTAGAATGAGGCCTCACTGTACAGGAAAGACTGGAGCAAGGAGCCGGGGCGTGATCACAAGAGCTGACAATCTGAGGAAACAGCAATGCTGAGTAACAGTCTACGCTGCGTCACTTGATCCTTATACAGGTGTATAATGAGGCCTCACTGTACAGGAGAGAGTGGAGGGAGGAGCAGGGGCCTGATCACAAGAGCTGACAATCTGAGGAAGCAGCAATGCTGAATAACAGTCTGTACTGCGTCACTAGATACTGATACAGGTACCATAATAGTTCATGAAAAGCCACCCCATTTATATAAGTCAAGAAATGACTTACAAGTGTATCACTACAAAAATGGGTATTACTGTGGACATAATAGGACAATCCCAAATATATATATAAGAAATATGTGAGAAAAGAACCATGAAAAGAGTCCCACACTACAATTTTTACAAAATTACAAAAATAATTTTATTAGAATATAACAGGAATAAAGGGAAAGGTGGAGTAAGAGTCAATAATGACCATAAATAGCACATGGGCAGAAACTTGGGGTACACCAATGGTACATGAACATAGGGATACCAATAGTTTTATCAATACATAGTATAGTAATAAAGTATTCAACATTTGTCCCATATTAATATAGAGCAACCAGTCATATAGGGATGAATACAAAAATCAGTAATCACACCAAATGAGTTCACCGCACGCATAGTATTACCTTTAGACTGGTCAATAGTAGAAGTCCACCAAGGTTTACCCTCCCCGATGCACGTTTCAGCTAAATGGCCTTCATTAATGGCCATTTAGACGAAACGTGCGTTGGGGAGGGTACACCTTGGTGGACTTCTACTATTGACCAGTCTAGGTAATACTATGCGGTGAACTCATTTGGTGTGATTACTGATTTTTGTATTCATCCCTATTGGTGGCTGGCTCCACCATTTGTGATGACCACTTCTGTGCTTCAATTTTGCACAATATGACTGGTTGCTCTATATTAATATGGGACAAATGTTGAATACTTTATTCCTATACTATGTATTGATAAAACTATTGGTATCCCTATGTCCATGTACCGTTGGTGTACCCCAAGTTTCTGCCCATGTGCTATTTATGGTCATTATTGACTCTTACTCCACCTTTCCCTTTATTCCTGTTATATTCTAATAAAATTATTTTTGTAATTTTGTAAAAATTGTAGTGTGGGACTCTTTTCGCGGCTCTTTTCTCACATATTTCTTATACTGATACAGGTGTAGAATGAGGCTCTCACACTACAGGCAAAGACCTAGAATGAGGACTGTGGAAAACGGATTTCTATTTAAAAAAAAGAGCCGTTCAAAGAGCCAATAGAGCCGGCTCTTTATGGTGAGCGGAGCCAAATGAGCCGTATTACCAAAAAGAGCCGGACTTCCCATCACTAGCACTGAGCTCTAACCAGGAAGTCCCTCTCTCTATCCCTGCTCTATGCTGCACTGCTCTGTAGCTCCTCCCTACTGGAAAACCCCTATTCTAACTAAACCTAAACTAACACTCCTATTCCCTATCTATATTGTGCCCCAATAATCTAATCCCACTATTGCCCTATGCTATCTTCTATTCTATCCCTACTTCTATACATAACACGCATCATATACATCACATTACAGTACGTAAAAAATAGCAAACAAGGTACCACACGTCATCATGTGAACAGTGTCCAAAGAAGCTGAGGAATGTGACAACCTTGGTCACCTCCTGTGCCGCTATTAGCGGCACGCCACTGGCTGGGGGCCCCTGGAGGAGCGGGGGCCCTAGGCAGCTGCCTAGTCTGGGTACTGCTAATGATGGCCCTGCAGCCAGGCATATTATTATCTGAAACAATTAAGCTGTAGAGGCCTGATCCAGTGGCCACAAAAAAATTTCTGTTCCTAGTGTCATACAGTAGGAGACCTAACTTTCAAATAGTTTGTAGCATCTGGTGTGTTATATAGGGCTTATACAGAGGCCACTAAAAAATTCTTCTGTTCCTAGTGTCATAGAGTAGGAGACATCTCACATTCAAATAGTTTGCAGCATCTAGTGTGTTATATAGGCCACAAAAATTCTTCTGTCCCTAGTGTCATACAGTAGGGGACCTGACTTTCAAATAGTTTGAAGCATCTAGATTGTATTAGAGGCCTGATATAGAGGCCACCAAAAAATTATTGTGTTCCTAACATCATACAGAAGGGGACATCTGACTTTCAAATAGTATGCAGCTTCTAGTGTGTTATAGAGGCCAGATACAGAGGCCACAAAAAAATTCTTTTGTTCCTAGTGTCATACAGTAGGGGACATCTCACATTCAAATAGTTTGTAGCATCTAGTGTGTTATAGAGGCCTTATGCAGAGGCCAGAGAAAATCTTCTGTTAATAGTGTCATACAGGAGAGGACCTGACTTTAAAATAGTTTGTAGCATCTACTGTGTTATAGAGGCCCGATCCAAAGGCCACCAAAAAATCCTTCTGTTCCTATTATCATACAGTAGGGGACCTAACTTTCCAATAGTTTGAAGCATCTAGTGTGTATTAGAGGCCTGATCCAGAGGCAACCAAAAAATTATTGTATTCCTAATGGCATAAAGTAGGTGACATCTGACTTTCAGATAGTTTGCAGCATCTAGTGTGTTACAGAGGCCTGATCCAGAGGCCACTAAAAAAATTCTTCTGTACCTAGTGTCATACAGTAGGGGACCTGACTTTCAAATAGTTTGCAACATCTAGTGTGTTATAGAGGCCTGATCCATAGGCCACCTAAAAATTCTTCTGTTTATAGTGTCATACAGTAGGGAGCATCTCACATTCAAATAGTTTGTAGCATCTAGTGTTATAGAGGCCTGATACAGATGCCGCAAAAAAAAAAAATTCTTTTTTTCCTAGTGTCATACAGTAGGGGACATCTCACATTCAAATAGTTTGTAGCATCTAGTGTGTTATAGAGGCCTTATACAGAGGCCACAAAAAGTTCTTCTGTTAATAGTGTCATACAGTAGGGGACCTGACTTTAAAATATTTTGTAGCATCTTCTATTTTATGGAGGCCTGATCCAGAGGCCACCAAAAAATCTTTCTGTTCCTAGTGTCATACAGTAGGAGACCTGACTTTCAAATAATTTGTAGCATCTACTGTGTTATAGAGGCCTGATCCAGAGGCCACAAAAACATTCTTGTGTTCCTAACGTCGTACAGTAGGGGATATCTGACTTTCAAATTGTTTGTAGCATAACTTCTTTGTCATAAACGCCTCATCCACACTCAAACAATTCTTTTTTCTGTGACTTGCGTCCCCCCGCATTCCAACTCTCCAACCGTACAACTGACTATATGGAACCACAGATGGGTGAGTCTGAAGAGCTGTTCACACATTCTATTCCATGGTCATCAGAAGTCAGGAACAGAGAAGAATAAAAGGACATCAAAAGACCCGGACAGGATCAACAAATGTTGGCATCCCAGGATCATCAACTACAAATCACTCAGACATAAGCCACATAATAATTCTTCTCAAAATATAAAGTCCACCTATAGTCAGGATCTTCCAGAAAATCCCAAATTCCAACAGAGACGTCATACCGGCACCATTAATCCAGAACCAGGAACGGAGAGGAATAAAAGGACATTAAAAGACCCGGACAGCATCAACAAATATTGGCATTCCAGGATCATCAACTACTAATCACTCAAAGGTAAGCTACGTAATCTAAAATATCATAAATATAGAAGGGAATAAAATATATATTAAAAACAAATATAAAAACAAACACAAGATAATTTATATGTAATGACACCGATGGTGTCACTGGGGCAGGCTAGGGAGCGCTATCATGGGGCACGTGAACGAGCACAGGGAGTGGAGGAACAAGGCACGCAGTGCACAAGGACCTGAGACTAAGCAGTGAACACAGGACCTGTAACAAAGCAGTAACGTGACCAGGGGGCGAAGTCACCGCGTGTGAGGACAGGGAAGGCCGCTGAGTGCTAGAAGTACTGGGCACAGAAAGTAAACATAGTCAAAGGAGAGCCAAGGGTCAAAAGCCAGACGAGAGCATGGTACCTAGGGATAAGACAGAGAGTAAACAGAGACGAGCCAAGGGGTCAAATAACCAGGAATGACAGGGCAGTACATACGCAGGATACAGAGGCAAAAGTCAGGGGACAAACTGAGTCATATACAGCAAGAACACATGCACAAAAGCACCACGTTTACGAATGAGTAACCTGGGTCAGCAACCACAAACCGAGTATCACCAACACCAAATCCAAGAACTGCCAACATTAAATAGCAGCCCCAGAACCAAAGAGAGGCGAACTAGAATTAACCTGTCCAGAGCCATGACAGTACCCCCTCTCAACTGGGAGCCACCGGACCCCCAAGGTTTCCCAGGAAACCAGGCATGAAAGGAGCGCACCAGACAATCAGCATGAACCGATCGGGCAAGAACCGAGGACTGGTCCTCAGGCCCATACCCCCTCCAATGCACAAGATACTGAAGGGAATGGTGGACCAACCGTGTATCCACGATGCACTCCATCTCGAATTCCTCCTATCTACCGATACAGGCAGCGAGGGACCCAATGATGCTTCTTCCACAGCCCCCAATGGTTTCAGTGGGGCCCTATGGAATACATTGGGAATCTTAAGAGACACTGGGAGGCGCAAACGAAATGCCACTGGGTTAACCACCTCCGTGATCTCATAAGGGCCAAAGAACATAGGCCCCAATTTCGCCAAAGGAACCTTAAGCTTAATGTTCCTAGTTGACAGCCACACTTTATCCCCAACCCAAAGGGTAGGTCCCACAGTCTGTCTCCCATCCGCAAAAACCTTAAACTTCCTTTGAGCCTCCCCAATATTCTTCTGGACCTCCCACCATAAATTCCCCAACTGTTGTACAGCTACATCAGCCCCAGGGCATCCAGAGTCCAAACGGAAGAACTTTGCTGTGACTGCTTGGTCCATTCGGTCTCACCATTGTCCTCTAGATGGTATGCAGACGAAAAGAAAACAGTACCCAACGTTTTACAAAACGCCTTCCAAAACCTGGACACAAACTGCACACAATGGTCAGATATCACTTTTAAGGGTATCCCATACAAACGAACCACATGTTGAACGAGCAGCCTAGACAAGGTTTCAGCAGATGGCAGTGCCACTAAAGGTACAAAGTGTGCTTGTTTCGTAAACCTGTCCACCACCACCCAGATTACAGTATTACCCTTGGAAAGAGGAAGATTGGTGATAAAATCCATGGAAAAATGTGTCCATGGTCTTTCAGGAACTGGCAAAGGTACCAATTCCTCGGCCAGCCGGTTATGAGAGCTGTTAGCGCGGGCACAAACTTCACAGGCAGACACAAATTTTTACACATCAGATGTGAGCGAGGCCCACCAAAAAACCCTTGCGATGGCCCCACAAGAAGTCGAAATGCCAAGATGTCTACTCAGCGCTGAATCATGGAACTCCTGGAGGACTGAGTCGAAATTGAACAGGAACAAATAACTTTTCCACTTGCTTGGACGGGGGAGCCTGAGACTGGGCTTCCCGAATCTCCCGTTCCAAGCCTGCTGATACATCAGCCACAACGACCCCGGGGTGAAGAATGGAGGATGGAGGCTCGGGGGGAGAAACTGGATCCAGACTCTGACACAAGGAATCCGCCTTCACAATCTTGGATCCCGGACGAAAGGTGATCGAGAACTGGAGTCGGGAAAAAAAAAGTGGCCATCTAGCTTGCCTAGGGGTCAACCTTTTAGCAGACTAAATCTATGCCAGATTCTTGTGATCAGTAACAACAGTAATGGAATGAACCGCCCCCTCCAAAAAATGCCTCCATTCTTCCAAGGCCAACTTAACCGCAAGAAGTTTCCGGTTACTCACGTCATAATTTCTTTCTGCCAGGGAGAACTTCTTGGAGAAGAAGGCACATGGTCTCAAATTGGTCAACACTGCCCCCACCCCCACCTACGAGGTGTGAACCTCCACCGCAAAGGCTTCAGATGGATCTGGTTGAACCAGAATCGGCACAGTCATAAAGCATTTTTTCAGAGTGAGAAACGCCGCTACCGCTGAGGCTGACCAGTTCTTAACATCAACCCCCTTCTGCATCATGTCGGTAAGGGGCTTGACGACCTGAGAAAACCCTTTAATAAACCTCCGGTAATAACTGGCAAATCCCAAGAAGCACTGAAGGCCCTTCCGGTTCCGGGGCTGTACCCAATCCACAATGGTCTGCACCTTTTTGGGATCCATACGAAACCCCTCACTAGAGACAATGAATCACAAAAAAGGCAGTTCCTGGACAAAAAACTAGCACTTATCTAGCTTAGCGAAAAGTTGGTTCTCCCTGATTCTTTGAAGAACCACCCGAAGGTGACCAATATGTGTCTGCTTATCAAATGAATAAACCAGAATGTCATCTAAGTATATAACCACAAACCGCCCAATAAAATCAGAGAACATATGATTGATGAAGTTTTGGAAAACCGCAGGGGCATTGGTCAAACCAAGCGGCATAACTAAGTTTTCAAACAGCCCTTCTGAGGTGAGAATCGCAGATTTCCACTCATCCCCCTCCCGCACTCGGATAAGGTTATAATTTTGAAAATCATTTAGCTCCGGATAATTGATTACATAAATCGGGAATGAGTGGGAGGTGATATGTGTTTCTTACAGTAATCTTGTTCAGTTCCCGAAAGTCAAGGCATGGGCGAAGACCACCATCTTTTTAGCAAAAAATAACCTGCAGCAACAGGAGACAAGGAAGGGTGGATATGCCCCATTGCGGAGACTATCAGATATGTACTCCTTCATGGTGACCCGCTCGGGACCAGAAAGGTTAAACAATCGGGCCTTAGGCAATTTAGCCCGAGGAATCAGGTCAATGGTGCTATCAAAAGGGCAGTGCGGTGGTAACCCCTCGGCCTGACTTTTGGAGAGCACGTCCTCAAAGTCCTTCAGGACTCCGGAATACCATAAACCAAGTATACGGAAGAATCACCGACACCAAATCCAGGAACTGCAAACATTAAATAGCCACCCCAGAACCAAAGAGAGGCAAACTAGAATTAACCCTGACCTGACCGGGATGGAGGCGGAACCATCCTGTCCAGAGTCATGACAATATATATATATATATATATATATATATATATATATATATACACTCACTGGCCACTTTATTAGGTACACCATGCTAGTAACGGGTTGGACCCCCTTTTGCCTTCAGAACTGCCTCAATTCTTCGTGGCAGAGATTCAACAAGGTGCTGGAAGCATTCCTCAGAGATTTTGGACCATATTGACATGATGGCATCACACAGTTGGCGCAGATTTGTCGGCTGCACATCCCTGATGCGAATCTCCCGTTCCACCACATCCCAAAGATGCTCTATTGGATTGATATCTGGTGACTGAGGAGGCCATTTGAGTACAGTGAACTCATTGTCATGTTCAAGAAACCAATCTGAGATGATTCGAGCTTTATGACATGGCGCATTATCCTGCTGAAAGTAGCCATCAGATGTTGGGTACATTGTGGTCATAAAGGGATGGACATGGTCAGCAACAATACTCAGGTAGGCTGTGGCGTTGCAACGATGCTCAATTGGTACCAAGGGGCCCAAAGAGTGCCAAGAAAAAATTCCCCACACCATGACACCACCACCACCAGCCTGAACCGTTGATACAAGGCAGGATGGATCCATGCTTTCATGTTGTTTACGCCAAATTCTGACCCTACCATCCGAATGTCGCAGCAGAAATCGAGACTCATCAGACCAGGCAACGTTTTTCCAATCTTCTACTGTCCAATTTCGATGAGCTTGTGCAAATTGTAGCCTCAGTTTCCTGTTCTTAGCTGAGAGGAGTGGTACCCGGTGTGGTCTTATGCTGCTGTAGCCCATCTGCCTCAAAGTTCGACGCACTGTGCGTTCAGAGATGCTCTTCTGCCTACCTTGGTTGTAACGGGTGGCAATTTGAGTCACTGTTGCCTTTCTATCAGCTCGAACCAGTCTGCCCATTCTCCTCTGACCTCTGGCATCAACAAGGCATTTCCGGCCACAGAACTGCCGCTCACTGGATTTTTTTTCTTTTTCGGACCATTCTCTGTAAACCCTAGAGATGGTTGTGCGTGAAAATCCCAGGAGATCAGCAGTTTCTGAAATACTCAGACCAGCCCTTCTGGCACCAACAATCATGCCACGTTCAAAGGCACTCAAATCACCTTTCTTCCCCATACTGATGCTCGGTTTGAACTGCAGGAGATTGTCTTGACCATGTCTACATGCCTAAATGCACTGAGTTGCCGCCATGTGATTGGCAGATTAGAAATTAAGTCTTAACACACAGTTGGACAGGTGTACCTAATAAAGTGGCCAGTGAGTGTATATATGTGGTTTAGAACCAGACATAAAGGAAATAGGCTTATTAGTATAATGGCTCTTCACCAATTTGTCACCCAAGTTCATCGCTCTTCTAAATGTAATATTGGGTTTTTCTTCAATGTATCGAGAAATAATGGGATCTGCTTGGAGAATAGACCAAGTTTTCTCCAGGTAATGTCGCATTGTATTGGTCTGTCCATGGTTTTGAGTAATTTATCTGACCAATTTATTTGGTGTTGGTAACCTAAAAGAATAAAATGCTTGGTGCCGGGTGGTGTGCTTAGCTCAATTATCCGCCTTTTTGATCGAACGACGACTATAGCCACAATCTAAAAACCTGAGTCTAAGATCCTCGGCCTGTTTTTCAAAATAATTACTGTTAGAGCAAATCCTACAAAGGCACAAAAATTGTCCTGTAGGAATGGATCGTATCATAGCTGGGGGATGTGAGGAAGTTGCATGCAAAAAGGAGTTGACTGCAGTGGATTTGCGGAAGAGAAATGTTTGTAAACAATTATCTGCACCCCTTTGAACACTATCATCCAAGAAATCAATCTGGTGCCTACTAAAGTGGCAGGTCAAATGTATATTATATGAATTTTGTTTCAAATGGGACATAAATTCATGTAATGACTCCACCGACCCCTGCCAGATCAAAAAAATATCTTCAATAAACCATGCCCAAAAAAGGATGCGGTCCATTGGCGACGATTGATCCAACAGTAAGAGGTCCCTCTCCCACAGCCCCAGTAACAGATTAGCGTATACAGGTGCAAAAGAAGCGCCCATTGCTGTCCCCTGGAGCTGTAGGTCGAAGGACACCTTAAACAAGAAGAAATTATGTGACAAAGTGAAAGACAAAAGTTGTCCCACAAATTGACCCACGGATGCAGATATAGTAGATGACCGCAAAAAGAATTGGGCAGCTTGTGTAATATGTTCGTATAAAGTGATTCTACATCACAAGTCACTAGTAAGGTATCAGTGCCAATATATAAACCATCCACTTTTTTTTTAAGAAATTCATTAGTATCCTTAATAACGGATGGCAATGTTTCCACTAGAGGTTGTGTAGTAATCGCAGGCACGCGGGATGCAGTGACGAGCCGCAAGCCGGAGTGAGCTTAAAGCATAACATTTTATATATATATATGTATCTATAGGCGCTGTCTCGAGTAACCAGCAAGCTAACAATAGTTATCCTCGCAGGGATCAGAACAATAATGCACAGGTAATACGATAATAACTACCCGGTCAGAACCGGCAACTAAGAGGCCACGGTATGGCCGACTACGGGTCCAGAAACTTTGTATGATTAACTACAATGTGTCACTTCTCCTCCTCTGATGGTCGGCTGAGTGGTGGTCGGTGTCTCTTCTGTGTGTCAGCCGCTGGGCCCAGCCGACGAGGAGTTGGCGCAAGATTCTGGTGTTCCTCCGCCCAGGCAGAGTGTGGGCACAACAGGCCCCTGAAGAGTTCTTCTGCGTTGCGCCTCCCAGCGGAGACAGAATAGGGACAACCAGGGCCCGAGGCTTGCAGGCTGCAGCCGCGGGCTGGAATCAGGCAACGGCGAACAGGCCGCAACCGCGGGCTGGAGTCGAGCAGTGGCGGCCACGGGCGGCAGCTGGCAGGCAGCAGCCAGGGACTGGAGTCGGGCAACGGCGACCACGGAAGGTGGCGAACAGGCCGCAAGCGCGAGCTGGAGTGATGGGAGCGCGGTCGTTCGGTCGGTGCCCCGCTGCTGAGCTGCTCGGGGCTGTCTCCTCTCTGTCCGTGGTGAGTTTCTTCTCAGTCCCTCTGGTCGTCGCTCACACCTTCTGGCTGTGGCTCTCTGGCACCACCTAGGCTCTCTGCTCCTTCTCTCCTGCGCTGTCGAGTGCCCCCTGCTGGCGTTCTCAGCTCCTTTTATACCTGCTCCACGCCCACTCCTTCCAGAACTGTCTCTGGTCAGTCCTTCAATTATGTAACCGGGAAACAGTCTCCCTAGGAACCTTGGTGACAGCCCCCTTGGTTCCGGCCCGGTTACACAGTGGGGACTCTTCCTCCTACACTTCCCTGTTATAAATGGGTCACCGAGGAGGATAGCAGGCCCAGGCTAAGCCACAGAAAAACCAGAGAGGTTGGTAACTAAGCGGATGCAGACCCCTGATCCTGTCCACACAAATAGCAGTAGCCGTGGAGCGTACCTACGATGCCCTAGACGCCTCGGCACAGCCAGAGAGCCAACCAAGCCCAAAGCAAGAAAGGGGAAAGCCACACTGCCCCAGAGCATACCCCAAAGGAATAGATAGCCCCCAAACATATAATGTCGGTGAGACAAGATGAAAACACAAATGCAGGCAGGAAAATAGACTGAGCAAATGGTGGGGCCCACACTAACTAGACAGTACAGGAAAGGAAAGACACTGTCTGCAATCATGCAAAAAACCCTGCAGAAAGTCCAACACGTCTGATGCACAAAAAACACTGAAGTCGCACGACTTCGCTCCCACTATATCAGCACTCTGGTATATTCTGAAAGCAAAGCAAAAAGAGACCAAAATAACAGGGGACAAAACAAACTGGCACAAGCAATAACATATGTGCGGTGATTCAGCTTTATCACGGACCCCCATTGGGGCCTAGCGGCTTTGGGGAAGTGCTGCCGGTTGTAGGTTTCCAGCATGGTAGTAACTTGCGACCCCGTATCCACCAAGCACCGTACCGCACAGCCTTTGAACTCTGCCCAAATTAGTGGACACTTCGCAACTAGATCTTTAAGACTTCCACCACCCTGCGTGGCGGATTCTGGCTCCGAATGGCGTCCCGCCAGCTCAGGGTCCACTGGTTTTAATGGCTGTCAGGGCAGGTTCCTCCTGCAACGTGGGCACTCTTGGGCGGATTGTCCCAATCCTCCACAATCATAACAGGCGAGTGGTCGTGGGAACCGACTTTGGCGAGGGCCGCGATGGTTCATGCTTTCCCTGCCCAGCCCTAGCCGACTTCTTGTGGCCTTGGTCTCTTTTTTCGCTTCGGCCAATTCGCCTTTAATACTTCATAGCTCTTGCCTCATCTCTTTCACCCAGTGGGGTTCGCCCAGGGCACTTATGGATGCTTCGATACTCTGGGCCATCCCCACAGGTACTGTCACCCCTTGCTCCTGTTCCCGAGCAAACAATTCCTGCAAAACATTCATATATTGCGTCACTGTCTCCCTCTCTTTCTGCATGTGACTAAACATCCGGGTTCTCAGTTCTCCCACATCAGTCGGGTCCCCATGGGTCTCCTCCAAGATCTGTAACACCCTGACGAAGGTATTTTGTTGTCCTGGGGGCCTTAACATCACAGAGTCCCGGGCCTCCCCGTCCAATGCCATCAGGGCCACCTCAGTCTCCAGGTCAGGGGTCATCGGGCGCATCCTAAATAACCCTCGCATCTGTTCCGTCCAGCTCCACAGCATGGTATTGATGCCGGAGAACCTGGGCAGATTACTCAGCATAGACCCCACAGATAAACTGGACCAGGGGCCGCCTTTGCCCCCTTGGCCCACAGTGCCTCGCTCGCGCTCAGAGACTGCATCCTGCCAACTACGCCAAATGTAGTAATCGCAGGCATGCGGGATGCAGTGACGTGACGGGAGCCAGAGTGAGCTTAGAATGTAACTTTATATATATATATATACATACATATATATGTATCTATAGGGGCTATCTCGAGTAACCAACAAGCTAACAACAGTTATCCCCGCAGGGATCAGAACAATAATACACAGGTAATACGATAATAACTACCCGGTCAGAACCGGCAACTAAGAGGCCACGGTATGGCCGACTACGGGTCCAGAAACTATGTATGATTAACTACAATGTGTCACTTATCCTCCTCTGATGTTCGGCAGAGTGGTGGTCGGTGTCTCCTCGGCGTGTCAGCCGCTGGGCCCAGCCAATGAGGAATTGGCGCAAGCTTCTGGCATTCGTACGCCCAGGCAGAGTGTAAGCCCCTGAAGAGTTCCTCTGCGCTGCGCCTCCCAGCGGAGGCAGAATGGGGACAGCCGGGGCCCGAGGTGTGTAGGCCGCAACCTGGGGCCAGACAGCGGTGGCCACGGGTGGCAGTGGGCAGACCGCAGCCGCAGGCTGGATTCGAGCGGTGGCGGCCGTGGGAGGCGGTGAACAGGCCGCAAGCGCGGGCTGAAGTGACGGGAGCGCGGTCGTTCGGTGCCCTGCTGCAGAGCTGCTCGGGGTTGTTTCCTCTCTGTCCATGGTGAGTCTCTTCTCAGTCCATCTGGTCGTCGCTCACTCCTTCTGGCTGTGGCTCTCTGGCACCACCTAGGCTCTCTGCTCCTTCTCTCCTGCGCTGTCGAGTGCCCCCTGCTGGCGTTCTCAGCTCCTTTTATACCTGCTCCGCCCCCACTCCTTCTAGAACTGTCTCTGATCTCCAATTATGTTCCCTGGAAACAGTCTCCCTAGGAACCTTGGTGACAGCCCCCTTGGTTCCGGCCCGGTTACACAGTGGGGATTCTTCCTCCTACAGTTGCGGTTCAGAATTTACAAATCTGTTAACATTTTCCAAGTAGTTTCTGCATCCAGAGATAATAGGTCTACCCGGTGGTGCTACTTGGTTTTTTTTATGGATTTTGAGCAACAGATAAAGGGGGGGAATGGAGGGTTCACAGACCTGTAGGGCTGCAAACAATTCCTTAGTAATAGTTCCCTAGCTGTCTGAAGAATACACAAGAGTTCGGCCTGATACTTATTGAAAGGATTGTATGTCATTTTCTTATAACATGTAGTATCTTTCAATTGACGAAATGCCTCAGTCTCATAGGAGAACTGTTCTCCTATGAATAAGTGTGTTGTATACACCAGAAACGGGTCAGGTTTCCTGAGGTTTCATTTTACTATGTTTTAATCTATTTTTCAATAAAGAAAGATTTTACCTATTTCCTGAATGGATGTGCTGACACACTTCCATTTCCTCCATTATTTATCTGTGATCACCAGCTGGTGCAACACCATCAGGACCAACTCCAGCTAAATCATTGATCCAGGGATTCACAACGTGGTAAGCTTCAAAACTTCCCTCTCCCTCCTCCCCACCACTATTATACGGTCATAGGAAAGTGATCTCCCAACTTTGGTAAAAGCCACAGGATGCCCATGCATGAAAATATCACCACAGCACACAGCCAGGAAGTACAAAAGAAGGAAAAAGTATAGAAAAGGAGGCAATAATGTGTATTATATTATATTTATTTAGCTTTGAAATACTGCTTTAAAATAATTCTAGATCACAGGTCTTGATCTGCCAATAAGCATGATAATCTATCAAATATAGTCAAAACCAGGCTGACCCAAAGTAATCCTGGGCATGAATAATGACAACAAAGTCAGTCAGAGAGCCGCAGTTCCCACGCTGTCAAAAGATAAGCGTGGGATCTCACCGAGGTCACCTCGGTTTAGCCCGGCTGGGAACGCAGCTTCAGTGACCGGAGGTAACCTTGATGACATCACCACCGGTTACTGAGGCTGCGCTCGCTGCAGTTCAGTCACCAGTGGTTCTCAGCCTGGACGGTCGAATCTTGGCACCATCCAGGTTGAAAACTGTTTATCCCCAGACATGGATTATGGTGTGAGACAGAACGACAGACAGATATGGTATATTTTTTTTATTTTAGTTTTATTATAGGAGAACGAGGGCTTCGGCGGAATTAGGCGATAGAAGATAGGATAGAAGAGATGGATTGCATACAGCAAATACAAATGGAATAGGTAGATATATAGATTTCAGTGACAAATTCAACTAGTACAGTGTGTGTGCAGCTTTTGTGCAAGGAGGAACAGGAGGAGCACTCCCAGAGCCCTGGAAAATGACCTCCAACAGGCCACAAATGTGCATGTGTCTGCACAAACGGTTAGAAACCGACTCCATGAGGATGGTCTGAGTGCCCGACGTCCACAGATGGGGGTTGTGCTCACAGCCCAACACCGTGCAGGATGCTTGGCGTTTGCCACAGAACACCAGGATTGGGAAATTCGCCACAAGTGCCCTGTGCTCTTCACAGATGAAAGCAGGTTCACACTGAGCACATGTGACAGATGTAACAGATTCTGGAGATGCCGTGAAGAGCGATCTGCTGCCTGCAACATCCTTCAGCATGACCTGTTTGGCAGTGGGTCAGTAATGGTGTGGGGTGGCATTTCTTTGGAGGGCCGCACGTTGTTGCGCTGTGAGCACAACCCCCATCTGTGGACGTCGGGCACTCAGACCATCCTAATGGAGTCGGTTTCTAACCATTTGTGCAAACACATGCACATTTGTGGCCTGCAGGAGGTCACTTTGCAGGGCTCAGGCACTGCTCCTCCTGTTCATGACATGACACTTGCATTACACTCGACCGACTCTCCTGCATCAAATTGGACTGATTTTAAAATCACTAGTGTGTCTTCAGCCTAACTGTCAAGAGGAATAATAAAGAAAACTTGGCACTCAACTTCTAGAATATTTTAACTAACTGTCAAGAGGAGACTCAGCTAAGCACTGTGCAGGAGCATAATCACGAGCTTCCTATTGACTCATTCACTGCCATGGATACAGTGACACATTTGTGAGTGCTGACTCCTCATGACTAATAAAGAGGGAGTATATTTGGAAGACTTACAATTGGTAATATTCAGTACCGCACAGTCATCAATTTTAATCAGGGCTGTGTGTTAATTTTTTTAGTTTATGGGTTTTTCTTTCAGACCAACATAAACTGCACAGTAATATTGCATGACTCTAAATGTCATAAAAGGCTCCATTGTATGTAATTTTTATGAAATTCAGAAAAATTTAACATGTGTTTGTTCACGCATTTTTGTTTTTTAGGCATGTCTTTTCAGTGGAAAAAAACATGTATTTTGTTTTTCACTAACCTTAAAAAAGCAACATCTACAGCATATACTGGAAGAGCTTTACTAATCTAATCTAGAATTATGTCTCAGTTTTCAGAGAACTTGAAAACTGCAGTTGTGGAATTTGTGTATTTTCTGGAGTGTGTCTCTATTTTTTCCCCATTTTTCTTCACATTACATGGTAAAGTGAATGAAAGCATTCAAAACTATAATTCATTAATCAGAAAAAAGTAGGGAAAATACATATTCGATTCACTGCTGATTTTGCAAGTTTTTCCACCTATAAAGAATGGAGAGGTCTATAATTTTTATCATAGGTACACTTCAACTGTGAGAGACAGAATCTAAAAATAAAAAAGCAGAAAATCACATTGTATGAATTTTAAATAATTAAATTGCATATTTTTGCATGAAATAAGGGTTTTATCACCTACCAACCACCAATGATTTTGGCTCTCACAGACCTGTTAGTTTTTCTTTAGGAAGCCCTCCTACACTGCATTCATTACCTGTATTAATTGCACCTGTTTGTGGGTTGCCCTCCCAGGGCTGTGGGGTACTCGGTACCGGGCCTGGAGGTTTCATTGTGGGATGTCACGGCAGCTGTGACCTGGTCCGTGGCCCTGGGCGCCCATTGTAAAAGGGAAATGTTGAGTGCGCTGATGGTGATTAAAGTTGGGGAGTGAATGATTCGTGATGCCACCTGTGGTGTTCGGCAAGAGGGGTGTTAAGCCGACGCTGCAAGCAGATCCTCTGGGACAGATGGTGTGGTGCAACAATGATGTTGTGGCCCTCCACAGGTAGGGCTGTAGTCCCAGGGCAGTGGGGATTAGGAGGCAGTGGGGAGACGTAAAGGGTGCCGAGTCGGGCACAGAGATGTAGCGGTGCTAAGTGTGTTGACGCCGGGATAAGTGGAGGACACCAGGGCATGTGGTTCCAAAGCTTTACTCACAGTCTGTGGTGGTACAGGTGCCCGCATCCGTGCCGTGTCCTCCGGGTCAGGAGCTCAGCCAACCTCCAGGCAAGATGAAGTACTCCTTTCCAACACTCCGCCAATATGTGCCTTTTCTGAACGTCTCCCTTCTTGCGCCTATAGTGAAGTACTCACAGTACTGAGTTACACTGGAGTTCCTCCTGTCAGATGTTCCTATGAACTCTACTTGTACGGCAGACAGCTGTAGCCTGCTTCGGGGACTCCTTGCTACCTAGTCCCGGCTCACTCACGATGCTGTTGTGCCCCCAAGTCTTGTGTGGGAGTAAAGTGGTGTCTGCTGCAGGACCATTAGTATCCATACAACCTCGGGGACCGGACCCCGGCCTTGCGCTGTGAACTTGGGAAGGGTTCTCCTCTAACCCTAATCCTTAGTCCTCCTCTCCTCCTTACTTTCCGTACAAATCCTTCTTTCTTATGGAGAGTCAGGCTTTCTAAAATGTCTCTTTCCTGTGCCAGCAGACCCAGGTCACTGAGGTCTGCTGCAGCACTTCCTTCATCCATCCCTCTCCGGGTATCTCCTTTCTCATCGCTGACCCTGTCAGACTGACTAAATCCTAAACTCTTACAGCTCTTTTGGTGCAGACTAAGCTCCACCCACCTCCCAGCACTCTTCGTGTTCCAAGCAGGGAGCCACCAAAGGGTGCTTTGCTACACTACTATGTTGTGTGGGATGCAGGTGTTGGAGCGTGGTCAGGTGTCTCCACCTTACCTGGATGGTGGGATACCACAGCTCAGGAGGCGGTGCAGTACCTCTGTGGCGACTGAACCCTCAGGGGTGCCACATTTGAACTTGTTATCTATATAAAAGACACATGTCCACACAATCAATAACACTCCAACTTCTCCACTATGGCCAAGACTAAAGAGCTGTCTAAGATCCCTAAGGACAAAATTGTAGACCTGCACAGGGCTGGGATGGGCTACAGGACAATAGGCAAGCAGCTTGGTGAGAAGGCAACAACTGTTGGCTCAATTATTTCAATATGGAAGAAAAACAAGATGACTGTCAATCTTCCTCAGGCTGGGGCTCCATGCAAGATCTCACCTCGTGGGGTAAGGTTGATTTTGAGAAAGGTCAGGAATCAGCCCAGAACTTCACGGGAGGACCTGGTCAATGTCTTGAAGAGAGCTGGGACCACAGCCTCAAACATTACCATTAGTAGCACACTAGGTCATCTTGGATTAAAATCCTGCAGGGCAGCACATATCTACTGTAGGCCCATTTGAAGTTCGCCATTGACCATCTGGATGATCCAGAGGAGGCATGGGAGGAGGTTATGTGGTCAGATGAGACCAAAATAGAACTTTTTGGTATCAACTCCACTTGCCAAGTTTGGAGGAAGAAGAAGGATGAGTACAACCCGAAGAACACTGTCCTAACCATGAAGCATGGTGGGGAAACATCAAACTTTGGGGGTGCTTTTCTACAAAGCATACAGGACGACTTCACAATATTGAAGGGAGGATGGATAGGTCACGTATCGCTAGATTTTGGCCAACAACCTCCTTCCCTCAGTAAGAGCATTGAAGATGGGTCATGGCTGGTTCTTCAAGCATGACAATGACCCAAAACACACAGCTAAGGCAAGTAAGGAGTAGCTCTGTAAGAAGCATTTCAAGGTCCTGAAGTAGCCTAGCCAGTCAACAGACCTGAACCCAATAGAAAATCTTTGGAGGGAGCTGAAACTCAATGTTGCCCAGTGACAGCCCCAATACCTGAAAGCTCTGGAGAAGGTATGTATGGAGGAGTGGGCCAAAATCCGTGCTGTAGTGTGTACAAACTTCATCAAGAACTACAGGAAACATCTGACCTCTGTAATTGCAAACAAGGGTTTCTGTACCAAATATTAAGTTGTTTTTCTATTGTATCAAATACTTATTTCATGCAATAAAATGCAAATTAATTATGTAAAAATCATACAATGTGATTTTTTGGATTTTTTTAAGATTTTGTCTCTCAAGTGTACCTAGGATAAAAATTACAGACCTCTCCACTTTTTGCAGGTGGGAAAACTTGCAAAATTGGCAATGTATCAAATACTTATTTTCCCCCATTTTTTGCAGGTGGGAAAACTTGCAAAATCGGCAATGTATCAAATACTTATTTTCCCCACTGTAGATAGAGATACATAGATGAAATATATAAAAATAGATAGAAATATGTCCGTGAGATATATATAATCAGTGATTTGCATGTGTACTTTAAAAAAATGGGGTCCCCCTTATTTTTATTAACCAGCTGAGGAAAAGCAGACAGTTATGGGCTAGTGTTATTATTCTGGGAAGGGGCCAATATCCATAATGACTCCCAGCCTATTAATATCAGCTCACAGCTGTCTGCTTAGCATTTACTGGTTAAAAAAGGGGGATTCCAAACAAAAATGATTGGGGGTTTCTCCTATTTTTAATAACCAGCAAAATCTAAACAGACAGCTGCAAAAGGATATTAATAAGCTGGTAAGGGGCCATGTATATTTGAACTGCAAAACATTCCTGTGTCTACCTCTGTGAGCACCTGAGTGAGTTACATTACAACAGTTGGTGGAGAATGCGGGAAAGTTCCAGGAACGTGTGTAGTGGCTACAGGAAACTGCATGTCCTGGGAAAAGATGGCTATAGGGATGGAGCAGCTGTCAGACAAAATGGAGGAGCTGATCAAGCACCTTATCCTAAGCCAGCAGCCGCTCCACTAGCACCAAAAGCAGCAGCAGTGCCAAGAGCATCAGCACCAGCAGCATCGAGAGACGCAGTGCCAAAAGCAGCAGCACCGAGAGCAGCAGCAGGCCCAGCAGGAGACCAAAAAACTCCTGATGCTTCAGATGGAACTCCTGGCAGGGAATGTTCACAACAGAGGAACCGCCCCTCCCCCAAGTTCAGGTGATGACTTAAACGTCCAGAAGACGGTAAGATGGGCCATGCAGAAGATAACCACAGGAAATGATGTGGAAGCTTTTCTCATGGTTTTTGAGAGGATGGTGGATTGGGAGAGACTTACGCCAGAGCAGTGGGAGGAGGTGCTGGCATATTATGACTTAGCATTGCAGGACGCCAAGGAATATGCCAAGTTTATGGCCGAAATCTTGGCATGCCAGGGAGTGACTATATCGGTTAGAGCCCAACAAGCCCACCACTGTGCATATGCCAGCGACAAACTACCTCGCTGTCATGCACAGTGTGGGAAGACTAAGTGCAACATGAGGGTAAGAGGTGAAAGAAGCCCAAATGCTAGGGAAAAGTAGAGTGGAGACCCCTAGCCATATCTAATAGCATCCTGCCTCCCCTACCATCCCTATATTGGTTCCACATCAATCACCGAGCAGGAACCTAAGCCCTGCATATCCCTAAAACTAGACCCTGAATAGGGAAGGAGGAAGTGAGCACTGGTCAGTCCCCACTGTGCACTAAAGAGAAGAAGGAAGACAAATAAGGGAGAATCAACTTATCTTGAGCAGACTCAGAGAGGTAACACCAAACATCGTCCAATGGCACCAGAGAGGAATAAGCTGACTGCTATAGCTCCAAGCCTTCACAAGGGAAAATGTAAAAATCACCGGTGACTCCCAGAAGCAAAATGGTAGTCTATAAACACCCATGATCAGGTATGTCAATTAGAGTTGGAGGGAGGTTACCATTGGGTCCAAAAGTCAGAAGGATTAAGAAGGTGTATGCAATGCCAAACACAGAGACCTTCTGCAGCCAGATGCAGAATGACTGTCTGTAGCAGATGACACACCGTGACACAAACTGCATCTGGTCCAAAAGTGGTTGCAGCCAGAGTCTTCCACTACTGCCCAAATGATCGAGTGTTTGGAGTGCTTGATGTTGGACAGATTAATCCACTCACTTCCCAGGCTGGTGCAGATTTGAGTTGCCAAGGGCGATCCTTGAAATTCGGGTGACTTGGTGTTAGGACTGGAGGAACGCACCAAATTATAAAATAATAGTAGGTGCGTTCGCAGCCCGGGGTCCACCATGCAGAGTTTGTACACTGCTGCTAGGTAAGGGCGGAACAGTAGAACGGCATAAAAACAGTCACACGTGGGTTACGTCACCCAGTGTGAACAGGAGTGGACTCTGTTAATTCGCACATCAGCTGAACGTGGATGCCAGAGCCTGTTTAACTTACAGAGCCTGGCCAAAGAGCGCACAGCAAGCGGCCACAGAACTCTACCCCAAGGACACGGGGTTAGGGTCCTTCTAGGCCCACTGAGCGCGCGGCGTCGCTGCAACGAGCGCCGCTATAGATGCTGACTATGGAGTGTGGAGCACAGAGCACTGAGGCATGCCGAGTCACTGATGATGGCTAATGCCTGACTCAAACTCTGACCTACCTACGCCTAAACCTGGGCGCTAGCAGGCTAGGCTGCACAACACATGCGTACCAAGGGTAGGGGTTTCATAATGAGTCAGTCACCAGAGACATTCATACGTGCATACACCACTCACTCCTTATAGTCTGAAAATACAGGCTATCCTAGCACATGGCCGAGCGGCCATGCGAACCTTTTATAGCTGCGAGCGTCCGGGACCTTCCTGGCTTCTCGGTGTGACGTCTGCCTGCGGTCTGGACTGCAGCCAGACAGCACCCCGAGAAACACTGAGACCCTTTACCCCTATACAGGGATCTGGATTTATAGCAGAGCCCAGGAGGCGCTGTCTGAATAGGAGCAATGACCAGAGCAGGACGGTCGCCAGAAAGGTGTTCCAATACAGGACACAGAGGCAATGATATCCGAGACTAAACCAGTCAGGCAGAAATGGTATAAAAACAGTAGACAGTAGCAGAGTCAGATTCCAGGTCGAAGCCAGAGTCATAAACCGGGAGGGCAGCAGAGGTACAGAATCGTTAGGCAAAAGCAGAGTCAGAATCCAGGCCAAAGTAAGAGTCATAAACCAGGAGGGCAGCAGAGGTACAAAGTCGTTAGGCAGAAGCAGAGTCAGAATCCAGGCCGAAGTCAGTGTCATAAACCAGGAGAGTCGCAGAGGTACAGAATCGTTAGGCAGAAGCAAAGTCAGAAGTCCAGGCAAAAGTCAGAGTCAGTCAAACAGCAATTCACACAGTAACACGCAGGGGAACCAAGAATATATCCGGCGGCCTGCAAGAGCAGTCCCAAGGTATTTGAGGGATCAGGTCATCCCTTACAGGCCCGTGGCCTGATGATGTCATCCGGACTGCCCCCAGGACCAGGCTGGATGGTAATGCACCAGCCCCTTCATGACTGACCGAGGAGCGAAGCCTGCGTCCAGCGGACGCCTGCGCAGGAGCCTCATGACTATCGCCGCCACCACTCGGGGTTGAAGCACAACGCCTCCCAGAGACCAAGGCCGAGACTGCAGGCCACGGGTCAGACGGTGATGTGATAGTCCGGCGCCTCCTACTGGCCGAGGCCGGGACAGCAGGCCCTGAGTCTGGCGGTGCCGTGACAGTACCCCCCCCTCTAAGAGGGGCCTCCGGACCCTCAAAACCCGGTTTGTCAGGGTGGAGGAGGTGAAACCTGCTAATCAACCGCTTTGCACGAATGTCACTAGCGGGGACCCAGGACCTCTCCTCTGGGCCGTAGCCCTTCCAATGCACCAAGTATTGTACCGAGTTTCTCACTAGACGGGAATCAAATATGTCTTGGACCTCGTACTCTAAGGCGCCCTTGACCAAAACTGGAGGAGGAGGGGACCGGACGGGACGAATTGGGGAGCGGTATACCTTGAGGAGGGACTTATGAAAAACGTTAGGAATTTTAAAAGACTGCGGGAGTTTTAACCGAAACGCTACTGGGTTAATTACCTCTAATATTTCATATGGTCCGATGAACCTGGGACCCAGTTTGGCTGACGGTACCTTAAGTTTGATGTTTCTTGTAGAGAGCCAAACCTTGTCACCAACTCCCAGGTGCGGCCCCTGGGATCGTCGTCTATTGGCTGCCGAAGTCTGTCTAATTTGAGCCCCTTTTAAATTAGAGTTTACTTCGGACCAAATAGTCTTTAGACGATGTATACTTTGCTCAACCCCTGGGATTTCCGACATCTTGGCCGAAAATGATCCAAAGCGCGGATGTAGACCGAGGTTACAGAAGAAGGGGGTGGTTTTGATGGAGTCTTGGTATCTATTATTGAGAGCGAACTCTGCCAATGGCAAATGTTCCACCCAATCTGACTGATGTGCTGAGACATAGCAGCGGAGGTATTGCTCCAGCGTTTGGTTGGCACGCTCAGTTTGACCATTCGTCTCGGGATGGTATGCCGAGGAAAAAGACAACTCAACACCAATACGTCTACAGAACGCCCTCCAGAACTTCGAGACGAACTGGGTACCCCTGTCGGATACGATATTTGCCGGAACGCCGTGCAGACGTACAACGTGAAGAACAAACAACTTGCTTAAGGTTTCAGAGTTGGGTAAGCCGGACAGGGGAACAAAGTGAGACTGTTTACTGAACCTGTCCACCACCACCCAAATACAAGTTTTCCCCTCGGAAGGTGGCAGGTCTGTAATGAAGTCCATGGAGATGTGGGTCCATGGACTTTCAGGGGTGGGCAAGGGCTGAAGCCAGCCGGCAGGACGGTTATGGGGGGACTTGGCGCGGGCACAGACTTCACACGCTGAGACGTACTCCTTGCAGTCCTTGGCCACCGTTGGCCACCAAAAGTTCCTGGTTACCAGCCTAGTGGTATTATTAAGACCAGGGTGGCCTGCCAGGACGGAGTCGTGAGATTCTTTTAACACTCGTAAGCGAAAAGTAGCTGGGACGAATAATTTTTTGGGGGGCGTAGAGTCAGGAACTTGTTCTGATGACCTACGGATCTCCTCCAGAAGGTCCAGAGATACTGCCGACACAACAATGCCATTTGCCAATATGGGAGCTGGTTCATAGTCCTCGGTGTGTGTGTGACAAAAGCTGCGGGAGAGGGCATCTGCCCTCACATTTTTGGTTCCGGGACGAAAGGTGATTAAAAAAATCGAACCTGGAGAAAAACAAGGCCCACCTGGCCTGCCTAGGGTTTAGTCTTTTAGCCGACTCTAGGTAGGTTAGGTTTTTGTGATCGGTAATAACAGTAATTTTGTGTTTGGCGCCTTCGAGGAAGTGGCGCCATTCCTCGAAGGCCCACTTAATTGCCAATAATTCTCGGTTGCCGATGTCATAGTTTCTCTCCGTGGCAGAGAATTTGCGGGAGAAAAAGGCACATGGACGAAGCTGAGTGAGGGATGCAGAGCCTTGTGAGAGCACTGCTCCCACTCCGACTTCGGAGGCATCCACCTCCACAATAAACGGGTGGTCCAAGTTTGGTTGAATCAACACCGGGTTGGCCACGAAGCACCCTTTTAGTGTGGAAAAAGCCCTGGTTGCCTCAGGATTCCAATTAGTCACGTCCGCCCCTTTCCGGGTAAGGTCCGTGAGTGGCTTGGCAATCTCTGAGAATCCCCTGATGAATTTGCGATAATAATTCGCAAATCCCAAAAATCGCTGGAGTGCTTTCAGCGATTTGGGTTGTACCCAATCCTTAATGGGTTGAATCTTGGCGGGATCCATGCGGAACCCCTTGCCTGAGACCATGTATCCTAAGAACTGCACCTCTTCGGCAAAAAAAACCACATTTTTCAAATTTCGCGAACAAAGAGTTTTCGCGCAGTCTTTGCAGTACTGAACGGACGTGTTGAGCATGAGTCACAGGATCAGCAGAATAAATCAAAATGTCGTCCAGATATACGACGACATACACCCCACAAATATCTCTAAAAATATCATTGACGAAGTGCTGGAAGACTGCAGGAGCGTTACTGAGTCCGAAGGGCATTACCAGGTACTCAAAATGGCCAAGGGGTGTATTAAAGGCCGTTTTCCATTCGTCCCCATCTCTTATGCGGACCAGGTTATATGCCCCCCGGAGGTCAAGCTTAGTAAACCAGCGAGCTCCCAGTAACTGGTTAAACAGATCAGGAATGAGTGGCAGCGGGTATTGATTCTTTACCGTTATGGCGTTCAGCTCACGGTAGTCAATGCATGGTCTGAGTCCACCATCTTTTTTCTCTACAAAGAAAAACCCAGCTCCTACAGGTGAGGTGGAAGGTCTAATGAAGCCTTTTCGAAGGCTGTCTGCAATGTATTCCTTCATGGCTACACGCTCAGGACCAGAGAGGTTGAATATTCTCCCCTTAGGGAGACGGGCACCAGGGACCAATTCGATAGGACAATCGTATTCTCTGTGAGGAGGTAGTTTCTCCGACTCCACTATAGAGAAAACATCTTCATAATCCCTAAACGCATATGGAATAGAAGGTGTTTTAATTTTAATCTGGTTCACTGAAAAAGACATACAGTTACTCTGACACCATGGACTCCAGCGTACAACGTCACCTATGCGCCAGTCAATAATCGGATTATGTTGGTGCAACCATGGCATGCCTAACACCACTGGATCTGACAAATTGTATATAACAAAAAATGACATTTGTTCGTTATGTAACGTCCCCACTGACATAGAAATTTCGGCAGTAACGAATTCCACGCCTCCTTGGAATATAGATGTACCATTAATAGCAGTAGTCTGAATAGGCGCTTTAAGCCTTGACAGAGGTACACCAAGGCTCTTAGCAAATAAAAAATCCATAAGGTTGACGGCAGCACCACAATCCACATAAGCCTTCACACACAGACGTTTCTTAGCAAAAGAAAGGGAAACTGTTAACAACAGTTTGGCCGCATTTGCGGGCAATACCTGACCCCCAACGCTGTCCAGGGGGTGATGGTCCAGGAATGTGGATTTCCAACAGCCAGCATTTTCCTTGAAGCTTCCAGGCTGCAGCATGTTTGAGCCTGAGAGTGACTTCCCAGGCTGAGCAATGTAACAGGTGTTTGGGCCAAGAATCAGCTCAGTCAAGAGGAAGGAAAAAAAAAGGTGAGGAAAACTGCTTTTATCTGTGTTAAGTATAGACACAAAAAGCCGTTTTATTTTTATGGCCGGATATAATGTGACGTCTGCCTGCGGTCTGGACTGCAGCCAGACAGCACCCCGAGAAACACTGAGACCCTTTACCCCTATACAGGGATCTGGATTTATAGCAGAGCCCAGGAGGCGCTGTCTGAATAGGAGCAATGACCAGAGCAGGACGGTCGCCAGAAAGGTGTTCCAATACAGGACACAGAGGCAATGATATCCGAGACTAAACCAGTCAGGCAGAAATGGTATAAAAACAGTAGACAGTAGCAGAGTCAGATTCCAGGTCGAAGCCAGAGTCATAAACCGGGAGGGCAGCAGAGGTACAGAATCGTTAGGCAAAAGCAGAGTCAGAATCCAGGCCAAAGTAAGAGTCATAAACCAGGAGGGCAGCAGAGGTACAAAGTCGTTAGGCAGAAGCAGAGTCAGAATCCAGGCCGAAGTCAGTGTCATAAACCAGGAGAGTCGCAGAGGTACAGAATCGTTAGGCAGAAGCAAAGTCAGAAGTCCAGGCAAAAGTCAGAGTCAGTCAAACAGCAATTCACACAGTAACACACAGGGGAACCAAGAATATATCCGGCGGCCTGCAAGAGCAGTCCCAAGGTATTTGAGGGATCAGGTCATCCCTTACAGGCCCGTGGCCCGATGATGTCATCCGGACTGCCCCCAGGACCAGGCTGGATGGTAATGCACCAGCCCCTTCATGACTGACCGAGGAGCGAAGCCTGCGTCCAGCGGACGCCTGCGCAGGAGCCTCATGACTATCGCCGCCACCACTCGGGGTTGAAGCACAACGCCTCCCAGAGACCAAGGCCGAGACTGCAGGCCACGGGTCAGACGGTGATAGGACAGTCCGGCGCCTCCTAGTGGTCGAGGCCGGAACAGCAGGCCCTGAGTCTGACGGTGATGTGATAGTCCGGCGCCTCCTACTGGCCGAGGCCGGGACAGCAGGCCCTGAGTCTGGCGGTGCCGTGACACTCGGATGGGCCAATCCGAACATAAGCAGGACCTGAGCACGTGACCCTTGATCTCCAATGGGAGATCACTCCTCGGGCATGCTCAGTGGCCCGACATGGGGACTTAGTCCCTGGAGAATCTCGCTGCGGAGCAGCATGCATTGCCATAGCTGTGCCAGAGGTGGCAGCAGCAAGCAAACCCATGGAGCTGGTCTGGGCAGAGCGCCGGGACTGACGAGTTTGCTGAGCAACCTCCTCTGCGGCTGGAGAGGAATGGGATTCCCGCTGTTCAGCGACAGGAACCCGACGCCTAACACTTGGTTGGCCTACTGGAGTGGTACCAAGTTCTCAAGAAATTCCTAGGGAAACAGGACACCATCACTTCCCCATACTGGAATACCCAAAAGGGGACAGGTTCACCTCACAGGGGTCTTATAAATTCTCTTGAGGGTCCGCCAAAGACTGTTATTAAGGACCTGGTCTGATGGCAATGTCACAATCCTGAATACATAGCCGCCCAGTGTCATATGTCCACAGCACCGATGGACTGCAACCTAGGGCGGTGTTGTTCCTATTTGGCCTGTAGTGTAGACTGTCAATCCGGTAAGGGGCCGTAGGCATGTGCTGTGTCAGGTAATGGTACTTGGAATCTTCTACTCGGGACATCTGGTGACCCTGATTAGTGCTACCCTTCCCCACTAGTTGATCCCTGACAAATTTGAGGGCCTTTGTTGAACACACAGAGATGCCAAGGTCTACCCTCTGTCCCAGAGTAACCATAAAAACAGACTATGGTACCAAGTCCCATGAGGTTGGGGTAGTCAAGGATTTGATACATCCAGTCATATTGGGGCAGGGTTTTTCCTTATTTTGGGACTTGTGGAAAAAGGGGTCCATATCAAGTACCTTGGACAAAAGCCAGATCCCTGGAGAAGGAACCTCATTAAAATGGTGGATAAGTTCCCCTTATGTGTACTTGCTGGGGAGGAGGAAGAGACATTGTTTGAGGAGGTCACCCGCCCTGACTTGAGTGTATCTGGAGAAAACTTTGGGACTTCTCAAATTAGAAACCTTACCTTAAAGGGGACATTTGACAATATTACCGTCACTAACAAGGTTGCTCAAGAGCCGGGGGGCAGACACCAGGTTCCCACACTTTGCAATTATTGGGGAGTTATTGTATCAGGTGACTAAATTGAGGGGAGGAGAAAGCATGGAGCAGCTGTTGGTTCCAGGTCCCTATCAGCGAAGAGTTTTAGACATGGCCCATTCACATGTTTTGGGAGTACATCTGGGACTAGAAAAAAATCATAAGAGGATAATGCAGAGGTTCTTGTTAGGAATCTGTGTTCTGCCATACCTATGCAGAGATCCAGTTCCTCACATTTATCTCCAGAGGCTAAGTCCTTTGTACCAGCTTTTGAGCATGCTCACAGGACGAGCTCCTATTGGAGTTCAGGTGTCAGTTTCTCCGGTCCTGCTCTGAATACTATTGGCTCCCCTGGGAGCTCTGGAGATTTCCGGCAGGTCCCGTTCCGCCATGCGCTAGTATAGTCATACTTGCTGCTGTATGTTTGTTGATGGATGCATGGACTGGTGAATGACTCATTTGAAACCCCCATTCCTTGGTTATTACGAATGTGTGAGTGTTTGAGTCAGAGCCAATATTAGCACCAGTGCGCCATTGCTCCAGCGCCCAGCAGCTTAGCGTCTGACATCGCGTCTGCGTTTCAGCAGTGTCTCCCTGCGGCACTATCTACGCAGCGCTGCTTTCGCAGTCCTGAGAGTGTTCGCAGTAGCAACGTCTCTGTTACAGACTTACACTAGGTCTAGACGGAGTGTGTCCTGTCATCTAAGGCCTTTCCTGTGACCGAATACCGCGTCTGTCCCGCTGAGCCTCTGTGAGTTTTCAACAGACTCAGCGTTTTGTATTAATGTTTTTGCTTGCAGCTCTGTGTGTGAAACAGAGCTTGCTCCAGCGTTACTATTGCATATGTTTATTCTTGCAGCTCTGTGTGTGAAACAGAGCTTGCTCTAGTATTACCACTAGATGTGCTTTAGCTTGCAGCTCTGTGTGTGTAACAGAGTATGCAACTATAGGCCGGTGAGTCTGACTTCTATACCAGGAAAGATCTTTGAACAAATTATTAAACAACATGTATGTCAATACCTGGATAAGAATGAAGTGATCAAACAGAGTCAGCATGGGTTTGTAACTAATAAGTCATGTCAGACTAACTTAATTTCCTTCTATGACGGTATCACTGATTGGGTGGATCAAGGAAATGCTGTAGATATAGTATATCTTGACTTCAGCAAAGCATTTGACAAAGTCTCTCATACAATCCTTATTGAAAAAATGACTAAGTATGGAATGGACAAGGCAACTGTTAGGTGGATTCATAACTGGCTTAGTGATCGGAGCCAAAGAGTGGTCGTAAATGGCTGCACATCCAGTTGGAAGAATGTCTCAAGTGGGGTACCACAGGGCTCTGTCCTGGGCCCTGTATTGTTCAACATCTTTATCAACGATTTAGATGAAGGAATTGAGGGTAAACTGATTAAATTTGCTGATGACACAAAGCTAGGAGGGATAGCTAATACTAGAGAAGAGAGAGAGAGGATTCAAAAAGATTTAAATAAACTGGAGAAGTGGGCAGCAACTAACAGAATGGTTTTTAACAGGGAGAAATGCAAAGTACTACATCTGGGCAATAAAAATGAAAAAAGCATATATAGAATGGGAGGAATAGGGCTAAGTGACAGCACATGTGAAAAAGACTTGGGTATACTAATAGATCACAGACTGAATATGAGTCAACAGTGTGATGCAGCAGCAAAAAAGGCAAATGCAATTCTAGGATGTATTAACGGAAGCATACAGTCTAGATCACGTGAAGTCATTATTTCCCTCTACTCCTCTTTGGTCAGACCTCATCTGGAATATTGTGTCCAGTTTTGGGCACCACATTTTAAAAAAGACATCAACAAACTGGAGCAAGTTCAGAAAAGAGCGACCAGAATGGTGACCAGTCTGCAAACCCTGTCTTATGAGGAAAGGTTGCAGGATTTGGGAATGTTTAGTTTGCAAAAGAGAAGACTGAGAGGAGACTTAATAGCTGTCTACAAATATCTAAAGGGCTGTCACATTGTAGAAGGATCAACTTTATTCTCATTTGCACAAGGAAAGACTAGAAGCAATGGGATGAAACTGAATGGGAGGAGACACAGATTAGATATTAGAAAAAACTTTTTGACAGTTAGAGTGATCAATGAGTGGAACAGGCTGCCACGAGAAGTGGTGAGTTCTCCTTCAATGGAAGCCTTCAAACAGAGGCTGGACAGACATCTGACTGGGATGATTTAGCGAATCCTGCTTTGAGCAGGGGGTTGGACCAGATGGCCCAGGAGGTCCCTTCCAACTCTACGATTCTATGATTCTATGATTCTATGATTCAGTGCACTTGGGTGACGCCTTTAACCCTGTGCACACTACCGCCACATAGCTCTGCCACCTCCTAGCAGCAGTTTTACCATCTACCGCACGGTGGACCCCGAGCGGTGAACGCACTTTATTATAATTTTATTTAGTGCGTTCCACCGCTCATAACATTATACTAGCGCCAGGGTCTGGCTAGCCATGGCAGAACAGCAGCAATTACTGCAGTGCTTAAGCAGCTCGGCGACTGGGTGGCCGCTCTTGAGAAGTCCCTCTCAGCTGCTCAAGCTACTGATGCTGCTGTACACGCTTTAACTGACGCGGTAGCGCGTTTGTCCATGTCCACCCTTGCGCCGACAGTTACCCGCCTCCCATTGCCCGATAAGTTTTCCGGGGATGGCGCCTCTTGTAGGGGCTTTATCAGCCAGTGCTCGATTCACCTGGAGCTGCTGGCTGCGCAATTCCCTACGGAATGGGCCAAGGTGGCATTTATCATATCCCTACTGTCGGGCAAGGCTCTGGAATGGGCTACGCCTTTATGGGAGCGTGGTGATCCGGATATTCGGTCCGCAGCCCACCTGCTAACTGCTATTAGGCAGGTGTTTCTCGGTCCGCGGGTCACACACGACACTTCGCTACAACTTCTCGCTCTGTCCTCTCGGTCAGCCAGTACGCCGTCCGTTTTCGGACACTGGCATCCGAGTTGGAGTGGTCCGATAAGGCCCTTATCCCAGTTTTTTGGAGAGGATTAGCGGAGCATGTCAAGGATGCTCTCTCTACGAGAGAGATCCCCACCAGCCTGGAGGAGTTAATATCTGTCTCCTCACGCATTGATCTCCGCTTCTCTGAGCGTGGTTTGGAGCGTGCCCACTCCAAACGGAGAGGTACTCCAGCTCCCGAATTTTTTTAACCTCTGGAGCCGCCTGAACCAGAGGTCTTACCCCCAGAGCCCATGGAGGTGTCTCGTGCCAATTTTGATACACCTTCGGCTCAGGAGCCCATGTGCGATTGTTATCTTGTGCACGCTGCTTCTCCGGAAGCTAGCGCCCCGCAAGGGTCGGGTTCCGAGCCGGTCGACGAGACCTTTGTCCCTCCTCATCTCAGGCCTAAAGTCCTCGCGTGGGCGCACACGCGTCCAATACGCACAACCATCATGGCTATATGCAAACCACGAGGCTGTTGGCTGGTGCGTATTGGTGGCCGCACAGGGCTCGGGACGTCAAGAAGTTCATTCAGGCTTGCACCTTATGTGCTCAGCATAGCCTTCCTAGGCAGAGTTTGGCGACGACCGTGTTCTGTGTTCTGCCATACCTATGCAGAGATCCAGTTCCTCACATTTATCTCCAGAGGCTAAGTCCTTTGTACCAGCTTCTGAGCATGCTCACAGGACGAGCTCCTATTGGAGTTCAGGTGTCAGGTGCTCAGGTCCTGTTCTGAATCCTATTGGCTCCTCTGGGAGTTCTGGAGATTTCCGGCAGGTCCCGTACGCTATAAAAAGTGCGCATGGCTGTTCCGCCATGCGCTAGTATAGTCATACTTGCTGCTGTATGTTTGTTGATGGATGCATGGACTGGTGAATGACTCATTTGAAACCCCCATTCCTTGGTTATTACGAATGTGTGAGTGTTTGAGTCAGAGCCAGTATTAGCGCCAGCGCGCCATTGCTCCAGCGCCCAGCAGCTTAGCGTCTGACATCGTGCCTGCGTTTCAGCGGTGTCTCCCTGTGGCACTATCTACGCTGTGCTGCTTTCGCAGTCCTGAGAGTGTTCGCAGTAGCAACGTCTCTGTTACAGACTTACGCTAGGTCTAGACGGAGTGTGTCCTGTCATCTAAGGCCACTCCTGTAACCGAATATCGCGTCTGTCCCGCTGAGCCTCTGTGAGTTTTCAACAGACTCAGCGTTTTGTATTAATGTTTTTGCTTGCAGCTCTGTGTGTGAAACAGAGCTTGCTCCAGTGTTACTATTGCATATGTTTATGCTTGCAGCTCTGTGTGTGAAACAGAGCTTGCTCCAGTATTACCACTAGATGTGCTTTAGCTTGCAGCTCTGTGTGTGTAACAGAGTATGCACAGTGCACTTGGGTGACGCCTTTAACCCTGTGCACACTACCGCCACATAGCTCTGCCACCTCCTAGCAGCAGTTTCACCATCTACCGCATGGTGGACCCCGAGCGGTGACCCACTTTATTATAATTTTATTTAGTGCGTTCCACCACTCACACCAGTTCTATTGGATGTTACCGGGAGATCCTAAAATATTATAGGTCTTGCCCTTCCTGCCTGATAACCGCTCCCACTTCTCACTTCCGTAGTCCCTTGGTCTCATTACTTGTTATAGAGGTCCCATATGAGAGAATTGCCATGGACCTAACAAGTACCATAGATAAGTCTGCACGGGGACATTAATACATCCCAGTGCTTATGGACTATATGACACATTACCCTGAGGCTGTACCACTAAGGAACTCATCTACTAAGAGTATAGCTGAGAGTTTGTACATATTTTTTCCAGGGCAGGCCGACCAAAGGAGACCAAGGGATATCCTTCATGCGCAAGGTGATGAAGGAGCTGTGGAAGGTCCTCCAGATTGCCCAGCTGCGAACATCAATCTACCATCCGCAGATGGATGGCCTAGTGGAGCACTTCAATAAGACCTTAAAGGCGATGCTCAAGAAGGTCATTGAGAAGGATGGTCAAGACTGGGACTATCTGCTTTTGTTCCTGCTCTTCTCTGTCAGAGAAGTTCCTCAAGTCTTCACTGGTTTCTCTCGTTTCAAGCACTTATATGGTCAACATCCGCAAGTGCTCCTGGATATAGGCAAGGAAACCTGGGAAGCCGAGGTCACGCCCTACTGGAGCATCATAGAGTACGTCACCCAGATTCAGGAGAGAATGGCAAAAGTTATGCCTATTGTGAAGATGCATCTCCTCAAGGTACAGGCAGGGGTGTATAACCGACCAATGAGGCTGAGGCAGTTCCAGCCTGGAGATCGTGTACTGGTGCACATTCCCACGGTTGAGAGTAAGTTACTGGCCAAGTGGCAAAGCCCAATGAGGTGTTGGAAAAACTGAGCAAGGTTAATTACAATGTCCACCAGCAAAGGCGAAGAAAGCCTCATCAAGTATACCACGTGAAGTTGTGAATACGGTGGCGAGATCAGGAATCACTGGAAGTCCCTTGCCTGGGAGCATGTTCCAAAGACAAAGTGGATTGTGTCATGATTACGGAGACTCTAACGCGGCCCAGAAGCAACGGTGTCTAGAACTGCTGCAGCGGAAACGTGACTTGTTCTCTGAGTTGCTGGGGAATACACAGGTGGTGGAGCATGACGTTCTGACACAGCTGCATATAAAGGTGAACCTTAAGCCATATAAGATTCTCAAAGCATGCCGTGAGGTAGTCTAAAATGAAGTGAAGAAAATGCTAGACCTCAGTGTGATAGAGGAGTAAAAAAACGAATGGTCAAGTCCCATCGTCCTCATGCCAAAGCCCGATGGAAAGTGGCGGTTTTGTAAAGACTACCGCAAGCTGAATAAAGTGTTCAAATTTGAAGCATACCAGATGCCCCGCATCGATGAACTAATTGAGATGCGTGGACTTGTGGGGTACATTACCACCCTTGATCTGACAAAGGCCTACTGGCAGATCCCCATGTCCCATAGTGCCAAGAAGAAGACGGCCTTCTTGACACATCATGGTTGTTTTCAATATACCAGAATGCCCTTTGGACTGTAGGGTCCCTCGGCCACCTTCCAGAGGGCCATGGATCGAATCCTAACTCCACATAAGAATTATGCCAAAGCCTACCTTGATGACATTGTGGTGTTCAGTGCAGTCTGGGGTAGTGATCTTTCAAAGGTACAGGTTATTCTGGGGCCATAAATCTAAAAAAAATGTGCCATGGGGAATGAAAAGGCCAGGTACTTAGGCTACTTTGTTCAGAGAGTCACAAGTAAGCAAGGTAGAGACAATCCAGAAGTCGCCGAAATCGCTTTCTAAGAAGCAGGTATGGGTGTTTCTTGGAATTGTGTGATGTTACCTACAGTTTATCCCAAATTTTAACATGATTTCCACACCACTGACGGATCTCCTTAAAAACATCAAAGTGACTATGGCTAAATGGATTGCTGAGTCAGAGATGGCATTTCAAGAGCTGCAGTTGACCCTATGTAAACAGCCTGTCCTGGTCGCACCGGACTTCAGCAAAGAATTTGTTGTCCAGACGGATGCTTCAGAAGTCAGTTTAGGAGTTGTGCTGTCTCAAGAGATAAATGGTGAAGAACATCTCATCCTGTATATGAGCCGGAAGCCCTCTTCTGGTGAAAAAATTATGCCATTTTCGAGAAATAGTGTTTAGCAATAAAATGGGCCATGGACACACTGAAGTATTAACTACTTGACCGTAGGTTCAAACTAGTGTCAGACCATGCAATTCTGAGCATATTAAGGGAAAAGAAGGGTAAGAATGCCCGGGTGTCACAATCCATTTTTGGATCCGTGCAAGATCTGGATTCTCACATTAAAACTTTTTTCCTTTCAGGCCATCGGGGGTTAATATAATTTTCCCCCCAGTGGCCGCTGGTGTAATTACATTGCTGGTGAGTTTGCTGATGCAGGTGGTGACCACCCCCACCTTCCTTTAAAAGGTTACCTGATGCATCAGCTGACTGTTGGTTATACAGGTCCTTTAGGATTCCAACCGTGCTGAAGACAGGAGGTTGCTGGTGCAGTGGTGCTTCAGCTAAATGCTGTTATCTGGTGCCTTACTCTGCTGTGTGGTGCATTGCAGCAGATAAAGCTAAGTGTGGTTTTTGTTACCCTGTTCCTTTTGTTGTCTGTCTATCCTTACCTTGTGTTGTATTAGTGCAGTGGTTGCACCAGTGTCTTCACTTGCCAATTCTCTACTTAGGGATAGGTACAGAAAAAACGTGTATAGGGATGCTAGGAGAGTGCAGGAGGTGTCCATTTCCCCGTTCCCTATCGCAGGGCCCACCATTGTAATTGTTTCCCTGGTGTTCCCTTGTTTGTTTTACCATTTAGTGACCGACCGATTGTTGAGTGGTGTCACACAGGGCCAGTCACTTTGTGACTAGGTGGTTCTTAGGCCTTCAGGACTTTAGTTTCCACATAGAGCATACACCCAGGTAAGTTACACGGTAACACGGATGCCGTCTCCCGAATTCCCTGCTTGGTGTCTCAAGGTGCCAAAACCCCCGTCATTGGGTAGAGGGGGGAATATGTGACAGGATCACTGGCAATATAAATGAGGGGATATATGTATCATGAAGATTGCTATCTTCCGTGATGTGAAAACACAGGAGTTTCTCTCCAGCATGTTATGTCCTGGGAGGGCTTAATCTGCCATGACAGGGTTGTCTTTTTTGTTCATCTGCCTTCAGCGCCAGACAGATGTTCTCTGATGCTGCCGAAAGAGATCGGTGAGACGGCCACTCGCCGTATCTCCTCCCCAAGGGTCTGGTTCAGCAAGTTAAATGTCTGACCACTGAGTTTTTTCTCAGAGCGGAGACTGAACCCGCAGCGGCAACAGCCCATGACTGAAACCGCAACTGTAACTGAAACTGGAATGCTGCAGGTATAAAAAGGTAATTTTCTCCCGACAGTAATCGGCTAAGTGCATGTTAATAACACTAGTAACCTGCAGATTAATCCCATATTTGCAGGTTAATAGCGTTTTTTCTGGTGACAGGTTCCATTTAAACCTTTGCAATTCAACCTGTGATATTTTAATATACTTTAAGAAAGTCTCAAAAACATTTAGTTTTCAAAGGTTATATTAAACTATTTCCTTCTTAAGCAAATCTCTTTTTTGTATGATGAATCAGCTTTACTTGTATGCCCTTGCAAAAAGTATATACGTATGTATGTATGCATGTAAACCTGGGCCACATTTTCAATACTACTGCTATCTAACTTAACCAGAACAATTTACTATATTATAGGAGCGAAGGGATCATAAATTTCCACATGAATACATTCTCCCCTCTTGTAGACATATTTACATCCCTTTAAACAGAATTCCTGGTATGACTGCATTTTAACACCACACTGAATGTTAAATGTAAAATTTGCTCTCAAATTCTTGTTATAAAAAGGCATGTTGTATATTAACTCCTTAGTGACGGAGCCAATTTGCAGCTTAATGACCAGGCCAATTTTTACAATTCAGACCACTGTCACTCTATGAGGTTATAACTCTGGAATGCTTTAACGGATCCCGCTGATTTTTTCATGACATATTGTACTTCATGTTAGTGGTAAAATTTCTTTGTTATGACTTGCGTTTATTTATGAAAAAAATGGAAATATGGCGAAAAGTGTTAAGATTTTGCAATTTTCAAACTTTTAATTTTTATGCCCTTAAATCAGAGAGTTACAGTATGTCACACAAAATACTTAATAAATAACATTTCACACATGTCTACTTTACATCAGCGGAATTTTGGAAACAAAATTTTGTTTTTGTTAGGAAGTTATAAGGGTTAAAAGTTGACCAGCGATTTCTCATTTTTACAAAAAAATTTACAAAACCATTTTTTTTAGGGACCATCTCACATTTGAAGTCACTTTGAGGGATCTATATGGCAGAAAATACCCAAAAGTGACACCATTCTAAAAACTTCACCCCTCAAGGTGCTCAAAACCACATTCAAGAAGTTTATTAACCCTTTACGTGCTTCACAGGAACTGAAGCAATGTGGAAGGAAAAAATTAACATTTAACTTTTTTTTACAAACATTTTACTTGAGAACCAATTTTCACAAGTGTAAAAAGAGAAAATGAACCACAAAATTTGTTGTGTAAATTCTCCTGTATACGCTGATACCCCATATGTGGGGGTAAACCACTGATTGGGCGCACAGCAGGGCTTGAAACGGAAGGAATGTCGTTTGACATTTTCAATGCAGAATTGGCGGGAATTGAGATCAGACACTATGTCATGTTTGGAGAGCCCCTGATGTGCCTAAACAGAGAAAACCCCCCACAAGTGACACCATTTTGGAAACTAGACCCCTTATGGAACTTATCTAGATGTGTGGTGAGCATTTTGAACCTCCAAGTGCTTCACGGAAGTTTATAACGTAGAGCCATGAAAATAAAAAATATTTTTTTCCACAAACTTTCACAAGGGTAACAAGAGAAATTCGACAACAAAAGTTGTTGTGCAATTTGTCCTGAGTATGCTGATACCCCATATAGGGGGGAACCACTGTTTAGGCACATGGCAGAGCTTGGAAGGGAAGGAGCGCTGTTTTGGAATGCAGACTTTGATGGATTGGTCTGCGGGAATCATTTTGCGTTTGCAGAGCCTTTGATGTGCCTAAATAGTAGAAACTCCCCACATGTGACCCCATTTTGGAAACTAGACCCGCCAAGTAGCTTATCTAAATGTGTGGTGAGCACTTTGAACCTCCAAGTTCTTCACAGAAGTTTATAATACAGAGCAGTGAAAATAAAAAATCTTTTTTCCACAAAAATGATTTTTTAGCCCCCAATTTTTTATTTTCCCTAGAGTAACAGGAGAAATTAGACCCCCAAAGTTGGTGTGCAATTTATCATGAGTACACTGATGCCCCATATGTTGGGGTAAACCACTGCTTGGGCACACATTGATAAGGGGAGAATATATGGCATATGAATATATATAAGAATAAAAAATTATACCACTATTATACTATATGGACACTTTGCTGAATATTGGAATCATGTAGCTTTAAGATATTCTTGATTTTCTAAGATTTATTTCTGTATTTCTGTATACACCTATTCTCATCGAAACTGGGTTAGGCTAGGCCAGAAAACGATAATTATGTGCATAATGATTATGTAGCGGATATAGGACATATGAGATCATATGAGATCAATACTAATTTGCTATTTGGGGTAAACAGTAATTTGGAAAATAACCCATGATGTAAAACAATGAGACAGCTCGATTTCTGTTATAAAAACTGTACATCTCTGATTAAAGATAGAGAAGAATCATTTGGCGTCCGAACAAGGGGCTATGACGAAAGTTCGAACCTGACCAGCCGCAAAAAAGACCTCCTATCTTGGACCGGACCGCTCGAGGGTGGAGATGTGCACTTCCTACTAGGTAAGAAAATCATTCATCTTACCTATATCCCTCCAGTGTTTCCGTGCTGAGATAAAGGTCAGTCGGCTGTCAGATTCGGACATAGTGACCAATCTGACAAGTCTTAGCACCAAAAATCCACCCTGGTCACGATTTCCTTAATTGTCTGCCTTATCTGCTTTGCCTCCCTGCTTTGCTGTTTTGGTTGCTTGCATATGTGATTGCTATCTCAGCCAGCCTGAAAAGAAAAAAAAAAAAAGATAGGGAGACGTATTGAGCAAATTCACTGCCACTCTAGTTCCGGTCCTGCTCTCGGCTTGACCGATGATCGCAGAAGTCTGAACTGTGTCTCTCCCAGTGGGCAAGTTTGAGTAGGGGCTTGATTACTCTGAGTGATTTTCCGACCTCTAAGTGGTTGGTGACTTCTTGCAGGTTTCTCACCGGACATCATCTGGCTAAGATGATGGTGTTTTAGCTGCAGCATAGGTTTATAGGTTTTATTCTAAACGGGTGGAAGGGTAATTACAATTACCGTGTTGATGTGACTGAGTGATTGCTCTCTCCCTGAAAAGTATGGCTTGCCCAAGTGTAGGTTTTCATCTCTACAAATCAGGCTGGAATATGGATAGGTAAATTGTGAAGTGTTTTAGTGTCAAGGATTCGCAGTATTTGATGTCAGTGCCTGTTTTGAATTCATTCTGTCTCCTCGGAAGGGAGAGAGCGCCGTCTGACTTTTTGAACTCAAAATTGGCTGGAATCAATGTTGGCGCCATGTCACATTTGGAGACCCCCTGATGTGCCTAAACAGGGGAAACCCCTCAATTCTAACTGCAACCCTAACCTCAACACACCCCTAACCCTAATACCAACCCTAACCATAACTCTAACCATAAACCTAACACCAACACACCCCAAACCCTAATTTCAACCCTAACCATAACCCTAACCACAACCCTAACTCCAACAAACCCCTAACCCTAATCCCAACCCTAACCATAACCCTAACCACAACCTAACCCTAACCACAACCCTAACCCTAACCACAAACTTAACCCCAATACACCCCTTTCCCTAATCCCAACCCTAACCATAACCCTAACCACAACCTAACCCTAACCACAACCTAACCCTACCCACAACCCTAACCCTAATCCCAACCCTAACCATAACCCTAACCACAAACTTAACCCCAACACACCCCTAACCCTAATTCCAACCCTAACTCTAATTCCAACCCTAACCCTAATTCCAACCCTAACCCTAACTCACTTTAGCCTAATTCTAACCATAATGGGAAAATGAAAATAAATATATTTTCTTGATTTCATTATTTTTCCCTAACTAAGGGGGTGATAAACGGGGGTTTATTTACTTTTTTTTATTTTGATCATTGTGATAGGGTCTATCACAGTAACCAAAGTGACCAATAGAAAAAATTTTCCTATTGTTGCCGGTGCAATCCAGCAGGTCTCAGCGGGCGCACTGCATATAAGCCCGCCATTTTCTTCATGGAAGAAGATGGTGGCGCCCATGGGGGGAAGCACGAGGGACGAGGAGCACCGGGAGGTACCGTGGAGGATCGGGGACCCTATTTCTCTCTCCTCTGATATGCGATCACATCAGAGGACAGAGGAGAGTGAAATTAAATGGCGCATCAGACTTTTCTTTTGCGGTCGCTGTTATACAGTTAATAACGGCGATCGCAAAACCGCGGTTGGTAAAAACCAACCCGAATCATGTTCTCTGGGGTCTCAGCTACCCCTGAGAAAATTCAACTCTGGGGGGTGCTATACACTTTTTCCACAGCTCGTTTTGGCGCTGTGGTTTAAGTACCCTTAACTACCGCCATTAAATTGCATATCGGCGGTCGTTAAGGGGTTAAAGGGGATTGTATCATACAAATTTCTATTGGAAATCAGTAATGTATAAGCAATATTTTTTGTTTGCAATCTTTGCATATAGCCTGATTTTGTTTTACTATCTCCATTATCTTTGCAGGAAGTTGATGTTCCTTCTGTCAATATATCATAGCTCCCGACTTTTGAAGACTAGAAAGAGGGACGCGCTCTGCGGTGAATATTGGCCATGCCCCTGACCACACCCCAATCCATGCCCATTTACTAGTATTTTCTACCCTGGCTGGAGGAGATGTCAAAGGGGCGGTGGCAGTGAGAGAAATTCAGCTGACACATGAGACTGCAGGGCATAGACCCAAATCCATAACTGTCCACTCCACCCGGGACAATAGAGACTGGAGATGAGCTAATTGATTCATACAACTCTGGTCCAGCGTCCAGGTAAGCGCTACCTGGCGGCTGGATGGGAGACAGCGAATCACTTACCTAATCCCAGGCTTGGCATTTGATAAGTCAGGGCTTGTGCAACGTCATGTGTGCATACTGTTCATCTCTGTGGATTTATTTTTTGTTCATTCATTCACAGTCAGAGCCCCGGAACATTCTCATCTGTATGTCGCTTCACTCAGGGGTGGACACTGACAGCTTGGGGCCCCTGTGCTAGAAATGTGTCTAGGCCCCCTTCCTTTTACGGTGACAAAGCTATATATAATATATATATATTGTGGTGTAATGACCACTGTGTCCACGAGGGGGCGCTGTGTGGATGTCCCAAGAGTGTGAGTGGTTGAAGAGCCATTATGTATCTCAAGGTGGGTGACCTTGAGATAGAGACATATGTATGTTTATGAATGCTATTGTAAAGTATATATGTCTGTGTGAAGGACCTGTGGTGAGGTCATAGTCATGTGACCCGGTGGGCGTGGCTATGGACCATATAATGTGGCCAGGTTAGGTCACATGGAGTGAATGCTGGGACCTGATTGGTCCAGTTTGGAAGGTCCCGTGAGGAGAAGGATCTCCTCACTAACAGCAGCCTGTGGAGCGGCTGTGTGTGTAATGGCGGCCAGTATCTGAGAGTCCCTGAGGAGTGAGTGGACTTCTGCGGCCTGGAGAAACAGCCATATGGGAACCCTGACGTGGGTGAGATAACCCTGGGGCTAAATAGCCTGTATAATGGACGCTCTCCTGTAATGCTGTGTATATTGCTGCTGGAGGTTTATGAAGGATGAATAAACCTCATAGACTATGATTTGTTGGAAAATCCTGTGCCGGATGTGTTTTTCGATCGCTGCAAGCGAGAACCCCTTACTTACATGACAGCGCTACCTCACATATGGTGGAGAATTGCTAAGGGCAATATAGTAGCCTTGTTGCTGGAGGCAACGGAAAAGGACTGCCAAAAAAAAAGAAAAAAAAAAAAAACTTTGTTGCTAAGGGCTGCGGTTCCAACAGCACATGTTGCAGTGCTGGCAACGCTGAGCCAGGAGGGCTGACGGTTGTGGAAGCCGTATACTGACAGCAGCTCAGTGAAAGAGACTGGTGATTGCTAGGGTGCCTCTGCGGATAAGAGGTACCCGAGGACCTGTGTGGCTGACACAGGTAACGACAGGTGTTCGTTGTTGTACTGACCTGGGTCAGTGAGCAAGGTCCTGGAGGGTCAGTGTTGGGAGGTTCTGGGAGAGGAATCGGATCCCTGGAACACGTGATATGACCTTGGACCTGGTGAAGCCGGAGTGTTGGGAGACCCTGGGAGGAGGGTCTGCTCCCTGAATAGCACCCGGTGTGCCCTGTGTGTTGGACGGTCTCGGGCGGAGACGGTACGTCCTGAATAGCGCGAGTTTTTTGGAGTTTTTCGTGCATGTGTTTTTTCTTTTTTTCCTCTGCAAAACCTGAAGGTGCTTGCTGTGGCTCAGTGGGGTCACGAAGGTCTCGCAGCACAGGGACCTGGTGTTTTCTTTAAGGGATCTGCCCTGGGAGCATTGGTAGCAGACGCTGTCTGTCTACGCCATCCTGCTGCAGCTTTATGGCATGTGACTAAGCGGATACAGTAGTTGTGGCTTTACACAACTATTAAGGGTGAGTACCCTGTATTATTGCTGCATAACCCATTATACCTGCACTGGTAAGGCCCTATGGGTGCACTTTTGTGGCTTTTTTATCTTTGAGGGTGACAAGCGGCTTCCAGTAACCCGGCGGGGTTACGAAGGTGACAAGCGGCTTCCGGTGGATCGGCGGGTCCACGAAGATGGCGCAGCAGGAGCTGCAGTGACACCAGCCGCTGTGTGTGTGTGTGAACAGCAGCCGGAGGTGCCGGTGATCAGTGACAGCAGGAGCTGTGGTGGTGCCAGCAAAGACTTGTGTGGTATCGTTAAAAGACAAACTGTACTGTGTGAACTGTGGCCTAAGAGGTTCTGCAGGACGGACATGGGGAAATCCCAAAAGGGGGCGGTGACCCAAAAGGGGGCGGTGACCCAAAAGGGGGCGGTGACCCAAAATGGAGTGGTGACCCAAAAAGGGGTAGAGTCCCAAAAGGGGGCGGTGACCCAAGTTGGAGTGGTGACCCAAAAAGGGGTGGAGTTCCAAAAGGGGGCGGTGACCCAAATTGGGGTGGCAACCCAAAGTGGGGTGGTGGTCCAGAAAGGGGCCAAGTTTGAAGAAGTGACAGCACTGGGTGACTCAGTGGGTATGTCTGGGAAACTGCAGTGTACGTGTATGTCGTTTCCAGAATGTGGGATATACTTTCCGGAGCATGACGGGCCGCAAGTGTGTACAGTGATGCTGCATCGGGAAGGAATCTCGGGACGGTTGGACTCCAAGAGTCAGGTGACTCTGATAGGAACTCCTCTCACTTTCTGTCTGACCGAGAAAATGGCCCAGGTTCGCTGTAAACATGGGGTCACGGTGAACTATATGCTAGACAGAGTGGTGTTTGAGGGGCCTGGAGGCAGTGAGTGCCAAGGTGGCGGGATACCACCAGACTTGGTGTATACCTTGGAGGGCGGCCGGGACTTTGTCATGTTGGATGACCTATGGTACGAGGAGGGAGACGTTCCTATAGTTGGGCTAACAGATATTAAGACGGTGTTGGTTCCTGACGGGGAGAGGTCAGAGGTGGAAGTGACTGGGAAAAGGGGTATGTCAGCCCAACGGACGGACCTGACATCTCGTGACAAAACTGACGCTGACCTGGTGGGTAAGACGGCGGAAGTAGTCACACGGTTAGTGAGTAACTGGAGGGATGACTTAATCTCTGGGGGTGACTGTGGCTCTGAGAAAGAAAGGGAGCACAGAATAGAAGGGCTAGAGAAAGAAGTCTCTGAGCTCAAAGGCCACATGGTAACGTGGCAAGGACTGAATAAGGCCCTCAGAGAGGAGGAGGATGAATGTGTCAAACAAGAAAGAGGCCTGAGACAAACAGCTGAGCACAGAGTGGATGAGCTGGAGAAGGAAGTCTCTGAGCTCAGGGGTCACCTGTCAACGTGTCAAACTATGAACAAAGCTATAGTGAAGGATATGGAGGTGCTCAGAGAGGCCCAAGAGAAGCATCAACAGGAGATTCTCAGGAGAGAGGATGAGCGTCGCTACCTGGCAGAGGAGCGAGATAAAGTTCTGCAAGAACTCAGTGGAGTAGTAAAAGGTCTTCTGTGGGAGAAGAAGTGGATGGGCGAAGACGTACAGCTGCCATCCCCGACTGATAGCAAGGCAGAACTGACAAAGCCCATCTTGGAAAAGGGTCCTGAAGACTGTAAATTTCAGGAAGATGGTGAGCCAAGAGCTGCACAAGACAGTCATCCGGTCATGACAGATATCTTGAGGGAAGTGTCCGTGGGGAACCCAGAGCCATCTGTCCAGGATGAGAGCAAGTCCACGACCTTCAAGGTTGTAATTGATGTACCAGAAGACATGCAAGAAGCCTGTGCTGAGGAAGGTGTGCATGAGGCTTTCAAAGAGGCGGTCAAAGCGTGTAAGGTGCACTGGGCACCTGAGACTCGGCAGTTGGTGATAGTATCAGCTAGGGAAAACACATCAAACCGAGTAGCTGTCCTGAAAGAGATGCATTTGCAGTGTCTACGTGTCAAACAATTGGTTAGGCGGAGTAATATGAAGGCTGCTCGACGCCTAGAGATAGCAAGAGAGGCTATGGATCGGTTGGGTTTGAGGAAAGATGTGGTTCCGGTACCCAAAGCTCTGATTGGGAGAATCATTGGAAGGTCCAGGAAGGTGATGCAGGACCTTGTGAATGTCTCCGGTGTGGTGAGGGTGAGGATCCCTCCTGATGACGAAGACCAGGTGTCTGGTGAAGTGGGAAGGATTCCCATGATGGTGGTTGGCTCCATGGAAAGCCTGAGGAACTTTCAATTGCTCTTGGAGTATAGAGTGGGGTACCTGCAAGAGATTGAACAGTTGAAGCTGGACCGCCAGCGGATTAATAAAGAAGTGCGGAATACCAGGTGGCGGCCGCCTTCATACCAAGATGTAAGGACCCCAGGGGTACCGCCAAGAAGTGACATGGCAGATGGCCGAAGAATGTCAGCGAGTGGCAATTCAACAGACCGTACGAGGTTGAAGGGCTGTAGTTCCTGTGAAACGTTGACTGAGTCAGACTCGTGCCAGACAGCAGGATCGACTAAGACTTATGACCGCACCAACCGAGAGAGACGGTCAATAAGAGAAAGATCAGGTGACAAGGGGCACTGTAACAGTGTGGTGACTAAACAGTGTCTGATGATGCAGACAGACCGTGACTGGAGGGTCAAAGACAATGACCGGTATTATGACCGATGGGGGCGGGGGAGGCCTAATGTAGAGATGAGGCCGTATGACAAATGGAGACAGTTCTCTCGACCTGTGGGGCAAGGTGCAATACGTGCCCGGTCTCGAGACCCTGGTGTGATGTTGTGTGTTCAACCCCACAAGTTTGAACATAGGGGGGAGGTATGTGGTGTAATGACCACTGTGTCCACGAGGGGGTGCTGTGTGGATGTCCCAAGAGTGTGAGTGGTTGAAGAGCCATTATGTATCTCAAGGTGGGTGACCTTGAGATAGAGACATATGTATGTTTATGAATGCTATTGTAAAGTATATATGTCTGTGTGAAGGACCTGTGGTGAGGTCATAGTCATGTGACCCGGTGGGCGTGGCTATGGACCATATAATGTGGCCAGGTTAGGTCACATGGAGTGAATGCTGGGACCTGATTGGTCCAGTTTGGAAGGTCCCGTGAGGAGAAGGATCTCCTCACTAACAGCAGCCTGTGGAGCGGCTGTGTGTGTAATGGCGGCCAGTATCTGAGAGTCCCTGAGGAGTGAGTGGACTTCTGCGGCCTGGAGAAACAGCCATATGGGAACCCTGACGTGGGTGAGATAACCCTGGGGCTAAATAGCCTGTATAATGGACGCTCTCCTGTAATGCTGTGTATATTGCTGCTGGAGGTTTATGAAGGATGAATAAACCTCATAGACTATGATTTGTTGGAAAATCCTGTGCCGGATGTGTTTTTCGATCGCTGCAAGCGAGAACCCCTTACTTACATGACAGCGCTACCTCACAATATATATATATATATATATATATAGCCACACACATACATGTGTATATTACATAGTATCCTTTATTTTATATATTGCCGCCACTTATACAGTGCCCTCTCTTGTTATGTACAGTACTGTCCCTTACATATTGGATTATATAAAATCATTTTTTATTACATACCGTCCTGTCTTATTAGATGTATAATGCAATGATGGCTGATGGAGCATGGGAAAGCTTCTTTTCTAATGGAGGACCTGATGGACTGGTCGTCTGGTCACCGGCTCTTCCATCAGCAGTCATTTTATATCTAAAAAGAGAGGGGACTATGTAATAAAAGAGGGCGTTGTGAATAACAACATTAACAAGAATACACTATGTAAGAGACAGCACTGTACATAACAGCAGAGGAAGCTATATAATAAAGGATGGCACCATATATAACTAGAGAGGATGGTATGTAATAAGGGACAGTGTTATACATAATAAAAGCGGAAACTATGTAACTAAGGATGGTGTTATACAGAATTAGTAAGTACACTATATTCTAAGGGTCTGTGTTATACATAATAAGTACATACACTATATACTAAGGGACTGTGTTATCTACTATATAATCGTCTAATTCTGTCCGTCTGTAACTGAAATCCCACGTCGCTGATTGGTCGCAGCCGGCCAGGCGCAACCAATCAGCGACAGGCGCAGTCCGGCTGCGAATTGGCGCGGAATTTGAATGATGTACGCCACTGAGGAGAAAGAGAAAGAGAAGAGATAAGGAAAAAGAGTTAGACTATACTCACCCTGGCGTTCGATCCGGTCCGATGGGTGGCGCCGCCCCGTCCGGCGCCTCCCATCTTCACACGATGACATCCTCCTCCTTGCTTCTCCCTTGGCTCCTGTGCATGCGTGCTTTATCGGCCCGGTTGAGGGCAGAGCAGAGTACTGCAGTGCGTAGGCGCCGGACCTCTCTGACCTTTCCTGATGCCTGCGTACTGCAGTACTTTACTCTGCCCTCAACAGGGCAGATAAAGTACGCGTATGCAGGAGCCGAGGGAGAAGCAAGGAGGAGGACATCATCGTATGAAGATAGAAGGCGCCGGGGAAGGACTGTTTCCGAAGATGTGTACCCTCATCAGGTACTCTGCGATGTCTTTGTCCGGGTCGTTGTTGCGGTACCAGAAGAACCACAAGTAGTTTCTGTGTTCCATACACTAAGTGTATGGGCTGACAAACATTTCCTCCTGGGGGGGGGTACATATTTTTTTAAATTTGGTGACAGGCATCATAACGCTCTTGACAAAAACTGGAGTGGCTGGAGCATGATGGAATACGTTCACCCTGGTGTTCTAGTGGTGGTGGATGTGAGGAGGAGGAGGAGGACAAAAAATAGCTAAAATCAGGAAGCATATACCCATGTGTTGGTGTGAAGAGGTGCATGGGAATACACCTCCCAAAAGACACTAGATTGGAGGTATGTTTCGCTGTCACCATTTGGTGGTGTCCAGAAGTCTGGCCCAATCCAGCCCTTGTTCATTTTTATAAGAGTCAGTCTGTCTGCATTTTCCTTTGACAGGCGAATGCGCTTATCTGTGATAATTCCACCAGTGGCACTAAAAACCCGCTCTGACAAAACGCAAGCGGCAGGGCAGGCCAGGACCTCCAAGACGTAGAGAGCCAGTTCATGCCACGTGTCCAGCTTGGATACTCAATAATTAAAAGGCACAGAGGAATCATGGAGGACACTGGTACGGTCAGCAAGGTACTCCCTCAGCATCTTACAAAACATTCCATTCTTTGTGACATTACCCCGCACCTCAGGGCCAGGGAGATGGAAGGGTCTGAGAAAACTGTCCCAGAACTTTGCCAGTGTTCCCCTGCCTCTGTTGGATTGGAGTTGTGTCTCTCTCGCCTGTACTCCTTGGTTGGCCAACAAACTGTTATGTCTGCCGCCAGCGTTTTGAGATGGGAATTTTTTTAATAATTCTGCAACAATGGCCCTCTGGCACCATTTTAGTACACCTGTCTGCCTCTGGAACAAGAGATTGAAAGTTTTCCTTGTAGCGTGGGTATAAAAGTGTCACTACCCAGTAATGACTGTTACCCAATATTTTTACAATACGAGGGTCACGGGAAAGGCAGCGCAACATAAAGTCAGCCATGCGTGCCAGACTGGTAACAGGCAAGCCTTCCGTGTCCTCACCAACAGGACGACTGACCAAGGTGTCCTCATCCTCCTCCTTTCCTCCCTGTCTTCAGGCCGTCCACGCTGAACAGACGGTATTACAGTTGTGCTTGTGGTACCGTCTATAGCGCATGAAAGTAACTTCTGTTCTTCCTCCTCCTCCTCTTCATCATTGTCAACCAATCCATGTTGGGATGCATCCTCTTTCATTGTGAGCAGAGAGCTTTTCAGAATGCAGAGAAGCGGGATGGTGATGCAAGCAATGACTAGCCAGGTCTTTCCCCGGGAAGGAACAACCACGGGAAGGGCATGGATACCATGTTTTGGCATAGGTGGTTTCCTTCATTGGAAACTGCCCTTCCCGTGGTTGTTCCTTCCCGGGGAAAGACCTGGCTAGTCATTGCTTGCGTTGAGAAACACATGATGGTGTCTCCGCGGCTTGTGTTTTGCATGTTTTTGCATATTTCCCATAAGGGATGGGGGCATTGCTCTAGAATCACTGCGTTGAGAAACATGTGATGGTGTCTCCGCGGTGTTGGATGTTGATCTCCATGAGGTCACTCATCCTCATTTTCACAGTCTTTTGCTAGGCATTGCTCCTACTGGCCAGTTTCCTACTCCACACTGATGAGGGGCAATACCCCGAAACAGCTGTCTGTGGATGGATACCATGTTTTGGCATAGGTGGTTTCCTTTATTGGAGACTGCCCTTCCCGTGGTTGTTCCTTCCCGAGGAAAGACCTGGCTAGTCATTGCTTGCGTTGAGAAACACGTGATGGTGTCTCCGCGGCTTGTGTTTTGCATGTTTTTGCATATTTCCCATAAGGGATGGGGCATTGCTCTAGAATCACTGCGTTGAGAAACATGTGATGGTGTCTTCGCGGTGTTGGATGTTGATCTCCATGAGGTCACTCATCCTCATTTTCACAGTCTGAGTAGGAAGTCACTCAGAGAGGAGTGAGGAAAGGAGATCCCTGGAAGAGGGATGGAGGAAGGAGTGCTTCAGCTGCCTCAGTGATCTGAGCCAGCTGGCACAGGAAAGAAGGAGAAAGACATTGAACTGTAACCTGAGCATCCATAGGAGAGAAAGATTAGTACGGAACGAAGGAGTAAAAGAGAATAGAGAGGACGTGGGTTAGAGGAAGGACCCTGCCTATAGGTTCTAAGCCCAAGGCTGGGGCCCGGTCCCTGAGGTTGTATGGACACTTATGGATCTGCAGCAGACACCGGTGGAGTAGTCGGCTGTAAATGCACTACTCCCATCTAAGACTTGGGGCACAACAGCCACTTGAATAGTGAGCTGGGACTCAGGAGAAGGGAGTCCCCGAAGCAGGCTACAGCTGTCTGCCATACAAGTAGAGTTCTTGGGAACATCTGTCAGGAGGAACTCCAGTTTAACTCAGTACTAGAAGATCATCACACTTAAAGGCGCTATAGAGGAGACGTTCAGAAATGTACATGTTGGCGGAGTGTTGGAGGGGGAGCCTGTGATGGTGTCTCCGCAGTGTTGGATGTTGATCTCCATGAGTTCATTCATCCTCATTTTTCACAGTCATTTACTAGGCATTGCTCCTACTAGCCAGTTTCCTACTCCACACTGATGAGGGGCAATACCCCGAAACAGCTGTCTGTGGATGGATACCATGTTTTGGCATAGGTGGTTTCCTTCATTGGAGAGTGCCCTTCCCGTGGTTGTTCCTTCCCGGTGAAAGACCTGGCTAGTCATTGCTTGCGTTGAGAAACATGTGATGGTGTCTCCGCGGCTCTTGATTTACATGTTTTTGCATATTTCCCATAAGGGATGGGGGCATTGCTCTAGCTTCACTGCATTGAGAAACATGTGATGGTGTCTCCGCGGTGTTGGATATTGATCTCCATGAGGTCACTCATCCTCATTTTCACAGTCTTTTGCTAGGCATTGCTCCTACTGGCCAGTTTCCTACTCCACACTGATGAGGGGCAATACCCCGAAACAGCTGTCTGTGGATGGATACCATGTTTTGGCATAGGTGGTTTCCTTTATTGGAGACTGCCCTTCCCGTGGTTGTTCCTTCCCGGGGAAAGACCTGGCTAGTCATTGCTTGCGTTGAGAAACACGTGATGGTGTCTCCGCGGCTTGTGTTTTGCATGTTTTTGCATATTTCCCATAAGGGATGGGGCATTGCTCTAGAATCACTGCATTGAGAAACATGTGATGGTGTCTCCGCGGTGTTGGATGTTGATCTCCATGAGGTCACTCATCCTCATTTTCACAGTCTGAGTAGGAAGTCACTCAGAGAGGAGTGAGGAAAGGAGATCCCTGGAAGAGGGATGGAGGAAGGAGTGCTGCAGCTGCCTCAGTGATCTGAGCCAGCTGGCACAGGAAAGAAGGAGAAAGACATTGAACTGTAACCTGAGCATTCATAGGAGAGAAAGATTAGTACGGAACGAAGGAGTAAAAGAGAATAGAGAGGACGTGGGTTAGAGGAAGGACCCTGCCTATAGGTTCTAAGTGCAAGGCCGGGGCCCGGTCCCTGAGGTTGTATGGACACTTATGGTTCTGCAGCAGACACCGGTGGAGTAGTCGGCTGTAAATGCACTACTCCCATCTAAGACTTGGGGCACAACAGCAACTTGGATAGTGAGCTGGGACTCAGGAGAAGGGAGTCCCCGAAGCAGGCTACAGCTGTCTGCCATACAAGTAGAGTTCTTGGGAACATCTGTCAGGAGGAACTCCAGTTTAACTCAGTACTAGAAGATCATCACACTTAAAGGCGCTATAGAGGAGACGTTCAGAAATGTAAATGTTGGCGGAGTGTTGGAGGGAGAGCCTGTGATGGTGTCTCCGCAGTGTTGGATGTTGATCTCCATGAGTTCATTCATCCTCATTTTTCACAGTCTTTTACTAGGCATTGCTCCTACTAGCCAGTTTCCTACTCCACACTGATGAGGGGCAATACCCCGAAACAGCTGTCTGTGGATGGATACCATGTTTTGGCATAGGTGGTTTCCTTCATTGGAGACTGCCCTTCCCGTGGTTGTTCCTTCCCGAGGAAAGACCTGGCTAGTCATTGCTTGCGTTGAGAAACATGTGATGGTGTCTCCGCGGCTCTTGATTTACATGTTTTTGCATATTTCCCATAAGGGATGGGGGCATTGCTCTAGCATCACTGCATTGAGAAACATGTGATGGTGTCTCCGCAGTGTTGGATGTTGATCTCCATGAGTTCATTCATCCTCATTTTTCACAGTCTTTTACTAGGCATTGCTCCTACTGGCCAGTTTCCTACTCCACACTGATGAGGTGCGGAGTTTCCTGAATACCTTGAGTGTTGTCTCTTGGCCTTCCAGCATCGCCACTTCGGTGGCTTAAGCCGGTCGCTGCTTTTGGGAGATAGCCAGGAGGTTTCGGGGAGGAAATCCTTGGAGCTGTGGACGATGGGAGTCTGACTTCAATTCTCTGGGACCGGTGATAGCCGGGTCAAAAATGGATTCAGGATTGACATCGCTGAAGATAAGAAGTTGCATTTTTCCCTGGGATATTTGGTCAACATGGTGTTTTATGACATCCTGAAGATTCGGAAGTCCGATATAATATGCCTGCAGGAGTTTAGGAGAGAAGGCAGGTATGTACTGGTGCTATCTTCTATGGCAGCTTGCCAGAATTTGTTTACTGCCCTGAAAAATGGAGTGGCAAATCCTTTGCTGGAAGGTCATACCTTTACTGTGCTGTTATCTAAGGGAGATATCCCACTTGTAGTTTTCATGCACAACCCTTTTGTTTCCCTGGAGGACATTGCTTTATTTTTGAAAAGACATTGTATTTATGTTCAGTACTCCCACAGGGTCCTGAATGGAGAAGGGCTCTGGACTGGGAAGTACAAATTTTTTGTGAGACTTGGGATGGATCCCCAAGGCCCGGGAGGCATCCATTATCCCCCTCTTAATTTTTCAATTGGGAAAAATACTGGATTTTTGTTCTTTCCAGATGCCCGTATTGCAGGAGGTGTAAAAATTTCGGGCATACCCAGGATAGTTGCAAGGAGACGCCAACTTGCAGGAATTGCAATGCTTCTGGCCATATGGCAAAAGACTGCACAAATCCTGTTATGTGTAATGCTTGTGGTGAGGAGGGCCATAAGTATCGGGACTGTAAGGCCAGGCTCAGTCCTAGGTCTTACGCTGAGGTCTCAGGTGGGGCAGCTGCACCCCCTGCTGCTGTTGTTGACATTCCACAGGTTTCAGACCTGGAGCTTATTGAGGAACCTGAAATCATTGATGCACACGAGGAGGCCCTGCCCCAAACGGAATCTCCCAGCCCAGAGGTGGCAGTTTTGGAAGCTACTGATGTTGAATGTGAGCTCCCTCTTCAGTCTGATATCTGTGGGGAGGGGGAGTTGGAGGGTACTCTTGGCAATACCCCAGTGTATCTTGGTTTGCTACTGAGGAGGAGTTGGCCAGTTGTGGAGATCAAGGTGACTTCACTCTTGCGAGGTCCTCTGAGGATGAGGAGCCTGGAAATTCCTGTAAGAAGCCCAGAACGGATTGGGCAGACCACGGTGAAGTTGGTTTAAGTCCGGTGAGTGAGCGTAGTTACCCTCAGAATGTCTTTTTTCCTGACACCAATGCTTTTTTAGGCATTCCCGCAGACGTAAACAGATTCAAGGAGTTGCAGTTCCAGATGGAAGACGAAAACGGCTGAAGAGGAAGTGGCGTGTTTGTCGTCATGTAAATAACACAGTCATGTTATGGATCCCCAAGCTGGTTGGGGCATTGCGTCCCTGAGTGTCAGGCAAATTAGATCCAAATTTAGGAGGGAAATCGTTCTAGATTATATTAAACAGATGAATGCTCACATCTTTTGTCTTCAGGAATGTGGGATTGTGGACGCTCCAAGCGATAAGGACTGGCCTTACGGACAGCATGTATGGTCTGGCTCATGTGTTAATAGGAATGATGGTGTAGGGATAATAATGGGTAACAGGGAGATTAGTTTAGATAGCTACACGGTGGTAGAGGTGGGTAGATGTATAATTGCACATGTTAGCTATAGGGGGTGGCGGGCTAGAATTATTAATGTGTACTGTCCATCAGGACACGACAGGAAAAAGGAGCGTCTGGCTCTTTTGGAAAAATTAAGTTTGTTTCTTCCGGGCAAAATGCCTACAGTTTTAGTTGGAGACTTTAACTGCACCACAGAAGGGAATTGTGACATAACTGGTAAAAAGTTATCTAATCCTATTTTTGATTTTTCCCTTCTAGATGCTGCTGCTCTGAAATTTGGCATCCCACCACCGCCAACGTACCATGCTGATAGGGGTGGTATTGCATCCAGGATAGATAAAATGTTGTTTTCCAAAAATATGTTGTGTATGAATTTTGAACAAAATGCTGTACCTTTTTCTGATCATGAGTGTTTGAGAGGTGTGTTTAGTGCGATTGATGACCGTGTGTATGGGGGTGGGGTTTGTAAGCTGAATGTAAGATTGTTAGAAGATGAGGATGTGATGAATGAATTAAAAATAAAGTATAAAGAGTGGAGAGTATGTAAGAGGGATTTTGCGTGTGTACTGGAATGGTGGGACTGGGTTAAGGTGTGTTGCAAAAAATTCTTCAAAAAGTGGGGCTATAAAAAAGCTGCTATTTATCGGAGTAGATTTAATGATTTAAACAGGCGCTTAGTGTTAGGCGTCGGATTCCTGGCACTGCACAGCGGGAATCCAGAGCCAGACATCCTGCGGTCTCCCATTCTCCTCTGACCGCTCGGACTCCTGCTCAGCAATCTCGGCGAACCAGGCATTCCCCGCAGACTCGTTCTGTGAGCCTGGATGTTGCTGCCACCTCTGGTGCAGCAATGATAACGCAACCTGCTTTGCAGGGAACTGCTCTAGAGGCTAAGTCCTCGCGCCGTGCGACTGGGCATGCCCGCAACTTGTCCTCTCAGTGGAGAGCAGGGGTCACATGTGAAGGTCCTATGTTGGATCTGATTGGTCCTTCCTATAGTACTGGAAGGTCCCGGAAGCGCATGGCTATAAAAAGCCTGCATGGCGGCTCAGCCATGCGCTAGTGTAGCATATTATGCTGTGTGTGTGTATGGTGATGGATGCATGGACTGGTGTCTGACTTATTATGAAACCCCTTCCCTCGGATATTACGAATGGTGACAGTTTGTTGGGTTAGTCAGCTCCAGATTGTGGCAGGCTACACGCCACTGAGCCTTCCTCACCTACACTAGCGTCCGTCGGTGCCCGGCTCCTCCGGCATCGTCGCTTAGCGGCTTCAGTTACGGCCGCGCTGCAGTAGTAGCAGTTTTTGGTGTTCGCGGCTGCGACGCCACACGCCGGCTGACCTGTGCAGCTAACAGGTTCAGCCTTTACGTCTAGTTCATACTTTGGCGTCTCTGTGACTAAACAGAGTCCGCCCTCAGGCTCTCGGGTGACGTTAACCCGAGCGCTGTATCGCACTTCTAGCGTATCTGCCATTGTCCAGCAGCGGTCTTGTCATCTACCGCATGGTGGACCCCGGGCGGCGAACGCGCCTTCCATTATTTATATCTGGTGCGTTCGGCCGACCCTAACATTACACTAGCGCCAGGGTCTGGCTGGCAATGGCAGACGTGCAGCAGCTGCAGCGCTACATTCGGCAGCTGGAGAGCAGGTTGGCGGCTATTGAGAGCACCAACTCAGCTGCGAATGCTGCGCTAGCTGCTGCTCAGACAGTCGCTGAGGCTGTCTCACGTGCGCCCACACTTTTGCCCCTGCCGACAATGTCTCGCCTCCCGCTCCCCGATAAGTTTTCGGATGATAGTGCCTCCTGTAGGGGATTCGTTAGTCAGTGCTCCATCCAGCTGGAGTTGCTGGCTGCACGATTCCCTACGGAGCGGGCTAAGGTGGGATTTATTGTCTCTCTGTTGTCTGGCCGGGCATTACAGTGGGCCACGCCATTGTGGGAACATGGTGATCCCGTGGTACAGGGGGCTGCTCAGTTCCTCGCGGCTCTGAAGCAAGTCTTCTTGGGACCACGGGTCACCCACGATACGGCTCTCCAACTGTTATCTTTAACACAAGGGTCACTTTCGGTTAGCCATCATGCTGTCCAGTTTCGGACACTGGCTTCCGAGTTAGAGTGGCCGGACAAAGTGTTGGTCCCGGTGTTTTGGAGAGGCCTGGCTGAGCACGTAAAAGATGCTCTAGCTACTAGGGAGATTCTCACCAGTCTGGAGGAGTTGATCGCCGTTTCCACCCGCATTGATCTCCGCTACACGGAGCGCGGGTTGGAACGAGCGCAATCCAAACGTAGGGTTAATTTGGCTCCCACCTTTACTGAGCCGCTGAAATTTCCCGCACAGGAGCACCCCTCCTCTGAGCCTATGGAGGTGTCTCGCATCGGCACTAAGTCGCGTCCGATGCGAACCTCTGTGCGCTGTTATCAGTGCTGACAGTTGGGCCACTCGGCTGGCACATGCCCTCAGCGGCCGAAAAGACGACCACGTTCAGTGGCCGTAGGTGGTGGTCAGTCCAAGGTGGGACCCTTTTCACCCAAACCGGTGTTCCGGGGTACATTAGATAGTGGGTCCTCCTCCTGGGAGGCAGAGGTCACCCTGGATTCCAGGGCCGAGGGGAACTTTATGTCCTCGACTTTTGCCCAGAGACACGCTATCCCTCTGGTGATACTCCCCCAACCTCTGACCATCAGGGTGGTAAATGGGGCACCGTTACCATCTCAGGTGACCTATCAGACAGCCCCACTCGGGCTCTCTATTTCACCCTCACATCGGGAGACTCTGTCCCTGCTAATTATGCCCAATGGCATCGATCAGGTGCTCCTCGGAGTTCCCTGGCTTCGTTGCCACTCCCCGCATATTGACTGGGCTTCAGGGAGGATACTGGGCTGGGGCAAGGACTGTGAGGGAAGGTGCCTGAGGGGCAGCGTTCAGGTGGCTTCCACAGAAGTGCCTGCGGATCTCTCCGCGCTCCCTAAACCCTACCACCAAAAGGCGGACGTCTTCTCTAAGAAGTCTGCAGAGACGCTCCCACCGCACCGTTCCTATGATTGCCCGATTGATCTCCTGCCAGGCACAGAGCCTCCCCGAGGCTGTGTTTACCCTTTATCACTCCCTGAGACGGAGGCTATGTCCCAGTATATCCGGGAGAACCTGGCTAGGGGTTTCATCAGAAAATCGGTGTCACCGGCTGGTGCCGGGTTCTTCTTCGTACAGAAGAAGAACGGAGAGCTACGCCCCTGCATCGACTACCGAGGTCTCAATGCTATCACGGTTAAAAACAAATACCCCCTACCGTTGATCTCGGAGTTATTTGACAGGTTGCGGGGGGCCCGGATCTTTACTAAACTAGATCTGCGGGGTGCATACAACCTGATCCGCATTCGCGAAGGAGACGAATGGAAGACAGCTTTTAATACCAGGGATGGCCATTACGAATACCTGGTTATGCCCTTTGGCCTTTGTAATGCCCCAGCTGTCTTCCAAGATTTTGTCAACGACGTCTTCTGCGACATGCTCTCTACCTCGGTGGTGGTCTATCTGGATGACATACTCATCTTTTCGCCAGATTTGACCACCCACCGGAGAGACGTCTGCAGGGTCTTCGACCGTCTGCGGGCGAACTCGTTATTTGCCAAGCTGGAGAAGTGCCAGTTTGAGCAGGAGTCCTTGCCGTTCCTGGGCTATATCATCTCGGCCCAGGGGCTGGCCATGGATCCGGCCAAACTACAAGCGGTAATGGACTGGCAGGAACCCCATTCCCTTAAAGCGGTGCAGCGCTTTTTGGGGTTCGTGAATTACTACCGCCAGTTCATACCACACTTTTCCACACTGGTGGCTCCTTTGGTTGCTCTCACCAAGAAAGGAGCTAACCCCATTGCTTGGTCAGAACATGTCTCCAAGGCCTTCTCGGCTATAAAATCACATTTTGCTGGCGCTCCCATATTACATCGTCCCGATGTGGATAAACCGTTTATCCTTGAGGTAGACGCTTCTTCCGTCAGTGCAGGAGCAGTCCTTTATCAAAAGGATGCTCAAGGTCGGAAGCACCCCTGCTTCTTCTATTCCAAGACCTTCTCACCGGCGGAGAAAAATTACTCCATCGGCGACAGGGAGCTGCTAGCCATGAAGTTGGCTTTTTCTGAATGGAGACATCTCCTGGAGGGAGCCCGGTTTCCCTTTCTGGTATATACGGACCATAAAAACCTGGTCTATCTACAGACGGCCCAACGCCTGAATTCCCGTTAGGCCAGGTGGTCGCTCTTCTTCTCACGATTCCGCTTCACCCTCCACTACCTCTCTGGAGAGAAGAACGTCCGTGCGGATGCTCTCTCACGTTCAGTGGTCTCAGCGGAGGAAGGAGAAGCTGAGCCTCGGTTAATTCTCCCGCCGGAGAGTTTTACGACCGTGGCTCCAGTTGCGCTCGAGTCGGTACCACCGGGCAAGACCTTGGTGCCTCCTCAGCTACGGCCGGAGGTCCTCGCCTGGGCACATGCCTCCAGAGTGGGTGGCCATTTTGGTAAAAAACGGACCGCCGAACTCCTGGCAAGGTCATATTGGTGGCCACATATGGCTCGAGATGTCAAGGAGTACGTGCAGGCATGTGTTTCGTGTGCTCGGAACAGACCCTCTAGACAGAGGCCGGCGGGGCTGTTGTTTCCCCTGCCAGTGGCGGATAGACCTTGGGAGATGGTTGGCATGGACTTCATAGTTGGCCTGCCCAAGTCTGGTGGCAGTACGGTCATCTGGGTGGTCACCGACCATTTTTCCAAAATGGTGCATCTGGTGCCACTCGCACGCCTGCCTTCCGCTCGAGGTCTGGCCACCTTGTTCATTAAACACGTATTCCGTCTACATGGCATGCCGGACAAAATCGTGAGTGACCGTGGTCCCCAGTTTGCGTCTCGGTTTTGGAGGGAGCTCTGCAGTTTACTCAGCATCGAGCTAAATCTATCCTCCGCTTACCATCCCGAGACGAATGGCTTGGTCGAGAGAGCCAATCAGACCTTGGTCACCTATTTACGACATTTTGTCTCTGCCAGGCAGGATGACTGGGCATCCTTGCTACCTTGGGCAGAATTTGCCCTAAACAATGCGGTGGCTGATTCCACTGGTCAGACGCCCTTTCTCCTAAACTATGGCCAACATCCACGTGTCCCTGTCCCGATGCCAGTGTCCTCCACCGACTCCAGGGTGGCAGACTGGGCAGTGGAGGCCCGGGACATTTGGGATCGCACTCAGGATGCTATCCGGGCTTCTAAAGAAAGGATGAGGGCGTCCGCCGACACGCATCGGCGGCCCGCACCAAGCTTCTCCCCTGGCGACATGGTATGGCTCTCCAACCGAAACAATAAACTGCGGGTTGAGTCTCCCAAGTTCGCACCGCGATACATTGGACCATTCAAGGTCCTCGAGCGACTTAGCTCGGTGGTCTACCGCCTGGCTCTACCTCCACATTTGGCCATTTCGGACGTGTTCCATGTGTCCCTCCTCAAACCAGTTCACATGGTCCGGTTTTCTGAGTCATCTGCCGGGTCATCAGACTTATCGTCTGATGAGTTTGAGGTTAACGCCATCGTGGGGCGCATGTTTGTCCGTGGCAAAAAATTTTTATTTGTTGGACTGGAAGGGTCATGGGCCCGAGGCTCGGACCTGGTGGAAAATATTCACGCACCGCTCCTGATCGCGGCCTTTGAGCGCAGTGAGGCTCAGAGGGGGGGGCCCTAGGAGGGGGTGTAATGTTAGGCGTCGGATTCCTGGCACTGCACAGCAGGAATCCAGAGCCAGACATCCTGCGGTCTCCCATTCTCCTCTGACCGCTCGGACTCCTGCTCAGCAATCTAGGCGAACCAGGCATTCCCCGCAGACTCGTTCTGTGAGCCTGGATGTTGCTGCCACCTCTGGTGCAGCAATGATAACGCAACCTGCTTTGCAGGGAACTGCTCTAGAGGCTAAGTCCTTGCGCCGTGCGACTGGGCATGCCCGCAACTTGTCCTCTCAGTGGATAGCAGGGGTCACATGTGAAGGTCCTATGTTGGATCTGATTGGTCCTTCCTATAGTACTGGAAGGTCCCGGAAGCGCATGGCTATAAAAAGCCTGCATGGCGGCTCGGCCATGCGCTAGTGTAGCATATTATGCTGTGTGTATGGTGATGGATGCATGGACTGGTGTCTGACTTATTATGAAACCCCTTCCCTCGGATATTACGAATGGTGACAGTTTGTTGGGTTAGTCAGCTCCAGATTGTGGCAGGCTACACGCCACTGAGCCTTCCTCACCTACACTAGCGTCCGTCGGTGCCCGGCTCCTCCGGCATCGTCGCTTAGTGGCTTCAGTTACGGCCGCGCTGCAGTAGTAGCAGCTTTTGGTGTTCGCGGCTGCGACGCCACACGCCGGCTGACCTGTGCAGCTAACAGGTTCAGCCTTTACGTCTAGTTCATACTTTGGCGTCTCTGTGACTAAACAGAGTCCGCCCTCAGGCTCTCGGGTGACGTTAACCCGAGCGCTGTATCGCACTTCTAGCGTATCTGCCATTGTCCAGCAGCGGTCTTGTCATCTACCACACGGTGGACCCCGGGCGGCGAACGCGCCTTCCATTATTTATACCTGGTGCGTTCCGCCGACCCTAACACTTAGACTGGTTAAGGAAGTGTGGAGAAAGTGGCGTGGATGTGTCTGATCTGCTGGCTGAGACAAAGAGTGAATTAAAGAGTGTTATGGATGAAAAAGGGAAAGAAATCATCTATCGCACCAAAATAGAACATCTTGAGAAAGATGAAAAGTGCACGAGGTTCTTTTTTAAGAAAATGAATGGGAGAAAGGTTGATATGGATAAAATCCTGGATAGGAATGGTTTGTGTGTGTCAGGTGACAATGTGATAAAGGAGGTGAATAGGTTCTATAGCAAGTTATATGATAAAAAATGGATTGATTCTGGTCTTGTTTCAGAAGTGCTGAATGGGTTAGAGAACAAGTTGGATAGTGGAGAATGTGATATTTTGAATGAGGACGTAATTATGGAAGAAGTAGAAAATGTGATGAAGAGTGCTAAAAACAATAAGACTCCAGGTAAAGACGGATTGCCGGTAGAATTCTATGTGAAGGCGTGGGATTTTCTGGGTGCTGATTTGACTGAGATATGTAAGTATATGTGGGAGAGTGGTAAGTTGTGCGAATCAATGAAAGAGGGGGTGGTTGTGCTTGTGCATAAGAAAGGTGAGCGTATATGGCAAGCTATTCTGCTGGTTGGATGTTATATGGCTTATGTTGGAGAAAGAGGGATGCTAGAGTGCCTGTTGCTTTCAAGTGTCCGGTCTGGTATGAGGTGATTGAGAAGTTTGTGAAGCATGATTTGCTGAGTGTACCGATGAATGATTTTAGAATGAGTAAGAATGTGATGAAAATAATACATAAGAATGATGTGGAATGTAATATTGTGGGGTTGAGAGGGAATGAAGTTTCGGTTGCATAGAAGAGTTTGGAAACGCACGGGATGTCTAATAGACAAAGGGATATTGTATAGATGTCCTTGCACAATATTTTGCCTGTGCGACAGGTTCAGAAGAGACGAGGTCTGACCAGAACTGATGTGAGACTGTGTGGCATACTATGTTGGACTGTGATTACGCGTGCAGTGTGTGGAAGTGTGTAGGTGGGTTGTGTAAGGAGTTAGCAGGTGTGAGTTTTATTGACTGGCGTGTTGCGATGTTTGGAATTGGTGCATGTGGTCATGTGAAAAATAGAATCCTATGGTTAATTATGACTTGTGTGATGCAGAGTTTGTCGGATGTGAGGAATTTAGGAATTTTCAAAGAGAAGCAAGTATCTGTGAATAAGTGTGTCGGGCTGATCCTTTCTAGATTATACTTGATTTATAAATTAGACAGCAAAGGCGGTGGTGGTTCTGATGCAGAGGGTGTCAGGAAATTGAAAAAATGGCAGCACCTGATCAAATATCAGTGAATTTTAGTGATGTTTATTGATGTTCAGGATGTCTTTTGTGTATACCCTTGGTTTGTTATACTAAAATAAATATGATGAGAGTTGAAACAACGACGTTTAAGTTGATGAGCTTATATTGAGTTGTTTATAACTAACCTGAATGGTTTTTTTAAAAAAAAAAAAAAGATCAGCTGTCTGTGGATGGATACCATGTTTTGGCATAGGTGGTTTCCTTCATTGGAGACTGCCCTTCCCGTGGTTGTTCCTTCCCGGTGAAAGACCTGGCTAGTCATTGCTTGCGTTGAGAAACATGTGATGGTGTCTCCGCGGCTCTTGATTTACATGTTTTTGCATATTTCCCATAAGGGATGGGGGCATTGCTCTAGCATCACTGCGTTGAGAAACATGTGATGGTGTCTCCGCAGTGTTGGATGTTGATCTCCATGAGTTCATTCATCCTCATTTTTCTGGCAATTGTGTCTCATCATCGTTCACCTCTTATGACCGTGGATGGGCATCGCTACATGGAATCTCATCTTGTCCCTCTTCAAGTGGACCAGGCAAAAGGCACACATCTATTAAAGGAAAACTGAACAGCTCTTCGGAGTGTCCGAGTGTGGGATCAGATGTCTCAGGGCACTCAGCATGGTGGAAGGAAGGAGGATCAGGGTGAGGAATATGCGGTCCAGATTCACAGCTACTCAGACTTGACCATGTGGAAGACAGGGGACTGTTGGTGGTGGATAAGTAACTGGAAGTATTATCCGCTATCCAACCAACAGCCTTTTCACACTGCTCTGGCTTCAATAGTGCTGTCTTGCTGCGATCCCCTAGGACTTCAGACACTAAGGACCAGTGAGAAGATGTGGGTGTTTTTTGTGGCCCAATTTCAGCTTGCCCTCGGCCAATCACCATCACATCCACTTCCCCATCCCTTGCTATGCGCCTTGCCCATTATAAATGGAGTAGAATATTATACACGTTCACTACAAATGGCTGAATTGAGAGCAAACTTGTATGTGATACGTGTGCGGGAAAACCACACTTTAAACTATCTGGACTGTAGTTAAAAATGTTTTATGGTTATCAAATTGGTGTCAATAAGTACCGTAACAGACAGCAAAAACGCTAGAATATGTAGGCCTAAAATGGCCAAATTTTTTGCACAGATAAATGAGGCCTTTCACGGAGATAACACGCTGCCATATGCAATCGCTCCCAGCCATCCTGCTCCTGTGCTAGTACCGCACCCAACCCATGAAGGCTACCGTCTGTGTACAGTAGAAAAGGGGCTCAAGCCAGGCATTTGCCAACAACGGGGCACTCGTTAGGGTGGTTTTCACTTCATCAAATGCCTTTTTCTACTAGGGCCCCCATTTAGTGGGGTGGTTTCGAGGACCCAGCGCTGTCCCTCTTAAAAATTAATTCAGGGGACCCAACACTTGTGAGAATTTAGGCACAAATCGCCGATAGTACCCCGCTAAGCCCAAGAAGGCCCGCACTTCTCACAGGTCGCGGGAGGCGGCCACTCCTGTACAGCCTTAAACTTACTGACTGCAGGTAGCACCTCGTCCGGGGTCACCATGTGTCCTCAATCTGTCTCTGGAACAGTTGACTTTTTTGGCTTTATTTTCAGGCCGTAGTGTGGCGCCCTGAGGCTCGGTCGCCACAGAGGTACTGCACCTTCTCCTAAGGTGTAGTGCCCCACCATCCAGGTAAGGTGGGAACTCCCTGCCACACTCCCAACACCTGCATCCCACACACAGGATAGTTCAGCAGGGACACCTAGCAGCTTCAGGCTGGGGGTAGCAGAGCACCCTTCGTGGAACCCTGCTTCGTAACACGAGATGTGCTGGGAGGTGGGTGGAGTTAGTATAAAAGAAAGGGGAAAGATAGAATTACAGGTCAGGCTGAGAGGAGGTGAGTCTGGGTTGGTCCCAGAGGAGAGCAGGCTGGCAGGAGGTCAGCCTGTCGGGAGCTCAGGCGGAGGGAAGACAGTCAGTCAGGAGAGGCTGAGGACTGGTCTTAGTGGAGAGCTTCCGAGGAAAGGAATAGAAGAAGGAGTGCTGCAGCTGCTTCAGTGACCTGAGCCAGCTGGCACGGGAAAGAGAGAGAGACGTAGAACTGTAACCTGCATTTCCATAAGAGAGAAAAAAACAAGTATGGATCGAAGTGGAAGGAGAACAGAGAGGAGAAGAGGGTTGGATAGGAACCCTGCCTATAGGTTCTCAGCGCAAGGCCAGGGCCCGATCCCCGAGGTTGTATGGACACTTATGGTTCTGCAGCAGACACCGGTGGAGTAGTTGGCTGTAAATGCACTGCTCCCAACCAAGACTTGGGACACAACAGCGAAACGGATAGAGAGCCGGGATTCAGGAGAAGGGAGTCCCCGAAGCAGGCTACAGCTGTCTGTCATACAAGTGAGAGAGTTGTTAGGAACATCCGACAGGAGGAACTTCAGAGAACCACGGTACTGGAGCTCTTCACACCAATAGGCGCAATAGAGGAGGCGTTCAGCAAAGGCACATGTTGGAGGGGTGCTGGCGGGGAGAGCCCTATCTTGCCTGGAGGTTGGCTGGGCCTCTGTCCCGGAGGACACGGTACTGAAGCAGGCACCTGTGTGCACTACGAACTGTGAGTAAAGCTTTGAAACTGCAAGCCCTGGTGTCCTCCATTCATTCCCGCATCAGCACCGCAACATCTGGGTATCAACATCTACACCATTCTGTGCCCCTACTCCTCCATCGCACTTATACACTGCCCTGGGACTACAGCTCCACCTGTGGGGAGCTATACCATCTTAGCTGCATCACTCCATCAGTCCCAGTGGATCTGCAAGCAGCGTTGGCTCACCATCTTACTTGTCAAATACTACGAGTGGCGTCACGAACTTTACATTACAAACAATCATCACCGCCATTGATATTGGGCCCCAGGGCCACAGACCGGGTCATTGCTGCTGTGACACATCATCCCCCTGACACTGGCCCGGTACCGAGTATCCCACAGCCCTGGGTGTAGCGAGGGCAACTCAGTAGCAACTTAGCCGCCCGAGAACTTGACTCAGCTTCTCAAGATGGTTTTCAAATAAGGTAAAGAACGCCACAATGTCATCTAGATATTTCAGGACTGATTCAAAATAGAGATTGCCTAACCAATGTTCCATCAGACGATGGAAGGTTCCCTGTTATGAATGGGTCACCGAGGAGGAGAGCGCAATAGGCTATGCCAACAGAACACCAGAGAGGTTGGTCACTCAGCAGATTGCAGACCCCTGATCTTAACAAAACAACTAGCAGTAGCCGTGGAGCGTTCCTACATTGCCCTAGATGCCTCACCACAGCCGGAGGACTAACTAAGCCTAAAGACAGAAAGGAGAAATCTAAACTGCCCCGGAGCAGATCCCCAAAGGAATAGACAGCCCCCAAACATATATTATCAGTGAGACAAGATGAAGCACAAACACAGACAGAAAATAGACTGAGCAAATGATGGGGCCCACATTGACTAGATAGGACAGGACAGAAAAGGCACTGTCTGCAATCACGCAAGAAACCTAATAATTCCAACACAACTGACGTACAAAAATACCGAGGTTTGAACAACCTCGCCCCCACTATATCAGCACTCAGGTGTGAACTGGCGGCTAGCAACAGGCTAATATAGCAGGGGACTGAGCAAACAAACACAAGATACAAAAATACAGGGCAGGAGCCAGCAGCCCCAGGGGGAGCAAGCTGACCCCTGATAGCAAGGCAAGAACAGATGCAAAGGGTTTAGCAAATGACACTTAGCTGAAAAAATGCAGGATCAGGCAGCAGACAGAAATCCTCAGTAAGCAAAGAAAGGAGTATCACCGGCAGTCATTGAGAGACGTCTGCTCGCTTATGTAGTCCCAGTCACTACCACCACTCCTCCAATTATCTTCTGCAGCTGTTGGGTTAACATCATGTTGAAAAGCACCACTACCAGCAGTATCTACCAGAGGGAGCCTTGCCTCAAAAGTCAGATCAAGAGAACTCACAACAGTACCCCCCCCTTGAGGATAGGTCTCCGAACCCTCATCCACACCACCAGGCCGATCAGGATGGGCCCAGTGAAAAGCACAAACCAATCTCTCGGCATGAATATCGGAAGCAGAGACCCAAGAATTATCCTCCTGGCCATAACCTTTCCACTTGACCAAGTACTGGAGTCTCCGTCTAGCCAGACGAGAGTCCAATATTTTCTCTACCTCATACTCCAAATTACCTTCAACCAATACAGGGTCAGGGGGCGCCGCCACAGGAACTACTGGCTCCACAAGCCTTTTCCACAATGATTTGTGAAAAACATTATGAATCTTGAACGTACCTGGAAGAGCCAAACGGAAAGAAAATCTTATAAGGTCCAATGAACCTTGGCTTGAATTTTGGTGACGCAACCTTCATTGGAATATTCCTTTAGGACAACCAAACTATATCACCCACTTTGAACCGGGGACCAAAGGTCCTATGCCGGTTGGAAAACCGTTGGGCCTTTTCCTGAGAGTGGGACAACTTGTCCACTACTTGGTCCCAAATCTGCTGCATTCTGTCCACCACAGAATCCACACTTGGGCAAGCAGAAGCCTCCACCTGCCCCGAAGAAAATCGAGGATGAAAACCAAAATTACAGAAAAACGGAGACATCAAAGTGGCAGAACTAGCTCTATTATTTAGAGCGAATTCGGCCAATGGCAGAATTGAGACCCTGTCATCCTGATCAGCAGATATAAAACGTCTCAAATAGGATTTTCCAAAGTCTGGTTTGCTCTCTCAGTTTATCCATTGGTCTGAGGATGAAATGCAGAGGAGAAAGATAACTGAATTCCCAGTTTAGAACAAAAGGCCCTCCAAAATCTGGAAACAAACTGGACTCCTCTGTCTGACACAATTTTCTCAGGAATCCCATGCAAACGAACCACCTGTTGTAAAAACAGGGGCACCAACTCAGAAGAAGATGGCAACTTCGGGAGTGGTACAAGATGGACCATCTTGGAAATCTATCACAAATCACCCAGATAACAGTCATTCTCTGAGAGACAGGGAGATCAGAAATAAAATCCATTGAAATATGGGTCCATGGCCTGCTGGGCACCGGCAGGGGCATCAACAAACCATTAGAACGAGAACAGGACTTGGACCTGGAACAAGTCCCACAGGACTGCACAAAACTCCTGACATCACGAGATAAGGGGTTACACCCGGTCCCCGTCCTGGCGCTGTGCCCAGGTCTGCCACTGTTACACCTGGCCCCCGTCCTGGCGCTGCATCCAGGCCTGCTGCTGCTCTCTGTTCTGGGCACTCACCTCGAGTCTCTCATGCTGCTGCTCAGCGTTCTGTCCTCTCTTCTGCCTCCTCCTCCTGGCATCCTGTGAGGAGATCTGTAGCTAAGACTATTAGGGCACGCCCGCACACTCTCTTGCCTTCTTAAAGGGGTGGCGTGCATTATTCAAAAAATGCAATCAACCAATGGCAGCGCACTGGTTGCTATTTCTGGCCTCTCCTCCATAGGGAGAGTGCCGGAGCAACGAGTATCTATCATTGCTACATCCGGTTCTCATGCTTACCTGTCTGCGCTGCATCTGCAGTCTCTGTGCATTGTCTAATTCTCTCTGTTTCCACAGCATATCAGTATCTGTGTTACCTGGTTATATCAGCAACCATCTGGGCCTAAACCATCCTGTTCTGCCTACAGCCATCCGAGTCCAAGGACTGTGTGAAGGTCACTGGAACCGACTCCTTACCAACTAACCGGATCCAGGACCCAGCGCATTATGGACTCTGCTGTAACCTTTGTTATCCCTTTTGGTCCCGCTGGGACAGCTGCCACGTGTTCGGGGTCTAACTGGAGGTAGCACCTGTGTCCTCCGGGTATTCCATTCTGGCCCTGCCTGAGGGGCTTTACTACGGGTGCCCGGGGCTCACTAGTCACGCCCTCTTTGGAGCCCCCCGGACTGTGGTCCCGAGGTTCCACTTAAAAAATAAAAACGAATGTGAACTTCACCATCTCTGCCTCCGCTTCCATTCGTTACAGATTGCTCTGGCCATGGAATCCGCTGGACCCCAGAGGCCTCCGACGTTGGAGTTGTGCCAAGAGGTGACCCGTTTAAGAGATCAACAGGATAAGATCACGACGTATCTAAGTAACCTGTCCACCCGCATGGATTCTCTGCAGAACCCAGCTGCTCCTGATTCATCTAGCAACACCCAGGTACCTGCTGTCATGACAAGCAAGGGCCCCCGCCTGGCGGCTCCTACCCACTTCCATGGTGATCCCACTCAGTGTCAGGCTTTTCTCAATCAGTGTACCCTACACTTCGAAATCTTGGGGCATATGTTTTCTTCTGACCGTGCCAAAGTGGGCTTCATTATGTCACATCTAGCAGGAGAGGCTCTCGCCTGGCTGAATCCGTTATGGGAGAGAGGAGACCCGCTGGTTAATGATCTTCAATCTTTCCTAGAAACTTTTCACAGGACCTTTGATGAACCTGGCCAGGTCACGTCGATCGCTTCTGCCCTGCTTCGCTTACGCCAAGAAACCCTCACGGTGGCTCAGTATGCTGTTCAGTTCCGCACCCTCTCGTCTGAGTTATCCTGGAACAATGAGGCCTTGCTGGCTACCTTCTGGGAGGGCCTATCTGGAAAAATTAAGGATGAGCTGGTGGGACGGGACAGGTCTACCATCTTGGATGACCTAATTTCCTTGGCGGCCCGGATTGACCTGCGTTTTCATGAGCGTTCCACGGAGATTAAGCGTGACAGGAGGTCCTACCACCTGGACTCTAATTCTTCCAAGACGTCTACCTTATCCTCTTCTCCTGAAGCTATGGAGGTAGATCGATTAAGTTTGGCCAGCCGCCGCCAGGAGGCGCGTCGCAAAAACGGAAGCTGTCTGTACTGTGGTAGTTCCGAACACCTGATCCGTTCCTGTCCAAAGAAGTCGGAAAACTCCTGTGCCTAGGCTCGGTAGGAGAGGACACCCTAGGTAGAGAATGTTCCTCTCCTTCGTTGCAGATCTCAGTCTCCGTGAACTGCGGAGCAAAAAAATTTTCTGGACTCTGTCTGTTGGACTCCGGAGCCGCCGGAAGCTTTATCCAGCAGACGCTTGTGGATCGCTACCACTTACCAATCCAGGCTCTTCCTAACCCATTGCGGGTAACCGCTGTCGATGGCCAGCCTCTGACCGAACCCATCCAGTTCCAGACTGAGTCAGTGGAACTCCGGGTAGGTCTTATGCATTCTGAAAGAATCCGTTTTTATGTGTACCCTGGTTTGTCTCACCCCTTGCTTCTAGGTTTGCCTTGGTTTCAGATACATGAACCAGTCCTTAATTGGAGAACAGGTGAAATTCTACGCTGGAGAGATTCCTGCTCAGACCGTTGTTTAACCCGGATTGAACCAGCTTCACCCCCGGTCCAACCTGCTACCCTGCCTGGATTACCATCCGCTTACTGATCCTTCTCGGATGTCTTCGGGAAAAAGGAGGCTGAAAAACTTCCCCCCCACAGGTCGTATGACTGTCCAATAGACCTTCTTCCTGGAACATCTCCTCCCAGTGGGAGAGTTTACCCTCTTTGCCAGACTCAGGCTATGTCGGACTACATCCAGGAGAACTTGGCCAGAGTGTTTATCCGAAAATCATTGTCACCGGCAGGAGCAGGCTTCTTCTTCGTGAAGAAAAAGGACGGATCCCTGCCGTCCTGTATCGACTACCGAGGACTGAACCAGATCACGGTAAAAAACAGGTACCCTTTGCCTCTAATTTCAGAACTGTTTGACCGTCTCCGAGGGGCCAGGATCTTCACCAAGCTGGATCTCAGGGGGGCTTACAATTTGATCCGAATCAGAGATGGAGACGAATGGAAAACAGCCTTCAACACCCGTGATGGCCACTATGAGTACCTGGTAGTGCTGTTTGGTCTAAGCAATGCTCCCGCTGTTTTCCAAGAGTTCGTCAATTACATTTTCAGGGATCTGCTTTACACCTGTGTTGTTGTCTACCTAGACGACATTCTGATTTTTCCTACTGACTTGGTCTCGCATCGCAGACAAGTGCGCCTGGACTTACAGAGGCTCAGGGAGAACAGACTGCACGCCAAGTTTGAAAAGTGCCTCTTTGAACAATCCTCTTTGCCTTTCCTCGGTTACATTGTTTCCTCCACAGGGTTAAAAATGGATCCAGAGAAGTTATCGGCTGTACTCAAGTGGCCTCGTCCGACTGGGTTGAAGGCCATACAGCGATTCCTGGGCTTCGCCAACTACTCCAGGCAATTCATTCCTAACTTCTCCACCCGAGTGGTGCCCATCTCAGCTCTAACCCGGAAAGGTACAAATCTGAAGGATTGGCCTCCTGAGGCTGAGGAGGCCTTTGTTTCTCTCAAAAAGGCCTTTGCTGTCGCACCTGTTCTTCATCGTCCTAACTCCGATGAACAATTTTTTCTTGAGGTCGATGCCTCTTCAGTAGGTGCGGGAGCTGTACTAACCCAGAAATCGTCCTCCGGGCGAATGCATTCCTGTGGTTTTTTTTCCAAGGTTTTTTCTTCTGCAGAGATGAATTATTCTGTTGGAGATCGGGAATTGTTGGCTATCAAATTGGCTCTGCAGGAGTGGAGGCATCTTCTAGAAGGAGCTCTTCATCAGGTAGTCGAATACACCGATCACGAAAACCTTGCTTTCATCCAAACTGCAGAAAGGCTGAATCCTCGTCAAGCCCGCTGGGCTTTGTTTTTTGCTCGTTTTAACTTTGTTCTTCATTTTCACCCAGCTGACAAAAATGTCAAAGCAGACGCACTTTCCAGAGCCTTTCTACCTCCTGATCAAGAAGAAGAACCGCAGCACATCATTGAACCCTCAAGGTTAGTCGCGGTCGCTTCTACTGATCTTGCCCGGCTGCCTCCCGGGAAGACTTTCATGTCAGCTTCTGAGCGTACTCGTGTCCTTCGGTGGGGTCATTCGTCCAAGTCGGCTGGTCACGCCGGCCAGAGAAAGACTCTGCAACTCTTCTCCCGGTACTACTGGTGGCCTGCCATGGCTTAGGACATTCTGGAGTACGTCACATCCTGTCCTTCCTGTGCTTGTAACAAGATGGCCAAGCATCTACCCACAGGTAGGCTTCAGCCTCTTCCAATTCCATCTGCTCCCTGGCAACATATCGCAATGTACTTCATCACAGATCTCCCGATCTCATCTGGCTGTTCTGTGCTGTGGGTAGTGGTGGATCGCTTCTCTAAAATGGCTCACTTCGTTCCACTACCCGGTCTTCCAACTGCTCCTGAGTTGGTGGACCTGTTCATCCGGCACATCTTCAGTCTCCAGTTCACCTCATGATTCTGGAGAGCAGTTTGTAAACTGGTAAGAATTGAACCGGTTTTTTTTCCTCAGTATACCATCCCCAGTCCAATGGACAAGTGGAGAGGACAAATCAAATCCTGGCTGGATTCCTGCATCACTTTGTCAACGCCCATCATGATGACTGGGTAGACTTACTGTCCTGGGACGAATTTTCTTACAGCAATCAAGTAAGTGAATCTTCTGGAAAGTCTCCCTTTCAAATTGTCTTCGGATTGCAACCCGGAATACCTCTTCCCATCTCCGGATCATCTGGCGTTCCAGCTGCCGATACTTTCTCCGAAGATTTTTCTAAGGTCTGGAGGGATACCAAAACTGCTCTGGAGAAAGCCTCCCAGCATATGAAAAGGCATGCGGACAAAAGACTTTTGGATGCACCTATCTTTCGCCCCGGAGACAAGGTATTGCTCTCTTCTAAGTACATCCGGTTAAAGATGCCATCCTACAAATTGGGTCCCCGGTTCATCGGACCATTTGAGATCTTGAGACAGATCAATCCAGTCTCGTACAAGCTGAAGTTGCCCACTTCCCTATGTGTGCCTAACTCCTTTCATGTTTCTCTCCTCAAACCAGTTGTTTTGAGTCCCTTCTTTAAGGATCCGGGTACCACTCCTGACCCCTCTCGGAGGATGATGTTTTTGAGGTAAAACATATCCTGGCCATAAAAAAAGTAAGGGGTAAGACCTACTACCTGGTGGACTGTAAGGGTTTTGGTCCTGAGGAGAGATCTTGGGAGCCTAGGGAGAACATCCAGGCTCCTCTTCTCCTTAAATGGTTCTACGCAGGCTTGAAGAAGAGGGGGTGTAAAGAGGGGGATACTGTTACACCTGGTCCCCGTCCTGGCGCTGCGCCCAGATCTGCCGCTGTTACACCTGGCCCCCGTCCTGGCGCTGCGTCCAGGCCTGCCGCTGCTCTCCGTTCTGGGCACTCACCTTGAGTCTCTCATGCTGCTGCTCAGCGTTCTGTCCTCTCTCCTGCCTCCTCCTCCTGGCGTCCTGTGAGGAGATCTGTAGCTAAGACTATTAGGGCACGCCCGCCCACTCTCTTGCCTTCTTAAAGGGGTGGCGTGCATTATTCAAAAAATGCAATCAACCAATGGCAGCGCACTGGTTGCTATTTCTGGCCTCTCCTCCATAGGGAGAGCGCCGGAGCAACGAGTATCTATCATTGCTACATCCGGTTCTCATGCTTACCTGTCTGCGCTGCATCTGCAGTCTCTGTGCATTGTCTAATGCTCTCTGTTTCCACAGCATATCAGTATCCTGTGTTACCTGGTTATATCAGCAACCATCTGGGCCTAAGCCATCCCGTTCTGCCTACAGCCATCCGAGTCCAAGGACTGTGTGAAGGTCACTGGAACCGACTCCTTACCAACTAACCGGATCCAGGACCCAGCGCATTACGAACTCTGCTGTAACCTTTGTTATCCCTTTTGGTCCCGCTGGGACAGCTGCCACGTGTTCGGGGTCTAACTGGAGGTAGCACCTGTGTCCTCCGGGTATTCCATTCTGGCACTGCCTGAGGGGCTTTACTACGGGTGCCTGGGGCTCATTAGTCACGCCTCCTTTGGAGCCCCCTGGACCGTGGTCCCGAGGTTCCACTTAAAAAATAAAAACGAATGTGAACTTCACCATATCTGCCTCCGCTTCCATTCGATACATAAGGCAAGCCACCAAAAAGACCGACTCACCAAATCTCTGGTACCAAAAATACCCGGATGACCAGCCAGTGCAGAGCAATGAATTTCAGCCATCACTCTTTTCCTCCACTGGTCAGGGACATAAAATTTCCCCACAGGGCATCATTCAGGCTTGTCCTCCTGAAATTCCTCCAGGGAAAGTCTCAAATCGGGTGAAATGGCGGAAAGAACCACACCCTCACCCAGAATGGTTGTAGGCTCGGTCACATCAAGAGAATCTGCAAAGAAACTCCTATAAAGGGCATCCGCCTTAACATTCTTAGTGCCAGGAAGAAAGGTGACCTCAAAATTAAAACGCGTGAAAAACAAGGCCCACCTAGCTTGTTTAGGATTCAAGCGCTTGGCTGATTCAAGATAAATCCAATTCTTGTGGTCGGTAAGGACCACAACTTGATGTCTAGCTCCCTCCAACCAATGTCTCCATTCTTCAAATGCCCACTTCATGGCCAACAACTCTCGATTCCCCACGTCATAGTTACGTTCAGATGGGGAAAATTTTCGAGAAAAGAAGGCACAGGGATTCATCTTAGAGGTTACCGGATCACTTTGAGACAAAACGACTCCTGCACCAATCTCAGAAGCATCTACCTCCACCTGAAATGGGAGTGAAACATCAGGTTGCTGCAGAACCGGAGCAGAAGTGAATCTCCACTTAAGCTCCTGAAACGCCGAGACTGCCTCTGGAGGCCAATTCACCACATCAGTGCCTTTTTTGGTCAAATCCGTCAGTGGTTTAACAATTCCAGAAAAATTACTTATAAATTTACGATAGAAATTAGAAAAACCCAAAAACTTCTGAAGAGCCTTCAGAGAAGTGGGCTGAACCCAATCATAGATGGCCTGTACCTTTGCCGGGTTAATTTCAATAGCAGATGGGGACAAAATGAATCCCAAAAACGAAATCCTCTGTACACCAAAGAGACATTTCGATCCCTTAACATACAGAGTATTTTCTCTAAAGATCCGGAACACAGTCTGAACCTGTTTCATGTGAGAATCCGAATCACTGGAAAAAAATCAAAATATCATCCAGATAAATGATCAAAAACTTATCCACAAAGTCCCGGAAAATATAATTCATAAAAGACAGGAAGACGGAAGGGGCATTAGTGAGCCCAAAAGGCATCACCAGGTACTCAAAATGTCCCTCAGCAGTAGAGTTGAGCGAAACTGGTCGGTCAAATTCAAAAATCGCTGACTTTTGCCAAAGTCGGGATTAATGAAACGAAACCTGACCATAGCGTGAGGTCAGCCATGAGGTCGCCGACTCGAGCACCAAAGTCGCATTTCAAATAATGCTTCCAGCGCCTTTTTTCAGCCAATGATGGAGGACGCACACTGTGGGCAACGCGATGACATGGGCAGCGGCCACCACCATCTTAGAGAAGGGCATTGAAGTGATTGGCTGGCTTTGTGTGGCGTCACAGTGGGTATAAAAAGAATAGAATATCCGGCACTCAAATTAAATAGCTGCTCAAAAGTTTTTTTATTCAAATGACATAATCCAAAATGTAACGTTTCGGTCTTTGTCGACCTCACATACTACCGTGTACCGGCTGGTATCACAGATAAATAGAAGCTATCTGTGTGTTACTCTGGAAATAAAAGCCAAGGCGTTTTTCCAGACCTACACCTTAGAGTGCTGTCCGCTTTTCAAACAGTTTAGTATATCTGCTGTTTGATGACGGTCAAAACTAGACATAGACAGCGCGTCAGTCCCTATAGAAAAAGACGGAGATTGACAATTTTCTATACAGACACCGTATAGCGGTGTACGATCCTCACACACTACTGTGTACCGGCTGGTATCACGGACAAATAGAAGCTATCTGTGTGTAACTCTGGAAAAAAAAGCAGAGGAGTTTTTCCATTTTTCCAGACCTACACCTTAGAGTGCTGTCCGCTTTTCAAACAGTTTCGTATATCTGCTGTTTGATGACGGTCAAAACTAGACAGAGACAGCATGTGTCAGTCCCTATACAAATAGACGGAGATTGACAATTTTCCATACAGACACCATATAGAGCTGTCTGATTCTCAAACAGTATTGTATATCTGCCGTACGCATTACAGTCACATCTATACAGAGTCAGAGTGTGTGTGTGGCACTCCGTAAATACATATACGGAGATTGTTAGCTACACAAAAAATGCATACAGCTGTACACTTCTGATACAGTTCCGTATAACTGCTTGTTGGATTACGGTCCAATACATACTGTGAGAGCCTCTGTGACTAACAAAATATATACGTAGATTTAATTTTTTTCATACACCTTACACAGCTGGACGCTCCTCATACAGTACCATCTCTCTGCTGATATTTTTGGTACATTTTCCCAAACATGAGGTAGTATAGTGGAAGAGTCCGCTGACGTGGCCAGGGGGGCGCAGCTGGTACTGATGGTGTTGGTGCATCGGCTGGTTCTGGCAAAAGCACAATAGCAGCTAACGCAGGAGGTGTTGATCCTGCGTCATCGTCTGGCCAAGAAGGCCTGTAAGGTTGCCTTTTCTTGGAGTAGGAAAACCGCTTTTGAAGCCGGAGCATCAGGAACACGTTTTGGCATACATTGCTGAAACAGCCACCAGCTCTATTGTCTCCTCTTCTGAACGCTCGAAACCTGCAAGCATGGAGTCATTAGTGCAGGGTTCTGGTCAGGAAAAACACCTTTCCTTGTGTCCTTCACCCCCACCAAAAGTTAAGGATGCAGCAGCACACACTTCAGATTACTCCATGGAGCTCTTTTCACATACCATGTATGGGTTAATTAAAAATGGGGCCCATTATATTCTGGAGTATTCAAAATGGGGGACATCTGACACTGGAGCATCATCCATGAGGCCCATCATATACTGGAGCATTCTAAATGGGGCAGATCAGACACTGGAGCAGCATCTATGGGGCCCATCATATACTGGAGCATTCCAAATGGGGGACATCTGACATTGGAGCATCATTCATGAGGCCCATCATATACTGGAGCATTCCAAATGGGGCAGATCAGACACTGGAGCAGCATCTATGGGGCACATGATACACTGGAGCATTAGAAATGGGGCCCATTATATATGGAGCATTATTAGGGCCCATAAGGCACTGGAGCATCATCCATGAGGCCAATCATATACTGGAGCATTCCAAATGGGGCAGATCAGACACTGGAGCAACCTCTATGGGGTACATGATACACTGGAGCATTAGAAATGGGGCCCATTATATATGGAGCATTATTAGGGCCCATAAGACACTGGAGCATCATCCATGAGGCCAATCATATACTGGAGCATTCCAAATGGGGCAGATCAGACACTGGAGCAGCATCTATGGGGCATATGATATACTGGAGCATTAGAAATGGGGTCCATTATATATGGAGCATTATTAGGGCCCATAAGATACTGGAGCATCATCCATGAGGCCCATCATATACTGGAGCATTCCAAATGGGGCAGATCAGACACTGGAGCAGCATCTATGGGGCACATGATACACTGGAGCATTAGAAATGGGGCCCATTATATATGGAGCATTATTAGGGCCCATAAGACACTGGAGCATCATCCATGAGGCCCATCATATACTGGAGCATTCCAAATGAGGCAGATCAGACACTGGAGCAGCATCTATGGGGCACATGATACACTGGAGCATTAGAAATGGGGCCCATTATATATGGAGCATTATTAGGGCCCATAAGACACTGGAGCATCATCCATGAGGCCCATCATATACTGGAGCATTCCAAATGGGGGGACATCAGACACTGGAGCAGCATTTACGGGGCCCTTTATACACTGGAGCATTACAAATGGAGCCCATTATATATTGAGCATTATTAGGGCCCATCATACACTGGAGCATCGTCCATGGGGACCATCATATACTGTAGCATTATGTGGAGCTCATCATATATTGTATGGAACATTATATGTGGCCGATTATTCTGTATGGAGAAATATATGGGGCTCATTATTCTGTATGGCGCACAATGTGGTGGCCATAATACTGTATGGAGTAATATACTGGCCTTTTTTTGAGCTATTGTAGAATTTAAAATAGATCAGTCATGTCATGTAAGCAGAGAAATATTTGTCATTGCACTATACCTATATTTCTGTGCTGTATCGGAGCATCATGAGTTGTGGCATGTGTTAAATGGGCGCACTGACACTCTTTGGCCCAGGGCACACGAAAACCTGGAGCCAGCCCTACCCCCCACAACTTTAGCCAAATAACCCCCTGTTTTCATTGCGTAACTATTATTATGAAGTAAATTAAGGTTGACAAGCTTCAGTAATAAGAATTGATGTTTTTGGCATTGAAATGGGCAGTGTAGGTGTGATTACTGTCCTCCACTTCCTGCCGACTTTGCTTCCCCATTGACTTGCATTGGGTTTCGTGGTTCAGTCGGCCTCTGACTTTTCCCTATAGTCAGCCGATTTCGTTCGACCCGACTTTTGAGAAACCCGACTCGACCCTAAAAAAGGCAAAGTCGCTCATCTCTACTCTGGAGTATTAAAAGCCATCTTCCATTCATCCCCGTGCTTGATGCGAATAAGATTATACAACCCCCTAAGGTCAAGTTTGGTAAACCAACAAACACTTTTGACCCTGGAAAATAAATCAGAAATCAGGGGCAACGGGTACTGATATTTGTCAGTGATCTTATTAAGGGAGCGATAGTCAATGCATGGCCTTAATGAGCCATCTTTCTTGGCCACAAATAAAATCCAGCACCTAAAGGTGAAGAGGATGGTCTTATATGACCCTTCTCTAATGACTCCTTGATATAAGATCCCATAGCATCATGCTCAGGTACCCAAAAGCTGAAAAGCCGACCTTTGGGAAATTTACACCCAGGCATCAACTCAATTGCGCAATCATAACTCCTATGAGGAGGCAAAGATGCAGATTTACTCTCACTAAATACATCAGAAAAATCAGCCAAATAGTCAGGAATATCTTGAGACTGGGGAGAGGTGGAGAAAACAGGAGTGTCACCAAGAGCACATTGACAACCCCAACTCACCACAGACACAGATTTCCAATCCAACACAGGATTATGGGTTTGCAACCACGGAAAACCTAGTACAATAATATCATGTAAATTGTGCAACACCAAAAATTTACAATTCTCTTGGTGGTCAGGGGTGACCCGCATAATCACCTGGGTCCAAAGCTGGGGTTTATTCTCCGCCAAAGGGAGAATACCCCTCAAAGGAATAGGGGTCCAAAGGGGCACCATAGGAAAACCACAATGCTTAGCAAAGTCAAAATCCATCAGATTCAACGCTGCTCCTGAATCCACAAATGCCTTAGCGGAAAATGTAGACAAGGAGCAGATCAAGGTAAAAGCCAAAAGGAACTTAGGCTGCACACTGCCCATCGCAAATGAGTGAGCAAAACGTTTCTTTCGTTTAGGGCTTGCTGAAATAGCATGAGAAGCATCTCTACAAAAGAAGCATAACTTATTACACCTTCTAAACTCCTGACGTTGCGCCCTAGACAAAACCCTATCACATTGCATAGGTTCAGAGGTTTGTTCGAAAGGGAGCACCGCCTCTCGCGTAGTTTTACGTTCTTGTAAATGTCGATCAACTTGAATGGCCAATGACATAGAGTCATCAAGACCAGAAGGGACAGGGAATCCCACCATAACATCCTTTTCGGATTCTGCCAGACCTTTCTGAAAGAGAGCTGCTAGGGCATCATCATTCCATTTAGTAAGGACTGCCCACTTTTGGAATTTTTGACAATATATCTCAGCATCACCTTGACTCTGTTTTATTGCCAATAAGGTTTTCTCAGCTTGATCAATAGCATTAGGCTCATCATACAATAATCCCAGGGTTTAAAAAAACGCATCTACATTAGCCAGAAAAGGATCTCCAGGTGTCAGAGAAAAGGCCCAGTCCTGGGGATCACCGCGCAGCAGGGAAATGACAATTTGAACCTGCTGCACCGAGCTCCCCGAGGAGTTAGGCTTCAAAGCAAGAAATAGTTTACAATTATTCTTAAAGTTCAGAAATTTAGACCGATCCCCAGAAAACATATCAGGAGTAGGGATCTTTGGTTCTACAACAGATGATTGGGAGAGATAAGCAGAAATTCTCCGCACTTCAGCAGCGAGCTGCTCAACACGATCGAACAATTGCCTAGTCTCCATTAAGGAAAAAATCCTCCTACGGCCCCAGAGAAAAAAAGAGGAAAAAATATATAAAAAATTCTGACACTTTTTTTTTGCAATTCTTTCCTTCTTTTGAGTACCCTAGAATCTACAGTTTTGCCGGTGATTCTGTTATGAATGGGTCACCGAGGAGGAGAGCGCAATAGGCTATGCCAACAGAACACCAGAGAGGTTGGTCGCTCAGCGTATTGCAGACCCCTGATATTAACAACACAGCTAGCAGTAGCCGTGGAGCATTCCTACGTTGCCCTAGACGCCTCGTCACAGCCAGAGGACTAACTAAGCCTAAAGACAGAAAGGTGAAATCTAAACTGCCCAGGAGCAGATGCCCAAAGGAATAGACAGCCCCCATATATTGTCAGTGAGACAAGAGGAAGCACAAACACAGACAGAAAATAGACTGAGCAAATGATGGGGCCCACACTGACTAGATAGGACAGGACAGAAAAGGCACTGTCTGCAATCACGCAAGAAACCTAATAATTCCAACACGACTGATGTACAAAAATACTGAGGTTTGAACAACCTCTCCCCCACTATATCAGCACTCAGGTGTGAACTGGCGGCTAGCAACAGGCTAATACAGCAGGGGACTGAGTAAACAAACACAAGATACAAAAATACAGGGCAGGAGCCAGAAGCCCCAGGGGGAGCAAGCTGACCCATGACAGCAAGGCAAAAACAGATGCAAAGGGTTTAGCAAATTACACTTAGCTGAAAAAATGCAGGATTAGGGAGCAGACAGAAATCCTCAGTAAGCAAAGAAAGGAGTATCACCGACAGTCACTGAGAGAAGTTTGCTCACTTATATAGTCCCAGTCACTACCACCACTCCTCCAATTATCTTCTGCAGCTGTTGGGTTAACATCATGTTGAAAAGCACCACTACCAGCAGTATCCACCAGAGGGAGCCTTGACTCAAAAGTCAGATCAAGACAGCTCACAACAGTACCCCCCCTTGAGGAGGGGTCACCGAACCCTCATCCACACCACCAGGCCAATCAGGATGGGCCCGGTGAAAAGCAAGAACCAATCTCTCGGCATGAATATCGGAAGCAGAGACCCAAGAATTATCCTCCTGGCCATAACCTTTCCACTTGACCAAGTACTGGAGTCTCCGTCTAGCCAGACGAGAGTCCAATTTTTTCTCTACCTCATACTCCAAATTACCCTCAACCAGTACAGGGTCAGGGGGCGCCACCACCGGAACTACTGGCTCCACAAACCTTTTTAACAATGATTTGTGAAAAACATGAATCTTGAACGTACCTGGAAGAGCCAAACGGAAAGAAATGGGGTTAAGGATTTTCAAAATCTTATAAGGTCTAATGAACCTTGGCTTGAATTTTGGAGATGCAACCTTCATCGGAATATTCCTTGAGGACAACCAAACCATATCACCCACTTTGAACCGGGGACCAAAGGTCCTATGCCGGTTGGAAAACCGTTGGGCCTTCTCCTGAGAGTGGGACAACTTGTCCACTACTTGGTCCCAAATCTGCTGCATTCTGTCCACCACAGAATCCACACTTGGGCAAGCAGAAGCCTCCACCTGCCCCAAAGAAAATCGAGGATGAAAACCAAAATGAAAGAAAAAAGGAGACATCCAGCAGTATCCACCAGAGGGAGCCTTGCCTCAAAAGTCGGCTCAAGAGAGCTCATAACAGTTCGCGGGGCATTAGTGAGCCCGAAGTGCATCTAATTGAATTCATAGAGCCCCATCGGTAAGAGAAACGCCGTCTTGGCCCGATCTTTTTCGACCATTGGTACCTGCCAGTAGCCACTTGCCAAATCCAACGTCAAGAAATACTTGACCCGACCCAATGTCCACAGGGATTCTTAAATATGAGGGCATTCAATTTTCGATTGTCCACACAAAATCGAAGGGTCCCATCCTTCTTTTGGACCAAGACTAAGGGAGTCGCCCAGGGGCTCTGACTCTCTTGGATCGCTTGATTGTCAAGCATACTGGCCACCATGCACTACACCTCTTGATAGAGTGCTGGGGGGAATTTGATGATATCATTCCCTAATGGGAGGGGTATCCCCCATGGGAAACTCATGCTCAATCGTCCGAGTGCATTCGAAGTCCTCCCTATGTTGTGAAAAGGTCTCTTAATGCTCCCACAAAACTCTCTCCAACTGCACGGAGGTCAGTTTCTCCCGATCCACTCCTATCTGATCCATGATCACATGACCATTCCATCCTTCGGTAGGGGGTTCGGTCCGGTCTACCTCAACTGCATATGTTCTGGATGACTGTTTATCTTGGTGCAGTTCAAATACTGCCTTGTCAGGCACCTTCTCAGCTGGCACAAACACTTCAGCCAGATTGGTCCTAGTGGGAATTGCAACAGCCCCATCTAAAACGTTGATGCATCGGACCGGCATCCGTCCATTCTTCACAATTGCCAGAGACCGGAACACATGTGCCTGGGCAAATAAGGACTTCTCTGGAGCTGGCTCGAGTAGTACTTCAAGCCCATTCAATATCTGCGCAGCCCCCACCGGCAGCATTAAGTGTGTGTGCACACATAAGCATTTTTTTCGTATTTTTTAAGCGTTTTTACCAGCAAAAACGCTTAAAAAACGCTTAAAAGAAGCATCCCATTCATTTTAATGAATTCTGCACTTTTTGTGCATATTGATGCGTTTTTTTCCACGAAAAAAACTCAGCATGCTCATTAATTTCAATGAAAAATCAGCATTTCTAACTATTTTCTATGAGACTGGGAAGATGCACGGAAAACAACGCATGTTTTCTGTGAAGGAGTCCGTTTTTTTGTCAGGAATTTTCTGCATACGTGGGTACATAGCCTAAGAGTTCCTCTTGTCTGGGTGCCAGCAAGATCGTGGTCCGTGATGGCACTCAAACCAGGCCCACCCGGCCCTCTGGGATCACACTCTTGAGAAGGTCGCAGCTCAGCATTAGATGGTGTATCATTCTCTGTGTGGGTCAGTGGCTTGTAGCATGGGACCAGTATCGGGGTCCCTCACTGGCATACATTTGGTGATTCAAATCTAGCAGCACCTTCATTCCGAGCGTCATCTTCATCCCTCTTCTAGGGGGGTGGTCCACCAGCACTATGCCTTTCTGACCTAGTTCTTGACCAAACATTTTCAGCTGTATCCACATCATCCCCTTAACCATCAGTTGGCCATTGTTAGCGGCGGTAAGTCGTATCACTCGGCAATCTTCAGGAACCACTAGTTGACTGAAGTATCTCTCATAGACTTTTAAAGGCATTATGGTACATTTGGATCCCGTGTCGACCAAGCACCTCATTTTCTGCCCCTCAAACTCTGCTTCCAACACTTGACTGCATGCAAACAAATCTTGTTCATCCCGTTGAGGGCTTTGTGGGGGTTTGCTGCTGCTGCTCACCCTCTCATGGCAGCGGCTGGAAGGTTAACGCTGGTGAAGGAGCCTCTGGGGCTTCTGGCATCTGGCAGTAACGAGAGATGTGTCACCGGCGTCCACACTTCCAGCAGGTGACTGCTCCTCGTGGACGAGGACTTGACTTGACTGATTCTGGGCGTACCATCACCATTCTCCTAGCATCGCCCTCTAGTACATTTAATGCCGGCTTGGCACTTAACGCGAGCCCAGATTACACAGTAAGACAGCACTTACTGTTTGTGTTTTGGGTACACTCGCTTGGCACGGGATTCACATAGACTGGCATGGTTTTGTATATAAAACAATCTATATCAGTTTATTTTATGCAGCATAAATCACACGGTAGACCCTGTTGCACTGCACTGGCCTACTACCGTCCATAATATTTGAACGTATGGCTTTAACTTGCAGTCCCTAGACACACTGGACTTCTCTGTCCAGTGACCATGGGCAACCGCATGCCAAACAGTTCATTAACATTCATAGAAGTTTACAAGCACCAACAGTCTGTGGAGGTACCTTACAGGAGCTCCTGCTCCAGACGTCGACTCCTCATCAGTTCTCTCTCTCTCCCAGCTCAGGGCCGTCACAGACTCTGCACACATATGGCCTCAGAAGATGCTATTAAGGACGTCCGTCCCCCCTGGGACTGTCCAACACACAGGCCTCACCGGGTGCTACTCAGGGATCCGATCCCACTGCCAGGACCTCCCAACACACCAGCCTCCAGGTCCAAGGCCTCACCATGTGCTCTTCAGGAAGTTAGCAGCTCCCAACACTCAGGCCTTCCAGGATCTTGCACTCTGACCACTCAGGATCAAAACACACGACCATGTGACCAGTCATTAGTCACATGATATATTCCAAACCACCCCCATATGTGGGCGGTGTGTGTGGCTAGCCGATCCCGACCAGCTCTCCGACTAGCCCTATAAGCCCCCCTTATAGGTAAATAAACTCATGGGACTACAAGTCCCAGCACAGCAACATCATATTTTGGGCTTACAGCGCAGTGGACCTCTGCGACACATACCGGTCATTTACAATCAAGCTGGTTTCTGTTTCACCATCACAATCAAGGAAACGTCCACATGCATATCCTGAGGAGCACATACAGCGCCCCCTAGCTGTAACAGAGGTTACTGCATCACATACCCTCCCCTCTGTTCAAACTTGTGTGGTTGAACATTTGTCACACACCAAGGGCCTCAAGGTACCATGTCACCTTGCCCTACAAGTCGAGAGGACCGTCTCAGTCTCACACCTCAGTCTCATTCAGCATCACACCTTTGCTAGGCCTCGCCTGCCCCCAGCAGTCAGTATATCTGCCTTGGGCTTCAGCCCTTGAGTCACCATCTGTCTGTCACCAGACCCTTTTTAGTCGCCACATTTCCCAAGGGTGCCCCTTCATGTAACCTTTCTCTCCATGGCTGGCTCCCACAGTTGTTGCGGTCATGAGCCCCACGTCCAGTTGACCATACTGGCTGATCTGAGTCTGCCCCCTTGTCACTACGTCCACTATCGTGTCTCTTGCCTAAGTCACTCAGCCCTGAGCTAACTGAGTCGACACTACTTCTTTCTCTTTCATCAGGCCTCTTTCTGTAACCTCTCTGCTGGCCATTTCTCCTATATCTTTACTGCCCAGAGAGCAGTTTTTCCATATGTCTCTATGTCCTTTGTTAGACCTTCAGTCTTTAGCGAACCTCTTCGTCTCTCTAACCCGCGAGATGAAGGTGGCGGCCATCTGTTTCCCATTTCCTGCAGCTCTTTATTGATCTGCTCTCTTTCAAGCCTTAGCTGTTCGATTTCTTTTATGTACTCCACTCGATACCGCAGGAGCACCCGGATATTCCCAAGACTCTTCATGGATCCGACAACAAGGAATGGAACCATCCCATCTTCACCCACGACCTGGGCCTCGTCATCAGCCAGAATCCTCAGTCACTTCACACTGAATCTATTCACAATCTCCTGTATCACTTTACCAAGTCTTCCAATGACTTTCCCCACCAAATTTCTGGGTACCAGAACGATGTCTTCCACAAAGCCTAGCCAATTTTGAGCTTCTCTCGCAAGCTCAAGTCATCGAGTGGCTTCCTTATTCCTCAACAGGATCATCTGTTTCATGCGGAGGCATTGTAGGTGCATATCCCTCAGGACAGTCACCCATTTCTCTGTGACTTCCCTAGTCGACAGTATCACCAACTGGTTCGTCTCTGGTGCCCAGTTCACACTACATGCTTCTACTGTCTTTTTAAAGGCCTAATGCACACCCTCACTGGCATAAGCTTCTCGTACATCTTCGGGTACTTCTATTACGCACCTGAAGAGTGAGGTCTCTCTTCATGGATGAACGGTTCCCATTTTGCCGCAGTCCTTTCCATCAAGACATCTGTCACGACTTAGTGATTGTCTTGTTCCGCTCTTAGCGCACACTCTTACTCAGTTTTACACTCTTCAAGACCCCTTGCCAAGATGGGAATTTGAAGCTCCACCTTGTTATCACTTGGGCACGGCCGCTGTACATCTTTGACCACCAACTTCTCCTCTTGCAGAAGACCTCTTACTGCTTTTCTGAGCACTTCCACATCTTCTCTTAAGACCTTATTCACACTTTGCCACGTTGACAGGTGACCTCTGAGCTCAGAGATTTCCTTCTCCAGCTCATTCACTCTGTGTTCCTTCTCTCCAAGCCGGGCCTTGACTGCCGAGAGCTCGGACTCCAGGTGACGCACCCGATCCAGCAGCGCGGAGTTGGCTACTTCCATATCCGACCCCTTCAACCTTTCTTGAGGCTCTGCCCGGTCACCCTCAGGGACCTCTCGACTCTCTGTGATTTCAGAGAGCTCCACACTCTCCAGCTCTTCAGCAACAGGTTCTCTGGAGCCTTCATTTTGAGGAGCACTGTCGTTCCCCTGTGTCAGTGCTTCTGACAGCACAACATCGTACTAAGCCCTAGCGGTTGCTACTGGCGATGACACGTCACCTTCCTCTCCGATCTCTTCTGTATCTGGAAGAGTACTCACATCCTGAACAAAAGCACAAGTCACTGTTTTTCCTTTATTTATGTATTCACAGGGTGCAATTTGTTTAGCCTCTTTGCGCCCCTTACATCTCCGGCGTTGGGAGGTCTTGCCCTCCTTGCGGGGTCCTTCCTTACTGTACTCCCTTTCTTCCTTAGAGTCACAGTCATCCCTAGAGTCTGTGTAACACCCCACAGTATGGTGAACCCTCATGATACTCTCTATCTGGGTGTCAGCTCCACTCTGTTTATGTTAGAATCTGTTCAGTTTGTGACTATCTGCCATTTTCTTGTAGTGTTCTGGCTGCTGGTCTTTTTCCCCTGGTGCTGGGTTTGTCTTGGGTCAGGTGATTGTATCAGTCTAGTCGCAGTGCAGGGTCAGTTTTCCCCCCTCCTACCCTAGTCATGTGCTGCAGAACTGTAACAGTTTGTCCAGCCCGAGAATGTTAAAAAAAAAACAAAAACCATCCCGAATTTCTGCAATAAGAACAGCGTTCAGGATCTTGGTCAATGCCTGCAACGGTTAACGTTGGAAGTTGCCAGCTTACAACAGCACGTGAGTAATTGCCCAGGGGTCTGCCCTGAAGAGCCTAAGGTGAGTTTGCCTGAATGTTTTTCTGGTAAACGACAGGAATTTTTTTCGTTCAAAAATGCATGTTTACTTTATTTTCGGCTTAGACCCAGGTCTTCAGGAGCTGAATTACAGCGTGTGGGGATTATGATGTCCTTATTGCGAGGGGAGCCGCAAGTTTGGGTATTTTCATTGCATCCAGATGACCCTTGTTTGATGTCAGTAGAAGCGTTTTTTCTGCTATGGTGTTAATATATGATGATCCAGATCGGGTTGCTACAGCCGAGGCAAAACTCAGACGGCTGAAACAGGGTTCTGGTGATACTTAGGGATATTGTACCCAGTTCAGACGATGGTCTGCAGAAATCAGCTGGAATGATCCAGCACTCAAAAGTCAGTTTTTAGCAGGTTTGAATGACAGGGTTAAAGATTTACTCATTGCATACCCTGCTCCTGCTACACTTGAGGCTGCAATGCAGTTAGCCATCAGGGTGGATAGAAGATTGAGAGACAGGCAGAATGAGGAGAAGGCTTCAATGCTGCTGGATCCTATCTCTCAAGAGACCCCCGTGGACTTTGGGGAACCGATGCAACTTGGCGCGATGTCCTCTCATTCCCAGGAAAGGGAGAGAAGGTTCTCTGAGGGGCTATGCCTTTATTGTGGTAAGACTGGCCATTTTATCAAGCAATGTGAAGGTCGCATAAATCAGGAAAAAAAAAAATAAAGGGGTCAGAGTAACCCTCCCATTCGTATTGCATTTTTATGGTCCGCAGGAGTTTCTTTTTCTGGTAGTTCTATCTGTCATGGTCATACTATAGATTTTCAAGTGATGGTGGACTGTAGGTGTGCACTGAATTTGATCGATCATCAATTTCTAGACAAGCATAAGATTGAGTCTGTACCTTTATCATCCCCTTTTCCTGTAGTGGCGATTGATAACACTCTGCTAGAGCATGGGTGCGTTTCCCGAAACGCCACGAGGTTTCCACTCACTGTGAATATGGAGCACCAGGAATCTTTAGATTTGTTTGAACTTGACAAATTGCCTTTTCCAGTTGTTCTGGGGTTACCTGTCACGGGGCAGTGGCGGGGAAACAGGAGACGTTGAACCAGGGCCCCTAAACTGCCCCTCAGGCTAAAGGGGGTGCCCTGACTCTCCTTAACTTGGGGGTACACTTGATGGTAGTGAGGCCCAAGTTCCCAACCTGTCCCTATCTCCTGTTTAGCCCTGAGCTAAGCACCCAACCCCCTCCCCAGGAGGTGAGACAGGGAATAAAGTGAACTGCACCAATAACATGAAAATAAATATAAAACAGACACTACGGGGATAAAGCAACTAAAGACCAAAACTTAGCTTTATCTGCTGCCAATGCTCCCAGTAGCAGAGTAAGGCACCCGATCAGCATCCAGCAGCATCACCACTGCTCCAGATAAGCTGAACCACCTCTGCACCAGGTAGGTCCAGTCTTCACCAAGGTTAGTTAGCAAATAACCAGTACTACCAACAGTGATCTGCAGCACCAGGTGGCCTTATAAAAGGAAGTGGATGTAGTCACCACCTGCTGACTAACTAAACATGTAGTAACACCAGCAGCCACCGGGGGGGAAACCCAGCAGCTGACCAACTACAGTTGTAGTAACACCAGTGGCAATCGGAGCAAAAACCCATATTAACCCCCGAGGGCCAGAAAGGAAAAAGGTTTATATAAGAGAATCCAGACTCTGACACAGATCCAAAAATGGATCTTGACAGTACCCCTCCTTCAATGAGGGGCTTGTTATGAATGGGTCACCGAGGAGGATAGCAGGCCCAGGCTAAGCCACAGAAAACCAGAGAGGTTGGTAACTAAGCGGATTGCAGACCCCTGATCCTGTCCACACAACTAGCAGTAGCCATGGAGCATACCTAGGATGATCCTAGACGCCTCGGCACAGCTGGAGAGCTAACTAAGCCTAAATCAAGAAAGGGGAAATCTAAACTGCCCCGGTGCAGACCCCAAAGGAATAGATAGCCCCCAAACATATATTGTCGGTGAGGCAAGAAGAAAACACAAACGCAGGCAGAAAAATATACTGAACAAACGATGGGGCCCACACTGACTAGACAGGACAGGAAAGGAAATACACTGTCTGCAATCATGCAAAAAAACCTGCAAAAGTCCAACACGTCTGATGCACAAAAACACTGAAGTCGCACGACTTCGCCCCCACTATATCAGCACTCTGGTATCTTCTGAAAGCAAAGCAAAAACAGACCAATAAAACAGGGGACAAAACAAACTGGCCCAAGCAGTAACATATGGGCGGTGATTCAGCACAGCCCCATCCAGAGCTGGCTGACCCGCACAAAGCAGAGATAGACAAAACCAGAACAAATGCAAACAGAGTAGCAAATGAACCACTTAGCTGAACATGCAGGGACAGAGCAGGAGACATCAGACCTCAGGAGGCACAGGAAGAAAATCACCAACAGGGATAGAGGGAGTCAGCTGTCTTAAATCCCAATCAGAAACCCCAGATCTCCAATCATCTTCCTCATTATCAGGTGGCAAGACTCAGATCAGCTCCACTACCTCCAGTAACCACCAGAGGGAGCCCAGAAAGAGAACTTGCAACCCCTCTGTCAATCTGACCAGCTCCACTACCTTCAGTAATCACCAGAGTGAAGCCAGAGAGAGAATTAACAACAGGGGCCCCTGGACCCTCAACAATGCACCTCACCAGAAAAACACCTACGGTGAGGATGCCTAGATCCACCAGAGTTCACTTCAGCAACCACCTGACTCACAGGTTTATGGCAAACGTGGGCAGATGGAAGTGGCAACGTATGCTCTGGCGGCAACACAAATCTCCAGAGCGCCGACCTGGGGAATGAGTTGTGTATGGGCATTATTGGGGGTAGCTTCAGCTGGTAAGTCCCCGGGCCGAGGATGACTGACACCCGATACGGCCCGATCACCCAAGAACTCCAGACCCCAGCAGCACATCTCCACCGGATGTTTTTGGTGGACAGCCATACGGACTCATTCACACACAGGTCCAGACCTGAACGTTTTTTGCCATGCACACGTCTGCCACAAGATGGTGAACTCTTCACAGCACCGACAACAGAGGCGTCCCCCTGTGTCATCACACTTACACCCCCACAATGCTCAGAAGGAGTCACCTCCCTCCTCTGACCCCTCCTCCTAAGAGGACTCCGACACCCAGGGTTAGCATGTGGTGAGGGTAGAGACTTGCCCCTACTCCCTGGCAGCACCTCTGCTGCCCCCACTGGAGAAGAAGGGGACGGTTGTAGTATGACGACAGAGACAGTAGCCCCCAGGCAGCAGCCCACACACGACTGTTCCGAGCTGACTACTTCCCTAGACCGCCAATCTATGACCGGGTTGTGTTTTTCCATCCAAGGGAGGCTTAAAACGATAGGTGATGGCATTCCCCCCAAGACGTAGCATGACAGGGACTCTACATGATGAGTCCCTATATGCAGATGTATATTTTCGACAACTTGGATCAACCTCCCCTGGGTCAGTGGGACAGAGTCAATGGCCTGGGTGCTTAGGGGTTTGGCCAGCGTCCTACACCTCAGGCCATGGGTCTGGACAAAGTGAGCATCCACCAGATTGACTCCCGCTCCACTGTCCGGTATGCCCTCAAGTACCCCGCCAACCACCACTTCTGCTGACAAAGTACACAGAGAGGGCAAAATGGAGGAAATATACACTCCCTGGTTGCCTCCCTCCACACGACCAGGGGGATGCGGCTTCTTAGCTGTTACCGAACATTTGGCGAAAGCCGGGCAGACCTTGAACAAATGGCCAGTCTGCCCACAGCAAAAACATGCCCCCAAACCATGACGAACCGCAGGCAACACTGCTGGGGAACCAACTCCTCCCACCTGCCTGGGCTAGTCCGCCTGCACCAGTGAGTCCTCCTCCCTAGCAAGGACTATCGGGGGCATATTCGCCAAAGCTGCAAAAAACTCATCCACCGACCGTAGAGATGGAGAATCGGCCGGTAGGGAGAAGGCCCAGGATGGGGATCACCTTTAAGGAGGGATATGATGAATCCCACCCGCTTTTCCTCACACACTAATGAACGAGGGTGGAGCCTGAAATGTAGCTTGCAGGCCTCCTGAAAAAACAAAAAATTATCTCTCTCCAGAAAACCTGTCTGGGAGAGATAACTTGGGTTCTGGTTGAGCCTGAACCTGAGCTGAGGCCCCGAACCCCACGCACTGCTGCAGCTGCTGTTCCACCACACCACGCAGCACCCCACGCTCCTCAGTGAGGGTCTGCAGCAATTGGAGACAGGTCTGCATTAGGGCCATGGCTCACCAGAAAAAATGGACAGTTGGTAATAATGTCACGGGGCAGTGGCGGGGAAACAGGAGACGTGGAACCAGGGCCCCTGAACTGCCCCTCAAGCTAAAGGGGTGCCCTTACTCTCCTTAACTTGGGGGTACACTTGATGGTAGTGAGGCCCAAGTCCTCAACCTGTCCCTAACTCCTGTTTAGCCCTGAGCTAAACACCCAACCCCCTCCCCAGGATGTGAGACAGGGAATAAAGTGAACTGCACCTGTGGCGCCCCTGAGGCTTCAGTCGCCACAGAGGTACTGCACCTTCTCCTAAGGTGTAGTGCCCCACCATCCAGGTAGGCTGGGAACTCCTTTCCGCATTCCAACACCTGCACCCCACACAAGATAGTTCAGCAGGGACCCATCCATGCTTTATGCTGGAAAGGCTTTTTGTGGTCCCTGGCTTCATAACACGAGAGGTGCTGGGGAGGCGGGTGGAGTTAGATATAATAGAGAGGGAAGGTGTAGGATATGAGGCCAGTCAGACGAGGGTCTGATAGAGAGAGAGCAGGCTGACAACAGGTCAGCCTGAGAGGAGCGCAAGGCGGAGGAAGGCAGTCAGTCAGGAGAGACTGAGGACTGGTCTTAGTGGAACAAGCTCCCTAGGGAAGGAAGAGAAGGACACTTAGTACAAAGAGGGTAATATACTAATATTAATAATAAAATAATAATAAAAATCCGCAACCCCTCTAGAGATGTGGATGGCAGACCATCCGGTAGAAGAACCCAATACCGATGAGTATGGTGGAAGATGATGCTGACAGAGTGCCAAATGAAAACAATATATACAGCAACACGTGGAAAATAGATAAAAACACCTTTATTGAAATATAAATGGGTGTACACTTAAAATAAATAAAAAGGCATCCCAAATAAATGCGTGATGTTGAATTATAATAAACTTCAACATAGGGTTAAATATATACCCTTAAAAACAGGCTCAATGCTATAAAAGAGAATGCACTTATTAAAGCCCCCCAAGAAAATGTGCATGCAATACACAATATAGTAGTAAATAACCAAAAAATATATATATACAGTGTACAGAGAACAAACTGCTGTGCATACAAAGTGCAATGAGATAAAAAGTGCAACAAAAAATGGATGAATAATACGCAGTGCACAAACAGGAGTGACACTGCTAAGGTGCCACACAATGTGAGATAGGAGAAAAAATGGGAGCTGGAAATAGACAAAAAAATATACCTAATGAGCCAAATGGATAGTGCCTTGGAATGCCTGTGAACGCGCCCCGACGCGCGTTTCGGAATAAAACTACGAAGGAAGGTGTTTTTATCTATTTTCCACGTGTTGCTGTATATATTGTTTTCATTTGGCACTCTGTCAGCATCATCTTCCACCATACTCATCGGTATAAGGAAGAGAAGGAGAAAGAGACATAGACTGGAGACTACAGATTCCATAAGAGAGAGAGAACAGATCGGAACGAAGGAGAATAGAAGGACGGTGGGAAGCTGGTTGAAGAAAGATAGAGAACCCTTCCAGTCCAGAGAGCACAAAGGCTGGGGCCCAGTCCCCGAGGTTGATTGGATCTTTATGTCCGGCAACAGACACCGGAGGAGTAGTGAGCCACTAATGCCTTGCTCCCATCATAGACTTGGGACACAACAGCAACTGAATAGAGAGCCGGGACGCAGTGAGGAGTCCCCGAAGCAGGCTACAGCTGTCTGTCATACAAGTAAAGACTAGGAGCACCTAGAGAGAGGCATTCCAGGGTAACTAAGTACTGGAGTGCTTCGCACCTAAAGGCGCATTGGAGGAGTCGTTCAGTAAGGTACATGTTGGCGGAGTGTGAAAGGGAGAATCCTATCCTGCCTGGAGGTTGGCTGGAGCCCTGACCTGGAGAACACAGTACGGAGGCAGGCAGTTGTGTGAACTGCAAACAGTGAGTAAAGCTTTGGAACCGCACACCTTGGTGTCCTCCAGTTATTCCCGCACCACTACACCTGGGTACCAGCCTCCATACCATTCTGTGCCTCTCCTCATCCATTGCACCTACACTGCCCTGGGACTACAGCTCCACCTGTGGGGAGCTATACCATCTCTGCTGCACCACACTAGCAGTCCCAGCGGATCTGCATGCAACGGCTCAACATCTTACTTGCCAAACACCACAGGTGGCGTCACGAACTATTCTAATAAACTTTAACACCATTAACATCACCGCCATCGATATTGGGCGCCCAGGGCCACGGACCGGGTCACCGCTGCTGTGACACTTTCCCGCCTCGACACCGGCCCAGTACCGAGTACCCCCGGTGTGCGAGGGCGACCCACACTAATAACATGAAAGGAAATATAAAAGGAAATATAAAACAGACACCACGGGGTTAAAGCAACTAAAGACCAAAACTTAGCTTTATCTGCTGCCAATGCTCCCAGTAGCAAAGTAAGGCACCCGATCAGCATCCAGCAGCGTCACCACTGCTCCAGATAAGCTGAACCCCCTCTACACCAGGTAGGTCCAGTCCTCACCAAGGTTGGTTAGCAAATGACCAATATTACCAACAGTGATCTGCAGCACCAGATGGCCTTATAAAGGGAAGTGGGAGTAGTCACCACCTGCTGACTAACTAAACATGTAGTGACACCAGAGGCCACTGGGGGGGGACCCAGCAGCCGACCAACTACAGTTGCAGTAACACCAGCGGCCACCGGGGGCAAAAACCCATATTAACCCCCGAGGGCCAGAAAGGAAAAAGGTTTATATAAGAGAGTCAAGACTCTGACACAGATCCAAAAATGGAATGTGACATTACCCTGGTTAAAAGTGCACAATCCTGTACTGGACTGGTTGTCAAATACTATAAGATCCTGGGGTCAGGGGTGTTATGGGAAATGTTGTGATGTACACATCGCTACCTGAAGTCATTCAGGAATTCTGGAAAGTATTTTCTGAAGTTGAGTCACAAGCGCTACCATTGCATAGAGATTACGATTGCGTTATTGAGTTCGTCCCAGGTGCTACTCTCCCTAAGAGTTGTTTATTTAATCTGATGATCCCTGAGAGGGAGGCATTAAAGGAATACATGCAAACTAGTCTTGCTGCAGGCCATATAAGATCTTCCAAGTCTCCTGTGGCTGTGGGATTCTTTTTTGTCAAAAAGAAAGATGGGGGTCTTAGGCCGTGTTTGGATTTCAGGGAGATTAACAAGATCACTGTGCGCAATAATTACCCCTTGCCGCTAATTCCGGATTTGTTTAACCAATTAGTTGGAGCCAAGTGGTTCTCTAAGATTGATCTCCGTGGGGCATATAATTTGCTGCAAATTAAAGAAGGCGATGAATGGAAGGCAGCCTTTAATACCCCAGAAGGTTATTTTGAGTGTCTAGTAATGCCTTTCGGCCTTACAAATGCTCCGTCGTTCTTTCAAAACTTCATCAACGACTTTCTGAGGCCGTTGATCGGTAGGAGTGTTATTGTTTATTTGGATGATATTTTGATCTACTCACCCAGTCTGGAGTCGCATTGGCAGAGAGTCCGCGAGGCTCTGCAGATTCTGAGAGAAAACACACTCTTTGCTAAACTGGAGAAATGCGAGTTTGCAGCTTAAGGATGGCTTGTTTCACCTGCATGGAGAGCTCCTTTGACCGCATGTTTCCTTCACAGCAAAACCTTCCAAATGCAAGCACCACACCACAAATCAACTCCAGGCCTTTTATCTGCTTAATTGAGAATGACATAATGAAGGGATTGCCCACACCTGTCCATGAAATAGCCTTGGAGTCAATTGTCGAATTACTTTTGGTTCCTTTAAAAACAGGGTGGCACATGTTAAGGAGCTGAATCTCCTAAACCCTTCATCCAATTTTAATGTGGATACCCTCAAATGAAAGCTGAAAGTCTGAACTTCAACTGCATCTGAATTGTTTGGTTTAAAATTCATTGTGGTAATGTCTAGAACCAAAATCAGAAAAATGTTGTCTCTGTCCAAATATATATGGACCTAACTGTAGTTTACAGTTCACAAGACACATTATATGTATAAAAACGCATGACATTATTCACATGAGGTGATTCTTGTCTTCAGGGGCAGAAACGCGACAGTACAGTCCACATCCTGTAAAAATACCAAGTAGCGTTTCACAACAAAAGATTATGAGTGTATAGTATATGTAAATAATGGTTTTTATACTCAGGCGAACCTGATGATTTTTCCAAGAAATAGATGCTTCAGGACACAGTGGCGTTTTTTGTCGTGAATCGTCTTTTTTTGCATTTTTATGGTGGGATCCTTAGTGCTTTCTTTTCAATGTTTGACCGGTGGCATTGCTTTAGCTGTCTTTTTCCTTTGTTTTTAGGTAACTTTTTTAATGCCATTTTTGAGATGTTCTTTTTTCTCTATTCACAAGTGAAGAAACTGCTAGCGTTTTCTGAAGCAAAAACGCTCAAAAAGATGCCTGGGTGTCTTCCAGGCATGTTTGGAACCCTCCCATAGGCTTGTATTGTAAAGTATGATACATCTTCCAAACAGAAGACACTTGAAGAATGGCCTGCTTACTTCTTTTAGCCACTTGGCGTTTTTAGAAACCTGAAGCAGTTAAAAGATTCTCAAAAGATTGAACATATAAATATGTCATTTTTACATAGAAATGCATATGTTCATTCTTTTGAGCAAATTCTGAGCACTTTTCAGGTGGGTTTTAGGGTGTGCTCACCTGAAACACAGTGGTTAACCTGAAGAAAGCAATTAAGGGCTGATTGTTTGCAGTGCTGCATACCTGTGGTGCTTTCTGTCTGCACAGGGGCCATTGCTATTACGAATAGAAAGGTGTCAGTCATGCCTAAGGCTGGTTTCACACTTGCGTCTTTTGCGCTGTTTTTTAGCGCAAAAAAACGCATGCGTTTTACATGGGTGCACATAGGTGCGCATACACATGCGTTTGTACGCGTTTGTATGCGCATGCGTTTTTTTGTAGTGTGCGCTCGGGCGCACAAAAAGCATCCTGTTGAATTTTTGTGCATCCGACTTGCCCCCAAAAAACGCATGTGCACGCAATGCGTTTTTTTTTACAGCAAAACACCCATTATAGTCTATGGGTGCGCATTGTAATGCGCATACGTGCGCATTGTAATGCACACATATGCGCAAAAAAACACATGCGTTTTTTTAAATAAACGCACCAAAACCCGCAAAAAAACACACAAATGCATGATGCGTTTTTTTCATGCGTTTGAGTGCGCAAAAACCGCAATAGTGAAAGTAGCCTAAGGGGGACCAAAGAACCATTTGACATAAAACATCATTATAAGTTACACTGGTTAGGTTTTTGCATTGTGGTCCAGAAGCTTTAAAGGGAACCTGTCAGATTGTACATGTACCCCAATCTGTGGACAGCATGGCATTAAACAGTAATTCTCCACTCCAGTCCTCAAGGCCACCTAAGAGGTCATGTTTTCAGGATTTTCATATTATTGTACAGGTGATGGAATTATTAGCAAGGCATCAAAAATTGCCACAGGTTTTTTTTATATATAAGACATCTGTGCTAACCAGTAGACCTACATCAGCTTTATGTCAGATATAAAATATAACCTTTATTAGAACTTATCTAAAATAAGACAACGACAACCACACAGAAAAAACAACAACCAACCGTGTCACCTACCATGGCCCTGCAATGGAACTACCTGACAGCAGAGGTTGGCACCCTAAACACAATCGAGATTGGTGCCCCCGCTAAACAACGGCTGAACCCTAATCTCCTATATACCCCTGGACTGGTGCAGTTGGATAGGCAACAATGAAAAAATGTGCAACAAAAGTGCTAGTGACACAGACAATAAAGTGACATGTGCAAAACAAATGAGTACCTGACTATACTGTTTCCTGTGACTGTAAGCCTTCCTGTCAGTGGAGTCTGGCAACTTACTGGTAAGTGGAATGGCGCCCCTGCCCCACGGCGGCTGCCCCTTGGAATCCCTGATATGTCTAATGATCCTTAATAATGGCAGCACAACAATGCGATAATATACTGTAGAAGGCACGGTTCATGCCAGCAATGTAGTATTGACAAATGCGGCAGAAAAATGTTAATAACAATGCAAATTGATAACAGTAAGTAAATAAAAGGGAACTCAAGGTTGGTGGTTGATAAGAAAAAGCATCTGCAGATATTTTGCTTTGCGTCTGAAGCATTAGAAGACAAAGAAAGTAGATGCAGCAATGGAAGAACTGAGAACATTTCAAAACAACAGTGATTGTCCTCATTTTCCCCTTACTGTTGGGGTTCCTCAAGGATCAGTCCTAGGCCCCCTCCTCTTCTCTTTGTATACTGCCCCTATTGGACTAACAATCAGTAGATTTGGTTTCCAGTACCATCTCTATGCTGATGACACACAATTATATACTTCTCCTGATATCACACCTGCCTTTTTAGAAAACACAAGTTATTGTCTTACTGCTGTCCTCCCTCTATCTGAAACTGAACCTGTCAAAAACTGAACTCCTCGTGTTTCCTCCCTCTACTAACCTACCTTTGCCTGACATTGCTATCTTCGTGTGTGGTTCCACCATTACTCCCCAGCAACATGCCTGCTGTCTTGGGGTCATACTTGATTCAGAACTTTCATTCACCTCCCACATCGGATCACTGGCTCACTCTTGTTTTCTGCACCTAAAAAACATTTCTAGAATTCGACCTTTTCTTTTTTTCGACTCTGCAAAAACTCTTACTGTTTCTCTTATTCATTATCGTCTGAACTATTCTAACTCTCTACTAATCGGCCTCCCTCTTACCAAAATCTCCCCTCTCTAATCTGTCTTGAATGCTTCAGCCAGGATCATATTCCACACCAATCGTTATACTGATGCCTCTACCCTGTTCCAGTCATTACACTGGTTACCCACCCACTCTAGAATCCAGTACAAACTTATTACCCTCACCCACAAAGCACTCCATAGCTCAGCCCCACCCTACATCTCCTCCCTTGTCTCAGCCTGCCACCCTACCCGTGCCCTCAATTCTGCTAATGACCTGAGGTTAACATTCTCAATCAGAACCTCCCACTCCATTCTTCAAGACTTTTCACGTGCTGTGCCAATACTTTGGAATGCACTACCCAGGTTAATATGATTAATCCCCATTCCACACAGTTATAAGCGTGCCCTAAAAATGCATTTGTTCAGACTGGCCTACCGCCTCAACACATTAACCTAACTATCCCTGTGTGGCCCATTCAAAAATGTTTACCATAATCAGGTTCCTCGCATCATGTTCTCACATGCTTTATGCATTTAATAGCACTCTTGGTCAGTTCTGTTATATACTTAGGCTGTTAACTGGTTCATGCAGCATTACAGGAACACCCGATTCTTACACTATAGCATGTCCAAACAATGAAAGCAATTGTTACCATCCACCTTCCATGTCTCCCCTTTTTCCTTATAGATTGTAAGCTTGTGAGCAGTGTCCTCATTCCTCTTGGTATCTGTTTTGATCTGTGTTTATTGTTATGTTGTAATGTCTATTGTCTGTACAAATCCCCTCTATAATGTAAAGTGCTGCGGAATATGTCGGCGCTATAGAAATAATATTATTATTATTATTATTATCTAAGTGTGATGATTTGAGAATAATTTTACTTATAATAAATACTGTTGTCATCTTAAGGGGCAGATTTATTTTGGGACTCCTCAGGCAGCAGACATGATTGCTGTTTGCCCCCCCACCTACAGTCAATGGCAACACCTCTTTAGCAAAGAGGAATCAACACAGACTTGCAATGTCCAATCATCCCTTAATTTTTAACACAAAAATATAATAGCATTTAATAAATATTTAATAAAATATATTTCACGGTTTTCCTAAGTATAAAAAGTTTGCTATATAATAATGCCTGTATAAATGTAATATAATAATTATAATAATCTTTATTTCCATTTATATAGGAAGAAATGAATATTATAAATGTAACAGAAATATGGGTTCTCTTGGTTTATGATGATTGTTACCATTATTAAACATTGCATCAAGTGTTTAAGCTTCTTTTATAGCCAAGAAATACATTTTGTAATCAGATATATTTGATATGGAAAAATTCATCCAAATGGTTGGGAAGTTCCCAGCCCGCCAGATCATCCCGCTCATTAGGCATTTTCACATAACCTTGCATCAGTCTGCGTTCAAATAAGGCCTTCTACCAATTTCTCTCTGCGAGGAACAAAAGGGAGTGTGAGCAGCAGCGATGCTGACCTAGAGGACGTGCAACAAATAAGAAGAAGGAGGATGAACGCATCTCTTGTGTGCTTAATGATAAATTGTTCCTTTCGGAGAGGAGAGTAGCATAAAGAGCTAACTTTACAAAGGCGAATATTTATTAATTAGACTTGAGAGGATGTACTAGAGAGAAGTGTCACCTGATAAATATAACAGTTTTGTGAGCTACTACAGATAAAATATACAGGTGTTTCTCACAAAAGTAGGATATCAGCAAAAAGTTAATGTATTTCAGTTTTTCAATGCAAAAATCGAAACTCATATTACATAGAGTCATTACAAACAGAGTGATCTATTTCAAGTGTTTATTTCTGTTAATGTTAATGATTATGGCTTACAGCCAATGAAAACCCAAAAGTCATTATCTCAGTACATTAGAATAATTAACAAAAACACCTGGAAAGAATTTCTAAGCATTTAAAAAGGTCCCTTAGTCTGTTTCAGTAGGCTCCACAATCATGGGGAAGACTGCTGACTTCATAGATGTCCAGAAGGCAGTCATTGACAAACTCCACAAGGAGGGTAAGCCACAAAAGGGCATTGCTAAGGAAGCTGGCTGTTCACAGAGTGCTGTATCCAAGCATATTAATGGAAGTTGAGTGGAAAGAAAAAGTGTGGTAGAAAAGGGTACACAAGCAACAGCGATAACTGCAGCCTTGAAAGGATTATTAAGAAAAAGCCATTCAAAAATTTGGGGGAGATTCACAAGGAGTGGACTGCTGCTGAAGTCATTGCTTCAAGAACTACCACACACCGACGTATCCAGGACATGTGCTACAAGTGTAGCATTCCTTGTGTCAAGCCACTCTTAACCAATAGACAACGCCAGAAGCATCTTACCTGGGCATAGGAGAAAAAGAACTGGACTGTTGCTCAGTGGTGCAGTGTGTTATTTCCAGATAAAAGTAAATTTTGCATTTCATTTGGAAATCAAGGTCCCCGAGTCTGGAGGAAGAGTGGAGAGGCACACAATCCAAGCTGCTTGAGGTCTAGTGTGAAGTTTCCACAATCAGTGATGGTTTGGGGAGCCATGTCATCTTCAGGTGTAGGTCCACTGTGTTTTATCAAGACCAAAGTCAGCGTAGCCGTCTACCAGGAAATTTTAGAGCACTTCATGCTTCCCTCTGCCGACAAGCTTTTTGTAGATAGAAATTTCATTCTAGAGCTGGACTTGGCACCTGTACCCACTGCCAAAAGTACCAATACCTGTGGTTTAAAAACTACAGTATCACTGTGCTTGATTGGCCAGCAAGCTCACCTAATTTTAACCCCATAGAGAATCTATGGGGTATTGTCAAGAGGAAGATGAGAGACACCAGACCCAACAATGCATATGAACTGAAGGCTGCTATCAAAGCAACCTGGGTTTCCATAACACCTCAGCAGTTCCACAGGCTGATTGCCTCCATGCCACATCACAGTGATGCAGTAATTGATTCACAAGGAGCCCCGACCAGGTATTAAGTGCATTTACTGAACATACATTTCAGTGGGCCAGTATTTTCGATTTTAAAATAATTTTCAAGCTGGTGTTATAAAGTATTCTAATTTACTGAGATAATGACTTCTGGGTTTTCATTGGCTGTAAGCCATAATCATCAACATGAACAGAAATAAACACTTGAAATAGGTCACTCTGATTGCAATGACTCTATATAATATATGAATTTCACTTTTTGTATAGAAGAACTGAAATAAATTTACTTTTTGATGATATTCTAATTTTTTGTCAAGCACCTGTATAAGAAGGGAAAAGTAGACATGTTATAGAGTCTTACAATGAAAACTTCTGGAATGCCTAGATACAGTATATTCAGCAAGTAGAAGCACTCGGAACGTTATTATAAAATCTGATTTATTTACAGGGGATAGATAATGATCCTGAATAGAGATGGTAAAGTTCAGGGTCAGTACTGGACACCTAGTGTCTGTGCACACACCCTAAACACAATTTACTTTTCGGGTCCCGAAAAAGCTTGTTGAAAGGAGGCAGCACAGCTGATTTTGCAAGTTTGCCCACTGACAAAGACATGAACAGTCTATAATTTTACGGATAGGTTAATTTTAACATTGAGAGATAGAATATAAAAAATAAGATCCAGAAAATCACATTGTATAAATTACATAAATTTATTTTCATTTTGCAGTGAGAAATAAGTATTTGATCCCCTACCAACCATTAAGAGTTCTGGCTCCTACAGACCAGTTAGACGCTCCTAATCACCTTGTTATCTGCATTAAAGACACCTGTCTCATATTCACCTTTATAAAAGACTCCTGTCCAAAGACTCAATTAATCAGTCAGAGTCTAACCTCTACAACATAGGCAAGACCAAAGAGTTTTCTAAGGATGTCAGGGACAAGATCATAGTCCTGCATAAAGATGGAATGGGCTATAAAACCATATGTAAGATGCTGAGAAATTATTATATAGTGCCCCCCCAAGTCAGAAAATCTCAAGGGGTAGCTGAGACCCTGGAAAACATGATTCGGGTCAGTTTTTACCCTCTCAAGTCTCATGAGAGAGAAATGGGGTCCCCCAAGCCCCTCTGGTACCTCCAACATCGCTGGACCCTCCTGCTCCATTCCCCAACCCTCCATGTAATTTTCCAGGAAGAAAATGGCATGCGCATGTGCACTGTGCCTGCCGAGATCTGCTAGCCGGTACTCACCAACGATAGAAGATTTTTCCTATTAGTTAATTTTGATCAAATAAAAAAAAATTGAAAATCAAACTCCCTTTCGTCACCATTTTTCATCCACATTGCTTTAGTTCTCAAGAAGCACCTGAAGGGTTAATAAACTTCTTGAATGCGATTTTGCACACCTTAAGGGGTGCAGTTTTTAGAATGGTTTCACTTTTAGGTATTTTCTGTCACATTAACCCCCTGAAGTAACTTCAAATGTGAGTTGGTCCCTAAAAAATGGTTTTGTCAATTTTGTTGGAAAAATGAGAAATCGCTGGTCAACTTTTAACCCTTATGACGTCCTAACAAAAAAAAGTTTCCAAAATTGTGTTAGGCGTTGGGTTTCTGCCTTGACACAGGAGGAATCCTGATCCCTGCATTCTCCCATTCCTCTCCAGCCACAGAGGAGCCTGCTCAGCAGAGATGTCGTTCCCTGTGTCTTGCTCAGTCTACTACTGTTGGCTTGGTTACTGCTGCTAATCAGGGTTCAGCTATAGTAACCTGCAATAGCCAGCAGCTCTTGGGACTAAGTACTTCTTTTGGCCCACTGAGCATGCCCGTGGGAAGTCCTCTCATTGGATGTCTGAGGTCTCATGCTCAAGTCCTATTGCTGTTCCCATTGGACCACTAGGAAGGTCCCGGAAGGACGCTGCTATAAAAGAGTTGCATGGCCATGCGCTAGTATACACTGTAATTGGTAGAGATGTGTGTGATGATGGATGCTTGTGAACCACTGAATGACTCATTATGAAACCCCTTCCCTTTGATATGCATGTTAGTAGGATTTAGAGTTCAGAATCAGCGCTGAGTTGTGTGGCACTGCCTAACAGGGCACAGCATTCTATAGGTGTCTGTTCAGGCATCGCTGTTGAGGTGCTGGGGGCTAGAGGGGCTCTAACCCTGAGTCCTTGGGACAGTGCCCTGGGCCTTAGCACTAACGCTCTCTTGCCGAGTCCTGTGAGGATAAACAGGCTGTGGTACTTGTTCCAGCGGCTCTGTGAGGTAACAGAGTTCGCTTCTGTACATACCAGTTAAGCGGTTAACCCCTGGTGTTTTGCACTCCGCAATTACTGAGCATCAGTTTCCATCTCTGTACGGTGGACCCCGGGTTGCGATCGCACTTCCTTATATTTTATATTTAGAGCGATCTGCAACCCTAACATTATACTAGCGCCAGGGTCTGGCTAGTAATGGCGGACGACCAGCGACTTCTCAGGTGCATCCAGCAGCTGGAGGGCAGGTTGGCGGTTCTTGAGCGCTCAACCTCAGCTGTGGATGTAACCGCGGTCGCTGTTCAGGCAGCTACGGAGGCTGCCTCCCGTGTGACCACTGCCATCCCTGCACCGACTATGTCCCGCCTTCCACTCCTCGAAAAGTTCTAGGGCAATGGTTTTACTTGTAGGGGTTTCATCAGCCAGTGTGCTATTCAGCTTGAGCTGCTGCTGCACGATTCCTCTCCGAGCGGGCTAAGGTGGGATTTGTAGTTTCCCTCTTGTCGGGCATGGTTTTGGAGTGGGCCACACCGCTGTAGGAGCGTGGTGATCATGTGGTGCAGAGTGCCTTGAAGTTCTTGGCTTCTCTGAAGCAGGTCTTCCTGGGACCGTGAGTCACCCATGAAACCACGCTCCAGCTGCTGGCACTGTCACAGGGCTCATCCTTGGTCAGCCATTATGCCATCCAGTTCCGGACCATGGTCTCTGAGCTGGAGTGGCCAGACAAGGTCCTCATCCCAGTGTTCTGGAGATGTCTGGCTGACCACGTGAGGACGCTCTGTCCACCATGGAGATTCCCGCCACACTGACCGTTGCTTCATCGAGCGAGGGTTGGAGCAGGCCCAGTATAGGCAGAGGTTTAGGTTGGCACCTACTTTTACTAAACCTCTGGAATCTCCCGATCGGGCGTCTGAGCCTCAGGGGGCCTTGGGGGCTCCTCACGTGGGATTCAGGTCCTGGATTGCGCGAGTACCTGTGGTCTGCCATGTTTGCCGGCAGTCTGGTCACCTTGCCAACCGGTGCCCACAGCGGTCGGGAAAACATTCGCCTCTAGTTGTCATAGGAGGGGGCTCAATAGAATCAGCGGCGTTTTCCTCCAAGCTGACCTTTAAGGGAATGTTTGAGGTTGGTTCATCCACTCTGGCGGTGGAGGTTTGCGTGGACTCTGGAGCGGAGGGCAATTTCATGTCTTCTGCCTTCGCTGAATGGCGCGCAATACCCCTGGTTATGATGGCCAAGCCAGTCACCGTCAGGGTGGTGAACAGCGCAACTCTACCCTCACAAATTACCCACCAGACTGCCCCGTTGATACTCTCAGTATCTCCGACTCATCAGGAAACAATATCCCTCCTCATGATGCCCGAGAGTATCGATCAGGTCCTTTTAGGGGTTCCCTGGTTATGGTTCCACTCTCCCCATATAGAGTGGTCCTCGGGGAGGATTCTCGGTTGGGGAATAGCCTGTGAGGGCAGATGACAGAGGGAGTGCGTTCAGGTTGCTACCACCGAAGTCCCTGCAGATCTTTCCTCTCTCCCCAAACACTATCAACAGTATGCAGATGTGTTCTCCAAGCGGGCGTCAGAGACTCTTCTGCCTCATCGCCCCTACGACTGTCCTATTGACCTCTTGCCTGGTGCTGAGCCTTCTCGGTGTCGAGTATATCCTCTTTCTCTCCCGGAGACAGAGGCCATGTCTCAGTATATCAAGGAGAATCTGGCAAGGGTATTCATTAGGAAGTCGGTGTCACCAGCAGGGGTGGGATTCTTCGTCCAGAAGAAGAACGGAGAACTGCATCCCTGCATCGATTACAGGGCCATCACCGTTAAGAATAAGTGCCCTCTGCCTTTGATATCGGACAGTTTGATAGGCTACGGGGAGACAGAGTGTTTACCAAACTTGATCTGCGGGGGGCTTTCAACCTGATTCGCATCCATGAGGGGACGAATGGAAGATGGCATTTAACACCAGGGATGGGTACTATGAATACCTGGTGATGCCCTTTGGGCTCCGTAATGCCCCGGCCGATTTCCAAGACTTTGTGAACGATATCTTCCGGGATATGCTTACCACCTCGGTAATAGTCTATCTGGAAGATATTCTCATCTTGTCAGGAACACCGCACTGCACTTGCTCACTGAGCCAGTGTGCATGTCCTGAGTACAAAAACTGTGCGTAAAGATACCTGTGGAGCGGGGCAGCAGCAGTGAAGATGCATGCTTCAGACTAACAGGACCTGAAGCACGTGACTGCAGGGGGCATGGCCTAAGCTCCACAGAGCTAGGAGCTGAGGAAAACTCCTAGAAAGGTAACTACAGGACAAGTTACCAGGGGGCATAGACAGGGACGTAAACCAGATCAAGCCGGGGTCAAAGCACGAGATAGCACGACAGTACCAAAGGGTTAGACAGAGTGGATAGTCAGGACGTAGCAATAGATCAGAAAACCAGAATGGGCAATAGACGGTACAATAGGGGCAAACGGTAACGGAGTAACGATAGCCAAGCCAGGAGGTCAGAACCGGAGAAGACAATAGTACCAAAGCGTGAGACAGAGAAAAGAGTGAGGGGACAGACCGGGTCATACACGGGAATCAAACAAGCAAACCAGGGGTCAGACACACAGCCAGAATAACAGTATAGCTGACAGGGAATCCTAGTTTTGAGTGAGTATAAATACCCCTCCCAGATCCAAAGGGAGGCCAGCAAAATTAACCCTGAGAAAACAGGACATTAACCATGTCCTAACCATGACAGTACCCCCCACTTAATGAGGGGCCACTGGACCCCCTGGTTTCTCTGGGTATCTGGCATGAAAAGACCACACCAGTCGATCAGTGTGCACCGAACTGGCTGGAATCCATGACCGATCCTCAACGGAATATCCCTTCCAATGAATAAGGTACTGAAGTCTCTGGCACACCCACCGTGAATCAATGATGCACCCTACCTTGTACTCCAGTTGACCCTCTACCAATACTGGTGGAGTCACGGATGAGGGATCTTCTCTAACTGTCCCCACAAGTTTTAATAGGGACCTGTGGAAGACGTTAAATATTTTGAAGGAGGTGGGCAACTGTAATCTGTATGCCACTGGATTGATCACCTCTACAATCTGGTATGGGCCATTAAATTTGAGGCCTAACTTCATAGAGGGTATCTTAAGTTTCATGTTACGGGTGGACAGCCTGACATTTTTACCCCCACTGTTAACACAGGACCCAACCCCCTCCTCCTGTCCGCAAAATGTTTGTACTTCTTCTGGGCTTTGGAGATGTTCCCCTGCGCCTCCCTCCAGATGGTTTTTATCTGTTGTACCATCCCCTCGGCACCAGGGCAATCCGAATCCATACGGAAAAATTCCCCAAACTGCGGAACAAACCCATAATTGACCTGAAAGGGAGACTTTCCGGTAGATTGATTAATACGACAGTTGAATGCAAATTCTGCCATGGATAATACCTCACACCAGTCTTCCTGTCTGGAGGAGGCCAGGCATCTCAGAATCTGCTCCAATGACTGGTTGGTGCGTTCCGTCTGTCCGTTGGATTCCGGGTGATAGGCAGAGGAGAATGACAACGTGACCCCCAACTTCATACAAAACACTCTCCAAAACCTGGCCACAAATTGCACACCCCTGTCCGACACCACATTCACGGGCACTCCATGCAACCGAACAATGTGCTGTATAAACAAGCGGGCCAAGGTTTCAGCAGACGGTAACACAGGTAATGGCACAAAGTGGGCTTGCTTAGAAAATCTATCAACCACTACCCAAACCACTGAGTTGCCCTTGGAAGATGGAAGATTAGTGATAAAATCCATGGACAGGTGTGTCCATGGTTTATCCGGAATTGGCAAAGGCATCAATTCCCCGGCTGGCCGGACCTGAGAACTTTTAGAGCGCGCGCACAGCCCACAAGTATTTACAACCCTTTTTATATCAGTACCCATAGAGGGCCACCAAAAACCCCTAGCTACTGCCCCCTGGATAGCTGCAATACCAGGGTGTGCACTTAACACAGAATCATGAAATTCTTGAAGGAGTGTGGGACGGAATTGTTCGGGTACAAACAATTTACCTGGGGGTTTATTCCTGGGAGCTTGTGCTTGTGCTTCCAGAATCTATCTCTGTAACTCAGAGGAGATTTCGACTACAAACACTCCTGGTTGAAGAATGGAGGAAGGAGGTTCTGGAGGGGACACAGAATCAAAACTTCGGGATAAGGCATCCGCCTTTACATTTTTAGACCCTGGTCGGAACGTGATGGTAAAATGAAATCAAGAAAAAAAAAGTTCCCACCGAGCCTGTTTGGGGTGTCAATCTCTTAGCAGACTTGATATAGGCCAGGTTTTTATGATCAGTGATGACCGTAATGGGATGAGCAGCCCCCTCCAATAAATGCCTCCATTCTTCGAAGGCCAATTTAACCGCTAACAATTCCCTGTTACCGACATCATAGTTTCTCTCGGCCGAAGAGAACTTCTTAGAGAAAAAGGTACAGGGTTTGAGGTTAGTCAGGGTACAGGGGCCCTGTGACAATAATGCCCCCACCCCCACCTCCGAAGTGTCGACCTCGATGATAAAAGGTCTTGACAAATCGGGTTGTACCAATACAGGGGCTGTGGTAAAACACTTCTTTAATGTAAGGAAGGATTTTTTTGCGGCCACGGAACAATTTTTTACATCTGCCCCTTTAAGAGTGAGGTCCGTCAAGGGTTTCACCACCTACGAGAACCCTTTAATGAACTTCCTATAATAGTTAGCGAAGCCCAGAAATCGCTGCAACCGCTTCAGGTCATGAGGCTGCACCCAATCGGTAATGGCTTGAACCTTCTCTGGATCCATGCGGAATCCCTCCCCGGATACAATTACACCCAGAAAAGACAGTTCTTGCATAAAAAAATGAGCACTTCTCCAGCTTAGCATACAAATGGTTCTCCCAGAGTCTCATAAGAACCGTACGTAGATGGTGTAAGTGTGACTGACTGTCCTCAGGGTATATCAAGATGTCATCCAGGTAAATGACTACATAACGCCCAATCAAGTCAGAAAAAACAACATTAATGAAGTTCTGAAAAACAGCAGGAGCGTTAGTGAGGCCAAAGGGCATAACCAGGTTTTCAAACAGCCCCTCAGTTGTCAGGAACGCTGTTTTCCATTCGCCCCCCTCCCGGATCCTTATAAGGTTATAAGTCCCTCATAAATCGAGCTTAGAAAACCATTTGGCCCCCGTGAGTTGGTTGCATAGATCAGGAATCAATGGGAGAAGGTACGTGTTCTTAACAGTAATTTTGTTCAGTTCCCGAAAGTCGAGGCACGGTCGCAACCCACCATCTTTTTTCTTTACAAAGAAAAACCCCGCTGCCACGGGTGAGGCCGAGGGCCGAATATGCCCCTTGCGAAGGCTCTCTTTGATGTACTCTTTCATAGCTTGGCCCTCAGGCCCAGACAAATTAAACAAACGAGCCTTGGGTAATTTGGCTCCAGGTACTAAATCGATAGCACAATCATATGGTCTATGTGGTGGTAGCGCCTCAGCCTCGCTTTTGGAAAACACGTCTTCAAAGTCTCCCAGGTACTCCGGGATACCCTCCAGACAGACAGAAGACACAGATACAGATCTTATCGGATTGACAAAAGAAACCGGGTTACAACACAGACCATTATCATTACATCCCCATCAGATGATCTCCCCCTTCACCCAATCAATGAGAGGGTTGTGGTGTTGCAACCAGAGCATCCTCAATACCAGTCCTGCAGGCAGATTATTCATAATGAAACAACTTAACTTTTCCACATGAGTGGAACCCATTTTCATAGAAAAAACTTCAGACATAAAGCAAATTCCATCCCGGGTAAGAGGGGATGAATCCACAGCCACAATTTTAACAGGGTCTTTTAACCTGACTGTCCCTTTCTTATTAAGAGTCACAACTTGGGCATCAATCAGATTAATAGAGGAACCACAGTTAACAAAGGCGGTAGTCATAACTGGACTGCCAGCAAGTTCCAATTCAACCTGGAGCACCATCTTTGTATGTGAGAAAAAATGCAACTGGGAGTCTGGACAACCTCCTCGATTCTTGCCCAGACTCAGTTGTTTCTTTGATGGTTTCTCTGAAGAAGGGCAGGAGGGGTAATTCCTTTTCCAATGTCCAGAGGCTCCACAGTAAAAGCATAGTAGATTGTCTCTATGGTGCCTTCTCTCTTTCTCCTTAACTGAGACTGACCCAACCTCCATGGGCTCAGATACAGGTGCAGTGTCACACAATTTGGAGTACAAGGGAGACTCTTGTTGCATCATTCCTCTAGCACGGAGTCTCGGGTCCATACAGACTGCCTGCATCATGGCGTCCTCCAGTGTATCAGGAGGAGGATGTAATGCCAGAGAGCCCTGCAGACGGTCAGACGGGCCCCTGCGGAACAACCCCCTCAGGGCGGCGTCTGTTGTGAGTTCATTTTCCCCTCCGTCACTGAGGCCTGGTGAACTCCCTATTCTAGTGAAGGAAGGTAGTGAGCCTGATTATCAGGCACCTGGGACTAATGAAGACGATTGGCTGAGTGGAGTCACTGACTGGATTTAAGGCAGCCTGCGCCCTTTCTGCCCTGCGGGTGATTTCTCTGTGGACTCTTGGACACCAGTCTGATTCCTGCTCTCCTAAAGCTAAGTTTGCTGTTTTGCCTTTTGCATTTAAGATTTGCTTTTGTTTTTCTTGCTTTTTGGATTCTGCCACTCCCTGCTGGAGTGTGCAGTGTTCCGTTAGCTCTGTCTGCTGAATTTACCTGAGTGCTGATTTAGTTTTTGAAGCTTAGTTGCTTCAGGGCCATTTTTATATCAGCTTGTTGGCTTTTGTCTCTGATAGGGTTTTGGCAGATTGCAGACAGCAGCCTTCCTATCCGTTCCTATCTAGGTAGTTTTTGGGCCCCGTCTTTGCTCAGTCTGTCTTTCTGTCTGTGTAAGTGTTTTCATCTTGCTTCACCGTCATTATATGTGGGGGGCTGCCTATTGCTTTGGGGTCTGCTCTGGGGAAGTTAGATTTCCCCTTTCCTTCTTTAGGCCTATGTATCTCTCCGGCTGTGATCGAGGGGTCTAGGTCATCGTAGGAACCCCCCACGGCTACTGCTAGTTGTGTTGATAGGTTCAGGGGTCTGCAATCTGATAGTTGCCAACTTCTCTGGTTTTCTGTACTTAGCTAGCATTTATGTTTTTGCCTCCTACGGTGACTCAATCATAACAGAATCACCCGCCAACCGCAGATCCTTGGGTACTCAATAGCAGGAAAGAATTGTGTTTTAAAAAAAAAAAAAAAAAAGTGTGTATATTCTTTCCTCTATATCTCTGAGGCCGTAGGGGGAATTTTTTTTTCTCTCAATGGAGATTAAGCAAGTGTCTGATCGTGTGGAGCAGCTCGCTGCTGAAGTGCGAGGAATTTCCGCCTATCTTGCTCGTTCACATGCTGTTGAACCAAAGATTCCTACACCTGATGTATTTTTTGGGGATCGATCTAAATTTTTGAGTTTCAAAAATAATTGTAAATTATTTTTTGCTTTGAAGCCTAACTCGTCAGGGAGCCCTGCGCAGCAGGTTAAAATTGTGATCTCTTTGCTGCGCGGCGATCCCCAGGATTGGGCGTTTTCTTTGAAACCAGATGACCCTATTCTGACTAATGTGAACGCATTTTTTCAAGCCTTGGGGTTGCTGTACGACGAACCTAATGCTATTGAGCAGGCTGAAAAAACCCTGTTAGCATTGAGCCAGGGTCGAGAATCTGCAGAGTTGTACTGTCAAAAGTTCTGAAAGTGGGCGGTCCTTACTACCTGGAATGATAGTGCCTTGGCTGCTCTCTTTCGGAAGGGTTTGTCAGAAGCCGTAAAAGATACTATGGTGGGATTTCCTGTTCCCTCTGGTCTGGACGATTCTATGTCTTTAGCCATTCAGGTTGATCGGCGTTTACGTGAACGCAGGATTACACGAGAGGTGTTGCCACTAGTTGAACAGACGTCTGAACCTATGCAATGTGATAGAGTTTTGTCTAAGGCGCAACGTCAGGAATTCAGAAGGCGTAATAAGCTGTGTTTTTTCTGTGGAGATGCCTCACATATTATTTCTGTTTGTCCTAAACGTGAGAAACGCTTTGCACACACGTTTTCTGTTGGTGGGGTTCAGCCTAAATTTCTTTTGGCGATTACTCTGATCTGTTCCCTGTCCACATTTTCCGCTAAGGCTTTTGTGGATTCGGGAGCAGCGCTAAACCTTATGGACTTGGATTTTGCTAAACGTTGTGGATTTCCGTTGACACCTCTGCAGACGCCTATCCCTTTGAGGGGGATTGATGCTACGCCTCTGGCTAAAAATAAACCTCAGTTTTGGACCCAGTTGGTCATGCGGGTCGCCCCAGACCACCAAGAAAATTGCAGATTTTTGGTGTTGCATGGTCTGCATGATGCCGTTGTTCTGGGGTTTCCCTGGTTGCAGATTCATAATCCAGTTTTGGATTGGAAGTCTGTGTCTGTGGTGAGTTGGGGTTGCCGGTGTACCTTTAGTGAGTCTCCGGTTTTTTCCACCTCTCCTCAGTCGCATGAGGTTCCTGACTATTTGGCGGACTTCTATGATGTATTTTGTGAGAATGAGTCTGCGTCCTTGCCTCCTCATAGGAGTTATGACTATGCAATTGAACTAAGTCTGGGGTGTAAATTTCCTAAGGGTCGGCTCTTCAATTTATCTGTACCCGAGCACGAGGCTATGCGGTCCTATATTAAGGAGGCGTTGGAGAAGGGTCATATTAGATCATCCTCTTCACCCTTAGGTGCCGGGTTTTTTTTTGTGGCCAAGAAGGATGGTTCTTTAAGGCCTTGTATTGATTATCGTGCCCTCAATAAAATTACTATTAAATATCAGTATCCGTTACCCCTGATTTCGGATCTATTCTCTAGAGTCAGAGGTGCTTGCTGGTTTACCAAGCTTGACCTCAGGGGGGTGTATAATCTCATCCGCATTAAGCAGGGGGATGAATGGAAGACGGCGTTTAATACTCTGGAGGGACATTTTGAGTACCTGGTGATGCCTTTTGGGCTCACTAATGCCCCTTCTGTCTTCCAGTGCTTCATGAATGATATTTTCCGAGACTTTGTCGCTAAATTTTTGATTATCTATCTGGACGATATTTTGATCTTCTCCAAGGATTGGGATGCTCATGTGGAACATATTCGGACTGTGTTCCGGATCTTGAGAGAGAATTCTCTGTATGTCAAAGGATCAAAATGCCTTTTTGGAGTACAGAGAATTTCTTTTTTGGGATTTATTTTGTCTCCATCAACTATTGAAATGGACCCGGCCAAGGTACAGGCCATTTATGATTGGGTTCAGCCCACTTCTTTGAAGGCCCTCCAGAAGTTTTTGGGTTTTGCTAATTTTTATCTGAAATTTATAGCAAAATTTTCTAGTATTGCCAAACCATTGACTGACCTGACCAGGAAGGGTGCGGATGTGTTGAATTGGTCCCCGGAGGCGGTTGCTTCCTTTCAGGAGCTGAAGCGTAGATTTACCTCCGCCCCGGTTCTGCGGCAACCTGATGTCTCACTCCCGTTTCAGGTAGAGGTGGATGCTTCTGAGATTGGTGCAGGAGCGGTGTTGTCCCAAAAGGATCCGGTAACATCTAAAATGAATCCCTGTGCTTTCTTTTCCCGAAAGTTCTCTTCATCTGAACGTAACTATGATGTGGGGAATCGGGAACTGTTGGCCATGAAATGGGCATTTGAGGAGTGGAGACATTGGTTGGAGGGAGCCAAACATCAGGTTGTGGTCCTCACTGACCACAAAAATTTGATTTACCTAGAGTCGGCTAAACGCTTGAACCCTAGACAGGCTAGGTGGGCCTTGTTTTTTACACGTTTGGATTTTGTGGTCTCTTTCCTTCCTGGAACTAAGAATGTCAAGGCAGACGCCCTCTCTAGGAGCTTCCTTGCTGATTCTCCTGTGGTGACCAAGCCTGCTACCATCTTAGGCGAAGGGGTAGTTCTTTCTGCCATCTTGCCCGATTTGAGACTTGCTCTGCAAGAGTTCCAGGAGCACAAACCTCAGCGCTGCCCCAGTGGAAAGTTGTATGTTCCTGACCAGTGGAAGAAGAGAGTGATGTCTGAAGTTCATTGCTCTGCATTGGCTGGTCATCCAGGTATTTTTGGTACTAGAGATCTGGTGAGTCGCTCTTTTTGGTGGCCCACCTTGTCTCATGATGTCAGGAATTTTGTGCAGTCCTGTGGGACTTGCTCCCGGTCTAAATCTTGTTCTCGCTCTAGTGGGTTGTTGATGCCTTTGCCGGTCTCCAGGAGGCCATGGACCCATATTTTAATGGATTTCATCTCTGATATGCTGGTCTCTCAAAGAATGACTGTTATTTGGGTGATTTGCGATAGGTTCTCAAAGATGGTTCATCTTGTACCACTCCCTAAGTTGCCATCTTCCTCTGAGTTGGTGCCCCTGTTTTTGCAACAGGTGGTTCGCTTGCACGGGATTCCTGAGAACATTGTATCTGACAGAGGAGTTCAATTTGTGTCTAAATTTTGGAAGACGTTCTGTTCCAAGTTGGGAATTCAGTTGTCCTTCTCCTCTGCTTTTCACCCTCAGACCAATGGGCAGACAGAGAGAACAAACCAGACCTTGGAGTCGAATTTGAGATGTTTTATTTCCGCTGATCAGGATGATTGGGTTTCATCTTTGCCCTTGGCCGAATTTGCTTTGAATAATAGAGCTAGTTCTGCCACTTTGATGTCACCTTTTTTTTGTAACTTTGGGTTTCATCCTCGATTTTCTTCAGGGCAGGTGGAGCCCTCTGCCTGCCCAGGTGTTGACACTGTGGTGGAGAGAATGCACCAGATCTGGGACCAAGTGGTGGATAAGTTATCTCTCTCCCAGGAAAAGGCTCAGCGGTTTTCCAATCGACATAGGACCATTGGTCCCCAGTTTAAGATTGGTGATATGGTGTGGTTATCATCAAAAAATATTGCTATGAAGGTGGCTTCTCCTAAGTTTAAGCCTAGATTTATTGGACCTTACAAGATTTTGGAGATTATTAATCCGGTCTCTTTTCGTTTGGCTCTTCCTGTCACATTTAAGATCCATAATGTGTTCCATAAGTCCTTGTTGAAGAGGTTTGTTGAGCCAGTTGTGCCTGAGGTGGCACCTCCGGACCCTGTATTGGTTGAAGGTAACTTGGAATATGAGGTAGAGAAAATTCTGGATTCCCGTCTGGCTAGACGGAGACTCCAGTATTTGGTTAAGTGGAAGGGTTATGGTCAGAAGGATAATTCCTGGGTCTCTGCCTCTGATATTCATGCCAAAAGATTGGTGCGTGCCTTTCATCGGGCTCACCCAATGTTTAGACATTGGACCGCCGAAGTGTCCTGGAATGATGCCTGTTATGATTGAGTCACAGTAGGAGGCAAAAACATAAATGCTAGCTAAGTCCAGAAAACGGGTTGTACCAATACAGGGGCTGTGGTAAAACACTTCTTTAATGTAAGGCCGGTTTCACATTAGCGCTTTTTAAGCGCACGCACGGCCGGGGGTAGCTCCGCCCCCGAGCCGGCTCTCTGCCCGGCGTGCCCGCCCCTTGCTTGTAGCGCCCCCTCCTAGCGGACAGCGGCGCCTGCGATCGGCGCACCCTATCTTTAGCATAGGGTGCGCAGATCGTGCGCAGGCCGTGCGCTAGTTGCGCTTTGACCTGCGCTGCGCACTTTTGACGGTGCGCCGTGCGCGCCAAAATCGAACTTTTCGGATTTTGGCGCGCACAGCGCACCGTCAGAAGTGCGCAGCGCAGGTCAAAGCGCAACTAGCGCACGGCCTGCGCACGATCTGCGCACCCTATGCTAAAGATAGGGTGCGCCGATCGCAGGCGCCGCTGTCCGCTAGGAGGCGGCGCTACAAGCAAGGGGCGGGCACGCCGGGCAGAGAGCCGGCTCGGGGGCGGAGCTACCCCCGGCCGTGCGTGCGCTTAAAAAGCGCTAATGTGAAACCGGCCTAAGGAAGGATTTTTTTGCGGCCACGGAACAATTTTTTACATCTGCCCCTTTAAGAGTGAGGTCCGTCAAGGGTTTCACCACCTACGAGAACCCTTTAATGAACTTCCTATAATAGTTAGCGAAGCCCAGAAATCGCTGCAACCGCTTCAGGTCATGAGGCTGCACCCAATCGGTAATGGCTTGAACCTTCTCTGGATCCATGCGGAATCCCTCCCCGGATACAATTACACCCAGAAAAGACAGTTCTTGCATAAAAAAATGAGCACTTCTCCAGCTTAGCATACAAATGGTTCTCCCAGAGTCTCATAAGAACCGTACGTAGATGGTGTAAGTGTGACTGACTGTCCTCAGGGTATATCAAGATGTCATCCAGGTAAATGACTACATAACGCCCAATCAAGTCAGAAAAAACAACATTAATGAAGTTCTGAAAAACAGCAGGAGCGTTAGTGAGGCCAAAGGGCATAACCAGGTTTTCAAACAGCCCCTCAGTTGTCAGGAACGCTGTTTTCCATTCGCCCCCCTCCCGGATCCTTATAAGGTTATAAGTCCCTCATAAATCGAGCTTAGAAAACCATTTGGCCCCCGTGAGTTGGTTGCATAGATCAGGAATCAATGGGAGAAGGTACGTGTTCTTAACAGTAATTTTGTTCAGTTCCCGAAAGTCGAGGCACGGTCGCAACCCACCATCTTTTTTCTTTACAAAGAAAAACCCCGCTGCCACGGGTGAGGCCGAGGGCCGAATATGCCCCTTGCGAAGGCTCTCTTTGATGTACTCTTTCATAGCTTGGCCCTCAGGCCCAGACAAATTAAACAAACGAGCCTTGGGTAATTTGGCTCCAGGTACTAAATCGATAGCACAATCATATGGTCTATGTGGTGGTAGCGCCTCAGCCTCGCATTTGGAAAACACATCTTCAAAGTCTCTCAGGTACTCCGGGATACCCTCCAGACCGACAGAAGACACAGATACAGATCTTATCGGATTGACAAAAGAAACCGGGTTACAACACAGACCATTATCATTACATCCCCATCAGATGATCTCCCCTATCAATGAGAGGGTTGTGGTGTTGCAACCAGAGCATCCTCAATACCAGTCCTGCAGGCAGATTATTCATAATGAAACAACTTAACTTTTCCACATGAGTGGAACCCATTTTCATAGAAAAAACTTCAGACATAAAGCAAATTCCATCCCGGGTAAGAGTGGATGAATCCACAGCCACAATTTTAACAGGGTCTTTTAACCTGACTGTCCCTATCTTATTAAGAGTCACAACTTGGGCATCAATCAGATTAATAGAGGAACCACAGTTAACAAAGGCGGTAGTCATAACTGGACTGCCAGCAAGTTCCAATTCAACCTGGAGCACCATCTTTGTATGTGAGAAAAAATGCAACTGGGAGTCTGGACAACCTCCTCGATTCTTGCCCAGACTCAGTTGTTTCTTTGATGGTTTCTCTGAAGAAGGGCAGGAGGGGTAATTCCTTTTCCAATGTCCAGAGGCTCCACAGTAAAAGCATAGTAGATTGTCTCTATGGTGCCTTCTCTCTTTCTCCTTAACTGAGACTGACCCAACCTCCATGGGCTCAGATACAGGTGCAGTGTCACACAATTTGGAGTACAAGGGAGACTCTTGTTGCATCATTCCTCTAGCACGGAGTCTCGGGTCCATACAGACTGCCTGCATCATGGCGTCCTCCAGTGTATCAGGAGGAGGATGTAATGCCAGAGAGCCCTGCAGACGGTCAGACGGGCCCCTGCGGAACAACCCCCTCAGGGCGGCGTCTGTTGTGAGTTCATTTTCCCCTCCGTCACTGAGGCCTGGTGAACTCCCTATTCTAGTGAAGGAAGGTAGTGAGCCTGATTATCAGGCACCTGGGACTAATGAAGACGATTGGCTGAGTGGAGTCACTGACTGGATTTAAGGCAGCCTGCGCCCTTTCTGCCCTGCGGGTGATTTCTCTGTGGACTCTTGGACACCAGTCTGATTCCTGCTCTCCTAAAGCTAAGTTTGCTGTTTTGCCTTTTGCATTTAAGATTTGCTTTTGTTTTTCTTGCTTTTTGGATTCTGCCACTCCCTGCTGGAGTGTGCAGTGTTCCGTTAGCTCTGTCTGCTGAATTTACCTGAGTGCTGATTTAGTTTTTGAAGCTTAGTTGCTTCAGGGCCATTTTTATATCAGCTTGTTGGCTTTTGTCTCTGATAGGGTTTTGGCAGATTGCAGACAGCAGCCTTCCTATCCGTTCCTATCTAGGTAGTTTTTGGGCCCCGTCTTTGCTCAGTCTGTCTTTCTGTCTGTGTAAGTGTTTTCATCTTGCTTCACCGTCATTATATGTGGGGGGCTGCCTATTGCTTTGGGGTCTGCTCTGGGGAAGTTAGATTTCCCCTTTCCTTCTTTAGGCCTATGTATCTCTCCGGCTGTGATCGAGGGGTCTAGGTCATCGTAGGAACCCCCCACGGCTACTGCTAGTTGTGTTGATAGGTTCAGGGGTCTGCAATCTGATAGTTGCCAACTTCTCTGGTTTTCTGTACTTAGCTAGCATTTATGTTTTTGCCTCCTACGGTGACTCAATCATAACAGAATCACCCGCCAACCGCAGATCCTTGGGTACTCAATAGCAGGAAAGAATTGTGTTTTAAAAAAAAAAAAAAAAAAGTGTGTATATTCTTTCCTCTATATCTCTGAGGCCGTAGGGGGAATTTTTTTTTCTCTCAATGGAGATTAAGCAAGTGTCTGATCGTGTGGAGCAGCTCGCTGCTGAAGTGCGAGGAATTTCCGCCTATCTTGCTCGTTCACATGCTGTTGAACCAAAGATTCCTACACCTGATGTATTTTTTGGGGATCGATCTAAATTTTTGAGTTTCAAAAATAATTGTAAATTATTTTTTGCTTTGAAGCCTAACTCGTCAGGGAGCCCTGCGCAGCAGGTTAAAATTGTGATCTCTTTGCTGCGCGGCGATCCCCAGGATTGGGCGTTTTCTTTGAAACCAGATGACCCTATTCTGACTAATGTGAACGCATTTTTTCAAGCCTTGGGGTTGCTGTACGACGAACCTAATGCTATTGAGCAGGCTGAAAAAACCCTGTTAGCATTGAGCCAGGGTCGAGAATCTGCAGAGTTGTACTGTCAAAAGTTCTGAAAGTGGGCGGTCCTTACTACCTGGAATGATAGTGCCTTGGCTGCTCTCTTTCGGAAGGGTTTGTCAGAAGCCGTAAAAGATACTATGGTGGGATTTCCTGTTCCCTCTGGTCTGGACGATTCTATGTCTTTAGCCATTCAGGTTGATCGGCGTTTACGTGAACGCAGGATTACACGAGAGGTGTTGCCACTAGTTGAACAGACGTCTGAACCTATGCAATGTGATAGAGTTTTGTCTAAGGCGCAACGTCAGGAATTCAGAAGGCGTAATAAGCTGTGTTTTTTCTGTGGAGATGCCTCACATATTATTTCTGTTTGTCCTAAACGTGAGAAACGCTTTGCACACACGTTTTCTGTTGGTGGGGTTCAGCCTAAATTTCTTTTGGCGATTACTCTGATCTGTTCCCTGTCCACATTTTCCGCTAAGGCTTTTGTGGATTCGGGAGCAGCGCTAAACCTTATGGACTTGGATTTTGCTAAACGTTGTGGATTTCCGTTGACACCTCTGCAGACGCCTATCCCTTTGAGGGGGATTGATGCTACGCCTCTGGCTAAAAATAAACCTCAGTTTTGGACCCAGTTGGTCATGCGGGTCGCCCCAGACCACCAAGAAAATTGCAGATTTTTGGTGTTGCATGGTCTGCATGATGCCGTTGTTCTGGGGTTTCCCTGGTTGCAGATTCATAATCCAGTTTTGGATTGGAAGTCTGTGTCTGTGGTGAGTTGGGGTTGCCGGTGTACCTTTAGTGAGTCTCCGGTTTTTTCCACCTCTCCTCAGTCGCATGAGGTTCCTGACTATTTGGCGGACTTCTATGATGTATTTTGTGAGAATGAGTCTGCGTCCTTGCCTCCTCATAGGAGTTATGACTATGCAATTGAACTAAGTCTGGGGTGTAAATTTCCTAAGGGTCGGCTCTTCAATTTATCTGTACCCGAGCACGAGGCTATGCGGTCCTATATTAAGGAGGCGTTGGAGAAGGGTCATATTAGATCATCCTCTTCACCCTTAGGTGCCGGGTTTTTTTTTGTGGCCAAGAAGGATGGTTCTTTAAGGCCTTGTATTGATTATCGTGCCCTCAATAAAATTACTATTAAATATCAGTATCCGTTACCCCTGATTTCGGATCTATTCTCTAGAGTCAGAGGTGCTTGCTGGTTTACCAAGCTTGACCTCAGGGGGGTGTATAATCTCATCCGCATTAAGCAGGGGGATGAATGGAAGACGGCGTTTAATACTCTGGAGGGACATTTTGAGTACCTGGTGATGCCTTTTGGGCTCACTAATGCCCCTTCTGTCTTCCAGTGCTTCATGAATGATATTTTCCGAGACTTTGTCGCTAAATTTTTGATTATCTATCTGGACGATATTTTGATCTTCTCCAAGGATTGGGATGCTCATGTGGAACATATTCGGACTGTGTTCCGGATCTTGAGAGAGAATTCTCTGTATGTCAAAGGATCAAAATGCCTTTTTGGAGTACAGAGGATTTCTTTTTTGGGATTTATTTTGTCTCCATCAACTATTGAAATGGACCCGGCCAAGGTACAGGCCATTTATGATTGGATTCAGCCCACTTCTTTGAAGGCCCTCCAGAAGTTTTTGGGTTTTGCTAATTTTTATCTGAAATTTATAGCAAAATTTTCTAGTATTGCCAAACCAATGACTGACCTGACCAGGAAGGGTGCGGATGTGTTGAATTGGTCTCCGGAGGCGGTTGCTTCCTTTCTGGAGCTGAAGCGTAGATTTACCTCCGCCCCGGTTCTGCGGCAACCTGATGTCTCACTCCCGTTTCAGGTAGAGGTGGATGCTTCTGAGATTGGTGCAGGAGCGGTGTTGTCCCAAAAGGATCCGGTAACATCTAAAATGAATCCCTGTGCTTTCTTTTCCCGAAAGTTCTCTTCATCTGAACGTAACTATGATGTGGGGAATCGGGAACTGTTGGCCATGAAATGGGCATTTGAGGAGTGGAGACATTGGTTGGAGGGAGCCAAACATCAGGTTGTGGTCCTCACTGACCACAAAAATTTGATTTACCTAGAGTCGGCTAAACGCTTGAACCCTAGACAGGCTAGGTGGGCCTTGTTTTTTACACGTTTGGATTTTGTGGTCTCTTTCCTTCCTGGAACTAAGAATGTCAAGGCAGACGCCCTCTCTAGGAGCTTCCTTGCTGATTCTCCTGTGGTGACCAAGCCTGCTACCATCTTAGGCGAAGGGGTAGTTCTTTCTGCCATCTCGCCCGATTTGAGACTTGCTCTGCAAGAGTTCCAGGAGCACAAACCTCAGCGCTGCCCCAGCGGAAAGTTATATGTTCCTGACCAGTGGAAGAAGAGAGTGATGTCTGAAGTTCATTGCTCTGCATTGGCTGGTCATCCAGGTATTTTTGGTACTAGAGATCTGGTGAGTCGCTCTTTTTGGTGGCCCACCTTGTCTCATGATGTCAGGAATTTTGTGCAGTCCTGTGGGACTTGCTCCCGGTCTAAATCTTGTTCTCGCTCTAGTGGGTTGTTGATGCCTTTGCCGGTCTCCAGGAGGCCATGGACCCATATTTTAATGGATTTCATCTCTGATATGCTGGTCTCTCAAAGAATGACTGTTATTTGGGTGATTTGCGATAGGTTCTCAAAGATGGTTCATCTTGTACCACTCCCTAAGTTGCCATCTTCCTCTGAGTTGGTGCCCCTGTTTTTGCAACAGGTGGTTCGCTTGCACGGGATTCCTGAGAACATTGTATCTGACAGAGGAGTTCAATTTGTGTCTAAATTTTGGAAGACGTTCTGTTCCAAGTTGGGAATTCAGTTGTCCTTCTCCTCTGCTTTTCACCCTCAGACCAATGGGCAGACAGAGAGAACAAACCAGACCTTGGAGTCGTATTTGAGATGTTTTATTTCCGCTGATCAGGATGATTGGGTTTCATTTTTGCCCTTGGCCGAATTTGCTTTGAATAATAGAGCTAGTTCTGCCACTTTGATGTCACCTTTTTTTTGTAACTTTGGGTTTCATCCTCGATTTTCTTCAGGGCAGGTGGAGCCCTCTGCCTGCCCAGGTGTTGACACTGTGGTGGAGAGAATGCACCAGATCTGGGACCAAGTGGTGGATAAGTTATCTCTCTCCCAGGAAAAGGCCCAGCGGTTTTCCAATCGACATAGGACCATTGGTCCCCAGTTTAAGATTGGTGATATGGTGTGGTTATCATCAAAAAATATTGCTATGAAGGTGGCTTCTCCTAAGTTTAAGCCTAGATTTATTGGACCTTACAAGATTTTGGAGATTATTAATCCGGTCTCTTTTCGTTTGGCTCTTCCTGTCACATTTAAGATCCATAATGTGTTCCATAAGTCCTTGTTGAAGAGGTTTGTTGAGCCAGTTGTGCCTGAGGTGGCACCTCCGGACCCTGTATTGGTTGAAGGTAACTTGGAATATGAGGTAGAGAAAATTCTGGATTCCCGTCTGGCTAGACGGAGACTCCAGTATTTGGTTAAGTGGAAGGGTTATGGTCAGGAGGATAATTCCTGGGTCTCTGCCTCTGATATTCATGCCAAAAGATTGGTGCGTGCCTTTCATCGGGCTCACCCTGATCGCCCTGGTAGCGTTGTTGAGGGTTCGGTGACCCCTCCTCAAGGGGGGGTACTGTTGTGAGTTCATTTTCCCCTCCGTCACTGAGGCCTGGTGAACTTCCTATTCTAGTGAAGGAAGGTAGTGAGCCTGATTATCAGGCACCTGATAGGGTTTTGGCAGATTGCTGACAGCAGCCTTCCTATCCGTTCCTATCTAGGTAGTTTTTGGGCCCCGTCTTTGCTCAGTCTGTCTTTCTGTCTGTGTAAGTGTTTTCATCTTGCTTCACCGTCATTATATGTGGGGGGCTGCCTATTGCTTTGGGGTCTGCTCTGGGGAAGTTAGATTTCCCCTTTCCGTCTTTAGGCCTATGTATCTCTCCGGCTGTGATCGAGGGGTCTAGGTCATCGTAGGAACCCCCCACGGCTACTGCTAGTTGTGTTGATAGGTTCAGGGGTCTGCAATCTGATAGTTGCCAACTTCTCTGGTTTTCTGTACTTAGCTAGCATTTATGTTTTTGCCTCCTACGGTGACTCAATCATAACAGAATCACCCGCCAACCGCAGATCCTTGGGTACTCAATAGCAGGAAAGAATTGTGTTTTAAAAAAAAAAAAAAAAAAAGTGTGTATATTCTTTCCTCTATATCTCTGAGGCCGTAGGGGGATTTTTTTTTTCTCTCAATGGAGATTAAGCAAGTGTCTGATCGTGTGGAGCAGCTCGCTGCTGAAGTGCGAGGAATTTCCGCCTATCTTGCTCGTTCACATGCTGTTGAACCAAAGATTCCTACACCTGATGTATTTTTTGGGGATCGATCTAAATTTTTGAGTTTCAAAAATAATTGTAAATTATTTTTTGCTTTGAAGCCTAACTCGTCAGGGAGCCCTGCGCAGCAGGTTAAAATTGTGATCTCTTTGCTGCGCGGCGATCCCCAGGATTGGGCGTTTTCTTTGAAACCAGATGACCCTATTCTGACTAATGTGAACGCATTTTTTCAAGCCTTGGGGTTGCTGTACGACGAACCTAATGCTATTGAGCAGGCTGAAAAAACCCTGTTAGCATTGAGCCAGGGTCGAGAATCTGCAGAGTTGTACTGTCAAAAGTTCCGAAAGTGGGCAGTCCTTACTACCTGGAATGATAGTGCCTTGGCTGCTCTCTTTCGGAAGGGTTTGTTAGAAGCCGTAAAAGATACTATGGTGGGATTTCCTGTTCCCTCTGGTCTGGACGATTCTATGTCTTTAGCCATTCAGGTTGATCGGCGTTTACGTGAACGCAGGATTACACGAGAGGTGTTGCCACTAGTTGAACAGACATCTGAACCTATGCAATGTGATAGAGTTTTGTCTAAGGCGCAACGTCAGGAATTCAGAAGGCGTAATAAGCTGTGTTTTTTCTGTGGAGATGCCTCACATATTATTTCTGTTTGTCCTAAACGTGAGAAACGCTTTGCACACACGTTTTCTGTTGGTGGGGTTCAGCCTAAATTTCTTTTGGCGATTACTCTGATCTGTTCCCTGTCCACATTTTCCGCTAAGGCTTTTGTGGATTCGGGAGCAGCGCTAAACCTTATGGACTTGGATTTTGCTAAACGTTGTGGATTTCCGTTGACACCTCTGCAGACGCCTATCCCTTTGAGGGGGATTGATGCTACCCCTCTGGCTAAAAATAAACCTCAGTTTTGGACCCAGTTGGTCATGCGGGTCGCCCCAGACCACCAAGAAAATTGCAGATTTTTGGTGTTGCATGGTCTGCATGATGCCGTTGTTCTGGGGTTTCCCTGGTTGCAGATTCATAATCCAGTTTTGGATTGGAAGTCTGTGTCTGTGGTGAGTTGGGGTTGCCGGTGTACCTTTAGTGAGTCTCCGGTTTTTTCCACCTCTCCTCAGTCGCATGAGGTTCCTGACTATTTGGCGGACTTCTATGATGTATTTTGTGAGAATGAGTCTGCATCCTTGCCTCCTCATAGGAGTTATGACTATGCAATTGAACTAAGTCTGGGGTGTAAATTTCCTAAGGGTCGGCTCTTCAATTTATCTGTACCCGAGCACGAGGCTATGCGGTCCTATATTAAGGAGGCGTTGGAGAAGGGTCATATTAGACCATCCTCTTCACCCTTAGGTGCCGGGTTTTTTTTTGTGGCCAAGAAGGATGGTTCTTTAAGGCCTTGTATTGATTATCGTGCCCTCAATAAAATTACTATTAAATATCAGTATCCGTTACCCCTGATTTCGGATCTATTCTCTAGAGTCAGAGGTGCTTGCTGGTTTACCAAGCTTGACCTCAGGGGGGTGTATAATCTCATCCGCATTAAGCAGGGGGATGAATGGAAGACGGCGTTTAATACTCTGGAGGGACATTTTGAGTACCTGGTGATGCCTTTTGGGCTCACTAATGCCCCTTCTGTCTTCCAGTGCTTCATGAATGATATTTTCCGAGACTTTGTCGCTAAATTTTTGATTATCTATCTGGACGATATTTTGATCTTCTCCAAGGATTGGGATGCTCATGTGGAACATATTCGGACTGTGTTCCGGATCTTGAGAGAGAATTCTCTGTATGTCAAAGGATCAAAATGCCTTTTTGGAGTACAGAGGATTTCTTTTTTGGGATTTATTTTGTCTCCATCAACTATTGAAATGGACCCGGCCAAGGTACAGGCCATTTATGATTGGATTCAGCCCACTTCTTTGAAGGCCCTCCAGAAGTTTTTGGGTTTTGCTAATTTTTATCTGAAATTTATAGCAAAATTTTCTAGTATTGCCAAACCAATGACTGACCTGACCAGGAAGGGTGCGGATGTGTTGAATTGGTCTCCGGAGGCGGTTGCTTCCTTTCTGGAGCTGAAGCGTAGATTTACCTCCGCCCCGGTTCTGCGGCAACCTGATGTCTCACTCCCGTTTCAGGTAGAGGTGGATGCTTCTGAGATTGGTGCAGGAGCGGTGTTGTCCCAAAAGGATCCGGTAACATCTAAAATGAATCCCTGTGCTTTCTTTTCCCGAAAGTTCTCTTCATCTGAACGTAACTATGATGTGGGGAATCGGGAACTGTTGGCCATGAAATGGGCATTTGAGGAGTGGAGACATTGGTTGGAGGGAGCCAAACATCAGGTTGTGGTCCTCACTGACCACAAAAATTTGATTTACCTAGAGTCGGCTAAACGCTTGAACCCTAGACAGGCTAGGTGGGCCTTGTTTTTTACACGTTTGGATTTTGTGGTCTCTTTCCTTCCTGGAACTAAGAATGTCAAGGCAGACGCCCTCTCTAGGAGCTTCCTTGCTGATTCTCCTGTGGTGACCAAGCCTGCTACCATCTTAGGCGAAGGGGTAGTTCTTTCTGCCATCTCGCCCGATTTGAGACTTGCTCTGCAAGAGTTCCAGGAGCACAAACCTCAGCGCTGCCCCAGCGGAAAGTTATATGTTCCTGACCAGTGGAAGAAGAGAGTGATGTCTGAAGTTCATTGCTCTGCATTGGCTGGTCATCCAGGTATTTTTGGTACTAGAGATCTGGTGAGTCGCTCTTTTTGGTGGCCCACCTTGTCTCATGATGTCAGGAATTTTGTGCAGTCCTGTGGGACTTGCTCCCGGTCTAAATCTTGTTCTCGCTCTAGTGGGTTGTTGATGCCTTTGCCGGTCTCCAGGAGGCCATGGACCCATATTTTAATGGATTTCATCTCTGATATGCTGGTCTCTCAAAGAATGACTGTTATTTGGGTGATTTGCGATAGGTTCTCAAAGATGGTTCATCTTGTACCACTCCCTAAGTTGCCATCTTCCTCTGAGTTGGTGCCCCTGTTTTTGCAACAGGTGGTTCGCTTGCACGGGATTCCTGAGAACATTGTATCTGACAGAGGAGTTCAATTTGTGTCTAAATTTTGGAAGACGTTCTGTTCCAAGTTGGGAATTCAGTTGTCCTTCTCCTCTGCTTTTCACCCTCAGACCAATGGGCAGACAGAGAGAACAAACCAGACCTTGGAGTCGTATTTGAGATGTTTTATTTCCGCTGATCAGGATGATTGGGTTTCATTTTTGCCCTTGGCCGAATTTGCTTTGAATAATAGAGCTAGTTCTGCCACTTTGATGTCACCTTTTTTTTGTAACTTTGGGTTTCATCCTCGATTTTCTTCAGGGCAGGTGGAGCCCTCTGCCTGCCCAGGTGTTGACACTGTGGTGGAGAGAATGCACCAGATCTGGGACCAAGTGGTGGATAAGTTATCTCTCTCCCAGGAAAAGGCCCAGCGGTTTTCCAATCGACATAGGACCATTGGTCCCCAGTTTAAGATTGGTGATATGGTGTGGTTATCATCAAAAAATATTGCTATGAAGGTGGCTTCTCCTAAGTTTAAGCCTAGATTTATTGGACCTTACAAGATTTTGGAGATTATTAATCCGGTCTCTTTTCGTTTGGCTCTTCCTGTCACATTTAAGATCCATAATGTGTTCCATAAGTCCTTGTTGAAGAGGTTTGTTGAGCCAGTTGTGCCTGAGGTGGCACCTCCGGACCCTGTATTGGTTGAAGGTAACTTGGAATATGAGGTAGAGAAAATTCTGGATTCCCGTCTGGCTAGACGGAGACTCCAGTATTTGGTTAAGTGGAAGGGTTATGGTCAGGAGGATAATTCCTGGGTCTCTGCCTCTGATATTCATGCCAAAAGATTGGTGCGTGCCTTTCATCGGGCTCACCCTGATCGCCCTGGTAGCGTTGTTGAGGGTTCGGTGACCCCTCCTCAAGGGGGGGTACTGTTGTGAGTTCATTTTCCCCTCCGTCACTGAGGCCTGGTGAACTTCCTATTCTAGTGAAGGAAGGTAGTGAGCCTGATTATCAGGCACCTGATAGGGTTTTGGCAGATTGCTGACAGCAGCCTTCCTATCCGTTCCTATCTAGGTAGTTTTTGGGCCCCGTCTTTGCTCAGTCTGTCTTTCTGTCTGTGTAAGTGTTTTCATCTTGCTTCACCGTCATTATATGTGGGGGGCTGCCTATTGCTTTGGGGTCTGCTCTGGGGAAGTTAGATTTCCCCTTTCCGTCTTTAGGCCTATGTATCTCTCCGGCTGTGATCGAGGGGTCTAGGTCATCGTAGGAACCCCCCACGGCTACTGCTAGTTGTGTTGATAGGTTCAGGGGTCTGCAATCTGATAGTTGCCAACTTCTCTGGTTTTCTGTACTTAGCTAGCATTTATGTTTTTGCCTCCTACGGTGACTCAATCATAACAGAATCACCCGCCAACCGCAGATCCTTGGGTACTCAATAGCAGGAAAGAATTGTGTTTTAAAAAAAAAAAAAAAAAAAAGTGTGTATATTCTTTCCTCTATATCTCTGAGGCCGTAGGGGGATTTTTTTTTTCTCTCAATGGAGATTAAGCAAGTGTCTGATCGTGTGGAGCAGCTCGCTGCTGAAGTGCGAGGAATTTCCGCCTATCTTGCTCGTTCACATGCTGTTGAACCAAAGATTCCTACACCTGATGTATTTTTTGGGGATCGATCTAAATTTTTGAGTTTCAAAAATAATTGTAAATTATTTTTTGCTTTGAAGCCTAACTCGTCAGGGAGCCCTGCGCAGCAGGTTAAAATTGTGATCTCTTTGCTGCGCGGCGATCCCCAGGATTGGGCGTTTTCTTTGAAACCAGATGACCCTATTCTGACTAATGTGAACGCATTTTTTCAAGCCTTGGGGTTGCTGTACGACGAACCTAATGCTATTGAGCAGGCTGAAAAAACCCTGTTAGCATTGAGCCAGGGTCGAGAATCTGCAGAGTTGTACTGTCAAAAGTTCCGAAAGTGGGCGGTCCTTACTACCTGGAATGATAGTGCCTTGGCTGCTCTCTTTCGGAAGGGTTTGTTAGAAGCCGTAAAAGATACTATGGTGGGATTTCCTGTTCCCTCTGGTCTGGACGATTCTATGTCTTTAGCCATTCAGGTTGATCGGCGTTTACGTGAACGCAGGATTACACGAGAGGTGTTGCCACTAGTTGAACAGACATCTGAACCTATGCAATGTGATAGAGTTTTGTCTAAGGCGCAACGTCAGGAATTCAGAAGGCGTAATAAGCTGTGTTTTTTCTGTGGAGATGCCTCACATATTATTTCTGTTTGTCCTAAACGTGAGAAACGCTTTGCACACACGTTTTCTGTTGGTGGGGTTCAGCCTAAATTTCTTTTGGCGATTACTCTGATCTGTTCCCTGTCCACATTTTCCGCTAAGGCTTTTGTGGATTCGGGAGCAGCGCTAAACCTTATGGACTTGGATTTTGCTAAACGTTGTGGATTTCCGTTGACACCTCTGCAGACGCCTATCCCTTTGAGGGGGATTGATGCTACCCCTCTGGCTAAAAATAAACCTCAGTTTTGGACCCAGTTGGTCATGCGGGTCGCCCCAGACCACCAAGAAAATTGCAGATTTTTGGTGTTGCATGGTCTGCATGATGCCGTTGTTCTGGGGTTTCCCTGGTTGCAGATTCATAATCCAGTTTTGGATTGGAAGTCTGTGTCTGTGGTGAGTTGGGGTTGCCGGTGTACCTTTAGTGAGTCTCCGGTTTTTTCCACCTCTCCTCAGTCGCATGAGGTTCCTGACTATTTGGCGGACTTCTATGATGTATTTTGTGAGAATGAGTCTGCATCCTTGCCTCCTCATAGGAGTTATGACTATGCAATTGAACTAAGTCTGGGGTGTAAATTTCCTAAGGGTCGGCTCTTCAATTTATCTGTACCCGAGCACGAGGCTATGCGGTCCTATATTAAGGAGGCGTTGGAGAAGGGTCATATTAGACCATCCTCTTCACCCTTAGGTGCCGGTTTTTTTTTTGTGGCCAAGAAGGATGGTTCTTTAAGGCCTTGTATTGATTATCGTGCCCTCAATAAAATTACTATTAAATATCAGTATCCGTTACCCCTGATTTCGGATCTATTCTCTAGAATCAGAGGTGCTTGCTGGTTTACCAAGCTTGACCTCAGGGGGGTGTATAATCTCATCCGCATTAAGCAGGGGGATGAATGGAAGACGGCGTTTAATACTCTGGAGGGACATTTTGAGTACCTGGTGATGCCTTTTGGGCTCACTAATGCCCCTTCTGTCTTCCAGTGCTTCATGAATGATATTTTCCGAGACTTTGTCGCTAAATTTTTGATTATCTATCTGGACGATATTTTGATCTTCTCCAAGGATTGGGATGCTCATGTGGAACATATTCGGACTGTGTTCCGGATCTTGAGAGAGAATTCTCTGTATGTCAAAGGATCAAAATGCCTTTTTGGAGTACAGAGGATTTCTTTTTTGGGATTTATTTTGTCTCCATCAACTATTGAAATGGACCCGGCCAAGGTACAGGCCATTTATGATTGGGTTCAGCCCACTTCTTTGAAGGCCCTCCAGAAGTTTTTGGGTTTTGCTAATTTTTATCTGAAATTTATAGCAAAATTTTCTAGTATTGCCAAACCAATGACTGACCTGACCAGGAAGGGTGCGGATGTGTTGAATTGGTCTCCGGAGGCGGTTGCTTCCTTTCTGGAGCTGAAGCGTAGATTTACCTCCGCCCCGGTTCTGCGGCAACCTGATGTCTCACTCCCGTTTCAGGTAGAGGTGGATGCTTCTGAGATTGGTGCAGGAGCGGTGTTGTCCCAAAAGGATCCGGTAACATCTAAAATGAATCCCTGTGCTTTCTTTTCCCGAAAGTTCTCTTCATCTGAACGTAACTATGATGTGGGGAATCGGGTACTGTTGGCCATGAAATGGGCATTTGAGGAGTGGAGACATTGGTTGGAGGGAGCCAAACATCAGGTTGTGGTCCTCACTGACCACAAAAATTTGATTTACCTAGAGTCGGCTAAACGCTTGAACCCTAGACAGGCTAGGTGGGCCTTGTTTTTTACACGTTTGGATTTTGTGGTCTCTTTCCTTCCTGGAACTAAGAATGTCAAGGCAGACGCCCTCTCTAGGAGCTTCCTTGCTGATTCTCCTGTGGTGACCAAGCCTGCTACCATCTTAGGCGAAGGGGTAGTTCTTTCTGCCATCTCGCCCGATTTGAGACTTGCTCTGCAAGAGTTCCAGGAGCACAAACCTCAGCGCTGCCCCAGCGGAAAGTTATATGTTCCTGACCAGTGGAAGAAGAGAGTGATGTCTGAAGTTCATTGCTCTGCATTGGCTGGTCATCCAGGTATTTTTGGTACTAGAGATCTGGTGAGTCGCTCTTTTTGGTGGCCCACCTTGTCTCATGATGTCAGGAATTTTGTGCAGTCCTGTGGGACTTGCTCCCGGTCTAAATCTTGTTCTCGCTCTAGTGGGTTGTTGATGCCTTTGCCGGTCTCCAGGAGGCCATGGACCCATATTTTAATGGATTTCATCTCTGATATGCTGGTCTCTCAAAGAATGACTGTTATTTGGGTGATTTGCGATAGGTTCTCAAAGATGGTTCATCTTGTACCACTCCCTAAGTTGCCATCTTCCTCTGAGTTGGTGCCCCTGTTTTTGCAACAGGTGGTTCGCTTGCACGGGATTCCTGAGAACATTGTATCTGACAGAGGAGTTCAATTTGTGTCTAAATTTTGGAAGACGTTCTGTTCCAAGTTGGGAATTCAGTTGTCCTTCTCCTCTGCTTTTCACCCTCAGACCAATGGGCAGACAGAGAGAACAAACCAGACCTTGGAGTCGTATTTGAGATGTTTTATTTCCGCTGATCAGGATGATTGGTTTCATTTTTGCCCTTGGCCGAATTTGCTTTGAATAATAGAGCTAGTTCTGCCACTTTGATGTCACCTTTTTTTTGTAACTTTGGGTTTCATCCTCGATTTTCTTCAGGGCAGGTGGAGCCCTCTGCCTGCCCAGGTGTTGACACTGTGGTGGAGAGAATGCATCAGATCTGGGACCAAGTGGTGGATAAGTTATCTCTCTCCCAGGAAAAGGCCCAGCGGTTTTCCAATCGACATAGGACCATTGGTCCCCAGTTTAAGATTGGTGATATGGTGTGGTTATCATCAAAAAATATTGCTATGAAGGTGGCTTCTCCTAAGTTTAAGCCTAGATTTATTGGACCTTACAAGATTTTGGAGATTATTAATCCGGTCTCTTTTCGTTTGGCTCTTCCTGTCACATTTAAGATCCATAATGTGTTCCATAAGTCCTTGTTGAAGAGGTTTGTTGAGCCAGTTGTGCCTGAGGTGGCACCTCCGGACCCTGTATTGGTTGAAGGTAACTTGGAATATGAGGTAGAGAAAATTCTGGATTCCCGTCTGGCTAGACGGAGACTCCAGTATTTGGTTAAGTGGAAGGGTTATGGTCAGGAGGATAATTCCTGGGTCTCTGCCTCTGATATTCATGCCAAAAGATTGGTGCTTGCCTTTCATCGGGCTCACCCTGATCGCCCTGGTAGCGTTGTTGAGGGTTCGGTGACCCCTCCTCAAGGGGGGGTACTGTTGTGAGTTCATTTTCCCCTCCGTCACTGAGGCCTGGTGAACTTCCTATTCTAGTGAAGGAAGGTAGTGAGCCTGATTATCAGGCACCTGGGACTAATGAAGACGATTGGCTGAGTGGAGTCACTGACTGGATTTAAGGCAGCCTGCGCCCTTTCTGCCCTGCGGGTGATTTCTCTGTGGACTCTTGGACACCAGTCTGATTCTTGCTCTCCTAAAGCTAAGTTTGCTGTTTTGCCTTTTGCATTTAAGATTTGCTTTTGTTTTTCTTGCTTTTTGGATTCTGCCACTCCCTGCTGGAGTGTGCAGTGTTCCGTTAGCTCTGTCTGCTGAATTTACCTGAGTGCTGATTTAGTTTTTGAAGCTTAGTTGCTTCAGGGCCATTTTTATATCAGCTTGTTGGCTTTTGTCTCTGATAGGGTTTTGGCAGATTGCAGACAGCAGCCTTCCTATCCGTTCCTATCTAGGTAGTTTTTGGGCCCCGTCTTTGCTCAGTCTGTCTTTCTGTCTGTGTAAGTGTTTTCATCTTGCTTCACCGTCATTATATGTGGGGGGCTGCCTATTGCTTTGGGGTCTGCTCTGGGGCAGTTAGATTTTCCCTTTCCTTCTTTAAGCCAATGTATCTCTCCGGCTGTGATCGAGGGGTCTAGGTCATCGTAGGAACCCCCCACGGCTACTGCTAGTTGTGTTGATAGGTTCAGGGGTCTGCAATCTGATAGTTGCCAACTTCTCTGGTTTTCTGGACTTAGCTAGCATTTATGTTTTTGCCTCCTACGGTGACTCAATCATAACAGGCGTCATTCCAGGACACTTCGGCGGTCCAATGTCTAAACTCTGAGCAGAACCATTCAGCAGAGTGCCTCCCCTGTGTCACACTCATCACCATATCCTCTGCCAGATGCACTCTATCAGGCTCATCATAGATGTGCCCCAGAGCCTCAAAGAACAGGTTCACCGACATCCGTTCAGGAGCAGAGGAAGATAGAGAGAAAGCCCATGCTTGTGGAGACCCCTGAAGTAGGGAAATGATGACCCCTACCCTCTGGAACTTGTCCCTGGAGGAGCGGGACCTTAGAGAAAAAAAAGCTTGCATCCTTCTCTGAAAGACCTGAACTCCTTTTCATCCCCTGAGAAAGGGTCTAGCAATTTGACCAGAGATTTGGGGGACGCTAATGACATATCTCTACCTCCAGAACTAGGAGCCCCTGCATCGACAGCCCCCTACACAGTAACCACCAACTGTTGCTGGGTCTGGGCCATTGTGCGCTGTTCCACATTGAATTTAAGGAACATTTGGGTCAGGTGCTTGACCTGATCAGCCAAAGCTTGTATGGGATCCATGAGGATAACACACTTTTTTTTTTTCCCTCAGAGGAAAAAAAAAGAATGGTCAGCTATAATGTCAGGAACACCGCACTGCACTTGCACACTGAGCCAGTGCACGTGTCCTGAGTACAAAAACTGTGCTCAAAGATACCTGTGGAGCGGGGCAGCAGTGGTGAAGATGCGTGCTTCAGACTAACAGGACCTGAAGCACGTGACTGCAGGGGGCGTGGCCTAAGCTCCACAGAGCTAGGAGCTGAGGAAAACTCCTAGAAAGGTAACTACGGGACAAGTTACCAGGGGGCATAGACAGGGACGTAAACCAGATCAAGCTGGGGTCAAAGCACGAGATAGCACGAACAGTACCAAAGGGTTAGACAGAGCAGATAGTCAGGACGTAGCAATAGATCAGAAAACCAGAATGGGCAATAGACGGTACAATAGGGGCAAACGGTAACGGAGTAACGATAGCCAAGCCAGGAGGTCACAACTGGAGAATACAATAGCACCAAAACGTGAGACAGAGAACAGAGTGAGGGGACAGAGCGGGTCATACACGGGAATCAAACAAGCAATGCAGTATACAAGCACACCAGGGGTCAGACACACAGCCAGAATAACAGTATAGCTGACAGGGAATCCTACTCTGGAGTGAGTATAAATACCCCTCCCAGATCCAAAGGGAGGCCAGCAAAATTAACTCTCCAGATATTGACTCCCACCGGAGAGATGTTTGCAAAGTCTTCGACCTCCTGCGGGAAAACTCCCTCTATGCCAAGTTGGAGAAGTGTGTGTTTGAGCAGGAGTCCTTGCCTCTCCCAGGCTATATCATCTCCGCCCAGGGACTGGCCATGGATCCTGCCAAACTACAGGCGGTGATGGATTGGCAGGAGCCCACATTCTTTCAAAGCGGTGCAGCGCTTTATGAGGTTCATAAACTACTACTGCCAATTCATCCCCACTTCTCGACTTTGGTAGCCCCCTTGGTGGCTCTCACCAAGAAGGGTGCAAATCCCAAGTTGTGGTCGGAACCTGTCTCCAAGGCCTTCTCCTCCATTAAGTCCCATTTCGCTAGCGCTCCCATTCTACATCACCCTGATGTAGATAAACCCTTCATTCTGGAGGTGGATGCCTCGTTTGTCGGTGCTGGAGCGGTCCTGTTCCAGAAGGACACGCAAGGTTGGAAGCACCCATGCTTCTTTTTCTCTAAGACCTTCACATCGGCAGAGAGGAATTATTCCATCGGGGACAGGAAGTTGCTAGCGATGAAGTTGGCCTTCTCGGAGTGGAGACACCTCCTGGAGGGGGCTCCCCACCTTTTCCAGGTGTTCTCTGACTACAAGAATTTGGTGTATTTGCAGACAGCCCAGCAGCTAAATTTTCACCAGACCAGATGGTCCTTGTTCTTCTCCCGGTTCCACTTTCCCCTCCATTTTCTCTCTGGTGAGAAGAACGTCCAGGCCGTTGCTCCCTCCCACTCCGTGGTGTCATCGGAGGAGGAGGAGCCTCGGCTGATCGTCCCGTCTGAAAGCTTGATGACCGTGGCTCCAGTTGCCCTTGAGTCAGTACCTCCGGGCAAGACATTTGTCCCTGCCCGTCATGCGACCGGAGGTCCTCTCTTGGGCTCACTCGTCCAGGGTGGGTGGACAAAACGGACCTCTGAGCTTCTGGCAATGACGTACTGTGGCCGCATATGGCCCGTGACGTCAGGGACTATATTCGGGCGTGCGTCTCTTGCACCCAGGATAGGTCCTCTCAGCAGCGGCCAGCTGGGCTACTTTACCCCCTGCCGGTAGCGGACAGGCCCTGGGAGATGGTCAGTATGGACTTCGTGGTGGGACAGCCCAAGTCCAATGGCAGTACGGTCATTTGTGTTAGGCGTAAGGTTTCTGCATCTGCTCTGCAGGAATCCAGAGCCTCACATTCTGCGGTCTCCTGCTGTCTATCTACTGCACAGAAGATTACTTTGCAGCAGACCGCTCCAGAGACTAAGTTCCTCTGTGCTCATACTGGGCATGCTGATCAGACGATCTCCCATTGGAGATCGGGAGTCATGTGCCCAGGTCCTGCTGCAGATCTCATTGGTCCATCTCGGAGATCTGGAAGGTCCCACACGGCTATAAAAAGCACGCATGACCGTTTGGCCATGCGCTAGTATAGACTATACTTGCTATGTGTGAATTTTGACGGATGTATGATTCTGGTGACTGACTTATTAAGAAACCCCTTCCCTCTGATATTACGCATGTGGATAGGGAATTAGTTCAGCAGTCAGCGCCAGTCAGTGGCAAGCCTTAGGCCACTGTGCACACCGCACCTCTGCGCTAGCGTCCGACATTGCTCCTGCTTTGTAGCTGTGTCGTCCTGCAGCAGTGTCCTACACCACGCTGCAGTTGCAGCCCTTCTTGGTGCTCGCAGTAGCGACGCCGCACACACGGTAGGTCTAGACGGACGCAGCTCCTCTGTCTTAGGCCCTGCTCCTGTGACCTGATACCGTGTGTGCATTTACCTGAGGCCTGTGATACTAACAGGCTCAGTATTTTTGTATGTTTATGTTGCGGAGCCTCTGTGTGTGAACAGAGCGCGCTTTGCACACTTCGGGTGAAGTCTAACCCGTGCGCATTATACCGCCATATTGCTTGTCTGTCATTACCTAGCAGCGGTGTAACATCTACTGCACGGTGGACCCCGAGCGAACGCACTTTATTATTTATTTTTATTTAGTGCGTTCCGCTGTTCCTAACATTATACTAGCGCCAGGGTCTGGCTAGTGATGGCAGAACAGCAGCAACTCTTACAGTATATTCGGCAGCTGGAGGGCCGGTTGGCTACTCTTGAGAGTGCTATCTCAGCTGCGGAATCCACTGAAGCTGCTGTACAGGCAATCACAGACACGGTTTCACGTATGTCCACGTCCTCCCACGCGCTGACAGTTACCCACCTCCCGCTGCCCGATAAATTTTCTGGCGATGGCGCCTCCTGTAGGGGTTTTGTCAGCTAGTGCTCTATCCAGCTGGAGTTACTGGCTGCGCGATTCCCTACGGAATGGGCCAAGGTGGGGTTTATTGTTTCCCTTCTGTCTGGCAAGGCGTTGTAGTGGGCTACGCCACTATGGGAGCGTAGTGACCCAGAGGTTTGGACCGCTGCTCAGTTTTTAACAGCTATTAAGCAGGTCTTCTTGGGACCACGGGTCACGCATGACACCTCTCTTCAGCTACTTGCTTTGACTCAGGGATCCCTCTCGGTTAGTCAGTATGCCGTTTGTTTTCAGACACTGGCTTCCGAGCTGGAGTGGTCTGACAAAGCCCTCATCCCTGTGTTTTGGAGAGGTTTGGCGGAGCATGTTAAGGATGCTCTCTCTACCAGAGAGGTTCCTGCATGTTTGGAAGAGCTGATTGCCATTTCCACCCACATTGATCTCCGTTTTTCGGAGCGCTGCCTGGAGCGTGCTCAATCCAAACAGAAGGTTACCTCGACTCCCAACTTTTTTGAGCCTCTGGAACCACCCGAGCCAGAGATTCCACTCCCAGAGCCCATGGAGGTGTCTCGCGTCGTTCTCGAGGCGTGTACGGCACAAAACTCCATTTGCGGTTACCATTGTCAACATGCTGTTCCCCAGGATAACGGGGCCCCGCAATGGCCAAACTCTGTGCCGCCGGGCAAGACCTTCGTCCCACCCTCGCCTTCGACCGAAGGTTCTCGTGTGGGCACACGCGTCCAGGCTGGGTGGTCACTGTGGCTACATGCAGACCACAAAACTCCTGGCAGGGTCTTATTGGTGGCCGCACAGGGCTCGGGACATTGAAAAATATATTCAGGCATGTGCCTCATGTGCTCGGGTTAGCCTCCTTAAACAGAGAGTGGAGACGTCCACCGACACACCGCGGCGTTCCACTTCAACTTATAAAAAGCGTGCATGACCGTTCGGCCATGCGCTAGTATAGACTATACTTGCTATGTAGGACATGAAAAAAAGCAGCATCCGTTCCAGGTGAAGAAACCTTATAGCTTTATTCTGCCATCAATAGATAAGTTTCGACCATAGCATGGTCTTTGTCAAGTACCATGCTATGGTCGAAACGTTGTATCTATTGATGGTAGAATAAAGCTATAAGGTTTCTTCACCTGGAACGGATGCTGCTCCTTTTTCATGTCCTACATATGCTGTTGATCCTATCAGGTCCTGGGATCCTTGGAGCGTGCATTCTACAAGTCTGTGTGCTGTCGGCTGTACCTTCTGTTTTATACTTGCTATGTGTGAATGGTGACGGATGTATGATTCTGGTGACTGACTTATTAAGAATCCCCTTCCCTCTGATATTACGCATGTGGATAGGGAATTAGTTGAGCAGTCAGCGCCAGTCAGTGGCAAGCCTTAGGCCACTGTGCACACCACACCTCTGCGCTAGCGTCCGACATTGCGCCTGCTTTGTAGCTGTGTCGTCCTGCGGCAGAGTCCTACGCCGCGCTGCAGTTGCAGCCCTTCTTGGCGCTCGCAGTAGCGACGCTGCACACACGGTAGGTGTCTAAGGTCCTGCTCCTGTGACCTGATACCGTGTGTGCATTTACCTGAGGCCTGTGATACTAACAGGCTCAGTGTTTTTGTATGTTTATGTTGCGGGGCCTCTGTGTGTGAACAGAGCCCGCTTTGTGCACTTCGGGTGAAGTCTAACCCGTGCGCAATATACCGCCATATTGCTTGTCTGTCATTACCTAGCAGCGGTGTAACATCTACTGCACGGTGGACCCCGAGTGGTGAACGCACTTTATTATTTATTTTTATTTAGTGCGTTCCGCCATTCCTAACACATTTGGGTTGTCACCGACCATTTCTCCAAGATAGTGCACCTGGTACCTCTCTCCCGGTTACCTTCTGCATGGGGCCTGGCAGCGCTGTTCATTAAACAAGTTTTCTGCCTGCACAGCAAGCCGGACAAGATTGTCAGCAACCAGGGTCCCAGTTTGTGTCTCGGTTTTGGAGAGAGCTCTGTAACCTGGTCAGCATTGAGCTAAATCTCTCCTCGGCCTATCATCCCGAGACAAACGGGTTGGTTTGAGAGGGCCAACCAGACCCTGGTCAAATCACATATCTACAACATTTTGTCTCAGCCAGGCAGGATAATTGGGCATCATTGCTGCCGTGGGTGGAGTTCGCTTTGAACAACGCTGTGGCCGACTCCACCAGTCAGACTCCATTCCTCCTTAATTACGACCAGCATCCGCGCGTTCCTGTGCCCATGCCCATGTCATCCACCGACTCTAGGGTGGCAGACTGGGCGGTGGAGGCACGTGATATTTGGGTCCGCACTCAGGATGCCATCCAGGCCTCCAAGGAAAGAATGAGGTCCTCCGCTGACACACACTGGCGTCCTGCTCCCACCTTTGCTCCCGGCGACTTGGTGTGGCTCTCCGTTCTTAACATCAGACTGCGGGTTGAGTCCACTAAGTTCGCACCTCGTTTTATTGGTCCCTTCAAGGTCCTTGAGCATGTTAACCCTGTGGTCTACCGTTTGGCTCTTCCTCCACACCTGGGTATCACGGACTCCATCCACATGTCCCTCTTTAAGCCCGTTCACATGTCCCGGTTTTCGGAGTCACCTACTGGGCCATTAAGCTTGTCCTCGGACGAGTACGAGGTGAATGCCATCATGGGGTGTAAGGTGGTGCAGGGCAAAAAATATTATCTAGTGGACTGGAAGGGTCATGGCCCAAAGGATAGGACCTGGGAACCTGTGCAGAATATTCATGCTCTCTTACTCATTGCGGCCTTTGATCATAATGAGGGACAGGAGGAGTAATGTTAGGCATTGGCTTCCTGCCTCTGCACAAGAGGAATCCCGATCCTTGCATTCTGCAGTCTCCCATTCCTTTCCGGCCACAGAGAAGCCTGCTCAGCAGAGACGTCATTCCCGGCATCTTGCTCAGTCTACTACTGTTGGCTTGGTTACTGCTGCCAATCAGGGTTCAGCTATAGTAACCTGCAATAGCCAGAAGCGAGCAGCTCTTGGGACTAAGTCCTTCTTTCAGCCCACTGAGCATGCCCGTAGGAAGTCCTCTCATTGGATGTCTGAGGTCACATGTTCAGGTCCTATTGCTGCTCCCATTGGACCATTAGGAAGGTCCCGGAGGGACGCTGCTATAAAAGTCGCACAGCCATGCGCTAGTATACACTGTAATTGGTAGATATGTGTGTGTGTTAGAAGTCGAGTTCCTGTCACTGCACAACAGGAATCCCGAGCCTTGCATTCGGCGGTCTCCTATTCCTCTCCGGCCGCAGAGGAGGCTGCTCAGCAGACTCGTTGATCCCGGCGCTCTGCTCAGACCAGCCCTGTGGGTTTGGTTGCAGCTGCCACCTCTGGTCCAGCTATAGCAACGCATGCTGGTCAGCAGCGAGCTACTCCAGGGACTAAGTCCTCCTTTCGGCCCACTGAGCATGCCAGTGGGACGATCTCTCATTGGAGATCGGAGGTCACATGCTCAGGTCCTTCTCCAGCTCGGATTGGACCATCAGGAAGGTCCCGGAAGAACGCTGTTATTAAAGGTTCGCATGACCGCTCGGCCATGCGCTAAGATAGACTTTTGTTGAGACTTGTGTGAGTGATGACGGATGCATGAAACTGGTGACTGACTCATTAAGTAACCCCTCCCTTTTATACATACTGTATGTGTTAGGGTAGTTTAGCTTGAGTCAGCGCCTCATGGTGGCAAAGCATGTGCCACAGTGCACCAGTCTAGCACAAAGGTTAGCGCCATAGTGCTGCCATATCTCCCGTACCACTGGGTGGTACAAGTATATCCGCTGCACCCTGTGACAGCTAACAGGGCACAGCACTTTCCTAGCGTCACTCTCTAGCGCTGCTGCAGTGGCTATATGCGCAAGTGGGTCTAGAACGACTCTGACTTCGTGTCTCTGGGCAGAGTTCTGTAACCTCATCGCTTGCGCTCATATCATATTAGTGCGACCTTGTGAAGTAACAGGGTTCGCCTTGCACACTCCGGGTGAGGTAACCCGAGCATGCTACTATCCGCTATTACCTAGCAGCAGGTTACATCTCTGCACTGTGGACCCCGGGCTGCGAACGCACTTCTTACCATCATTATTATTTGGTGCGTTCCGCCAGCCCCTAACAGTGTGAAGATAGATGCTTGTGAACCGCTGAATGACTCATTATGAAATCCCTTCCCTTTGATATGCATGTTAGTAGGGTTTAGAGTTCAGAGTCAGCGCCAAGTTGTATGGCACTGCCTAGCTCCGCAGTGCTCCTAGCTCCTCACACATGCTAGCGCCTGTGTGTGCCAATCTACCTAAGGTACTGCAGCATCCATTAGTGCGGCGCCGTGCGTGTCCTATGCACTTTCCAGGCCTAAGTTTAGGCTGGTTAGTGTCATCCGCCAGAGCTGCGCTGTGTGGTAAGCATCGTTTAGCTTCACCCTTTGACTTCTAACAGGACACAGTATTCAATAGATGTCTGTTCAGGCATCGCTGTTGCAGTGCTGAGCGCATAGTGGGACTAGAGGGACTCTAACCCTGAGTCCTTGGGGCAGATCCCTGTGTCTTAGCACTAACGGTCTCTTGCCGAGTCCTGTGAGGATAAACAGGCTCTGGTACTTGTTCCAGCGGCTCTGTGAGGTATCAGAGTTTGCTTCTGTACACACCGGTTCAGCGGTTAACCCCCGGTGTTTAGCGCTCCGCCATTTCTGAGCAGCAGTTTCCATCTCTGCACGGAGGACCCCGGGTTGCGAATGCACTTCCTTATATTTTATATTTAGTGCGATCCTCAACCCTAACATTGTGCTGATGTAAAGTTGACATGTGGAAAATGTTATATATTAACAACTATTTTGTTTGACACTACTCAGGTTTATGGGCACAAGAACTAAAATTTTGAAATAAACGCATGTCATATAGAAGAAATTTTACCACTAACATGAAGTAAAATTTGTCACAAAAAAACAGTTTCAGAATCAGTGGGATCTGTTGAACCATTCCATGTAAAGAGATGCAGGATAGGAAAAAAGAGGTCAGACAATCTGCGCTGCGAATCACTATGAACAATTATTATTACAGTGGTCTTCATTCGATGCGTTTCGAAGCTTCACAGAACTCCTTCCTCAGGAAAAAACCACATGCAAGCATCATGAACAGGTTCTGAAATAGAAAAAACAGTACACTTGTCATTCAGGTTCTCGGCGTCTAACAGGTCACCTGATTCAAAAAGATGTCAAAGTTCATTGAACACATGGTAGACACTTAATAGACAAAATATATATAAATTTCTTTTATAAAATTATTATTATACTTGCATTATAAAATGACTAATATATATTAATTTCTTTATTAACAATCAACGGGAAAAAAATATTGAAAGATAACTGTGTGTTTGTTTTTTCTATACATGTTGTTGGATTTGGCATTGTTTGTGTGGTTTCATGGTGGCTCTCTTGAGAGGATGTTCTCCCTGTAAGGCCTGTTTCACACTTCCGTTTTTGTGTCCGCCAAACGGATCCGTTTCCTTTTTTTGACGGAAACTGATGCAAACGGATCCGTTTTTAAGAAAACGGATCCGTTTTTTTGACGGATCCGCGGTAACCGTAATGGAAGTCTATGGGACAAAAAAAACGGATCCTGCAAAAAATGGCGGATCCGTTTTTTTACGGAAAACAACGGATTTTGACGGATTTGAAAAAACGGAAGTGTGAAACAGGCCTTAGGCATTTCTTCTTTTTTTCCCCCGTTTTTGGAGGTTCTTGTCCCTTTCTTTTTAAATTTTCTTTTAATAATTTTTTTCCGTTGATTGTTAATAAAGAAATTAATATGTATTAGTCATTTCCTGAGGAAGTAGTTCTGTGAAACTTTGAAACGCGTCGAATAAAGACCACTGTAATATTAATTGTTCATAGTGATTCGCAGCGCGGATTGTCTGACCACTTTTTTCCTATCCTGCATCTTCTACGTCGGTCCCTCGTGGATCTGTGGCTTCTGCAGCAGCGAATCCTCCATGCTTATTACAAGCTCCATCTGCTGAGTGTATTATTTTTAAATTGATATACCTATACTGGATAATGCACTATTTCGCTATTTCTCCCATTCCATGTAAGGAGGAAAGCCGGGCTGCGGGTACCTGCATTGAGCCGAGTCCGGAACTGTCAAGGCTGTGTCCCATGTTGCCCGGAGGAAGGAATAGGGGACCAGACAGGACCCATAACCTGGGAAGAGGGGGGTGTTTAAGCCGGAAACAGAGCTGAAAGCATGAGAAGCAAGAGTGAGTTTCCCGCCGGCAGCGCAAGCAGAAGCAGGCATGTGGCGTGCTCCACAGGGGGAAAGACAGCGCAGAGACGAGCCATGGCAGATATTAAGTGAGCGCTCCCAACAGACCAACAGACAGTGAGTATCCAGACCGCCGCGCGCCCAACTAGGCAGAGGGCTGTGCTCGTAAGGAGGAGTGTGTGCCAGGTGCAGGGTCCCAAGGTGTGTCCTCCTTTACTAAAAGATGAGCAGCAGCACACGTGTTGGACAGAAACTCCTGCAGTACTCCCTACTTTGATTGCACAGATTTATGGACTAGGGGCTCAACGAGTAAAGCTGGTGACCACCCGTTGCCACCAGAAGCTGGACCGTGATTTGCTGGATCCACCTAAGGACACCACGTTGGCTGTTGCCGGTACTACATCTCTCATCATACTGTATTCAAATGAGGACCAGAGAAGACCACGATAAGTGCCATTTACATATCAGACTGTCGCGGTAACCCTTTGTTTACTCCCCTTGTTACTATCTATTGGTTAATGTTTTTAGCTCCCTGCAAGGAGACTTTTGCCACCATTTTTTTTTAGCCAATTAAACAAACTTGTTATACAGCTTTGTTCTGCAATCCCTGCACCACTGCATTCCCGCACCTGCTTACATTTGGCATAGTTGGCAGGATGCAGTCTACGAGCGCAGAGGCAGCATAACAATCTGTCATGGGTGCCCCACAGTCCAGCCTGCCGCTGGGGACCATGCTCAGCAATCTCCCTAAATTCACGAGGGATAATCTATTGTTGTGAGACTGGACTGGGCGAGTTAAAAGCATGTTGAGGATGTATCCTATGACTTCTGCTATGCAAGCTGAGATTGCTCCGATGGCCCTGGACGGGGAGGCTTGATGTTCTGTAATGTTTTGCCCTCCTCATGAACAGGACATGTTGGCCAAGGTGTTACAGATTCTGGAAGAGATGCATATAGACCCAACCAATGTTGTGGAATTACAAATGCACTTGTTCAGCCGTGTACAAAGGGAGGGGAGTGAGTGACACAATATGTTACTGCACTACAAGAGGTGCACGCGCATATCACCCGACGGGATGATGTGGGGGTAATAGGAGTGGGGTCCCCTGACGTGATATTGAGGGACCAGTTTGTGGTGGGCCTTAGGGATGCGTCACTTAAGCCAGCTCTATGGGAACGCCTGCGTGCCAAACCAGCTCTATGGGAATGCCTGCGTGCCAAACCGCATATGACCCTCCTAGAAATTGGGACAGAAGCGCACGTAAGAGAGCAGGAGCAGGGGACAGCAGCCTTGGCAGGGATGGTCTGGAGTAGTGAGGTACCCGCTTCGCCCACGGCTGAACCAGAGTGGGCCCGAGAAATCCAGAAGGAAATACAGGAAATGCGGGAAGAGTGATCCAGCCTCAGAAGAGCCCCCAATGCAGAGTCCCGTTTGTCCGTTGAACATCGCCAGGGAATTGAACAACCCCATGCAGAATGGGATCCGATTTGTTTCAAGTGTGGAAATGCCAGACTATTGAGGTTGTGCGAACTGGGGGGCGGTCCCTACCTCGGCAGCTGTTAAAACTAGTGGGCTCCATGGCTGGGGGATGCCACCAGGAGCCTGAGGAGAGAAGGCAGAAATGAAAATTCAATTTCTATGAGTTCCCTCGTTTGGGCTGAGATGAATGGGTGAACATTAAACATTAAAATGTTTTAATTGACTGGGATTACTCACTTTGCAGGTCTTTGAGGTAAACACTGACACGCTCAGGGTTAAAATAAGTCCATTTGATTTATTATTTAGACAGTTCCAGCAGCCATTACACTGTCTGTTAAACATTCAGCTTTAACACATGAATACAGTCTCTCACTGTTAGGCGTCAGGTTTCTGCATCTGCTCTGCAGGAATCCAGAGCCTCACATTCTGCGGTCTCCTGCTGTCTACCTACCGCAGAGGAGATTACTTTGCAGCAGATCGCTCCAGAGACTAAGTCCCTCTGTTCTCTTACTGGGCATGCTCACGAGACGATCTCCCATTGGAGATCGGGAGTCATATGCCCAGGTCCTGCTCCAGATCTCATTGGTCCATCTCGGAGATCTGGAAGCTTCCGGAAGGTCCCGGCTATAAAAAACGCGCATGACCGTTTGGCCATTTGCTAATATAGACTCTTATTGCTATCTGTGTGAATGATGATGAATGCATGTGCCTGTGAATGACTCATTAAGATCCCCTCCCTCTGATATTACGTGTGTGGATAGGGACTTAGTCATAGAGTCAGCGCCAGTCAGTGGCGCGCTACAGGCCACAGTTCACATCTTACAGCACTAGCGTCCGACAGTGCGCCTCCTCTTGGGCATTGTTGTGTGGCGGCTGGGTCGGTCGCTGCTCTGCAGTCAGCAGTACTTGTTGGCGTCCGCGGTAGCGACGCCGCACACACGGTAGGTCTAGATGGACATTGACCCTGAGTCTTGGGCCTAGTCCTGCGACCGTATACCGTGTGTGCACACCACTGAGACCTCTGAGGTCAACAGGCTCAGCATTTACATTTAAGTTCTAAGCGTCTCTGTGGTGATAACAGAGTACGCTCAATGCGCACCGGGTGACGTTCAACCCGTGTGCGATATACCGCCATATTGTGCGTCTGTCATTATCTAGCAGCGGTGTAACACCTACTGCATGGTGGACCCCGGGCGGCGAATGCACTTATTATTATTTATTTATTAGTGCGTTCCGCCATCCCTAACACTCACTGAATAATACTTCTCACTTACCCCAGTCAGTATAACACACGGTTGTCAAGACCGTTAACTGTTGGATCGCCACACAGGTTCTCGGATCCTTCTTATCCTCAGAGGGATCCGATAAATATCAGTTCACACATAAATATCAGTTCTTTCTGACCCCGGTCAGTATCACACAGTTTTCAAGACTGTTACCTGTTGGCCACGCAGGTTCTCGGATCCCTCTTATCTGCAGAGGTATCCTGTAAATCCTTCTCACTGACCGCGGTCAGTGTCACATGTTTTTCAAGACCATTCGCTCCTTTTGGCTCGAACTCGCCAGCACGGCTTCCCCAGGCTATGCGACGTCCGAGCCTGGAACATAGAAGCCCTGTCTGGGCTGACAGACTCCAACACACTCTCTCGCATGTGCAACATACATTCCTTAGATAGCCTGTAACCACTCCCAGTTACCTATCACATGGCTAGTCACATGTTCATGACCTCATCACAGGTCCTTAAAATTCACAACCACACACATATCTTCAGAAGAAATAGGGGTACAGTGAGCCCCCTCATCACGGAGGGAGGCATATGGGTAGCCAACTCTCATAGCTACCCGTAACTGGGACCCAAATGTGAACAACAACTACTTAAAAGTTTAAATATACTTAAGAAAACACTCCGGGCTACATCACAGGCAGCTGCCATCCCTGTGATACATACCTCCCATTAACCACGTGACCACCAGTCACACCACAATATATAGCATCACCTTAGGCATGTAACTTTATGCCCATGCAGATGTGATGGAGGTGGGTAGAAAACTAAAGGGAGGTGGAGTCCCTTTATAAATAAAGAACATTATAAAAGTTGTAGTTCCTTGTGTACTTTATATATTTATTGTAATCTGTCTTAGAATATAATAAAGATTTTAAAATGATAAAAAAAAATAAAATTGGTATTACCATAAGGGTATGTGCGCAGGTTGAGTATTTGCTTGCAGAAATTTCAGCAAAGTTCCTGCATCTCTTGAGAGCAAAAACACTGCAGATAAAACACATGTTTGGCAGGCACGGTACTGTATAAGGAATGTGCCTCTGACTGTGGATTCCACTATAAACAAAGCTAGAGGAATGCTGTTCAGTGTCCAATTCCCCCCCTCCCAACTAATCTTCCTGGTGATTTAATAATGGGGACGCCCAGCTGACCAATAGTGGTAAAGAGGAAGGGGCACCCAGCTACACCTACATGGGTTAAATTCAGGGCCAGGGGTCATTGCCTTCTCTTTTTCCCCCCAGCTGACCCCTGGAAGCTGTTGACTGGAAGTGCTGGAGCCCCCTGCGCTGGTAACAAGCCCTTATGACTGGCCTTGGTGCTCACCTCCCTGTCCCCTCTCATGAACCCTCGCCCCAGGCTGCCTTTACATCCCCCAGGGCATCATCAAATCCGGCCTCTCCTAACCTCTCCCCGGGCCAGACCGCATGCTCAGTTTCCCCTTTTAACGCACCTCCACCGGCTGCCGGTCCACCAGGCCAGTGTCCTTGCTCCAGGCCTCCTGCTGTTGGTGCTTCTGAGGCTTGCTCTGGGCTTCAGGCTGCTCCTCCCTCCTTCGTCGGTGCTCCCGACGCTGAGAGGTGGGTGGGTAGGTGTTCCACACAATCCACGTGCCCCCACGGAGCGTTTCCATGCTGGCAGCAGACCGCCGACTGCCAGTCGCCGATCCCGCTCCGCTACCTCTTCTGCACTGCTCCGGAGGTCAGTACACGCCAGGGATTGCCAGACCCGACTCCTGGTGGCCCCCACATCCACGTCGCTATCTTCCTCCGGGGATGAGCAGACAGAGGCCGGAGCATGCAGGGCCCGAGCTTCAGCTGTCACCGCCCACTTCCCGGTGCATCACAATCAAGCCTCGCCCACCTCCACTCACCACTTCCGGCCGGCATCACATCACTTCCGGTACTGCACCAGCCCAGTTCACCCTGGCCCTCCTGCAGGTGCAGCCGTTCTACCTGCATGGAAGGTTATCGAGGATGGGCTAAGGTCCATATAGCCAGCTGCAGAGCGCGCTAATCGGTCCAATCCGCGCTCTGCGCTCTGCAGCTACATCAAACCAATAGTTCAATAAATGTAACTGCACCAAACACTGAAACATGACTAATACCCCCACAGACACAATCTAATAAAGATGTTACATTACAACCCCTGCCCTCCCAAATACGTCAATTAATCTTGATTATAATAATGTAGTGCCACCCCCCACACGTCACAGCCCACCGCTACTAACGACGGCCACGAATACGCTTAATGAACCCCTCATCGCGGACATGACTACCCCTGTCACAACTCATAGTAGCAGCAGTTCCAGGCGTAGATGCCGCAGGACCTCTCACTCCTCCTCAGATGACTCCCGTCACCATTCCCACTATCCCTCTAAGAGCCGTTCATCACGCTACCACCGCAGTCACGGATCACATAGGAGCCACCACAGATTTCATTCCGCTAGATGTCGTTCCCCATCCATATCCGATCCGTCCGATGCATCTGAGCATCACGACAGGCGGTCGCAACACACGACAGACGCCCGAGGTCTCATGCTCCATCAATGACTGACAGCCAGAGTGAATCGTCACCAAGGGCTACCAACCAGTCCAACCACCAGATTAACTCCGGAGTTCCTCCATCATCGGGAGTCACTCGGCCAGAGTCAATAGCGGTGAGTCTTCTCATCCCAGTGATCTATGTATTGTACACCACACAGGAAATAATTAGCTAGCATCAACTATAAATGCGCTAGTTCAGCAATTATCCCGCCCATGCGGGGCAACCAATAACAAAGCTACATCTCAATTACCAAACCTACAAAAAGACGCATTTTTCTGTGGAATTAGCCTGCTAGGTGCACACATAGACGAAGACACTAAACAGAAAATTTGGAATATTGATTACATCGACATATAGTTGTTATTATCAGTAGATAGGGAAAGATGGGCAAGCGAACGGTTATATGATAGAAATAGGCCTAAAATAGCACAAACAATGAAAAATTGGCTACAGGCATTCACAGTATTGGGCTGTATTATGGGCCAGAAGCATCCAGAATGCTGCTCCGAATTATTTATATATCAGGATATGATATATAATTCATATAAATCGTATGGCGGTTCCCCCTGGCGGCGGTATGATGAGACGTTCTGCAGGCGCCTGGCCCTACAGCCCAATCTAGGCTGGGGAGTAAAAGTGACAGATGTTTGGCTACGACTGATGATGTCGTAGAGGCAGACCCCCTTTTCATACACGACCACTAACCATGCCGCAGGTCGACACTCAGTGGTCGTGCGAAAACCCGGGCCTACTGGTTATTTAACGAGGGAAACTGCCGTTTCCATGGGTCATGTAGATATAGGCACGACTGCTCGGCTTGTGGAGGAGGACACCCAGCAGCAAGGTGTACTATTTTGAGCTATTCAGTACTTTCCTTGACTGGGTAGTCCAGTATGAGAGAGGCAGCAATTCTCTGATTCACTACCTCGACAATTTTTTGTTCGTCTGTCCCAAAAATTCAATATATTGCTCTTTCCTTATAGGAAAATTTTAATTTATATCACAGCATTTCGGCGTACCGCTTTCACCCAAAAAAACAGTTGGACTATGTAATGTACTGCCTTTCCTAGAAATCGAAATAGACACCAACTCAATGGTTTTTCGCTTACCAGCTGAAAAAATTCAAAAAACACTACAATTGTTGGACATTTTCTGTAAAGCTAAAAAGTCACTCTTCAACAGATGCAGTCCTTACTCGGTCTGCTTACATTAGCCTGCCGCGTAATGCCGGTCTGCAGAGCCTTCTCTCGCCGATTATCTTTGGCAACAAAGGGCATAGCCCAGTTCTGCCATAGAATTAGAATCACTCGATCTATGAGAGCAGACTTATTAGTCTGGAAGACCTTTTTACAATCCTATAATGGTCATACATGCATAATGGCAGAAGAAAAGACAAGCAAAGAACTAGGGCTTGCAACAGGTGGACATGTTGAAAAGGGTTTTGCAGCAATTTACAAAAACCAAGGGTGCAAAAGCAGCTGGCCAGAGCTATGGACTACAGCAAGCTGGGGGAGCAATCCTGCCCTGCTAGAAATTTTTGCTATAGTATCATCAGTCGAGTTATGGGGTACCCAGTTGGAAAACACAAACATTCGATTTATAACAAAAAATCCGGTAACCACAAAGAACTTAAACCAAATGTCATCCACATCCTTGCCTTTACTCGCGCTCCTGCGCCGGCTAGCGCTGATATGCCTAAAACACAACATCTGGTGTCGTGCCAGACTAGCGTCAAACATAGACAATAATCTTGGTAACTCTTTGTTATCTTCTGATTGGCAGGCCTTCAAAGACATTATGCCCAGCGCATAACCATCGGGTGTCCAGTGTCCTCCATACCTATGGGACATACAGTATTAGCCAATCACTGATGCCCCTAATCCGCTCCTCAGTAACACCGACTATATGGAGGTTTTTTGGTAAGGCGTGGGAAGAGTGTTGCTCTCTAATTCACGGCAGGCCTGTGGATAATTGCGATCAATCAAGATACGAGGTGTCTATAGAATTCTTAAGTCAACTCAAAGAAAGAGGGGTGTCGGGTACGGCGGCGCAATGACAATTGTCGGGAAAAACATTTTTCTTCCAAATAATGGGGTGGTCGGACGTTACTAAGCTTTTTTCATTAAACAAGCCATTAAAGGATGGAAAAGGCTTGAGCCAAGTCAGGAATGTCGTCGTCCCATTTCAATTTGATTATTGCATGACATTATTTCAATATCTCCAGTGGTATGCAAGTCGCAATATGAGGCGATCCTAATATCAGCAGCTTTCGCTATCGCCTTTTTCAGCACTCTACGCATTAGCGAATTGTTGCCAAAAATGGCATCGGAAGGTGGTCTAATCAACGACGACGTTATCATATGCAGTGAAGCTCTGCGCATTCGTGTGCGGAAATCAAAATGCGATCCCACCGGTAGAGGTACGTGGGTGCTGGTTAAAGCAGCAGATGGCCCTGTATGCCCATTTAAATTAGTCAGACGCTACTCAGTAATAAGACATTGTAGGGATTTAACTTGCTCAGGAGCCACGGGAGTCAATCAGGAGCCACGTTCCTTTTAAAAGTTCACAGGGTTTATTGCTTCATAACCCATAAAGCAGCACACAACACAAGGAATAGCCTTTAGCTCAGGCAAAAGAACACATAAATGTCCAACATTTCAGGCTCAGTCCTGGAGCCTCAGCAAAACACAGGAGGCTTATCCGTCCTCACATACAGCCAATATCCACAGGTCTCACCGGGTCAGCAGCCTCAGCACGTGGTCTTCAGGAAGGTAGCACACCTTCCTCCACATAGGCCTGCCGGGACCTTCCACATGGCCCAATCAGATCCATGTGCTCTCTCTCATGTGACCAGACCTCAGGTACCTTATATGGTCCATAACCACATCCACAGGTGATCACATGGCTATGACCTCACTAAAGGTCCTATTACACACAGCCACACACTGGCTTCCCTGACACATTGTAACGGAAACGTCAGCAGTAGAGTTGAGCGACTTTTGGTTTTTTAGGGTCGCGTTTCGTTTCGTGAAACCCGACTTTTCCAAAAGTCGGGTCGAGCAAGATCGTCCGATTATAGGGAAAAGTCGGGGTCGTCCCGACACACGAAACCCAATGTAAGTCAATGGGGAATAAAAGTCGGCAGTGAGAGGAGGACAGGAAACACACCTACAGTGCCCATTTGAATGCCAAAAGCATCAATTCTTCTTACTTAAGCTTGTCAACCTTAATTAACTTCATAATACAAGTTACGCACTGAAAAATGGGGGTTATTTGGCTAAAGTTGTGGGGGGGAGGGCTGGCTGCAGGTTTTCATGTGCCCTGGGCGAAAGAGCGCCCCTTTAACACATACCACAACTCATCATGCTCCGATATGGCATATAAATAGCGATATAGTACAATGAAAAATACCTCACTTTTTACATCTCATGACGAGGCCCATCTATTTCTCCATACAGAATCATTGGTCCCATATAATGTTTGAAACAGTATATGATGAGCTCCACATAATGCTACAGTATATGTTGGTCTCCATGGATGAAGCTCCACTGTCTTATGGGCCCAAATAATGCTCCAAACATAATGGGCCCCATTTCTAATGCTCTAGTGTATAATGGGCCCTGTAAATGCTGCTCCAGTGTCTGATGTCCACCTTTGGAATGTTCCAGTGTATGGTGGGCCCCATCTATCATTCTCCAGAGTATAGTGCTCCCCAAAAATTGCTGTCCCAACATTGAAAACAATCAAATAAGTCTCCTCACTAGGGAATCCCTGTACTTGTCTGGACAGGTGCTGTAGCTTGCTTAACAGCTCGCCAGCCGTTCTCACGCCCAGTATGGATTGCACGTGATTGCACAAAGGTTAGAAAGGGTACCGTATCCCTGGATAACATGTATGGATAGCGTACACATTCAAAATATATGTCTCTGGAGGCAGGCTCAGACGGTGTCAGGCCCAGTATGGATTGCACGTGATTGCACAAAGGTTAGAAAGGGTACCGTATCCCTGGATAACATGTATGGATAGCGTACACATTCAAAATATATGTCTCAGGAGGCAGGCTCAGACGGTGTCAGGCACAGTATGGATTGCACGTGATTGCACAAAGGTTAGAAAGGGTACCGTATCCCCGGATAACATGTATGGATAGCGTACACATTCAAAATATATGTCTCAGGAGGCAGGCTCAGACGGTGTTAGGCCCAGTATGGATTGCACATGATTGCACAAAGGTTAGAAAGGGTACCGTATCCCCGGATAACATGTATGGATAGCGTACACATTCAAAATATATGTCTCAGGAGGCAGGCTCAGACGGTGTCAGGCCCAGTATGGATTGCACGTGATTGCACAAAGGTTAGAAAGGGTACCGCATCCCTGGATAACATGTATGGATAGCGTACACATTCAAAATATATGTCTCAGGAGGCAGGCTCAGACGGTGTCAGGCACAGTATGGATTGCACGTGATTGCACAAAGGTTAGAAAGGGTACCGTATCCCCGGATAACATGTATGGATAGCGTACACATTCAAAATATATGTCTCAGGAGGCAGGCTCAGACGGTGTTAGGCCCAGTATGGATTGCACGTGATTGCACAAAGGTTAGAAAGGGTACCGTATCCCCGGATAACATGTATGGATAGCGTACACATTCAAAATATATGTATCAGGAGGCAGGCTCAGACGGTGTTAGGCCCAGTATGGATTGCACGTGATTGCACAAAGGTTAGAAAGGGTACCGTATCCCCGGATAACATGTATGGATAGCGTACACATTCAAAATATATGTCTCAGGAGGCAGGCTCAGATGGTGTTAGGCCCAGTATGGATTGCACGTGATTGCACAAAGGTTAGAAAGGGTACCGTATCCCTGGATAACATGTATGGATAGCGTACACATTCAAAATATATGTCTCAGGAGGCAGGCTCAGACGGTGTCAGGCACAGTATGGATTGCACGTGATTGCACAAAGGTTAGAAAGGGTACCGTATCCCCGGATAACATGTATGGATAGCGTACACATTCAAAATATATGTCTCAGGAGGCAGGCTCAGACGGTGTCAGGCACAGCATGGATTTGACGGCCCAGATTACACAGCGGAGGAGCAGGGAGAGGTAAAGATTGCAAATGCTGGGGCCCTGCCCAAGCAAGGGGGGCCCACTCGTGGGCGTCGGTACTGGCACTGGGCTCCTCATAGTACAGCGGTGTGTCTGACGGCGGGTGTGCACCACCACCGTCAGAGACACTTGATTGCACTATGAGGGACCCTGTGCCAGTGCCCGCGCCCAAGAGTCGGCCTACCCACCTGTCCAGGGCAACGGCACTCGCACGGTGTCGTGCGGTAGGTGGTGACCCCGGCCATGGGGGGGGAGGCAGCACAGTTAGGGAGTTTTAGAAAGTGGCATATGTTGATGTTGGACATTCAGCTGATGCAAAAGGCGAAATAGGTGAAGTACCAGGAAGAGGTGGACCAAAGCAAGCCATTTTTCTGTCACCCTATGTGTCATCAGGGGAAGGTGGGACAAAATCCTTGGAAACCCATGCGTGGTTCATTTTAATGAAGGTTAGATCATCCACATTTTGGGTTGACAGAGGGGTCCTTTTTTCTGTCAGGATTGATCCAGCTGCACTGAAGACTCTTTCCGATAGCACACTTGCAGCTGGGCAAGCGAGCTCCTGTAAGGCATATTGGGCCAATTCAGGCCAGGTGTCCAGTTTAGCGGCCCAATAGTCAAAGGGGAATGACCTGTGTGGGAGAACATCGATATGGGAGGAAAAGTAGTTTGTAACCATAGTTGACAACTGCTGTCTCCTGTCACTTTCCATCGATGCAGTATTACCAGTTGTGTGAGCGGTATTTGAAAAATCAGTCCACAACATTGTCATGAAACCCCTGTCTCCAATGCCACTTCTGCTGTGTGCACCACGAACACCTCTGCCTAGCTGCCCCCGGCCCGTACGGCTCGTGTGAGAACCATCTCCGCTGCTGTGTGCTGGGAATGCCTCAAGCAACCGATTTACCAGAGTTGCATGTTTATTAGCCAATATTAGGTCAAGGTTCTCCTGTGGCATGATGTTTTGTAATTTGCCTTTATAGCGTGGATCCAGGATGCTGGCCAACCAGTAGTCGTCATCGTTCATCATTTTGGCAATGCGGGGGTCCCTTTTTAGGATCCGCAAGGCATAATCTGACATGTGGGCCAATGTTCCCGGTGTCAATGATGCACTGCGAGTGCTGGGTGGAGGAGCACTTTCTGGCAAATCCACATCCCTCCAGTCACGCACAAACCCTGTACCAGACCTTGCCACGCCAACATTTTCACTTGCCCCACGAGATGCATCCTCCTCCCCTAAGTAATCATCCCCATCATCCTCCTCCTCCTCCTCTTCTTCCTCCACCTCGTCCAGGAGAGGTCCCTGAGCAGACAATGGCTGAATGTCATCAAGGATTCCCTCCTCCTCTTCCTCCTCATCAACATTGGCTGCAGACGCCTGCTCCTTAAGGTGCGTCAAAGTTTGCATGAGCAGACGCATAAGTGGGATGCTCATGCTTAGGATGGCGTCGTCTGCGCTTACCAGCCGTGTGCATTCCTCAAAACACTGAAGGACTTTACAAAGGTCTTTCAGCTTCGACCACTGCATGCCTGTCAACTCCATGTCTGCTCTCAAAGTGCCTGGCCGTGTATCCTCCCACAAATGCATTATGGCCTGCCTCTGCTCGCACAGCCGCTCCACCATGTGCAGGGTGGAGTTCCACCTTGTTGCAATGTCGATAATGAGGCGGTGGTTGAGAAGGTGGAGCAATCGCTGCAGCTTCTGCATACGAACGGAGTGTACAGGCGACCGGCGGATGTGCGCGCACAGTCTTCGCACCTTCTGGAGCAGGGCTGTTAACTCCGGATAATTTTTGAGGAAGCACTGCACCACCAGGTTCAAGTTGTGAGCCAAGCAAGGTATGTGGCTGAGTTTTGAAAGGGCTATGGCTGCCACAAAATTACGGCCGTTATCACTAACTACCTTGCCTGCCTCAAGATGTACACTGCCCAGCCATGACTCAGTTTGTCGCTTCAAGTACTCGGCCAGCACCTCGGCGGTGTGTCTGTCGCCCAAACACATCATCTGCAACACAGCCTGCTGACGCTTTCCACTAGCTGCTCGATAGGGGGACACATCGTGTGCAACAGTGGCAGCTGCAGATGGAGTGCTCGTACGACTGCGCTCTGTGGACGAGCTTTCGCTTCTGGAGGAGGAGGAGGACGAGGAGGGTCGAACGCCTACAGCCAACTGTTTCCTATACCGTGGGCTAGGCAGCACTGTCCCACCACCGCTGTCCCCTGTGGACCCTGCATTCACCACATTAACCCAGTGCGCCCTGGCCCTGGCCATGCCGACTGGACCATGCATCAGTTGTGAGGTGCACCTTTCCGCTCACTGACTGCTTGAGTGCATGGACAATGCGGTCTTTCACATGATGGTGGAGGGCTGGGATAGCTTTGCGAGAGAAGAAGTGGCGACTGGGTAGGTCATAGCGTGGTACTGCATAGGCCATGAGTTCGCGGAAAGCTGTGCTTTCCACCAACCGAAAGGGCATCATCTCAAACGAGATTAGTTTGGCAATGTGGGCGTTCAAACCCAGTGTACGCGGATGAGAGACCGAGTACTTTCTTGACCTACTCATAGTGTCTGGGAGGGTGAGCTGGACTTGAGAGCTGCATATGGTGGAAGTAGCGGTGGACAGGGCGGACTGAGAGAGGGTTGATGATGGTGATGGAGTTGGTGTTCTTTCTGATGGCCTAGAATCAGTCTTTCGTTGATATAACAGTGGGATTCCCTGACTGCTGTGGTCTTGCAACGACACCTCAACATTTGCTGCTGTGCTAACCGGTGGGCTTACAGTGGGGGAAACAATGTAGCGTTGCTGACTACCTTCGTTGTGATCAGTTGCACATGTGGCACTTGAGGTTTGGTGTTGTGTCCACGCTTGCAAGTGCATGCTGGTTAAATGTCTAAGCATGCAACTGGTATTCAAATTTTTCAGATTTTTCCCTCGGCTAAAGGTCTTTGCGCACTTCTTACAGATAACCTTGGCCTGATCATGAGGATTTTGTTCAAAAAAGTGCCACACTGCACTCTTCCTACTTTGGCAGACATTTTGCGGCCTAGCACTCTGTGATCTTTTGACCCTCTGGACAAGCTGTCCAGCAACTCTTTTGATGTTTGGAACCTGTCTTTGGAGTGCTCCGGGCCTGCCAGATAACAGCTGTTGCGATGTCGATGTCTGCTGTGGATGCTCCTCATCTGAGCTATTGGAAACAGCACCCTCTTCCCCCAATGGATGCCAATCTGGGTCAACAACTGGGTCATCCATCACCTCCTCTTCTATGTCATGTGCACCTTTCTCTGTGTCACCGTGTATGGTGGTATAGTGTGCGGGAAGGGGCACCTGAGTCTCATCAGGGTCAAAATCTGGCTCTGTACACTGCGAGGACAATGTAGTGCTCTGAGTGAATGTACCAGCAGAATCATCCATCAGCGGCTGTGCATCAGTGCACTCCATGTCAGATTCATCTTGGCCTGGGTAATTCACCATTTGTCTTGATAATCCAGGCATGGTATGTGAAAACAGCTCCATGGAGTAATCAGTAGTATGGCCTGCGTCATCCTTCAATCTTGGTTGGGGTGAAGGACACAAGGAAAGGTGTGGTTCATGAACATGAGCCTCCAATGACGACTCAGTGCTTTTACTTTTTACAACTGAAGAAGAGGAGGCGATAGAGCTGGAGGCTGAGTCAGCAATGTAAGACAAAACTTTTTCCTGATGCTCTGCCTTTAAAAGCGGTTTGCCAACTCCTAGAAAACTAAGCGTTCGAGGCCTTATGTAGCCAGACGATGACGCAGGGTCAGCACCTCCTGCATTCGGTCCTATTTTGCTCTTGCCACTACCATCAGATCCACCACCAACACCATCATTACCAGCTGCCAACCCCCGCCCAATTCCACGGCCTCTTCCACCAGCCTTCCTCATTTTTGGTAGAAATGTAGACAAAATCCAACAAACTATATAGTAATGTAAAACAAGATACAAGGTGTCTATAGGACAGGGGAGATTTAGAATTTCTGCACACACTTGTGGACAGTGGACACTTTTGGATTGTGTGAGGCCCACTGATATCTGAGCGCTATGTGACAGGCTCGATGGCACAGCTGCCTGTGACCAAAGTGACGAGAGGATAATGGAGATTTTGAATCTCTGCGCACACTTTTGGACACTGGACACTTGTGGATTGTGTGAGGCCCACTGATATCTGAGCGCTATGTGACAGGCTCGATGGCACAGCTGCCTGTGACCAAAGTGACGAGAGGATAATGGAGATTTTGAATCTCTGCGCACACTTTTGGACACTGGACACTTGTGGATTGTGTGAGGCCCACTGATATCTGAGCGCTATGTGACACGCTCGATGGCACAGCTGCCTGTGACCAAAGTGACGAGAGGATAATGGAGATTTTGAATCTCTGTGCACACTTTTGGACACTGGACACTTGTGGATTGTGTGAGGCCCACTGATATCTGAGCGCTATGTGACAGGCTCGATGGCACAGCTGCCTGTGACCAAAGTGACGAGAGGATAATGGAGATTTTGAATCTCTGCGCACACTTTTGGACACTGGACACTTGTGGATTGTGTGCGGCCCACTGATATCTGAGCGCTATGTGACACGCTCGATGGCACAGCTGCCTGTGACCAAAGTGACGAGAGGATAATGGAGATTTTGAATCTCTGCGCACACTTTTGGACACTGGACACTTGTGGATTGTGTGAGGCCCACTGATATCTGAGCGCTATGTGACACGCTCGATGGCACAGCTGCCTGTGACCAAAGTGACGAGAGGATAATGGAGATTTTGAATCTCTGCGCACACTTTTGGACACTGGACACTTGTGGATTGTGTGAGGCCCACTGATATCTGAGCGCTATGTGACACGCTCGATGGCACAGCTGCCTGTGACCAAAGTGACGAGAGGATAATGGAGATTTTGAATCTCTGCGCACACTTTTGGACACTGGACACTTGTGGATTGTGTGAGGCCCACTGATATCTGAGCGCTATGTGACACGCTCGATGGCACAGCTGCCTGTGACCAAAGTGACGAGAGGATAATGGAGATTTTGAATCTCTGCGCACACTTTTGGACACTGGACACTTGTGGATTGTGTGAGGCCCACTGATATCTGAGCGCTATGTGACACGCTCGATGGCACAGCTGCCTGTGACCAAAGTGACGAGAGGATAATGGAGATTTTGAATCTCTGCGCACACTTTTGGACACTGGACACTTGTGGATTGTGTGAGGCCCACTGATATCTGAGCGCTATGTGACACGCTCGATGGCACAGCTGCCTGTGACCAAAGTGACGAGAGGATAATGGAGATTTTGAATCTCTGCGCACACTTTTGGACACTGGACACTTGTGGATTGTGTGAGGCCCACTGATATCTGAGCGCTATGTGACACGCTCGATGGCACAGCTGCCTGTGACCAAAGTGACGAGAGGATAATGGAGATTTTGAATCTCTGCGCACACTTTTGGACACTGGACACTTGTGGATTGTGTGAGGCCCACTGATATCTGAGCGCTATGTGACAAGCTCGATGGCACAGCTGCCTGTGACCAAAGTGATGAGAGGATAATGGAGACTTTGAATCTCTGCGCACACTTTTGGACACTGGACACTTGTGGATTGTGTGAGGCCCACTGATATCTGAGCGCTATGTGACAAGCTCAATGGCACAGCTGCCTGTGACCAAAGTGACAAGAGGATAATGGAGATTTTGAATCTCTGCGCACACTTTTGGACACTGGACACTTGTGGATTGTGTGAGGCCCACTGATATCTGAGCGCTATGTGACAGGCTCGATGGCACAGCTGTGACAAAAGTGACTAGAGGATAAGGGAGATTGGATTGCTTTTAAAAAAGCAGTTTGCGGAGCAATGGGTAAACAGCAATGCCAGCGTGTCAGGAAGCCTTAAAAGGCAGCCCAACAACCAACACCACTGATACACCACAATATAGCCTCCCCTTGCACTGCACACACAGTGACTTGTGTGTTGTGCAGGCCAAATCGCTAGCAGCAGAAGCAGTTTTTTTGTCTTCTTCCCTGCCTAACGCTCTCCCTACAGAATCAGCAGCAACCTCTCCCTATACTAAGATCGGCAGAAGTAAGATGGCGGTCGGCGTGCACGCCCTTTTATACCCCCTGTGACGCCCACCAAAGCAAGCCAATCACTTGCATGCCCTTCTGAAAGATGGTGGTGACCCGTGCCTAGGTCATCACGTTGCCCACAGTGTCCGTGGATCCTGATTGGCTGAAAAAGAGCGCAAAACAAACTTTTGAAACGCGTAAGTCGCCGACCTCGTGGCCGACCTCATCCTAGGGTCGGGTTTCGTTTCTTGAAACCCGACTTTGCCAAAAGTCGGCGACTTTTGAATTTTTTCGACCCGTTTCGCTCAACTCTAGTCAGCAGTACTGATCAATACACATATTCAAGCTTCCATCACAAGGCCACCTACCTTGGGATACATAACGGTCATTCATCATCCTATACCCATTACCACAATGGATATGCCTGTAGACCCATCCTGGGACACCCACACAGCACCCCCTAGTGGACACAGTGGTCACTACACCACATACCTCCCCCTTCTGTTCAAACTTGTGGGGTTGAACACATGACATCACCCAGGGATCTCGAGACCGGGCACCCATGTCACCTTGCCCTACAAGTCGAGAGGACCATCTCCGTCTGTTTCGGTAGTCATACTGCATCATATTTACGTTAGGCCTCCCCCACCCCAAGCAGTCAGTATCTCGGCCTTGGGCTTTGGCCTTCCCATCAACATCCGTCAGCGTGACAAGACACTCTTTAGTCTCCACCTGTCTGCAGTGCGCTCCATCACCCGACCTTTCTCTCACTGGCCGGCTCTCTCGGTTCGTACGATCATGAGTCCCACTTCCAGTTGGGCTAACTGGCTGGTCGGAGTCTGACCCTCTGTCGCTACGTCCACCACAGGGTCTCGTGCCTACGCTACTAAGATTAGAACTGCCACTTGCGGACTCTCGAAGTTCTTGCCTTCGACTACCTGTCCTTTAATTTTTTGGAGGATCCCTTCGGCTCCTTACACCTTGGGTTGGAGGTGGATGCCACCTGACGTTCTGTATCTGCTTATTCAACTGCAGTCGGTCCTGTCTTAGCTGCTCTATGTCCTTCAGGTACGCTACCCGATATTCCAGGAGCATGCGAAGCTTCCCAATGCTTTCCATTGAGCCAACCACAATGACTGGAACCATGTCATCTTCAACAGCAACTTGGATTTCCCCAGCAGGTGGGATCCTCACTCTCTTCACACTGGATCGATTTACCATCTCCTGCATCACCTTTCCAAGTCTGCCAATGACTTTCCCCACCAGATTTCTGGGTACCGGAAGTATGTCTTCCACAAAGCCCAGCCGACTTTGAGCATCCCTCGCAAGCTCCAGACGTCGAGCGGCTTTCCTATTACGCACCACGAGCATCTGTTCATGCGGAAACATTGTAGGTGCATCTCCTTAAGGACAGCCACCCTTCTCTTTGTGTCTTCTGTTTCTGCCAGTATCACCAACTGGTCTGTCTCTGGTGCCCAGTTCACACTATAGGCCTTTACTGCCTTTTTAAAGGTCTCATGAACACCCTCGCTGGCACATGCTTCTCGCATGTCTTCGGGTACCTCCATCACGCACTTGAAGGTTGTGAACTTGCTCCCATCCTGGACAGACGGCTCTGGGCTCCCCACGAACACTTCCCTTAATACAATTGTCCGGACTAGGGGAATATCTTGTTCAGCTTTCCGCTCCAAATATTCAGGAGATTTTACCTCTTTGAGACCCCTTGCCAAGATGGGCTTTGGCAGTTCTGCCTTGCTGTCAGTCGGGCACGACTGCTGTAAGCCTTCGTCCATCAACTTCTCCTGCAGAAGACCTCCTACAGTTTGCTTGAGCACTCTCACATCTTCTCTGAGGGTCTCATTCCCACCTTGTCAGGTGACCTCTGAGCTCCAACACCTCTCTCTCCAGCTCATCCACTCTGCGCTCGGCCATTTGTCTCAGTGCCTTTACTGTCAAGAGCTCAGACTCTAGGTGGCGCAGCCGCTCCACCTGCGCAGAGTTGGCGACTTCCATATTCGCCACCTTCAGACACTCCCTCGCCAGCTGTTGACACATCTCTTCGCGCCCTTGCTCCAAGTCTCGTAGGTGCGCTTCTACCTGGTGACAACTGTCAACTTGTTCTTTCCACATGTATACTTCCTTAGTCAGGTTGTCAACTTGACCCTTTAGCTGTCGGGTGAGAGTGGTCAAATTAGAGTCACTACTCCTCCTGTCATCCAAGAACAGCAAGCCCCCATTCACACAGGTGTTGGAACCTTTTTCTGGAGGTCCCCCGTCTCCCACGGTCACTTCTACCTCTGACCTGTCCACTTTAGGAGGCGTCACCATCTCAATGTCTGCTAGCCCAACAGTAGAAAGGTCTCGATCCCCCTGCTGTAGAGGAACTCCCCTCTCCCACAAACCAGAGAACAGTCTAGAGTCCCAGCCTATAACCACTGCACACGACAGATTCAGGACTATCGCGACATCCTGTCCCGCAATGTCCCAGCCTGTCTCAAAGACTACCCTGGCCACTGGACAATCCTTAGTGCCCCCGTGGTTGCACGTGATCCCAACCTTTCTGCCGGGTATCTCAGGAGCAACCCTCAGTAGCAGTGGCGGATCTTAATAGGGGCGGATGGGGCGTTCGCCCCGGGCCCAAGGTTTTTTGAGGGCCCAGGGACCAATCCGGAGCCGCCGCAACGCAATTTTGGCTTCCCCCAATAGTCGCGTGTCGCGGCAATTGTCGGCGGCTGAGCTGCGCTGAATGGCTGGCTCAGTCACCTGATCCTCCTCCCCTCTCTCCGCAGCGTCCGCGCTCATTCCGGCCAGCAACTGGCATCACGTGGCTGCATCAGAGTGACGCTGGCCACTCACACTCTGGCAGCGGCTCCTCTGTTCCCTCCCCTTCGTTGGTGTCCATAGATACAGCGGGGCCCGGCAACTGACAGCCCAGCCGACGCCGTGTATCACAGGAGGAAGAAGAACTCTCTGGTGCCTGGTGGACAGTGTTGCAGCAGGCAGCAGCAGCACTGCCTGTTCCTCACCTCTCCGAACGTGGGGGTAAGTCGCAGCAGGGTGGGGCGGAGGTATGTCATGACTGACTCATGTGGATGTGGGGAAAAACACTCTTTGTTATACATGAATTTTAGCCCTATGTTGATTGCTCATTAAATATTATAAACTGAATGTACATTTCCTGCCTATTGATGATTACCGTCTAAGAGTACACCGCATAACATCTGGGCCTCCGTCCTTGATCGCCGGCACACGTGTTTTAGCCCTTAGTTGCCTACCACATCTTTCTCTCACCTCCTTTATGTGGATGTGGGGGGCATGGGGGGGGCGGACAGGAGGGGCCTTGGTCAAGAGGGGTGCCGGGTGCCCAGACTTTAGGAACAGCCTCGGACCAGTGAGCAGTGCACTGCACGCCTTATGTAACGTAACCCATTCAGGTCCTCACATCACTTCCCCTATGGCCAGGTTCACGTTGGGCGATTTTGTGCGTATTGGCTGTAGGCCTACAGCTTATGTGAAACGTCTTTTTAGGCCATGTCCACACGTGGCGGAATGGTGGCGGGTTTTCCGTACGGACCCGCAGCAAACCAAGTGCTACGGTCCGTACGGCTGTCAATTCCCGCACGCAGCGCTCAGCTAGCTGTATTTATGCATGATGGTTTCAAACTGCACAGGTGACAGATCCTTTTCAAAACTTAAACGAATTAAAAATGAGTTGAGGAGTCAAATGGGACAAGACAGACTCAATCATCTCTCTTTAATGAGCATTGAACAAGAGCTTTTGAAGAGTCTAGACCTCTCAGAAATCATCAACGACTTTAGCACCAAAAAATCTCGCCGAAAAAGTCTGTGAGCAGTTTATGATCTTCAGTGTCAAAAAAAATCTGAGTTTCTAGTCCATTAAGAAATTGTTGCCTGTGCTCATTGCAGTTTTCCTGTTAGGCTACCACCCACACAGATATACATCTGTATAGATAAATAATTATGTTGAATTATTGTTTAATATTATGTTTACATGTTCTTATTTGCACTTACATGTGGTACGGTGAATGTAGCCTTATGTTTACCTTGTATGAAGAATTACAGGCCAGTATATACCACATTATATATTTTGACTGTTGATTTTGAGGAATATTTAATATTATTTATATTGTTTGACCATACAATACAATTTCTTGTGAGAAAAAAGTAATTTTTCTTTGTTTTTATGGTCTAATAAATGTTACAATTTGTATACCTAAACATCAGCATATGCAGTGTTTTTGTGAGAAGAGTTACAAAATGTTTTCCTGGGAAGGGGGGTACTGGGGCCCAGGTTTTATGAACAGCCCCGGGCCCATGGTCCACTTAATCAGCCACTGCTCAGTAGAGTCACCAGGCTCTCAGGGTCGACCAGACCAACCACGTCTTCATTATTTACCTGGAGGCCACACCCCCGTAGCATTGTGCTGGCTGGGTAGTTCACCAGGCAGATTGGACAGACATAGGACATTTGCCCCTGGCAACAGTTCGTCTGTACCACCCCTTTCATGTTGGGATGCTCCTCCCTTTTGGGACACTATCCCCTTTTTGGTCTCCACCTCCCACTGGGACTCCACCCCTTTTTGGGTTACCACCCCAATTTGGGTCACCGCTCCCTTTTGGGACTCCACCCCTTTTGGGCTATCACCCCGATTTGGGTCACCGCCCCTTTTGGGACTCCACCCCCTTCTGGGCTATCACCCCGATTTGGGCCACCGCCCCCTTTCAGGATTTCCCCATGTCTGTTTTGCAGAACTTCTTATGCCACAGTTCACACAGTACAGTTTATGTCTTTTTGGGCTGGTACTGGCCCTTTAAGCATGACACCACACCAGTTCCTTCTGGCGCTGCCACAGCTCCTGCTGTCAGAAATCACCGACACCACCGGTTGCTGTTCACACACAGCGGCTGGTGTCCTCTTCGTAACCCCGCCGAGTTACAGGAAACCGCTTGTCCCCTTCGTAACCCCGCCGAGTTACAGGAAGCCGCTTGTCCCCTTCTTGATTCCCACTGAGCCACCGCAGGCTGAGTTGAGAAAAGAATAAAAAAAAAAAACACACAAAAAAACTCACATGTCCTGTCTGTGTGCTACTCAGGACGCTCCTGTCTCCACCTGAGACCGTCCAACACACAGGGCACACCGGGTGCGATTCAGGGAGCGACCCTCTTCCCAGGGTCTCCCCACACACCGGCCTCACCAGGTCCAGGGGCTCGGCGGGACATCTGTCACCGCCTGAGACTGCCCAACACTCGCGCCTCACCAGGTCCAAGGTCACACCACGTGCTCCTGGGATCCGACTCTTCTCCCAGCACTGACCCTCCAGGACCTTTCCTCACTGAACCCTCCAGGTACACCGTCTTACTCACTGACCCAGGTCAGTACCACACGAACTCCAGTCCGTTGCCTGTGTCGGCCACACAGGTCCTCGTGTACCTCTTATCTTCAGAGGCACCCTAGCACAATTCACAGTCTCTTTCTCACTGACCTCGGTCAGTATTACTCACGATTTTCCAGACCGTCTGCTCACCTGGCTCAGAGCCACCCGTACGGCAACATGTGATTCTTGGAACCACTGCCCGCAGTCTGTCACCAATTGTAGGGATTTAACTCGCTCAGGAGCCACGGGAGTCAATCAAGAGGCATGTTCCTTTTAAAAGTTCACAGGGTTTATTGCTTCATAACCCATAAAGCAGCACACAACACAAGGAATAGCCTTTAGCTCAGGCGAAAGAACACATAAATGTCCATCATTTCAGGCTCAGTCCTGGAGCCTCAGCAAAACACAGGAGGCTTATCCGTCCTCACATGCAGCCAATATCCACAGGCCTCACCGGTTCAGCAGCCTCAGCACGTGGTCTTCAGGAAGGTAGCACACCTTCCTCCACATAGGCCTGCCGGAACCTTCCACATGGCCCAATCAGATCCATGTGCTCGATCTCATGTGACCAGACCTCAGGTACCTTATATGGTCCATAACCACACCCACAGGTGATCACATGGCTATGACCTCACTAAAAGTCCTATTACACACAGCCACACACAGGCTTCCCTGACACATTGTAACGGAAATGTCAGCAGTACCTCTGCTGATCAATACACATATTCAAGCTTCCATCACAAGGCCACCTACCTTGGGATACGTACCGGTCATTCAGCATCCTATACCCATTACCACAATAGATATGCCTGTAGGCCCGTCCTGGGACACCCACACAGGGCCCCCTAGGGGACATAGTGGTCTGTACACCACAACACTCAAATCAATTTTTTCTCTCACAAACAGACAGGTCCCCTCTTACAAAGTATCAGTTTCAAACAATTTTTAAGCATTGTCTAGAAAAATCAGGAGCTAATCTGAGGGAATATGGGACACATTCTTTCTGAGTCGGTGCAGCCACTGAAGCAGCTAAGGCAGGAGTTTCGGAGGTTGAAGTGCAAAGAATGGGTCATTGGAAATCTGCATGTTTCGCCAGATATATAAGACCTGATGTGCTCAATTAACACACATTATCTTTTACAGGCGATCGTAAGCCCGCAGTCTATGTTCTAGGACATTCATATGTGTTAGGGCTGGCGGAACACACCAAGTAATAAAGATGATGGTAAGGTGCGTTTGCAGCCCGGGGTCCACTGTGCAGAGGTGGTAAGCTGCTGCTAGGTAATGGCGGAGGTTATACGGCATACAATAAAACACATGCGGGTTAGCATCACCCGGTGTGTACAGACGTGTTTTCTGTTACCTCAAAGAACTGTGGTGCCGCACAAAGTAAATGCCGAAGCCTGTTTAGCTCACAGGACTCGGCCAGATGAGCACTAGAGTACGGATACAGGGCTCTGTCCCAAGGACACAGGATTAGAGTTCTTCTAGTCCACTAGCGCTCGGCGCCGCTGCCGAGGTGCCAGCACGGGGCAATAACCCCAGATAGGCATGCAGGTGTGCACAGACGGTAGCCGCCACCTGCCGTGGTATGATAGTGCCCTGCTTAGGGCAACACCATGGGACGCTAGTGTGTGCTGGATATCAGGAGCACAGTGGCGTGAGCATAGCCACCCATTGGCGCTGACTCTAACTCAGAATCCCTAACCAACATGCGTATCAAAGGAGGGGGAGTTTTAATGAGTCAGTCACCAGATACATGCATTCATCATCATACACACAAATGAGCATAAGAGTCTATACTAGCGCATGGCCAAGCGGCCATGCGACTCTTTTATAGCAGCGTCCTTCCAGGACCTTCCCAGTAGTGGACCAATGAGAGCAGGAGCGGGACCTGCGCATGTGACCTCCGACCTCCAATGAGGGGTCGTCCCACGGGCATGCTCAGCAGGCAAAACACAGGACTTAGTCTCTGGAGCGTCTGCTTGCTGCTGACTCAAGCATGGTCTTACTGCAGAGACTGAAGGAGCAATCAGATGCCTAGCATTAGCCTGGGCAAGATGCCTGGTCCGACGCTTCTGCTGAGCAGGAATGTCTGAAGCCGCAGAGGAATGGGAGACCGCAGAGGACATGGCTTGAGATTCCCCCTGTGCAGTAGGGGAAACTCGACGCCTAACACATATGTCTATTGGGCGGCTAAAAGGGCCGAGCTGCGACCGGGAGGAAAAAGTTTTGGCTTCTCGGGGCTAGAGGTCACCTGGAGAAGTATCAGAGGGCTCCATTGGCAACAGATTTTCACGGAATTTGTCAACATTGCTAAGATGGCCAAGGGGCCAGTGATATTGGTGTTACATGCTGGTGGCAATGATTTGGTCAAACGAAAAAGTGCTGAGCTCTATACAGTTATGTCAACAGACAGAGCATTTCACATGTGTGTGGTCGGAGATAGTGCCACAAACTGTTTGGCACAGAGCAAGGGATGCAAAAGCCATTGAGAGATCAAGAAGAAAAATCAATGCACAGATGGCGAAAATTGTAAAAGGCAGATATGGCATTGTGGTTAGCCACCACCAACTGCAAGGAGATAACTCTGCACTATTAAAATCTGATGGAATTCACCTCAACGACATTGGGCTTGACATATTTTTGTCCGGCTTACAGGACAGCGTGGAACAGGCCCTGATGCTGATGGCTGGGGGTTGGAGTCCTGTGTAGGTCATACACATGATCCTCCGTGACGGAAGTGTAGAGCGGGACAAAGGTTCGTAACCGCTCATTTGCCGGCTTGCTTGTCACTCGCGGACAGGGCCTGCGGCGATGAGCCCATTGTGAAATGTAATTGCCTTTCTCTGCGTATGGAATTAATAAACTGTGACTGACCTGTTTCAACCCATCTAGGCCTGTATATGTTTCATTGGGGGATTGGCGGCAAGCAGGGAAGGCACTGTTTAAGACACAAGGTATCCACAGTCTGGCAGTCACAGTACTGAATAAGGAATGTGCCTCTGACTGCAGATCCCACTATAAACAAAGCTAGAGGAATGCTGCTCAGTACCCAATTCCCCCCTCCCAACTAATCCCAGGTGATTTACTAATGGGGACGCCCAGCTGACCAATGGTGGTAAAGAGGAAGGGATGTCCGGCCACACCTACATGGGTTAAATTTGGGGCCAGGGGTCAGTGCTTTCTCTTTTTCCCCCCAGCTGACCCCTGGAAGCTATTGACCCACCCTCCCTCCCTTTTACATCGATGTTTTGTGCTGCTAAGAAAAACATTACTAATTAATATATTAAAAAAAGTTCCTGTTATTAAGTCACAGCGGAAGTGTAGAGAGGGGCAAAGGTTCGTAACCTCTCATTGGCCGGCTTGCTTGTCACTCGCGGACAGGGCCTGCGGCGATGAACCCATTGTGAAAGTAATTGCCTTTCTCTGCATATGGAATTAATAAACTGTGACCGACCTGTTTCAACCCATCTAGGCCTGTATGTGTTTCATTGGGGGACTGGCGGGAAGGAGGGAAGGCACTGTTTAAGACACACGGTATCTGCAGTCTTGCCTTGTTTTTGGTACATTTTTTGCCATGGCTTTACACACAGTTTTTGCATGCATTTTTGAACAGCAATGAATGCTTTTTGAGCTAGCGATATTTAAAAAAAAGTTTTGTGATGTAATTTTCTGGTTGAACACCTTTTTCACTCTGATCCAATGGCATCAGGGTAAAGGGATTAGGGCTTGGTGTCTGCAGCTGCCAATCCCATTCACATATTGTCACCAGCCTATGTAGGATTGTAGGATCCTTAACAGAATGAACCTACATAGGCTATAATCAAACAGCAACTGTTACATTTTACAAAAAATGGGAAAAAAATTGTTTCTTCTCCCAGCTAATTTTCATAACCAGCAGAGGGATGCTCATTCAAACTCACCTGTGACAAGTAACAGATGTGGGAAATTTGAAAATCATACCTGAATCCAGATAAAAAGGGGAGAAATTGAATCAATCTTTGCATTGGGTATCTGTGTGTGCCACACTAAGCATGGAGAACACAAACAGAAGAAAATTGTCTGAGGACTTGAGAGCCAAAATTGTTGAAAAATATCAACAATCTCAAGGTTACAAGTCCATCTCAAAAGATCTTGATGTTCCTTTGTCCACGGTGCACAACATAATCAAGAAGTTTATAAACCATAGCACTGCAGCTAATCTCCCTGGACTTGGAACGGCAGAGAAAAATTGATGATAGGTTACAATGCAGGATTGTGCGGATGGTGGATAAGCAGCCCCAATGAAGTTCCAAAGAAATTCAAGCTCTCCTGCAGGTGCAGGGTGCATCCGTGTCAGCATGAATCATCTGTCGACACTTGAAAAAAGTGAAACGCTATGGCAGGAGATCCAGAAGGACCCCACTGCTGACACACAGACAAAAAAAAGCTAGACTGCAGTTTGTCAAAATGTACATGAGTAAGCTAAAATCCTTTTGGGAAAGCGTCTTGTGGACAGATGAGACCAAGATAGCGATTTTTGGTAAAGCACATCATTTTATTGTTTACCAAAAACAGAGTGAGGCCTACATAAAAATGAACACAGTCAAATATGGTGGAGATTCAAAGATGTTTTGGAGTTTTTTGTCTTTGGCACTGGGTGCCTTTAGGCGTACTTCACACGAAACGAGATCGCTAGCGAGATCGCTGATGCGTCACCGATTTTGTGACGCAACAGCGACCTCGCCAATGATCACGTTACATGTGACACTTAGCAGGGACCAGGCCCCCGCTGCGATGTCGCTGATCATGCTCGAATGTCCTGGGCCATTTTTTGATCGCTGGTGTCCTGCTGGCCAGCATGGATCGCTGTGTTTGACACCGACGAGCGACCTCGTTAGCGACTAAGAAATCATGGACGCAGGCGGGAGCCGTCAGAATCGCTGCTGTGTGACAAGGTCCCAATAACCGCCGAGATTGTTGCTGCGTTGCTGAGTAGATCTGGCTGTTTGACAGCTTACTAGCGATCATTTAGTGACACACCAGCGATCCTTACCAGGTCGTATGATGTTGGGATTGCTGGTGCGTTGCTTAGTGTAACAGTACCCTTACTGTGTGCAAAGCATTATGAAATCTGAAGACTACTAAAGTATTTTGGGTCACAAAGTAGTGTCCAGTGTCAGAAAGCTGGGTTTGCATCTTAGGTCATAGGTCTTCCAGCAGGACAATGACCCCAAATGAACGCTGGAGAGTTTTGAAGTGGCCAGAAATTAGTCCAGATCTAAATCCCATTGTAAACCAGTGGAAATATATTAGAATTTCTCTTGGGAGAAGGCACCCTTCAAATATGAGAGAACTGGAGTAGTTTGCAAAAGAAGAGTGGTCCAAAATTCCAGGTGAAGGGTGTAAGAAGCTTCTTGATTGTTATAGGAAGCAATTCATTACAGTTATTCATTCCAAAGGATGAGGAACCAAATATTAAGTTCAGGATGTTAACCATTTTGTCCTCCCATTTTTGGGGTTTTGCATAAAATTATTTCTAATTTGCCCTTTTTTCTCTGCTTTTTTGTGCTGTTCCAACACACAAAGGGAATAACCATTTGTAGAACAAAACATGTGAAATTACAATAATTTCCAGGGAGAAATACTTAATTTTCTGGAACAATTCAAGGGGTGCCAACTGTCAAGAAGTATATACAGTATATACATACAGTACACAGTCATGACCGAAAGTGTATATAAAATTAAGTAGAGAGGAGAGGGTCAGGGAGCTATGAGTTTCTTGAATTTGCGGATAGTGCAGTTTAAGCCACACTACTGCTACTTCTAAAAATTAAGACACGCAATACATGGTGTACTGTATCAAATGTCTTTCATGAAATGTACTGTATATTGGCTGCACTATCTGCAAATTGAAGAAACGCATTGTTAGGGCCTGCGGAACGCACCTATTAATATAAAGCTGACGCTAGATGCGTTCGCAGCCCGGGATCCACCGTGCAGAGGTGATAAACTGCTGCTAGTAATGGAGGATGTGATATGGCGGTATACTAAAGGAACACACGGGGTTAACGTCACCCTGTGTGTACCGAGGCTGACTCTGTTACCTCACAGAGCCACACGGCCGCCAAACATAAATGCCCTGGCCTGTTATGCTCACAGAACACGACAGAGTGAACACTAGTGTATAGTCACAGGACTCTACCCCTGAGACACTGGGTCAGAGTCCCTCTAGACACACTAGTGCTCGGCACTGGAACTGCAGTGCCAGGAGGAAATAATTAAATAGAAAAGCGTACTATGTGCTCACAGCGCCGCTCCGGCGAACGCCACTAACCACCTGGACTAGGGAGGAAAGCGCTAAACTTGCGCACGGCGCTGCACAGGCGGTGACTGTGAGTTGCCTGGGTACTATAGTGCCCTGCAGTGGGCGACACCATCGGACGCTAGTGTGTGCAGAGTCTCTGGAGCACAGTGGCGTGAGCCCAGCCACCCTTTGGCGCTGACTCTTATTCTGAATCCCTATAACAACAAACACAACCAAGGGTAGGGGTTTCCAATGAGTCAGTCACCAGATACATGCATCCATCATCATACACACCATGAGTATTAGGGTCTATTCTAGCACATGCCCGTGCGCGTCCTTCTGGGACCTTCCCAGTAGTGGACCAATCAGAGCAGGAACGGGACCTGCGCATGTGACCTCCGACCTCCAATGAGAGGTCGTCCCACGGGCATGCTCAGTAGGCAAAATACAGGACTTAATCCCTGGAGCGTCTGCTTGCTGCTGATTCAAGCATGGTGGTACAGCAGAGCCTGAAGGAGCAACCATACGCCTAGCATTAGCCTGGGCAAGATGCCTGGACCGACACCTCTGCTGAGCAGGAATCTCTGCGGCCGCAGAGGAATGGGAGAACACAGAGGACATGGCTTGAGATCCCACCTGTGCAGTAGGGGAAGCTCGATGCCTAACATTACCCCCCCTCTTAGGCCCCCTCCCCCCTGAACCTCGCTACGCTCAAAGGCCGCGATGAGTAGTGGAGCGCGGATGTTCTACACTGGCTCACAGGTCTGATCCTCTGGACCATGACCCCTCCAATCCACCAGATAATACGTTTTTCCACATAACACCTTGCAGCCCACAATGGCTTTCACCTCAAACTCATCCGAGAACAAGCTTGATGTCCCAGCAGATGACTTGGAGAACTGGGACATGTGAACAGGCTTAAGGAGAGAAACGTAGAAGGTATCAGTGATACCCAGGCGTGGGGGAACGGCCAGCTGGTAGACTACAGGGTTGACCTGTTTGAGCACCTTGAAAGGACCAATGTAGCGAGGTGCGAACTTAGTAGACTCGACCGGCAGCCTGATGTTACGGGCGGAGAGCCACACTAAGTCGCCAGGAGAGAAGGTCGGAGTGGGGCGCCGGTGTGCATTGGCGGAGGCCCTCATTCTCTCCTTGGAGGCCCGGATGGCATCCTGAGTGCTGTCCCAAATGTCATGTGCCTCCACCGCCCAGTCTGCCACCCTAGAATCGGTGGAAGACACGGGCATGGGAGCAGGGATGCGAGGATGCTGGCCGTAATTGAGGAGGAGTGGGGTCTGACTGGTGGAATCGGCCACAGCGCAGTTCAACGCAAACTCCGCCCATGGTAGCAGGGATGCCCAGTCATCCTGCCTTGCCGAGACAAAGTGTCATAGGTATGTGACCATGGTCTGGTTGGCCCTCTCTACCAACCTATTCATCTTTGGATGATAGGCCGAGGAGAGATTCAGCTCATTGCTGAGGAGACTACAGAGTTCTCTCCAGAACCGAGACACAAACTGGGATCCCCGGTCACTGACTACCTTATCCGGCAAAGCATGAAGGCAAAAGACATGTTTAATAAACAGCGCTGCCAGACCCCCTGCAGAAGGTAACCTCGTGAGAGGCACCAGATGCCCCATTTTGGAAAAATGGTCCGTGACAACCCAGATAACCATGCTGCCCCTGGACTTGGGCAGACCCACCATGATGTCCATGCCGAGCATCTCCCAGGGCCTGTCCGCCACCGGCAGGGGGTGAAGTAGCCCAGTGGGTCGTTGCCAGAGAGACGTGTTCTGGGTGCAGGAGACGCACACCCGAATGTAGTCTCTGACGTTCCGGGCCATATGCGGCCACGAGTACGTTCTCACCAGGAGCTCAGTTGTCTGCTTTGTCCTGAAGTGTCCACCCACCCTGGTGAATGAGTCCAAGAGAGGACCTGCGGTCGCAGACAGGCAGGGACAAAAGTCTTGCCCGGAGGTACAGACTCAAGGGCGACCGGAGCCACGGTCCTCAGGCTCTCAGACTGGACTATCAGCCGAGGCTCCTCCTCCTCCGATGACACTACGGAGTGGGAGAGAGCATCGGCCCGGATGTTCTCCCTGGAGAGAAAATATAGGGTGAAGTGGAACCGGGAGAAAAACAAGGACCATCTGGCCTGGAGAGAATTTAGCTGCTGGGCTGTTTGCAGATAAACCAAGTTCTTGTGGTCGGTGAACACCTGGAAAGGGTGGCGAACCCCCTCCAGGAGGTGTCTCCACTCTGAAATGGCAAACTTCATCGCTAGCAACTCCCTGTCCCCGATGGAATAATTCCTCTCCGCCGGTGTGAAGGTCTTGGAGAAGAAGAAGCATGGGTGCTTCCGACCTTGTGCGTCCTTCTGGAACAGGACCACTCCAGCACCGAAGGAAGAGGCATCCACCTCCAGAATGAAGGGTTTATCTACATCGGGGCGATGTAGAATGGGAGCACTAGCGAAATGGGACTTAATAGAGGAGAAAGCCTTGGAGACCGGTTCCGACCACAACTTGGGGTTGGCACCCTTCTTGGTGAGGGCCACAAAGGGGGCTACCAAAGTTGAGAAGTGGGGGATGAATTGGCGACAGCAGATTATGAACCCAATAAAGCGCTGCACCGCTTTGAGAAAATGGGGTTCCTGTCAATCCATCACCACCTGTAGCTTGGCAGGATCCATAGCCAATCCCTTGGTGGAGATGATATAGCCCAGGAAAGGCAAGGACTCCTGCTCAAACACACACTTCTCCAACTTGGCATAGAGGGAATTTGCCCGCAGGAGGTCGAAAACTTTGCAAAAATCTCTCCGCTGGGAGTCAATATCTGGAGAGTAGACGGCCGGAGCATTACAGAGCCCGAAGGGCATCACCAGGTATTCATAGTGCCCGTCCCTGGTGCGAATCAGGTTGTAAGCCCCCCGCAGATCAAGTTTTGTAAACACTCTTGCTCCCCGTAGCCTGTTAAACAGCTCCGATATCAGGGGCAGAGGATACTTATTCTTAACGATAATGGCGTTAAGACCCCTGTATTCGAAGCAGGGACGTATGTTGTGAGTTCATTTTTCCCTTCACCGTTGAGGTCTGATGAACTCCCTCCTCTGGTGAAGGAAGGTAGTGAGGCTGATTACCAAACACCTGGGCAGCTAGATGATGACTGGGTGGCTGGAATTGAGGACTGGATATAAGGCAGCCGACGCCCTTCTGCCTTGCTGGTGATCCTGCTGAATTCTTGGAGACCAGTCTGATTCCTGCGTCTCAAAGCTAAGTTTTTCTGCTCTGCTTTGTACACTTCAGTTTTGTTTTTGTTTTGCCTTGTTTTTTGGGAGTTCTGCCATCCCCGGCCGGGGGTGAGCTGAATTCCATTTTTGTCTCTGATCTGTTGATCTTTTCCTCTGTCTTCAGAATTTACCTGTGTGCTGATATAGTCTTTTGAAGCCTAGCGACTTCAGGGCCTGTTTTTCCTATCAGTCGGTTGGCACATTTTGGATAGGGTTTTTGCGGATGGCAGACAGCGGCTTTCCTATCCTGTCCTATTTAGTTAGCTTGGGCCCCATCATTTGCTCAACCTATCTTTCTATCTGTGTTAGTGTTTTCATCTTGCTTCACCGTCATTATATGTTGGGGGCTGCCTATTGCTTTGGGGTCTGCTCTGGGGCAGTTTAGTTTTTCCCCTTTCTGTCTTTAGGCTATGTAGTTCTCCGGCTGTGATCAAGGGGTCTAGGGCACCGTAAGTACCCCTCATGGCTACTGCTAGTTGTTGTGGATAGGTTCAGGGGTCTGCAATCCGATAGCTGCCAACCTCTCTGGTTTTTCTGGACTTAGCTAGTATTTTGTTTTTTCCTCCTTCGGTGACTCATTCATAACAGAATCACCAGCCATACCGCAGATCCTAGGGTACTCAATAGCAGGAGAGAATTGTAAAAAAAAAAATAAGTGTGTCAGAATTTTTTGTTTTTTTTGCATATTTTTTCCTCTATATCTCTGAGGCCGTAGGGGGAAATTTTCTCTCAATGAAGATGAAGCAATTGTCTGATCGTGTGGAGCAGCTCGCTGCTGAAGTGCAGGGAATTTCCGCCTATCTTGCTCATTCACATGCTGCTGAACCAAAGATTCCTACTCCTGATGTGTTTTTTGGGGATCGGTCTAAATTCTTGAATTTCAAGAATAATTGTAAATTATTTTTTGCCTTGAAGCCTAACTCGTCGGGAAACTCCGCGCAGCAGGTTAAAATTGTCATCTCTTTGCTGCGCGGCGATCCCCAGGATTGGGCGTTTTCTTTGAAACCTGATGATCCTATTCTGAATAATGTGAATGCATTTTTTCAAGCCTTGGGGTTGTTGTATGATGAACCTAATGCTATTGATCAGGCTGAAAAGACCCTGTTGGCATTAAGCCAGGGTCGGGATTCGGCAGAGTTGTACTGTCAAAAATTCCGAAAGTGGGCGGTCCTTACTACCTGGAATGATTGTGCCTTGGCAGCCCTCTTTCGGAAGGGTTTGTCAGAAACTGTAAAAGATACTATGGTGGGATTTCCTGTTCCCTCTGGTCTTGACGATTCTATGTCATTAGCCATTCAGGTGGATCGGCGTTTACGTGAACGCAAAACTACACGAGAGATCTTGCCACCTGTTGAACAAATGTCTGAACCTATGCAATGTGATAGAGTTTTGTCTAGGGCGCAACGTCAGGAGTTCAGAAGGCGTAATAAGCTGTGTTTTTTTTGTGGAGATGCCTCGCATATTATTTCGGTCTGCCCTAAACGAGAGAAACGTTGTGCACACACGTTTTCTGTGGGTGGTGTTCAACCTAAGTTTCTTCTGGCAATTACTCTGATCTGCTCCCTGTCCACATTTTCCGCTAAGGCTTTTGTGGATTCGGGAGCAGCTCTGAACCTGATGGACTTGGATTTTGCTAAACGTTGTGGATTTCCTATGACACCTCTGCAGACGCCTATCCCTTTGAGGGGTATTGATGCTACTCCTTTGGCAAAGAATAAACCTCAGTTTTGGACCCAGGTGGTAATGCGGGTCGCCCCAGACCATCAAGAAAATTGTAGATTTTTGGTGTTGCATAATTTGCATGATACCATTGTTCTGGGGTTTCCCTGGTTGCAAATCCATAATCCAGTTCTGGATTGGAAATCTTTGTCTGTGGTGAGTTGGGGTTGTCGGTGTGCCCTTAGTGATGCTCCTGTTTTCCCCACCTCTCCCCAGTCGCATGATGTTCCTGACTATTTGGCTGACTTTTATGATGTATTTAGTGAGAATGAGTCTGCGTTTTTGCCTCCTCATAGGAGTTATGACTGTGCAATTGAGCTGAACCCGGGGTGTAAATTCCCCAAGGGTCGGCTTTTCAATTTATCTGTACCAGAGCACGAGGCTATGCGATCCTATATTAAGGAGTCGTTGGAGAAGGGTCATATTAGACCATCCTCTTCACCCTTAGGAGCTGGGTTTTTTTTCGTGGCTGAAAAGGATGGTTCATTAAGGCCTTGTATTGACTATCGTGCCCTCAACAAAATTACTGTTAAATATTAGTATCTGTTACCCCTGATTTCTGATCTATTCTCCAGAGTTAAAGGTGCTTGCTGGTTTACCAAGCTTGACCTCAGGGGGGCGTATAATCTTATTCGCATTAAGCATGGGGATGAATGGAAGATGGCGTTTAATACTCCGGAGGGACATTTTGAGTACCTGGTGATGCCTTTTGGGCTCACTAATGCCCCTTCTGTCTTCCAGTGCTTCATGAACGATATATTCCGAGACTTTGTGGATAAATTTTTGATTATCTATCTGGATGATATTTTGATCTTCTCCAAGAATTGGGACTTTCATGTGGAACATGTTCGGACTGTGTTCCGGATTTTGAGGGAAAATTCCCTGTATGTCAAGGGATCGAAATGCCTTTTTGGGGTACAGAGGATTTCATTTTTGGGATTTATTTTGTCTCCGTCAACTATTGAAATGGACCCGGCCAAGGTACAGGCCATTTATGATTGGGTTCAGCCCACCTCTTTGAAGGCCCTCCAGAAGTTTTTGGGTTTTCCTAATTTTTATCGGAAATTTATAGCTAATTTTTCTGGTATTGCCAAGCCATTGACTGATTTGACTAGGAAGGGTGCTGATGTGTTGAATTGGTCTCCGGAGGCTGTTTCTTCCTTTCAGGAGATAAAGCGAAGATTCACTTCTGCTCCGGTTTTGCGGCAACCTGATGTCTCACTCCCGTTTCAGGTGGAGGTGGACGCTTCTGAGATTGGTGCAGGAGCGGTGTTGTCCCAAAAAGATCCTGTGACATATAAAATGAATCCTTGTGCTTTCTTTTCCCGAAAGTTCTCCCCATCCGAACGTAACTATGATGTGGGGAATCGGGAACTGTTGGCCATGAAATGGGCATTTGAGAAGTGGAGACATTGGTTGGAGGGAGCCAAACACCAAGTCGTGGTCCTTACTGACCACAAGAATTTGATTTACCTGGAGTCGGCCAAGCGCTTGAATCCTAGACAGGCTAGGTGGGCCTTGTTTTTCACACGTTTTGATTTTGTGGTCTCTTTTCTTCCAGGCACTAAGAATGTCAAGGCAGACGCCCTCTCTAGGAGTTTCCTTGCTGATTCTCCTGTTGTGACTAAGCCTGCTACCATCTTAGGCGAGGGGGTAGTTCTTTCTGCCATCTCGCCCGATTTGAGACGTGCTCTGGAAGAGTTTCAGGAGGACAAACCTGAGCGTTGTCCCAGTGGATAGTTGTATGTTCCTGACCACTGGAGGAAGAGAGTGATGTCTGAAGTTCTTTGCTCTGCATTGGCTGGTCATCCAGGTATTTTTGGTACTAGAGATCTGGTGAGTCAGTCTTTTTGGTGGCCCGCCTTGTCTCATGATGTCAGGAATTTTGTGCAGTCCTGTGGGACTTGCTCCCGGTCTAAACCTTGTTCTCGCTCTAGTGGCTTGTTGATGCCTTTGCCGGTGCCCAGGAGGCCATGGACCCATATTTCAATGGATTTTATCTCTGATATGCCTGTCTCTCAGAGAATTACTGTTATTTGGTTGATTTGTGATAGATTCTCTAAGATGGTCCATCTTGTACCACTCCCTAAGTTGCCATCCTCCTCAGAGTTGGTGCCCTTGTTTTTGCAACAGGTGGTTCGCTTGCACGGGATTCCTGAGAACATTGTATCTGACAGAGGAGTTCAGTTTGTGTCTAGATTTTGGAGGACTTTCTGTTCCAAGCTGGGAATTCAGTTGTCCTTCTCCTCTGCGTTTCACCCTCAGACCAATGGGCAGACGGAGAGAACAAACCAGACTTTGGAGTCGTATTTGAGATGTTTTATTTCTGCCGATCAGGATGATTGGGTTTCATTTATGCCCTTGGCCGAATTTGCTTTTAATAATAGAGCTAGTTCTGCCACTTTGATGTCACCTTTTTTTGTAACTTTGGGTTTCACCCTCGATTTTCTTCAGGGCAGGTGGAGCCTTCTGCCTGCCCAGGTGTTGACACTGTGGTGGAGAGAATGCACCAGATCTGGGACCAAGTAGTGGATAAGTTGTCTCTCTCCCAGGAAAAGGCCCAGCGGTTTTCCAACCGGCGTAGGACCGTTGGTCCCCAGTTTAAGGTGGGTGATATGGTTTGGTTGTCATCAAAAAATATCGCTATGAAGGTGGCTTCTCCTAAGTTTAAGCCTAGATTTATTGGACCTTACAAGATTTTGGAGATTATTAATCCGGTCTCTTTTCGGTTGGCTCTTCCTGTCACATTTAAAATTCATAATGTGTTTCATAAGTCCTTGTTGAAGAGGTTTGTTGAACCAGTAGTTCCTGTGGTGGCACCTTCTGACCCTGTATTGGTTGAAGGTAACATGGAATATGAGGTAGAGAAGATACTGGATTCCCGTCTGGCTAGACGGAGACTCCAGTATTTGGTTAAGTGGAAGGGTTATGGTCAGGAGGATAATTCCTGGGTATCTGCCTCTGATATTCATGCCGAAAGATTGGTGCGTGCCTTTCATCGGGCTCAACCGGATCGCCCTGGTGGCATGGATGAGGGTTCGGTGACCCCTCCTCAAGGGGGTGGTACTGTTGTGAGTTCATTTTTCCCTTCACCGTTGAGGTCTGATGAACTCCCTCCTCTGGTGAAGGAAGGTAGTGAGGCTGATTAACAAACACCTGGGCAGCTAGATGATGACTGGGTGGCTGGAATTGAGGACTGGATATAAGGCAGCCGACGCCCTTCTGCCTTGCTGGTGATCCTGCTGGATTCTTGGTGACCAGTCTGATTCCTGCGTCTCAAAGCTAAGTTTTTCTGCTCTGCTTTGTACACTTCAGTTTTGTTTTTGTTTTGCCTTGTTTTTTGGGAGTTCTGCCATCCCCGGCCGGGGGTGAGCTGAATTCCATTTTTGTCTCTGATCTGTTGATCTTTTGCTCTGTCTTCAGAATTTACCTGAGTGCTGAGATAGTCTTTTGAAGCCTAGCGACTTCAGGACCTGCTTTTCCTATCAGTCGGTTGGCACATTTTGGATAGGGTGGTCTATCTGGATGACATCCTCATCTTCTCTCCAGATTTGGCCTCTCACCGGAGAGACGTCTGCAGGGTCTTCGACCGCTTGCGGGCGAATTCCCTCTTTGCCAAGTTGGAGAAGTGCCAGTTTGGCAGGATCCATAGCCAACCCCTGGGCCGAGATGATATAGCCCAGGAAAGGCAAAGACTCTTGCTCAAATTGCAGGCGGTAATGGACTGGCAGGAGCCTCACTCTCTTAAAGCGGTGCAGCGCTTTTTGGGGTTCGTTAATTACTACTGCCAGTTCATCCCACACTTCTCCACACTGGTGGCTCCTCTGGTCGCCCTCAACAAAAAGGGAGCCAATCCTAAGGTTTGGTCAGAACAGGTCTCCGCGTCCTTCTTGTCACTTAAGACCCATTTTGCCGGCGCTCCTATCCTTCATCGTCCCGATGTGGATAAACCCTTTATCCTAGAGGTAGATGCCTCATCCTTTGGTGCAGGAGCAGTTCTTTTCCAGAAGGATACTCAAGGTCAGAAGCATCCCTGCTTCTTTTTCTCCAAGTCCTTCTCACCGGCGGAGAGAAACTACTCCATCAGGGACAGGGAGCTGCTGGCAATGAAGATGGCCTTTTCCGAGTGGAGACATCTCCTGGAGGCAGCCCGGTTCCCCTTTCAGGTGTACACCAACCATAGAAACCTGGTGTACTTACAAACAGCCCAGCGGCTGAACTCTCACAAAGCCAGGTGGTCACTTTTCTTCTCCCGCTTCCGCTTCACCCTGCATCTGTCCGGTGAGAAGAATGTTTGGGCTGATGCCCTCTCTCGCTCGGTGGTGTCAGGGGAGGAGGAGGCTGAGCCTCAGCTAATTGTCCCCTCTGAGAGTCTGAGGACCGTGGCCCCGGTAGCTCTTGAGTCAGTGCCGCCGGGTAACACCTTTGTTCCTCCTCGCCTGCGGCCAGAGGTCCTCTCGTGGGCTCACGCGTCCAGGGTGGGTGGTCACTTTGGAACTAGGTGGACCACGGAACTCTTGGCAAGGACTTATTGCTGGCCGCACATGGCTCGGGACACGAGGGAATACATTCAGGCATTTGTTTCCTGTGCTGGGAACAGGCCCTCTAGGCAGAGGCCGGCTGGGTTACTTTACCCATTGCCAGTGGCAGACAGACCCAGGGAGATGGTCAGCATGGATTTTGTGGTTGGCCTGCCCAAATCCAGTGGCAGCACAGTCATCTGGGTGGTCACCAATCATTTTTCTAAAATGGTGCATCTGGTGCCACTCGCGCAGCTGCCTTCTGCCCGAGGTCTCGCCGCGTTGTTCATAAAGCACGTATTTCGTTTGCACGGTATGCCAGACAAGATAGTTAGTGACCGGGGTCCCCAATTTGCTACTCGGTTTTGGAGGGAGCTCTGCAGTCTGCTCAGCATTGAGCTAAATTTGTCCTCTGCCTATCATCCTGAGACGAACAAGTTGGTTGAGAGAGCTAACCAAACTCTGGTCACATACCTGCGATATTTTGTCTCGGCCAGGCAGGATGACTGGGCATCCTTACTACCGTGGGCGGAATTTGCGCTGAACAACGCAGTAGCTGATTCCACTGGTCAGACCCCATACCTCCTTAATTACGGCCAGCATCCGCACGTCCCCGTCCCGATGCCAGTGTCTTCCACTGATTCCAGGTGGACTGGGAGGGTCATGGTCCTGAGACTTGGACCTGGGAGCCAGTGGAGAATATCCATGCCCCCCTCCTTATCGTGGCATTTGAGCGCAGCGAGGCTCAGAGGGGGGCCCAAGGAGGGGGGGTAATGTTAGGCGTTGGGGTCTGGGTGCTGCACAGTGGGAATCCCAAGCCTTGCCATTGGCGGTCTCCCATTCCCCTCCGGCTGCAGTGGAGCCTGCTCAGCAGACTCCACGATCCCGGCGTTCTGCCCACACCAGCACTGTGGGTTCAGTTGCTGCTGCCACCTCTGGTCCAGTTAGGGTAATGCAACCTGTCCAGCAGCAAAAGACTCCAGAGTCTATGTCCTTCCTTCGGTCCACTGAGCATGCTCATGAGATGATCTCCCTTTGGGGATCGGGAGTCACATGCTCAGGTCCTTCTCCAGTTCTGATTGATCCACCTGGAGGATCAGGAGGGTCCTGGAAGGGCACGGCTATAAAAGGCTCGCATAGCCGCCCCGCCATGCGCTATGATAGACTCTGAGGCTAATGTATTTAGTGTATGTATGATGATGGATTTATGAGCCTGATGACTGACGCATTATAATTCCCCCCTCCTTGGATATTACGTGTCATGATCCAGGACTGGATTTCGCTTTGACCCGTCCTGGTTAGACTATGGGTTAATTGTGCTGCCTCTCTCTGGCAGCAGGAGGCTATATAGTGCTCACTGGACCTGGGTCCGGTGTCAGTTATACTCCTGCCCTCGGCTGAGTTAAGTGACCTCTTGTATACGTGTGCCTTGTGCCTGATATCTTGCTTGCTTGTTCGGTTGTGATCTGGTTCTGTCCCTGTTACGAGTTCTGCCTGACCCTCTTGTACTGCGCTACCTCTCGTGTATGACTCTCTGCTTGTGACCCGACTTCTCTCTGCTTGTCCCCTTGGTACCACGTCGCCCTCTTGTGTATGACCTTTGGCTCTGTCTGACTACCCGTCTGTTTGTCGCTCCTGTGCCTCGTTTGCCAGTACTGCTGTGACCACTGTTTTGCCTGACTCTGAGTTGTTGTATGGTGTCCTGTCCTATCTGAATACAGGATGCTAAGCCCCGCCCCCTTGCAGTCACATGACCATAGGTCCCGTGCAGACTATTCAGTTTCAGTGTCCGCAGGTCCTATGCTTCTTTACCTTCCAGCGCTGACTGGACCCTGACACTATTAGCCTGAAGCACGCTTTGTCACCTCTGCTGCCCTGCTCCACAGGTAACTCTTAGCACTGCTTCTGTTCTCAGGACACGCGCACTGGCTCTATGAGCAAGTGCAGTGCGGTGTCTCTGACATTACGCATGAGTTAGGGTTAGGAATTAGAGTCAGCACATTAGCTCTAACACTGCATAGCACCACAGTGTTGATCCACATCTACCGCTAGCGCCTAGGGCGTCGGCCAGTATAGGCCTCCTTGGCCACTGCTACCGCAGCATCCGCTACAGTAGTGCCGTGCACCATGTGTGCGTTTTGACAGCACCGTTGTTTGGCTGGTTAGTGGCGTCCATTAGGGCGTACACTGCACACGTTGCAAGCAGTGGCTCACACCACTGTGACCTGTGACACTAACAGGTTGCGGTTCTTCGCCGGCTGGTATGTGTTACGTGAAGTAATGGATCTCGTGCCTGCTAGCACTGGCTCAGTGGTTACCCACTGGTGTCCGGCTTTCCTCCTACACGCCTTTCCCTCATTGTTCAGCAGCAGTTGGTCACTGCATGGTGGGCCCGGGCTGCGAAGGCACCTCTTCTATTATTTCATCTTTATTTATTGGGTGCGTTCCGCCAGCCCGTAACAGTCGGTGAGACAAGATGAACCACAAACACAGACAGAAAAATAGACTGAGCAAATGGTGGGGCCTAATCTGTCTAGATAGGACAGGACAGAAAAGACACTGTCTGCAATCACGCAAAAACCCTGAAAAATCCAACACATCTGATAAACAAAAAACTGTACGACCTCACCCCACTATATCAGCACTGTGGTGTAAGCAGGGAGCAAAGCAAAGAGATACCAATATAACAGGGGACTGAACAAACAGACACAAGCTGCAACAAATGGAGTGGGGCCCAGCGCTGCCCCCAGCAGGGAGTACGCTGAACCCTAGCAGCAAAGCAGAAAGCAAACAAAAGTACAACCAAACGTCAAAGGATTCGCAAAAGAATCATTTAACTGAACATGCAGATCAGGCAGGAGACGGAGAAACTCCAAAAGCACAAGGAGAAAAAATCACCAGCAACCACCAAGGGCAGTCTGCTCAATTATATGCTCCCAGCCAGAAATCCCAGGTTCCCACTTATCATCGTCAGGTGGGGAACTTCCATCAATCTGGCCAGCTCCACTACTCCCAGTAACCACCAGAGGGAGCAGGGGAAGCTCCGGCTCAGAAGTCCAAGCCAGGGAATTCACAACAGTACACCACCAGGCCGATCAGGATGGGCTCGATGAAAAGCGCGAATCATCTCTTGGCATGGATGTCAGAAGCAGAGACCCAAGAATTATCCTCCTGGTCATAACCATTCCACTTGACCAAGTACTGAAGTCTCCGTCTAGCCAGACGAGAATCCAAAATCTTCTCTACTTCATACTCCAAATTACCCTTAACCAGTACAGGGTCAGGAGGTGCCGCCATGGGAGCTACTGGCTCCACAATTCTTTTCAACAAGGATTTATGAAAAACGTTATGAATTTTAAACGTAACTGAAAGAGCCAAACGGAAACGTGGTTAAGGATTTCCAAAATCATATAAGGTCCAATAAACCTTGGCTTGAATTTTGGAGATGCAACCTTCATGGGAATATCTTTTGAGGACAAAGAAACCATATCACCCACTTTAAACCAGGGACCAATGGTCCTATGCCGGTTGGAAAACCGTTGGGCCTTTTCCTGAGAGTGGGACAACTTATCCACTACTTGGTCCCAAATCTGCTGCATTCTCTCTACCACAGAATCCACACTTGGGCAGGCAGAAGCCTCCACCTGCCCCAAAGAAAATCGAGGATGAAACCCAAATTTACAAAAGAAAGGAGACATCAAAGTGGCAGAACTAGCCCTATTGTTTAGTGCGAATTCGTTCAAGGGCAAAAATGATACCCAATCATCCTGATCAGCAGCTATGAAACATCTCAAATAGGACTCCAAAGTCTGGTTTGTTCTCTCTGTCTGCCCATTGGTCTGAGGATGAAATGCAGAGGAAAAGGACAACTGAATTTCCAGTCTGGAACAAAAAGCTTTCCAAAATCTGGAAACAAACTGGACTCCTCTGTCCGACACTATGTTCTCAGGAATCCCGTGCAGACGGATCACTTGTTGTAAAAACAAGGGCACCAACTCAGAAGAAGATGGCAACTTTGGGAGTGGTACAAGATGGACCATCTTAGAGAATCTATCACAGATCACCCAAATCACAGTCATTCTCTGAGAGACAGGAAGATCAGAGATAAAATCCATTGAAATATGGGTCCATGGCCTCCTGGGCACCGGCAGGGGCATCAAGAAACCACTAGCACAAGAACAGGGCTTAGATCGAGAACAAGTCACACAGGACTGCACAAAATTCCTGACATCACGAGACAAGGCCGGCCACCAAAAAGATCGACTCACCAGATCTCTGGTACCAAAGATACCTGGATGACCAGCCAACGTAGAGCAATGAATTTCAGACATCACTCTTTTCCTCCACTGGTCAGGGACATACAATTTCCCCATAGGGCATCGTTCAGGTTTGTCCTCCTGAAATTCCTCCAGGGCACGTCTCAAATCGGGAGAAATGACGGAAAGAACTACACCCTCATTTAGAATGGTAGTAGGCTCAGTCACATCAAGAGAATCCGCAAAGAAACTCCTAGAAAGGGCATCCGCATTAACATTCTTAGTGCCCGGAAGAAAAGTGACCACAAAATTAAAACGCGTGAAAAACAAGGCCAACCTAGCCTGTCTAGGATTCAAGTGTTTGGCTGATTCAAGATAAATCAAATTCTTGTGATCGGTGAGGACCCCAATTTGATGTCTGGCTCCCTCCAGCCAATGTCTCCACTCTTCAAATGACCACTTCATGGCCAACAATTCCCGATTCCCCATGTCATAGTTACGTTCATATGGAGAAAATTTTCGAGAAAAGAAGGCACAGGGATTCATCTTGGAGGTTACCGGATCTCTTTGAGACAAGACGGCTCCTGCACCAATCTCAGAAGCATCCATCTCCACCTGAAATGGCAGAATTGAATCTCTGCTTAAGCTCCTGAAATGCCGAGACTGCCTCTGGAGACCAATTCACCACATCAGCGCTCTTTTTGGTCAAATCCGTCAGAGGTTTAACAATACCAGATAATTTACTTATAAATTTACGGTAAAAATTAGCAAAACCCAAAAACTTCTGAAGAGCCTTCAGAGAAGTGGGCTGAACCCAATCATAAATGGCCTGTACCTTGGCCAGGTCCATTTGAATAGCAGACAGGGACAAAATTAATCCCAATTAATCCTCTGTACACCAAAAAGACATTTCGATCCCTTAACATATAGAGTATTTTCCCTCAAAATCCGGAACACAGTCTGGGATTCTCATGTGGAACATGTCCGATCACTGGAAAAAATCAAAATATCATCCCGGAAAATATCATTCATAAAAGATTGAAAGACAGAAGGGGCATTAATGAGTCCAAAAGTCATCACCAGGTACTAAAAATGTATTAACCCCTTCACTACCAAGGGTGTTTGCACGTTAACTCCCGGACCAATTTTTACAATTCTGACCACTGTCCCTTTATGTGGTCATACCTCTGAAACGCTTCCATGGATCCCGGTGATTCTGACACTGTTTTCTCGTGACATATTGTACTTCATGTTAGTGGTAAAATTTCATTCAAATAACTTGCGTTTATTTGTGAAAAAAATGGAAATTTGGCGAAAATTTTGAAAATTTCGCAAATTTCCAACTTTGAATTTTTATGCCCTTAAATCACAGAGATACAGCACACAAAAAACTTAATAAATAACATTTCCCACATGTTTACTTTACATCAGCACAATTTTGGAACCAAAATCTTTTTTTGTTAGGAAGTTATAAGGGTTAAAAATTGACCAGCGATTTCTCATTTTTGCAAGACCATTTAATTTTTAGGGACCACATCACATTTGAAGCCACTTTGAGGGGTCTATATGATAGAAAATACCCAAAAGTGACACCATTCTAAAAACTGCACCCCTTAAGGTGCTCAAAACCACATTCAAGAAGTTTATTAACCCTTTAGGTGCGTCACAGGAATGTTTTGAATATTTAAAAAAAAATGAACATTTAACTTTTTTTCACAAAAACAATACTTCAGGTTCAATTTTTTTTATTTTACCAAGGGTAACAGGAGAAATTGGACTGCAAAAGTTAATGTGCAATTTGTCTTGAGTACGCTGATACCTGATATGTGGGGGGGAATCACGGTTTCGGCGCATGGCAGACCTCAGTAGGGAAGGAGCGCCGTTTGACTTTTTCAATGCAAAATTGGCTGGAATTCAGATCGGACGCCATGTCGCGTTTGGAGAGTCCCTGATGTACCTAAACAGTGGAAACCCCCCCAAGTGACCCCATTTTGGAAACTAGACCCCCCCAAGTAACTTATCTAGATATGTGGTGTGAACTTTGAACCCACAAGGGCTTCACAGAAGTTTATAACTTTTAATTAAAAAATCATATTTTTTCCACAAGAATGATCTTTTCACCCCCAATTTTTATTTTTCCAAGGGTAACAGGACCCTAAAAGTTATTGTGCAATTTGTCCTGAGTACGCTGATACCCCATATGTGGGTGTAAATGACTATTTGGGCGCATGGCAGAGCTCGGAAGGGAAGCAGCACCATTTGACGTTTTTGGCTGGAATTGAGATCGGACACCATGTTGCGTTTGGAAAGCCCCTGATGTACCAAAACAGTAGAAACCCCCCACAAATGACACCATCTTGGAAACTAGACCCCCCAAGGAACTTATCTAGATGTGTGGTGAGCACTTTGAACCCCCCAGTGCTTCACAGAAGTTTATAACGCCTGGGCGTGAAAATAAAGAAATCATATTTTTTCCACAAACATCATCTTTTAGTCCCCATTTTTTTTATTTTCCAAAGGATAACAGGAGAAATTGGACCCCAAAAGTTGTTGTCCAATTTGTCCTGAGTACGCTGACACCCCATATGTGGGAGAAAACTACTGTATGGGGACACGTCGGGGCTCGGAAGGGAAGTAGTGACGTTTTGGAATGCAGACTTTGATGGCATGGTCTGCGGGTGTCATGTTGCCTTTGGAGAGCCCCTAATGTACCTAAACAGTGGAAACCCCCCACAAATGACACCATTTTGGAAACTAGACCCCCTAATGAACTTATCTAGATGTGTGGCGAGCACTTTGAACCCCCCAGTGCTTCACAGAAGTTTATAACGACCGGGCGTGAAAATAAAAATATCGTATTTTTTCCACAAACATCATCTTTTAGTCCCCATTTTTTTATTTTCCCAAGGGTAACAGGAGAAATTGGACCCCAAAAGTTGTTGTCCAATTTGTCCTGAGTACGCTGATACCTCATATGTGGGAGAAAACTACTGTATGGGCACACGTCAGGGCTCGGAAGGGAAGTAGTGATGTTTTGGAATGCAGACTTTGATGGATTGGTCTGCGGGTGTAATGTGCGTTTGGAGAGCCCCTGATGTACCTAAACTATTGAAACTCCCCACAAGTGACCCCATTTTGGAAACTAGACCCCCCACGGAACTTATCTAGATGTGTGGTGAGCACTTTGAACCCCCAAGTGCTTCACAGAAGTTTATAACGCCTGGGCGTGAAAATAAAAAAATCATTTTTTTTCCCCAAAAATGATATTTTTGCCCCCAATTTTTTATTTTCCTAAGGGTAACAGGAGAAATTGGACCCCAAAAGTTGTTTTGTAATTTGTCCTGAGTAGGCTGATACCCCATATGTGAGGGTAAAACACTGTTTGGGCGCATGGCAGAGCTTGGAAGGGAAGGAGCACCATTTGACTTTTTCAACGCAGAATTGGCTGGAATTGAGATCAGACGCCATGTTGCATTTGGAGAGCACCAAATGTGCCCAAACAGTGGAAACCCCCCAATTATAACTCCAACCCTAACCCAACACACCCCTAACCCTAATCTGAGCCCTAACCCTAGCCCTAACCCTAGCCCTAACCCTTGCCCTAACCCTAACCCTAACCCTAGCCCTAACCCTAACCCTAATGGGAAAATGGAAATAAATACATTTTCTTTTAGTTTTATTATTTTTCCCTAACTAAGGGGGTGATAACGGGGGGTTTGATTTACTATTTATGGCGGTTTTTATGTTTGGCGGCTGTCACACGCTAAAAGACGCTTTTTATTGTAAAAATAGTTTTTGCATCACCACATATTGAGAGCTATAATTTTTCCGTATTTTGACCCACCGAGTCATGTGAGGTCTTATTTTTTGCGGGACGAGTTGACGTTTTCATTGGTACCATTTTCGGGCATGTGACATTTTTTAATCGCTTTTTATTCCGATTTTTGTGACGCAGAATGAACAAAAACCAGCATTTCATGAATTTCTTTTGGGGGGTGCGTTTACACCGTTCCGCGTGCGGTAAAATTGATAAAGCGTTTTTATTCTTTGGGTCAGTACAGTTACAGCAATACCTCATTTAGGTCGTTTTTTTATGTTTTGTCGGTTTTTTGCAATGAAAACAATTTTATATAAAAAATAATTATTTTTGTATCGCTTTATTCTGCGAGCTATAACTTTTTTATTTTTTTGCGGATGACACTGTTTGGCGGCTCGTTTTTTGCGGGACAAGATGATGTTTTCAGCGGTACCATGGATATTTATATGCATCTTTTTGATCGCGCGTATTGCACTTTTTGTTCAGTGGTATGATAATAAATCATTATTTTTTGCTTCATTTTTTATTTTTATTTTTTAAGGGGTTCACTAAAGGGGTTAACTAATGGGACAGTTTTATAGGGTGGGGCGCTATGGACGCGGCGATACCAAATATGTGTACTTTTATTGTTTGTTTTTTTTTTATTTTGAAAAAATGGATTTATTGGGGAATATTTTTTTTTTTTACTAATTTATTTAGCGATTTTTTTAAAATTATTTTTAACACTTTTTTTTTTTTACTTTATTACCTTGTCCCAGGTGGGACATCACTGTCCTGTGACAGAATCCGCCGACTTTAGCTAAAGTCGGGTTTCGCCGATCGAAACCCGACCATAGCGTGAGGTCGGCCATGAGGTCGCCGACTTGAGAGCCAAAGTCGCGTTTCCCACAATCCTTCCAGTGCCTATTTTCAGCCCATCATGAAGGACGCACACTGTGGGCAACGCGATTACATCAGCAGCGGACCCCACCATGTTAGAGAAGGGCATGCAAGTGATTGGCTGGCTTTGTGTGGTGTCACAGTGCCTATAAAAGGCCGTGACCGCCGACCACCATCTTACTTCTGCCGATCTTTGCATAGGGGGAGGTTGCTACTGATCGTTCTCAATACGGAGAGTGTTTAGGCAGGGAAAAAGAAAAAAAAATTGCTTGTGCTGCTAGCGAATGTCACTGTAAAACACATCAGTACAGTGTGCAGTGGCAGGGGAGGCTATATTTGGGTGCAGCAGGTCTGTTGGTTATTAGGCTGCCTTATAAGGCTCCCTGATAGCTGCATTGCTGTTTGCACACTGCTGTGCAGAGTGCTTTTTTAAAAGCAAAAATATTTTTATTCCTTTTTTCTGCACAGTTACTAATCCTTCATTTTTTCACACTTTTTTGTGCAGCAGCTCTGTTGGTGATTAGGCTGCCTTATAGGCTCCCTGATAGCTGCATTACTGTTTGCACACTGCTGTGCAGACTGCTTTTTTAAAAGCAAAAATCCTTTTATTCCTTTTTTTCTGCACAGTAGAAACTGAGCGTGCATTTTTTCACACACCGTATAGAGGTGTACGCTCCTCAAACACTACCATGTACCAGCTGGTATCACGGACAAATACATGCTATATGTGTGTGACTCTGTTAAAAAATACACGGAGATTATCATTTTTCCATACATACACCGTATAGAGGTGTCCGTAAACAGTATCGGATATCTGGTGTTCTTATTATTGTCACATCTACACAGAGTCAGCGTGTGTGTGACACTCCATAAATACATATACGGACATTTCCATTTCTTTATACACCGTATTGAGCAGTCCGATTGTCAAACAGTATCGGATATCTGGTGATCTTATTACTGTCACATCTACACAGAGTCAGCGTGTGTGTGTGACACTCCATAAAAACATATACGGACATTTCCATTTCTTTATACATCATATTGAGCAGTCCGATTGTCAAACAGTATCGGATATCTGGTGTTCTTATCACTGTCACATCTACACAGAGTCAGCGTGTGTGTGTGACACTCCATAAAAACATATACGGACATTTCCATTTCTTTATACACCGTATTGAGCAGTCCAATTGTCAAACAGTATCGGATATCTGGTGTTCTTTGTTATGAATGAGTAACCGGAGGAGAAAAAACAAAAACACAAGCTAAGTCCAGAAAACCGGAGAGGTTGGTAGCTAGCAGATTGCAGACCCCTGATCCTATTCACCACAACTGACAGTAGCCGTGAGGGGTTCCTACAGTGCCCTAGACCCCTCGTCACAGCTGGAGAGCTAAATAAGCCTAAAGAAAGAAAGGGGAAATCTAAACTGCCCCAGAGCAGACCCCAAAGCAATAGACAGCCCCCAACATGTATTGTCGGTGAACAACAGATGAAAACACAAACACAGACAGAAAGACAGGCTGAGCAAATGATGGGGCCCAACTAACTAGATAGGAAAGGACAGAAAAGATGCTGGCTGCAATCACGCAAAAAACCCTGCCAAAAATAATGTCCAACACGTCTGATAGAAAAGGCCCTGAAGTCACTAGACTTCAAAATCACTATATCAGCACTCAGGTATATTCTGAAGACAGAGCAAAGAGATCAACTGATCAGAGACAAAAATGGAGTTCAGCCCGTCCCAACCAGGGCAGGCTGAACACAAACACTAAGTAAACAGACAAAATCTCATGGAAAAATAGCAGAGCAAAAACTTAGCTTTTAGTAGACAGGAACTAAACTGGATGCCAGAGCTCAGAGCAGAAAGGATCACCAGCAACCCTGCAGGGCGTCGGCTGCCTTATATCCACTCAGAAATTCCGGATGTCCAATCACACTCCACCTGTTCAGATGACAGGTTCTTCCCATCCAGATCAATTTCACTACCTCCTTTCACCAGCAGAGGGAGTTCATCAGACATCAGAGGTGAAGGAGAAAATGAACTCACAACAGTACCTCCCCCTTGAGGAGGGGTCACCGAACCCTCATCCACACCACCAGGGCGATCAGGATGGACCCGATGAAAAGCACGAACCAATCTTTCGGCATGAATATCGGATGCAGAGACCCAAGAATTATCCTCCTGGTCATAACCCTTCCATTTAACCAAATACTGGAGTCTCCGTCTAGCCAGATGAGAGTCCAGTATCTTCTCAACCTCATATTCCACATTACCTTCAACAAATACAGGGTCAGGAGGTGCCACCACAGGAACTACTGGCTCAACAAACCTCTTTAACAGAGACTTATGAAACACGTTATGGAACTTGAATGTAACAGGAAGAGCCAATCGAAACGAGACTGGATTAAGAATCTCCAAAATCTTGTAGGGTCGGGGCGTGGCCTGAGCTGTGATGGTGTGAGGAAGTGTCTGCTCAGGGCTCCTGCTCAACTACCTATATGAAGCGACTTTGAAGCGACAGGAATCCTCCAATCAAGAATTCATACTCACAACAAGAGTCTAGAAGTCGCCTGGAGCATTTTGATACCAAGAATGTGAAGATTGGACCAAAAATAACAGAACTACAGCTACTGAGGAGGAGCAGTGTTGTTTTCCTGTGCTGAGCAGAGGAGAGGGGCCTGTAGCTGACTCCTGCAGAAGAAGAAAGGAGGTGGAAGAGTTTCACATCTACCGAACAGCTATCATGTTGTATCGGTGATCAGGAGGAGTGGAGGTGACCGGGCTGTTTGTGTGCAGAGACCGGAGGACTGGCGCTTGTCCGTGGGTCCTGTTCAGGCCCGCGTTCTACACTACCCGCTGTTGCCTGCCTGTTGGAGAAGGAAAAGGGCTTCAGGAGAGAAGCATACTGCTGAAAAGTGCAAGCGGCCGGTGTTTGGTAATATTCCTGGACTCTGAGGTGGCTACGGAAGACCAAGGAAGGGGAAGAGCAGGACTTGGAGTGTGACGTTAGCAGCCGCGGCATCCACAGACCCGCCGCGATTTTCGGGGTGTTGTACCACGCCGGTGGACATGATCCCGGGGGGATCCTGCTTAGTAGGATCCGGAGAGATATTCTGAGCAGATCAAGACCGGGCACAAAGAAATCTGCTGAAAATTGGAGGAGTTATTGGCTAAAATCCTTGGCGGGGCAGGAGAAGCAGGAGCAGGCAGATGATTGACAGCTGCTGCCGGTGCGCAGATTCAACGCGGTCTAAGGTTTGTTGTGAGCCCTTGCCGATCCGGATCTCCGAGTCCTTTCTTGAGTGGGCCCCTGGGGAGGAGAAGAGAGGGTACAGGCACTGGATTTGAGTGACTGCCATACTCCCAGATTTGCCGCGATCGCTGTGGTGTTGCATTCCTCTTGCTGGCTTGATCCGTGGGAAATCCCTTTCTTTGGCGCCAAGGAGACTTTAAGGAAGAGGACGGAGTCCTGATATATTGGAATACAAGGAGAACTTTGTAATCCCTGATAAGCAGATATTGGTGGGTCAGGAGAGTGTGGAAGTTGAGCTTTACTGAAAGCAGCTGTTTGATATTTGAGTGGAAGCTGAGCTTTACTGAAAGCGGCTGTTTGATACTTGAATGGAAGCTGAGCTTTACTGAAAGCGGCTGTTTGATATCTGAGTGGGGGCTGAGCTTTACTGAAAGCGGCTGTTTGATACTTGAATGGAAGCTGAGCTTTACTGAAAGCGGCTGTTTGATATCTGAGTGGGGGCTGAGCTTTACTGAAAGCGGCTATTTGATACTTGAGTGGAAGCTGAGCTTTAAATGATCACGGCTGTTTGATAGAGCTTTAAGTGTTCGCGGCTGTCTGATACTTAAAACCATTGAGGAAAAAGAGTGGAAGCTGAGCTTTAAAAATCTGCGGCTGTTTGATACCTAAAGTCAATGAGGATAGAGAGTGGAAGCTGAGTTTTAAACGATAGCGGCTGTTTGATACTTAAGACTGCTGTGGATAGAGAGTGAAGCTGAGCTTTAAAAGATCGCGGCTGTTCGATACTTAAGGCCACTGAGAATAGAGAGTGGAAGCTGAGCTTTAGATGATCGCGGCTGTTTGATACTTAAAGCCACTGAGGATAGAGAGTGGAAGCTGAGCTTTAAATGATCGCGGCTGTTTAATACTTAAGGCTACTGAGGATAGAGAGTGGAAGCTGAGCTTTAAATGATCGCGGCTGTTTGATACTTAAGGCTACTGAGGATAGAGAGTGGAAGCTGAGCTTTAGGTGATTGCGGCTGTTTGATATTTAAAGCTACTGAGGATAGAGAGTGGAAGCTGAGCTTTAAATGATCGTGGCTGTTTGATACTTAGGCTACTGAGGATAGAGAGTGGAAGCTGAGCTTTAGGTGATTGCGGCTGTTTGATATTTAAAGCTACGGAGCTCCTGAACATAACTTATATTTTATTACTTATAATTTGGTACCTGGATAGCAGTACAAATTATATAATTTTTTACTATTAATCACCAGGCTCTAATAACCCAATCGACATTAGATATATATTATATGCTATTCTTAGATGCTTACTTGATTACTGTGGTTGTATATACTATATATTATTTCTATCCTCATAACTAATATTTCAAATCATATACAATAATCTTTGGTTTAGCTGCTTATTAGCAGTATATCCTACACAACTCTATATATAGGCTTTTGTTCTCTTTTCTCTTTTTAGGAAAGATATAGGATATAGAGATCTATAGGAAATCTTTAGTACTATTGTTGATAGGCAACGATACATAAGTCAGGTATTATTCTAACTTAGGCCTTTTTGAGATTATAGAGTTTGTTTTTGTGATATCTCTAACTCCTAACTAATTTAATAGGATAATAATCCCTGTTGCCAATTTGGGTAGACCCTTGAGTGAATTCAGGATTCTAACTATCTGATTCATAGATACTATTAAGGTGATTATTCAATTACAAATAATCAGGAATTAATATTCTGTATATTAAACTGTCTTAATTCATAAGATGACCTCTTCAAACAGAAATCAAAAAGGAAAGCAACCTCCGCATAGGTCTTATAATAAACCCAGGGAAGACTCCCCCAACATATTAAGTCCTATGAAATCAAGGTCTCCATTAAAAAGGGGTCCACAGGCTAGTCAGGTACCTACAGCAGCTCAGAGTAAACCACCAAAAAAGGATATAGAAGGTAAAGGACTAGAGCCTAATCATCCTATTCAGGTGCCCACAATTAAAGAGGTTAACTCTGACGCAATGGATACTTCCAAATCCACAAAAAGAAAAGAACTTGAAAGTTCAACACCAGCCGAATCTGGAAACAACTCAGAATACTCTTCACCTGACGGTAGTCCAACTAGACAACGTACTAAAAAAGATCGACCTTCATCGCCTCAACCTTTAAAACAAGGGCTAGCTCCCACTGATCTAGATATACTTTTAGCCTCTGAAAAGGTAGTGACAGAAGGCTCTATGGCTAGATTTTGTAAAATGCTTGGTGACTCTATGGCTTTGGGATTTGAAGCTCAGAATAAGAAAATGGATGAAGTAAGTGACAAAATCACTAAGAGAATAGAACAGAATGAAAACAGGATCTTAGTTGTTGAAAATAAAACGGATACTTTGCTTAAACAGAATTCTGAATTGAAAATGGAAATACAGACATTGAAAACTAAATTGATGGATGTGGACGATAGGAGTAGGAGGAATAATCTTAAAATAAGAGGTATCCCTGAAAATATCTCACAAGATGAGCTTTCCAACTACACGAAAACTATATTTAAAAAGGCTCTACCTGATCTTCCAGATTTTGAATTCAGGATTGACAGAATCCACCGTATTCCGCGTCCTAGAGGCTTGTCTGTCGATAAGCCGAGGGATACTATCCTCCATATGCATTATTTTGAAACAAAGGAAAAAATTTTACACTATATCAGAGACAAGGGAAACTTTCCAGATCCTTATACCAACATAAGAGTTTTTGGAGATTTCTCCAAGGCAACCATGGAGTTCAGAAAATCTTTTAGAGAAGTAAATACAAAAATAAAGGATCTTGGCATTTCATATAGATGGTTATCCTGCTAAACTTTTGGTGTGGTATAGGGGGAAGACAATCCCTTTTTTTACACCAGAAGAAGCAATGCTTTTCGTCCAATCATTCCAGGATGACATTGGCTGAACTTATTGTCAAGAAGTACCGGGTTTCACTTTCATTATTTGGATTGTTTATAATGCTTAAAAATTAGAAGGATTAATAGAAATATTAGGTGTAAGGGTAGGAATTGAACCACTTTTTTTTCATATAACCCCAAACTAGGTGAGAATCCTTCTAGGTTGGATTCCTCCAGGGGAACTCATACGAGTTTACTTTTTGATTTTTGATTTTTCTTTTGTTTCTCTCTTTTCTTTTTTTTTTTTATTGTTTGTTACACAGACTTACTGAAGTCTTATTTCTATCACTTGGTATTTACAGTGCTGTAGTTAGGAGTCTTATTTGGATTTGTTCCACTTCCTACTTTATTTCACAGCGGCATAAACATGAAGCTTAAAATTTTGTCTTTCAACGTTAGGGGCCTAAATATCCCTTATAAAAGGCATACACTTTGGAGGGAGATAGAATATAGCAAAGCAGACATTGTATGTCTACAAGAAGTCAAGTTTACTAGGGAAAATCATCCGTTCTTTCAAAATAAGAAATTTCCACATATGTTTCAATCCCTGAAAGGGAAAAAGAAGGCCGGGGTCATTACACTTATAAAAAATAATATTCCATTTGAATTAATAGAAGAAATCACAGATCCACAAGGGAGATATCATATCCTCATATGTCAACTCAATCATAAACTTTGCACAATAATTAATGTATACGCTCCAAATAAAAAGACCATTTCATATCTAAATAGATTAATGGAAAAGATCAATAAAGTTATGAAAGGGATGCTTATGTTCGCAGGAGACTTTAATATAGTCCCTGATAGTACAATGGATTCTTCATCGCCAGTACGCCATAAAGCACCTTCTCTTAGTAAATGGTTAATTTCTAATGAACTCTTTGACATTTATCGCTGTCTGAATACTTCTTCGTGTGAATACACGCACTATTCGGACACGCACAAAACATCATCGAGAATAGACCTAATATTGACAGATGTTTTTGCTATTTCTAAATTCAAAAAAATTAATATCTTGGGCAAATCTATATCAGATCATGTCCCTGTGCTGGCGGAGTTTGAATTGGGATTCTATTCAGAAAACATGTTTCTCTGGAAAGCTAACTCCACTTTATTTAAAAATCCCAAATATAAGGAAATAATTTCAAATACAATCTCTAACTATTTTAAAGAAAATGACGTTGGTGATATAAATCCGTTCGTTCTTTGGAACGCTCACAAGGCGGTCCTGAGAGGCCATTTGATTCAACTTTCGTCCAAATCAAAAAGGATAAAAAGACAGACAATCACAAATTTACAGTCTCAGATAAAACTGAAAGAAGAGTTTCAAAACAGTTTGCCGGTTCCATCCTCGAGTGTTCACTCGGAAATACTGAAATTAAGGCAGGAATTAAGAACTGCAATCATTTCGGATTATGATGCAGTTATCAAAAATTCAAAATTTAAATTTTACTTATCTATTAACAAACCAACTGCATATATGATGAAAAGATTCAAACAAGAGAGAAATAATAAGAGAATAGTTAAAATCAAAGACAACAACGGAAATGTTAAGACTCATCCTCGGGATATTGCAAACGCCTTTGCAGAGTTTTTTCAAGGCTTATACAATTTAGCTTTGGACGCTGAAACAGCACAACCAGATGTTAAATTGATAGATACATTCGTAGACAAATTAGATCTCCCCCGAATTGATCCTTTAGAGTTGGAACATATAAATAGACCCATATCAACAGAAGAAATATTTGATGCAATTAATAAACTTAAAGCCCAGAAATCACCGGGGCCTGACGGGATTACCAATGAATATTATAAGACCTTTCAAACTATCCTAGCTCCTTATCTGGAAAACATATTTAACTTGGCTACCTGTCAGGGCTCCTTTCCAAAGGAAATGTTAGAAGCTACGATTGTTATGATACCTAAGGAGAAGGGAGACCCTGACAAGGTTCAGAGCTACAGACCAATTTCACTCATTAATGGGGATGCAAAGCTGTACTCAAAAATATGGGCTGAAAGACTTAAAAAGGTTCTACCTTTTTTAATAAAAGACGATCAAATTGGCTTTGTAGAAGGTCGTCAAGCTGCTGACGGGACTAGAAGGATCATGAATATAATTACCGCTACTAAATTTTCTACAGATCCTTCAGTTCTAGTTACGCTAGACGCTGAAAAAGCCTTTGATAGGCTAGATTGGGCATATCTAAAGAAAGCATTATTGAAATTTGGATTTAATGATCACTTCATTTCTTCTGTTATGGCCTTGTATTCAGAGCTTTGTGCAAAAGTATACACGAATAATCATTTATCAGTCATTTCCTATTTCAAATGGTACAAGGCAGGGGTGTCCCCTTTCTCCACTTTTATTTGTTTTGGCAATAGAACCCCTGGCAGAAAAAATCAGATCTAATCCTATCATCTTTGGCCTTGAAACTCCTCAACGCACATTTAAAATCAGTCTGTTTGCGGACGATATAGTGCTGACACTCTTAAACCCAGAGATTTCTATCACAGCATTGTCGTCAGATTTAAAGCTATTCTCAAATATATCTTATTTTAAAATAAATCATTCAAAATCAAAGATTTTACCCTTTAACTTAAATCCTCAAGAAGTGGAACGTTTAGGAACTCTCTCAAAATTTTCGTGCAAGGAGGAGGAAGTTGGATATTTGGGGATGAAGCTGACAAACAAATTACATTCAACTATCTCAATTAATCTTAACAACTTAATTCACAATGTCACCACAGATTTTGTAAATTTTAAACGTATTGGTTTATCCTTGTTCGGGAAAATATTGGCTGTCAAGTCATTTGTTTTACCTAAGATATTGTATTTGTTTAGGATCCTTCCAGTATATATTCCTTCAGCGCAATTGTCAAAAATTCAAAAATTAATAAACTCCTTTGTTTGGGATGGCAAAAAATCAAGAATTGCGTCGAACATCCTTTATAAAAGTAAAAAAAATGGAGGTCTGGGGCTACCGAATGTAACAGCTTATTACCAAGCCTTACTGATTAAAGCTAGCGTCTATTGGTTTAGTCGTAATACAACACCTGCGTGGATCGCCTTGGAAGAAAGTCAAAGTAACAATGACATATTCCACAATATTTTCTTTGCTAATGTATTGGGTTCCCGACCAAGTTTGCCTTCTCATCCCATATTCCAAGCCATACTCTTGGCTTGGAAAAATTTTATTAGACCAGGGAGAAATTGGAACAAAGTGAGACAAATGTGTAATTTTCCACTAAACTTAATATCTATCTTTTACAAGTGTACTATTCCAGAAATTTGGACTACATGTAATATTAAAAAAATAGGAGATATATACAATAGTACCTTCCTTTCCTTTAGTGAGATTAAAACAAAATTTAATCTTCCCTCCTCAGAATTTCTCTTTTTCACCATTCTAAAAAGCTACATTAACCCTCCGTCAGGCGCAATGTAGATTCTCCTCAGTTCATGCGCAATGTGCCTGACAAGCACAGGTCAGAAAACCACCTATAGTAGCTACATATTTCAATTTCAGGACTATAGAAGTAGTCAGTGACCTTCATAGGAATGTATTAAAAGAGATTACACCAAATCAGATGCAAAAAAAAACATTTATTAACCATAAACTTATTAAAACTAAAAGTACCACTTTTCGGTAGTACTGCCAAATAGGCTCCAGTTATCTTTACTTAACTATTGCTTAAATATAAAATTATGGAAAAAAACTTAAAGGATATTGCACTTAGATGTTACTTAATTATTTTCTACTCATCTTCAGTGGTTTCAATTGCAGCATTAGCAGCACAGGTACACTTAGGCTGTGTGCACACGCTGCTGAAAAGGTGCGGATTCATCCGCGCGGATTTTGTACAATCCGCAGGTGAAACCGCAGGTCAAAAGACCTGCGGTTTTACCTGCGGATTGCTCTGCGGTTTTGCCCTGCGGTTTTTCATCTCCTCAATGGAGGAGATGGCAAACCGCAGGAGAATCCGCAGAAAGAATTGACATGTCAATTCTTTCTGCGGATTGAAAACCGCAGATAATCCGCGCGGAAAATTCCACACCGTCTGCACTGCGGTTTTTGATTCCCATAGGGAATCATTGTACTGTACACCGCAGCAGAAACTGCTGCGGGTCCGCAGCGGCCAAAACCGCTGCGGAACCGCAGCAAAATCCGCAGCGTGTGCACACAGCCTTAGAAAAGCAAGGCTGGCAGACGAAAGTTGCATGGGAAAGGCAGATTGATTCTTTACATATTTTGCAGTCATATTTAGAAAGCCTTCTGAAACCAGATACAAATGAGCAGGTAGTACAACTGCGTCTTTTAGAAGGTGGTAGAGTCGGTGTTTGTTCTGGAACGTCCTTGGGACGTCCTTTGTATTTTTATCTTTGCCCAAATAATAAGCTAGATCTGTGTCTGTTTCCTCTGTATCAGTGTCATCACCATCCTGCTCTGTTCCAGAATCAGTGTTACATTCTGCTACCTCATCTTCAGATGAAATGTCACTAGATTCCTCTAAATCCTCAGTTACTGCTGGTTCTTCCTCATCATCTTCTAACAAAAAAATCTTCATTTCTTCTAAATGAAGGGGTTTAGATGAATCATACTGTTTTCTGGCCATTGCAGCAGAAAATCTGAAGCAAGAGAGAAAGAGTATGTGTTAGGGCGCAATGTGCCTTAGAAGCCACCATCCTTTTGTCTAAGAAAACAGTACTTATGTACACTAACTTAGCATTAATCCTTCATAAAACAAGCTAAATACACAATCGTGATGAATAAAAAAAGAAAATACTAACCTTTCAATTTGTGTTGAAATCAGGCGCAATGTGCCTGAGAAGCCAAAGTGTTGATATCTGCTCACTAGAAGGTCTGCTGAGTCACTGTGATATCAGGTTTCACAGAGCCTGTAGAGTCAGGAGATAACTAGGAGGGGTGGGGTTTTCTGATAAGTGGGCAAGGAGAGAGAAGTGAAACTAATTACTGTGTGCCTGTCAGATCTATTGCGCCTGACGGAGGGTTAAAAAATTCTCCCAAATTAAGCCACTAAATTTGGACATTATATCTTTATACTTGGGAAACATAGAGAAAAAGAACGTTTGGAGCTTAAAGAACATATATAACATTTTCAATAAAGACACGTTTATACTAAAGAGCGCATATATGAAACGATGGGAGTCAGAATTAAACATTACACCCACACTGGAACAATGGCAAGATGCCTTGAAGTTTTCTTACATAGCAACAATCTCAATGACACTACAAGAGTCTTACTACAAAATGTTTGTGAGATGGTATTATACCCCTTCGAGGCTGAATTTTATAAATCCAGGTAACTCCAACTTATGTTGGAGAGAGTGTGGAATGGTGGGAAACATATATCACATATTTCGGGAATGCCCTAATGTTAAGAGTCTATGGAAGGAAGTATCTGTTCATATAAACACCTTTTTGGGAAGGAAATTGGTTATTTCCCCTAGTATGGCTCTTCTTTTATTAGATCTAGAAAATTTAGACTTTTCAGATACATTAATGATAGTACATATTTTACTAGTAGTTAAAAACTCAATAGCAGCACACTGGAAAAAAACCGATATACCAAAATTCGAAGATATTTTTCACAATCTTCTGATACATAGCGCATTAGAAAGACGCTTTGCTCTACATAATAACTTCTTGGACAAATATAATAAAAAGTGGGAAGTATGGAATAAAACTTTTCTTACAAAAAACTAGTTTTGTTGTCACTGATGAATCCAGATAGGATCTTATTTTTCTTTTCTTCTGTTTATTTTAGATTTTAGACTTCAGATGTTAAGTTTTAGTTATATTCTTAGCTTTTAGCTTTAAGATGCTTATGGAGTAATGGCTATAAATGATCACTCATTGAGTTTCCTTTTGTATTTTCTTTTCCCTTCCCTTTCCTTCTGTATCCCATTTCCCATACCCTTTTTTCCTATGTTTGTAAAATTTGAAATACCTTAATAAAAATTATTGGAAAACAAAATCTTGTAGGGTCCAATAAATCTAGGTTTAAATTTTGGAGAAGCCACCTTCATAGAGATATTCTTTGATGACAACCAAACCATATCACCCACCTTAAACCGGGGACCAATGGTCCTATGCCGGTTGGAAAACCGCTGGGCCTTTTCCTGGGAGAGAGACAACTTATCCACCACTTGGTCCCAGATCTGGTGCATTCTCTCCACCACAGTGTCAACACCTGGGCAGGCAGAAGATTCCACCTGCCCTGAAGAGAATCGAGGATGAAACCCAAAGTTACAAAAAAAAGGTGACATCAAAGTGGCAGAACTAGCTCTATTATTAAAAGCAAATTCGGCCAAGGTCAAAAATGAAACCCAATCATCCTGATCAGCAGAAATAAAACATCTCAAATACGACTCCAAAGTCTGGTTTGTTCTCTCCGTCTGCCCATTGGTCTGAGGGTGAAACGCAGAGAAGAAGGACAACTGAATTCCTAGCTTGGAAAAGAAAGTCCTCCAAAATCTAGAAACAAACTGAACTCCTCTGTCAGATACAATGTTCTCAGGAATCCCGTGCAAGCGAACCACCTGTTGCAAAAACAAGGGTACCAACTCTGAGGAAGATTGCAACTTAGGGAGTGGTACAAGATGGACCATCTTAGAGAATCTATCACAAATCACCCAAATAACAGTCATTCTCTGAGAGACAGGCATATCAGAGATAAAATCCATTGAAATATGGGTCCATGGCCTCCTGGGCACCAGCAAAGGCATCAACAACCCACTAGAGCGAGAACAAGGTTTAGACCGAGAGCAAGTCCCACAGGACTGCACAAAATTCCTGACATCACGAGACAAGGCGGGCCACCAAAAAGACCGACTCACCAAATCTCTAGTACCAAAAATACCTGGATGACCAGCCAATGCGGAGCAATGAACTTCAGACATTACTCTCTTCCTCCACTGGTCAGGAACATACAATTTTCCAATGGGACAACGCTCAGGTTTGCCCTCCTGAAACTCTTCCAGAGCACGTCTCAAATCGGGCGAGATGGAAGAAAGAACTCCCCCCTCACCTAAGATGGTAGCAGGCTTGGTCACAATAGGAGAATCAGCAAAGAAAATCCTAGAGAGGGCATCTGCCTTGACATTCTTAGTGCCCGGAAGAAAAGAGACCACAGAATCAAAACGTGTGAAAAACAAGGCCCACCTAGCCTGTCTAGGATTCAAGCGTTTGGCCGACTCCAGGTAAATCAAATTATTGTGGTCAGTAAGGACCACAACTTGATGTTTAGCTCCCTCCAACCAATGTCTCCACTCCTCAAATGCCCATTTCATGGCTAACAGTTCCCGATTCCCCACATCATAGTTACGTTCGGATGGGGAGAACTTTCGGGAAAAGAAAGCACAGGGATTCATTTTAGATGTTACAGGATCTTTTTGGGACAAAACAGCTCCTGCACGAATCTGAGAAGCATCCACCTCTACCTGAAACGGGAGTGAGACATCATGTTGCCGCAAGACCGGAGCAGAAGTGAACCTTCGCTTAAGCTCCTGAAAGGAAGAAACAGCCTCCGGAGACCAATTCAGCACATCAGCACCCTTCTTAGTCAAATCAGTCAATGGCTTGGCAATACCAGAAAAATTAGCTATAAATTTCCGATAAAAATTAGCAAAACCGAAAAACTTCTGGAGGGCCTTCAAAGAAGTGGGCTGAACCCAATCATAAATGGCCTGTACCTTGGCCAGGTCCATTTCAATAGTTGATGGAGACAAAATAAATCCCAAAAATGAAATCCTCTGTACCCCAAAAAGGCATTTCGATCCCTTGACATACAGGGAATTCTCCCTCAAAATCCGGAACACAGTCCGAACATGTTCCACATGAGAGTCCCAATCCCTGGAAAAGATCAAAATATCATTCAGATAGATGATCAAAAATTTATCCACAAAGTCTCGGAAAATATCATTCATGAAGCACTGGAAGACAGAAGGGGCATTAGTGAGCCCAAAAGGCATCACCAGGTACTCAAAATGTCCCTCCGGAGTATTAAACGCCGTCTTCCATTCATCCCCATGCTTAATGCGAATAAGATTATACGCCCCCTGAGGTCAAGCTTGGTAAACCAGCAAGCACCTTTAACTCTGGAGAATAGATCAGAAATCAGGGGTAACAGATACTGATATTTAACAGTAATTTTGTTGAGGGAATGATAGTAAATACAAGGCCTTAATGAACCATCTTTCTTGGCCACGAAAAAAACCCCAGCACCTAAGGGTGAAGAGGAGGGTCTAATATGACCCTTCTCCAACAACTCATTAATATAGGATCGCATAGCCTCGTGCTCGGGTACAGATAAATTGAAAAGTCGACCTTTTGGAAATTTACACCCAGGGCTCAGCTCAATTGCACAGTCATAACTCCTATGAGGAGGCAAAGACGCAGACTCATTCTCACTAAATACATCATAAAAATCAGCCAAATAGTCAGGAACATCATGCGACTGGGGAGAGGTGGAGAAAACAGGAGCGTCACTAAGGGCACACCGACAACCCCAACTCACCACAGACAAAGATTTCCAATCCAAAACTGGATTATGGATTTGCAACCAGGGAAACCCCAGAACAATGGTATCATGCAAATTATGCAACACCAAAAATCTGCAATTTTCTTGATGGTCTGGGGCGACCCGCATTACCACCTGGGTCCAAAACTGAGGTTTATTCTTCGCCAAAGGAGTAGCATCATTACCCCTCAAAGGGATAGGCGTCCGCAGAGGTGTCATAGGAAACCCACAACGTTTAGCAAAATCCAAGTCCATCAGGTTCAGAGCTGCTCCCGAATCCACAAAAGCCTTAGTGGAAAATGTGGGCAGGGAGCAGATCAGAGTAATTGCCAGAAGACACTTAGGTTGAACACCACCCACAGCAAATGTGTGCGCAAAACGTTTCTCTCGTTTAGTGCAGACAGAAATAATATGAGAGGCATCTCCACAAAAAAAACACAGCTTATTACGCCTTCTGAACTCCTGACGTTGCGCCCTAGACAAAACTCTATCACATTGCATAGGTTCAGACATTTGTTCAACAGGTGGCAACACCTCTCGTGCAGTTTTGCGTTCACGCAAATGCCAATCAACCTGAATGGCTAATGACATAGAATCGTCAAGACCAGAGGGAACAGGAAATCCCACCATAGTATCTTTTATGGTTTCTGACAAACCCTTCCGAAAGAGAGCTGCCAAGGCACCATCATTCCAGGTAGTAAGGACCGCCCACTTTCGGAATTTTTGACAGTACAACTCTGCAGAATCCTGACCCTGACTCAATGCCAACAGGGCCATTTCAGCCTGATCAATAGCATTAGGTTCATCATACAACAACCCCAAGGCTTGAAAAAATGAGTTCACATTAGTTAGAATAGGATCATCAGGTTTTAAAGAAAACGCCCAATCCTGGGGATCGCCGCGCAGCAAAGAGATGACAATTTTAACCTGCTGCGCGGAGCTCCCCGATGAGTTAGGCTTCAAGGCAAAAAATAATTTACAATTATTCTTAAAATTAAAAAATTTAGACCGATCCCCAAAAAACACATCAGGAGTAGGGATCTTTGGTTCAGCAGCATGTGAATGAGCAAGATAGGTGGAAATTCCCCACACTTCAGCAGTGAGCTGCTCCACACGATCAGACAATTGCTTAATCTCCATTGAGAAAAAATTCTCCCTACGGCCTCAGAGAAATAGAGGAAAAAATATACACAAAAAAAAAATTCTGACACTTTTTTTTTTTAACAATTCTTTCCTGCTGTTGAGTACCCTAGAATCTGCGGTATGGCTGGTGATTCTGTTATGAATGAGTAACCGGAGGAGGAAAAAACAAAAGCACAAGCTAAGTCAAGCTAAGTCCAGAAAACCGGAGAGGTTGGTAGCTAGCGGATTGCAGACCCCTGATACTATTCACAACTAACAATATCCGTGGGGGGTTCCTACGGTGCCCTAGACCCCTCGTCACAGCTGGAGAGCTAAATAAGCCTAAAGAAAGAAAGGGGAAATCTAAACTGCCCCAGAGCAGACCCCAAAGCAATAGACAGCCCCCAACATGTATTGTCGGTGAAAAACAGATGAAAACACAAACACAGACAGAAAGACAGGCTGAGCAAATGATGGGGCCCAACTAACTAGAAAGGAAAGGACAGAAAAGATGCTGGCTGCAATCACGCAAAAAACCCTGCCAAAAATAATGTCCAACACGTCTGATAGAAAAGGGCCTGAAGTCACTAGACTTCAAAATCACTATATCAGCACTCAGATATATTCTGAAGACAGAGCAAAGAGATCAACTGATCAGAGACAAAAATGGAGTTCAGCCCGTCCCAACCAGGGCAGGTTGAACACAAACACTAAGTAAACAGACAAAATCTCATGGAAAAATAGCAGAGCAAAAACTTAGCTTTCAGTAGACAGGAACTAAACTGGATGCCAGAGCTTAGAGCAGAAAGGATCACCAGCCACCCTGCAGGGCGTCGGCTGCCTTATATCCACTCAGAAATTCCGGATGTCCAATCACACTCCACCTGTTCAGATGACAGGTTCTTCCCATCCAGATCAATTTCACTACCTCCTTTCACCAGCAGAGGGAGTTCATCAGACATCAGAGGTGAAGGAGAAAATGAACTCATAACAGTTCTTATTACAGTCACATCTACACAGAGTCAGCGTGTGTGTGACACTCCATAAATACATATACAGACATTTCCATTTCTTTATACACCATATTGAGCAGTCCGTTTGTCAAACAGTATTGGATATCTGGTGTTCTTCTTACTGTCACATCTACACAGAGTCAGTGTGTGTGTGTGACACTCCATAAATACATATACGGAGATTTCCATTTCTTTATACACCATATTGAGCAGTCCAAATGTCAAACAGTATCGGATATCTGGTGTTCTTATTACTGTCACATCTACACAGAGTCAGCGTGTGTGTGTGACACTCCATAAATACATTTACGGACATTTCCATTTCTTTATATACCGTATTGAGCAGTCCGATTGTCAAACAGTATCGGATATCTGGTGTTCTTATCACTGTCACATCTCCACAGAGTCAGCGTGTGTGTGTGACACTCCATAAATACATATACGGACATTTCCATTTCTTTATACACCATATTGAGCAGTCCGTTTTTCAAACAGTATCAGATATCTGGTGTTCTTATTACTGTCACATCTACACAGAGTCAGCGTGTGTGTGTGACACTCCATAAATACATATACGGACATTTCCATTTCTTTATATACCGTATTGAGCAGTCCGATTGTCAAACAGTATCGGATATTTGGTGTTCTTATCACTGTCACATCTCCACAGAGTCAGCGTGTGTGTGTGACACTCCATAAATACATATACGGAGATTTCCATTTCTTTATACAATGTATTGAGCAGTCCGTTTGTCAAACAGTATCGGATATCTGTGTCATGATACCAGTGCTAGGTGACCGGCACTTCTGGGGTTAATGTTCTGATCTCAGTGCAGACTCTCACCTGCACACCTGGGACCTATTATGGTGGCCTCTCATTGGTTCTGGGGAGGCTTCTTATAGCCTCAGGAAGCTCCCATCCCCCGTCAGTTATACTTTCGCCCTTGGCATTGTGTGGTGACCCCTGAGTGTGTTAGTGCTGTGTTCTGGTTGCATGATTCTCTGTGTATGACTCGGTCTGTTCTCTGGATATTGCTTTGGATTCTGCCTGGTATCTTCTACATCTGTTTGGTTTTGATCTCCACTTGGCCCTGACTATCCGTTCTGTCTCATCCCTGGTACTGTACTGATATCTTGTGTATGACCTTTGGCTTTGTCTGACCTTCCGTCTGTTTATCACTCCTGTACCTCGCTTGCCTGTATTGTGCTTGACCTCTGCTTTGCCTGACTCTGAGTTTTCTACCTTCTCTGAAAGCAGGATGCTAAGCCCCGCCCCCTTGCAGTCACATGACCGTTCACATGACTATAGGTCCTATGCCGGCTTGCTAAACTTCTACATTCAGGTCCTGTGCATCTTTATTTTCCGGCTGTTCTTGTCCCCAGGGGTCCCTACGGTGCGCGTGAGTCCCTGCTTAGTGGAGGCTGTACGCCGGCGCTGTCAGGACCCTGACATTTTAACTGACCATTAAGTTTTTTGGGGGTTTTTTATGCAGAGAGTTATGGATCCCATACAGTCTCTGGCTGACCAGATGAAAAGTCTGAGTCAGATGTTTCAGGGTTTATCTCTGGAGCAGCAAGCTCTGGCTCGTTCTCAGCAGCAGGTTTCTGAGACAGTGCGGGGGGCTTTAGCTGCTGTGTCACTGGGGGCTGGGGCGAGTGATGTTGTTTTGGTGTCCCCAGAACCACCTGTAAAAACTGCCTGACTTTTTTTGTAAACTTATTTTTAGTTTGAGACCACGTTCCTCTGGGGACGAAAGTCAGAAGGTTGGGGTCATTATGTCTCTGTTAAGAGGGTCCCCACAAGCTTGGGCTTTCTCCCTTTCTCCCACTGCCCCTGAGAGAGTGTCTGTGAATGCATTCTTTGAGGCCCTCGGGCACATTTGTGATGAGCCTGACCGAGTGCGATTGGCAGAGGACATGGTGATGAGTGTCTGTCAGGGGAAACACTCAGCTGAGTGGTTTTGTACTGAATTCCGCCGCTGGGCCGCAGAGGTCTCTTGGAACGACGCCGCACTCCGAGGACTCTTTTGCAGAGGCTTGTCCGAGCGGCTGCAGGATGCCTTGGCGTTTCATCCCCCACCTAACTCTCTCGAGGACGCCATGACCCAGGCCATCCGGATGGACCGCAGGCTGCGGGCCAGAGGGGTGATGCAGGTGGAGACTCCATTGTTCCCCAGTGGAAAAGAGACTGCCCCTGAGCTCATGGATGTAGGCGCCCTCTCCCTGAAGGATACGGAGAGGAAACGCCGGAAGGACAATCAGTTATGCTTTTACTGCAGTAAAACGGGACACTGGAAAAGGGAGTGTCCTGATTGCCCGTCTTCAACCCGGTTGGTGGGAAATGACTAGGTCTGGGTAGTCAACGGGGAGACTACTCAGACCCTCAGGTACCCTTTCCCTCGTTTTCTAAAGTGTTACTGCCTGTGGAACTGTTTGTGGACGGTAGTTCTTTTTCCTCTACAGCCTTCGTGGACTGCGGGTCATCGATTAATCTCATTGACTCCCAATTGGTCACACACTGCAAGATAGGGACAGTTAGGCTCAAGATTCCGATCAAGGTGATGGCCATTGACTCCTCTCCCCTCACTAAGGAGGGAGTTCTCTTTATGTCTGACTTGTTTTCGCTCAGAGTGGGCACTACTCAAGTGGAAAATCTAAGTTGTTTTGTGCTGGACAATCTACCTGCAGGGTTGGTGTTGGGCATGCCCTGGTTACAATGCCATAACCCAGTTATTAACTGGAAAACGGGGGAGATTGTTCAATGGGGGTTTAATGATTTTAAGTTATGTGATAAATCCGCACTGCTGGTTGAACCTGTTAAATCTGTGTCTGTATCATCTGTCGAGCTGGAAGGTATTCCGGAATGCCTGAAGGACTTCGAATATGTATTCTCCGAAAGCGAGGCCAAGACGTTACCGCCACATAGACCCTTTGACTGCGCTATTGAGCTGTTCCCGGGGGCTAAATTACCTAAAGCCCGTCTGTTTAATTTGTCCGGTCCTGAGCGCTTGGCTATGAAGGAGTACATTGCTGAAAGTCTGCGCAAAGGACACATACGTCCTTCAATCTCACTTGTGGCGGCAGGTTTCTTTTTTGTAAAGAAAAAAGATGGCGGGTTACGTCCCTGTCTCGACTTCCGGGAGATTAAGCAGATTACTGTACGGAATACGTACCCCCTTCCATTGATTCCCGATTTATGTAACCAACTCTCAGGGGCAAAGTTGTTTTCTAAACTGGATCTTCGGGGGGCATATAATTGGATAAGGGTCCGAGAGGGGGATGAATGGAAAACCGCGTTCCTCACGACCGAGGGACTATTTGAAAATTTAGTCATGCCGTTTGGTCTTACCAACGCCCCCGCCATATTTCAGAATTTCATCAACGTGGTATTCTCGGATCTCATTGGTCGTTTTGTCGTTATCTACTTAGATGATATTTTGATATACTCCTCCGACAAGCATTCTCATTTGGAACATGTACGAACTGTTCTCCAAAGACTGAGAGAAAATCATCTGCATGCCAAATTGGAGAAATGTGTATTCTGTGTGCAAGAATTGTCTTTTTTGGGATTAATTGTATCCGGTGAGGGTTTTCGCATGGACCCCAAGAAGGTGCAGGCCATTGCGGATTGGGTGCAACCCCGAGATCTTAAGGGTCTTCAGCGCTTCTTGGGGTTCGCCAATTATTACCGCAAATTTATCCAGGGGTTTTCGCAAGTGGTCAAACCTCTCACGGATCTAACATGCAAAGGTGCGGATGTGAGAAATTGGTCCTCACTCGCAAAAGAGGCCTTTGCGACGCTGAAAAAATGTTTTATGTCTGCTCCTGTCTTGATACAGCCAGATCCTTCCAAACCATTTGTGGTGGAGGTGGACGCCTCCGAGGTGGGGGTGGGGGCGGTGTTGTCCCAAGGGCCTGCCACTCTAACCAAACTCAGGCCATGTGCCTTCTTTTCCAGGAAGTTCTCTGCTGCTGAAAGAAATGATGATGTAGGCAATAGAGAGCTTCTTGCGGTCAAGTTGGCGTTTGAGGAATGGAGGTACTTTTTGGAGGGGGCCAGTCACCCGGTTACTGTGATCACTGATCACAAAAATCTGTCTTACATCGAGTCTGCTAAAAGATTAACGCCCAGACAGCCCGTTGGTCACTTTTTTTTTCTCGCTTCCAGTTTACTATTACATTCGGTCCAGGGTCAAAGAATGTCAAGGCTGACACCTTATCTCGTAGTTTTCACCCTGTGTCTGTCCCTGAGCCACCGTCCTCCATTCTGCACCCCGGGGTGGTGTTAGCAGGGATCTCGTCTGAATTGGAACAGGAAATTGAGGGGGCCCAGACGCTGGCTCCTGCTGCGGCCAAGCCAGGGGGCAAGTTGTTTGTTCCAGAGCAACTTCGCCTTAAACTCTTGCAAGAGTTCCACGAATCCAAGTTGTGTGCTCACCCTGGTATATCAGCCACGCGACTGGCGGTAGCTAGGATCTTCTGGTGGCCTACTCTGGGTTCTGATATAAAGAAATTCATTTCTGGTTGTGGGGTCTGTGCTCGTTCTAAAAGCTCCCATAGCCGGCCGGCAGGGGAGCTGATGCCCTTGGAAGTTCCCGAAAGACCGTGGACTCATCTGTCCATGGATTTTATTACCAATCTTCCCTCTTCCAGGGGTAATACGGTGGTATGGGTAGTGGTGGACCGATTTTCAAAGCAGGCTCATTTTGTACCCCTCTCCGCATTACCTTCTGCTGAGACATTATCCAGATTGTTTGTGCAGCATGTGGTCCGCTTGCATGGGGTAACCCTGAATGTGGTGTCTGATCGTGGTGTGCAGTTTGTGGCTAAGTTTTGGCGTGCTTTCTGCAAAAAATTAGGGATCTCTCTGTCCTTTTCGTCTGCATACCATCCTGAGAGTAATGGTCAGACGGAACGCACTAATCAGTCTCTGGAACAGATCCTCAGATGTTTGACTTCTGCTTGACAGAATGACTGGTATGATATACTGCCGTTGGCTGAATTTGCCTTTAATAGTCGGGTGAGTCAATCCACTGGTATGTCCCCTTTCTTGATCAACTATGGGTTCAGTCCTCATTTTGGTGAGTTTTCTCGTCTGGATTCGGGGTGCCCCGGGGCTGAGGACTCTGTTCAGTGGTTAAAAGATACATGGGTAGAAGTCCAGCGGCGTATATCTAGGTCTCAAGGCAGGTATAAGTTTTTCGCGGACAGGAAACGAACACCTGGTCCCATGTTTCAGGTGGGAGAGAAAGTTTGGCTCTCCACGCGAAACATTAAGTTAAAGATTCCGTCAGCCAAGTTGGGCCCCAAATTCATTGGCCCGTACAAGATTGTGGAAAAAATCAACCCAGTAGCGTACAGGCTGTGCCTTCCACCCTCTTTCAAGATCCCTAACATCTTCCATAGATCTCTACTGAAGCTATTAGAAGCAGTCCGGGGAGAATCCGAGTCCACTGCTCCTCCGGTTTCGGTTGAGGGACATATGAGATTGGTCACATCATAGAGTCTAGGTTGGTACGGCGGTCAGTACAGTACCTAGTTCATTGGAAGGGGTATGGGCAGGAGGACAGGTCCTGGGTGTCGGCCCAGTTGATGCATGCGGATCATCTGGTTCGGGCTTTCCATGCTAGGCACCCAGGCAAGCCTGGGGGTCCAGAGGCCCCCCGTTGAGAGGGGGGTACTGTCATGATACCAGTGCTGGGTGACCGGCACTTCTGTGGTTAATGTTCTGATCTCAGTGCAGACTCTCACCTGCACACCTGGGACCTATTATGGTGGCCTCTCATTGGTTCTGGGGAGGCTTCTTATAGACTCAGGAAGCTCCCATCCCCCGTCAGTTATACTTTCGCCCTTGGCATTGTGTGGTGACCCTTGAGTGTGTTAGTGCTGTGTTCTGGTTGCATGATTCTCTGTGTATGACTCGGTCTGTTCTCTGGATATTGCTTTGGATTCTGCCTGGTACCTTCTACGTCTGTTTGGTTTTGATCTCCGCTTGGCCCTGACTATCCGTTCTGTTTCATCCCTGATACTGTACTGATATCTTCTGTATGACCTTTGGCTTTGTCTGACCTTCCATCTGTTTATCCCTCCTGTACCTCGCTTGCCTGTATTGTGCTTGACCTCTGCTTTGCCTGACTCTGAGTTTTCTACCTTCTCTGAAAGCAAGACGCTAAGCCCCGCCCCCTTGCAGTCACATGACCGTTCACATGACCACAGGTCCTATGCCGGCTTGCTAAACTTCTACAATCAGGTCCTGTGCATCTTTATTTTCCAGCTGTTCTTGTCCCCAGGGGTCCCTACGGTGCGCGTGAGTCCCTGCTTAGCGGAGGCTGTATGGTGGCGCTGTCAGGACCCTGACAATCTGGTGTTCTTATTACTGTCACATCTACACAGAGTCACTGTGTGTGTGACACTCCATAAATACATATACCGACATTTCCATTTCTTTATACACTGTATTGAGCAGTCCGTTTGTCAAACAGTATTGGATATCTGGTGTTCTTCTTACTGTCACATCTACACAGAGTCAGCGTGTGTGTGTGACACTCCATAAACACATATACGGACATTTCCATTTCTTTATACACCGTATTGAGTAGTCCGTTTGTCAAACAGTATCAGATATCTGGTGTTCTTATTACTGTCACATCTACACAGAGTCAGCGTGTGTGCGACACTCCATAAGTACATATACGGACATTTCCATTTCTTTATACACCGTATTGAGCAGTTCAATTGTCAAACAGTATCGGATATCTGGTGTTCTTCTTACTATCACATCTACACAGAGTCAGTGTGTGTGTGTGACACTCCATAAATATATATTCGGACATTTCCATTTCTTTATACACCGTATTGAGCAGTCCGTTTGTCAAACAGTATCAGATATCTGGTGTTCTTATTACTGTCACATCTACACAGAGTCAGCGTGTGTGTGTGAGACACTCCATAAATACATATACGGACATTTCCATTTCTTTATACACCGTATTGTTCAGTCCGATTGTCAAACAGTATCGGATATCTGGTGTTCTTCTTACTGTCACATCAACACAGAGTCGGCGTGTGTGTGTGTGTGACACTCCATAAATACATATACTGACATTTCCATTTCTTTATACACCGTATTGAGCAGACTGATTGTCAAACAGTATCAGATATCTGGTGTTCTTCTTACTGTCACATCTACACAGAGTCAGCGTGTGTGTGACACTCCATAAATACATATACAGACATTTCCATTTCTCTATACATCGTATTGAGCTGTCTGACTCTCAAACAGTATCGGATATCTGGTGCTCTTATTACGGTCTCATCTACACAGAGTCAGCATGTGTGTGTGACATTCCGTAAATACATATACGAAGATTGACAGTTTCACCAACAACATATACAGCTGTACATCTCTGATACAGTACTGTATATCTGCTTGTTGGATTACGGTGAAATACATACTAGGAGAGCGTCTGTGACTCACAAAATATATACGGTGATTTCACTTCTTACATACACCTTACTCAGGTGTACGCTACTCATACAGTACCATTTCTCTGCTGGTATTTTTGGTACATTTTCCCAAATATGATAAAGTCTGGTGGAAGAGGCCACGGAATTGGGCGGGGTGGCGCAGCTGGTACTGATGGTGGTGGTGGTGGTGGTGCATCGGCTGGTTCTGGCAAAAGCACAATAGTAGCTAAGGCAGGAGGTGTTGAGTCTGCATCATCGTCTGGCACAAGAAGGCCTTTAAGGTTCCCTTTTCTGGGAGTAGGCAAGCCGCTTTTAAAGCTGGAGCAAAAGGAACAGGTTTTGGCTTACATTGCCGAAACAGCCTCCAGCTCTATTGCCTCCTCTTCTGAAGTTACAAAAACTGCAAGCACAGAGTCGTGAGTGCAGGCCTCTGGTCAGGAACAACACCTTTCGTTGTGTCCTTCACCCACACCAAAAGTGAAGGATGATGCAGCACAGACAACAGATTACTCCATGGAGCTCTTTTCACATACCATTCCTGGGTTATCAAGTCAAATCCTGAATTCCCCTGTCCAAGATGAATCTGACATGGAGTGCATTGATGCACAGCCACTGCTAGATGAATCTGGTGGTACATTCACCCACAGCACTACATTGCCCTCGCAGTCTACTGAGCCCGAATCAGACCCTGATGAAACTCAGGTGCCCCTTCCCGCATACTATACCACCTTACATGGTGACACAGAGGAAGGTACAGATGACATTGAAGATGAGGTCATGGATGACCCAGTTGTTGACTCAGATTGGCATCCATTGGGGGAAGAGGGTGCTGGTGACAATAGGTCAGAACAGGAGAAGGATCCGCAGCAGGCATCGTCATCGCAGCAGCGGTTATCCGGCAGGCCCGTAGCTGTCAAAAAACTTGGCAAGAAAACTAAAAGCGTTGCAGGACAGCTTGGCCAGACGGTAAAATTAGCACCGCGTGCAAGCCCTGAAAATTTGTACCATAGTAGGAAGAGTGCAGTGTGGATCTTTTTTGAACAAAATCCTACTGATGATGCAAAGGTTATCTGTAAGAAGTGCCGAAGGACCATTAGCAGAGGGAAAAATCTAAGAAATTTGAATACCAGTTGCATGCTTAGACATTTAACCAACATGCACTTGCAAGCGTGGACGAACAAAAAAAGCTCAGGTAGCACATGTGCACCTGCTCTGACTCAAGTTAGCTGGCAACGCTTAAGGCCACCACTAAGCACACCACCATCAAGAAATGTTGAGGTGTCGTCGCTAGGCCAAACCAGTCACGCAAACACAATATTTTTGCGAGGAAACACTGAATCTAGGCCCATCAACACCCTCACCATCACCAACCCCTTCTCAGTCCATCATGTCCAATGCTAGTTCCCCCATATGCAGCTCTCAAGTCCAGCTCACCCTACCAGACACTGAGTAGGACAAGAAAGTACTCATCCTCTCATCCACGTACACTGGCTTTGAACGCCTACATTGCCAAACTGATCTCATTAGAGATGATGCCCTTCCGTTTGGTAGAAAGCGAAGCTTTCCAAGAGCTCATGACCTACGCTGTCCCATGCTATGACCTACCCAGTCGGCACTGCTTTTCAGGAAAAGCCATCCCTGCCCTCCACCGGCATGTGAAAGACCACATTGTCCATGCACTAAAACAATCAGTGAGTGGAAAGGTGCACCTCACAACAGATGCATGGACCAGTAGGCATGGCCAGTTATGTGTCCATCACTGCGCACTGGGTTAATATGGTGGATGCAGGCTCCACAGGGGACAGCGGCGGTGGAACAGTGCTGCCTCACCCACGGTATAGGAAACAGTTGGGTGTAGGCATTCGACCCTCCTCCTCCTCCAGAAGCGAAAGCTCGTCGACAGAGCGCAGTCGCATGAGCACTCCATCCACATCTGTCAGTGTTGCACACGAGGTGTCCCACTATCGAACAGCTAGTGTTAAGCAGCAGGCTGTTTTAAAAATGATGTCTTTGGGCGACAGTAGACACACCATGGAGGTACTGGCCGAGTACTTGCATCAACAAACTGAGTCATGGCTGGGCAGTCTACATCTTGAGCCAGGCAAGGTAGTCAGTGATAATGGGTGGAATTTTGTGGCAGCCATAGCCCTTTCAAAACTCACACACATACCTTGCCTGGCTCACACCTTGAACCTGGTGGTGCAGTGCTTCCTAAATAATTATCCGGAGTTAACAGCCCTGCTCCATAAGGTGCGAAAACTGTGCTCGCACATCCGTCACTCAAACGTCCACTCCAGTCGTATGCAGAAGCTGCAGCGATCACTCAACCTCCCCAAGCACCGCCTAATCATAGACGTTGCTACAAGATGGAACTCCACCATGCACATGGTTGAGAGGCTGTGCAAACAGAGGCAGGCTGTAATACTTTTGTGGGAGGATACACATGCAGGCAGTTTGAGGGCAGACATGGAATTGTCGGGTGTGCAGTGGTCAAAGCTGAAAGACCTCTGTAATGTCCTTCAGTGTTTTGAGGAATGCACATGGCTGGTAAGCGCAGACGACGCCATCATAAGCATGAGCATACCACTTATGCATCTGCTCATGCAAACTTTAACGCACATCAAGGATCAGGCGTCTGCAGTTGAGGAGCAACAGGAGGAGGAGGAGGAGGGAAGCCTTGATGACAGTCAGCCATTGTCTGGTCAGGGAACTGTCCTGGACGAGGTGGAGGAAGATGAGGAGGAGGATGAGGGGGATGATTATTTTGGGGAGGAGGATGCTTCTCAGGGGGCAAGGGAACATGTAGGCATGCCAAGGTCAGGTACAGGGTTTGTGCGTGACTGGAGGGATGTGGATTTTCCAGAAAGTGCTCCTCCACCCACCACTGGCAGTGCAGCATTGACACCTGGAACATTGGCCCACATGTGTGACTATGCCTTGCGGATCCTAAAAAGGGACCCCCGCACTGCCAAAATGATGAGGGATGATGACTACTGGTTGGCCAGCATCCTTGATCCATGCTATAAAGGCAAATTACACAACATCATGCCACAGGAGAACCTAGAGCTAATATTGGCTAACAAACAAGCAGCTCTGGTAAACAGGTTGTTTGAGGCATTCCCAGCACACAGCAGCGGTGGTGATGGTTCTCCCACGAGCCGTAGTGGGCAAAATGGAAGAGGTGTTCATGGTGCACACAGCCGAACTGGTGTTGGAGACAGGGGTTTCCTGACCATGTTGTGGTCTGATTTCTCAAGTCCCGCGCACACGACAGCTAATACAGAATCGATTGCAAGTGACAGGAGACAGCAGTTGTCAATTATGGTTACAAACTACTTCTCCCATATCGAGGTTCTCCCTCACAGGTCATTCCCCTTTGATTATTGGGCCTCAGAACTGGAGACGTGGCCTGAATTGGCACAATATGCCTTACAGGAGCTCGTTTGCCCTGCTGGTAGTGTGCTATCTGAAAGAGTCTTCAGTGCTGCTGGATTAATCCTGACAGAAAAAAGGACCTGTCTGTTGACCCAAAATGTTGATGATCTATCCTTCATTAAAATGAACCATGCATGGGTTTCAAAAGATTTTGTCCCACCCTCCCCTGATAACACATATGTTGCCATAAATCCATAAACCCTTGTATCCAGATGCACTTATCCCCCTGGTTGAAGGTAACGCGAAACGCGCGTCGGGGACCCTCACACCTACAGGTCGTATGCTCCATTTGTACTGCACTTTCTTTGGCACTTGCCTTTAATGCCATAACATAGCTCACTTTGCACATTGCAACTTTATTTGCGTGTAGCCTATCTTGCATGTTTTGTAGCTACGTGCTACTTTACATCTCTCCAGAGCAGGTGTGGTGTCCATCATGGAACTGTCTGTGTATTACTCAGGGACACATCCTGCTCAAATATGCACAAATTTAACTTTAACACTGCTTTAGGACACACCATCTCCTAGGCATTCTCTTACATCAGTGATAGACGGTACTTGTCCAGTACTTATATATCTCTATTCACTTCGTTAGCCCTGGCCTTCTTGCTATGGCGGAAACACCTTGTAGTATATTACCTAGGCTGGACGCTGGTGCCACTGAGTTGCATCATTTATAACTCTTAGTGTAATTGTCCTTGCCCTACATCGGGGTTATATCTTACTGATTTGCACTTTTTGGGCTAATATTACTAAGGCTATTTATTCTAGTTGTGCTGGCTTCATTACTTAATCTTATTTCATATCATTTTAATACAGAATTGCTCATAGGTGTTGTACATGGTGTTAACAATATATGTACCATTACTGTAGTGCATACGTACTCTGGGGTGTTATATTGGATACTCATCTCCTTTTTATTATATTTGTTCATGTCTATGTGTTTTTTGTATTGATTGAATAAAATGGAAATATTTTATGGCTATATGCTTCCGTAAATCTTTTTTGATGATATATATATACCTTGTATCTGTTGAACCAGTACCCTTCGTGCCCAAAATTCATCCTCCACCCACCACTCAAAGTGCATCATTGACACCTGGAACATTGGCCCACATGTGTGATTATTTCTTTCGGATCTTCTTTTTATAATATGGTGTGATCCATACTGAGCCTGTGAGAGGCTGTGTGTTACTCTTGAAATATATACAGTGGGGCAAAAAAGTATTTAGTCAGTCAGCAATAGTGCAAGTTCCACCACTTATAAAGATGAGAGGCGTCTGTAATTTACATCATAGGTAGACCTCAAGTATGGGAGACAAACTGAGAAAAAAAAATCCAGAAAATCACATTGTCTGTTTTTTTTTCATTTTATTTGCATATTATGGTGGAAAATAAGTATTTGGTCAGAAACAAGCAATCAAGGTTTCTGGCTCTCACAGACCTGTAACTTCTTCTTTAAGAGTCTCCTCTTTCCTCCACTCACCTGTAGTAATGGCACCTGTTTAAACTTGTTATCAGTATAAAAAGACACCTGTGCACACCCTCAAACAGTCTGACTCCAAACTCCACTATGATGAAGACCACAGAGCTGTCAAAGGACACCAGAAACAAAATTGTAGCCCTGCACCAGGCTGGGAAGACTGAATCTGCAATAGCCAACCAGCTTGGAGTGAAGAAATCAACTGTGGGAGCAATAATTAGAAAATGGAAGACATACAAGACCACTGATAATCTCCCTCAATCTGGTGCTCCACGCAAAATCCCACCCCGTGGGGTCAGAATGATCACAAGAATGGTGAGCAAAAATCCCAGAACCACGCGGGGGGACCTAGTGAATGAACTGCAGAGAGCTGGGACCAATGTAACAAGGCCTACCATAAGTAACACACTACGCCACCATGGACTCAGATCCTGCAGTGCCAGACGTGTCCCACTGCTTAAGCCTGTACATGTCCGGGCCCATCTGAAGTTTGCTAGAGAGCATTTGGATGATCCAGAGGAGTTTTGGGAGAATGTCCTATGGTCTGATGAAACCAAACTGGAACTGTTTGGTAGAAACACAACTTGTCGTGTTTGGAGGAAAAAGAATACTGAGTTGCATCCATCAAACACCATACCTACTGTAAAGCATGGTGGTGGAAACATCATGCTTTGGGGCTGTTTCTCTGCAAAGGGGCCAGGACGACTGATCCGGGTACATGAAAGAATGAATGGGGCCATGTATCGTGAGATTTTGAGTGCAAACCTCCTTCCATCAGCAAGGGCATTGATGATCAAACGTGGCTGGGTCTTTCAACATGACAATGATCCAAAGCACACCGCCAGGGCAACGAAGGAGTGGCTTCGTAAGAAGCATTTCAAGGTCCTGGAGTGGCCTAGCCAGTCTCCAGATCTCAACCCTATAGAAAACCTTTGGAGGGAGTTGAAAGTCCGTGTTGCCAAGCGAAAAGCCAAAAACATCACTGCTCTAGAGGAGATCTTCATGGAGGAATGGGCCAACATACCAACAACAGTGTGTGGCAACCTTGTGAAGACTTACAGAAAACGTTTGACCTCTGTCATTGCCAACAAAGGATATACCACAAAGTATTGAGATGAAATTTTGTTTCTGACCAAATACTTATTTTCCACCATAATATGCAAATGAAATGAAAAAAAAACAGACAATGTGATTTTCTGGATTTTTTTTACTCAGTTTGTCTCCCATAGTTGAGGTCTACCTATGATGTAAATTACAGACGCCTCTCATCTTTTTAAGTGGTGGAACTTGCACTATTGCTGACTGACTAAATACTTTTTTGCCCCACTGTATGTAGATCACCAAATGACCCCAACACTGTAAACAGCAGTACGCTTGGGATCCATTCCCCTTTTACTGCCTTTTTATATTGTTGTGCAATCCATACGGGGCCTCAGAGCTTCTGTGTCTGCCTCCTGAAATAAATACAGAGATTTTGAATGTTGAAACTATACTATATATACCTTGGGTCTGGTGATACTGTACCCTTTTTCTACTTTTTAGTTTGTTGTCGAAACCATACTGGCCATGACAGCGTCTGTGTCTGCCTCCTCAAATCTATACGTAGATTTATAATGTTGAAACTATACAATATATCCCTGTTAGATGGTGTTAAAAGAAACGCCACGCAGGGCCGGGGGTTACTCAGTACCGGGCCTTTCAGGCTCTTTTAAGGGGGAAGTATGACATGGTGGTGATTGGGACCCGGTCCGTGGCCCTGGGTGTCCAATAAAGAAGATGACAGTTCAGATGAGGGGGAAGATGGTATGATAATTCATTTGGAAAAGGGGGATCGTGACGCCACCCGTGGTACTCGGCTAGGGTAGCCGACGCTGCAATGCAGATCCTCTGTGCCGGTGTTAAAGCAGATGAAGCTCTCCATGGGCAGAGCTGTATCCTGGGGCAGTTGAGATGGTGTTTGTGCGCCGTTGACGGTGATGGTGAGTGTAGCGTGTGTAGCAGGCGAGTTGTAAAAGCCACCAAGGATGCAGTTGGGTGCAGTTTCTGAGTTTTTCCTCAAAAGTTTTGTGCACAAGATGACCCGATTGGTACTGTGTCATCTGAGGGAGGGGTCCAGCAAACTCAAAGGTAGATCAGGAACACCTGTTCAAGACTCCTCCTTGTGTATCCTTTCTAGGCCATGTCTCTGCGCTGATCTCTCCCTTCCTTCCTGCTGTGGGCCTTCGCAAACAGTGTCCCAAGCCGGCAGCCACGGATCACGCCGGGCGACGTGGGTCAGGCTCCGGAGTCCTTTATACCAACTGCTGCCTTTTTGAGTATTGAATGCGGCTGCGACTGAGGCACTTAAAGTTACCTCAGGCTCCGTCTTTCTAGCTGAGCCCTGTATTTCTCCACTACCTTCAGGAGCCACCTTCCCCAACTAGGCCTGGTCCTTCCTTCTCCAGAAATGGGCTTCACAGGTGGCTTATTGCACTTCCTGTGCCTCAAGGACCCCTTCCTTCCAGTCTAGGAGCTTGGACAAGATTTTTGTCTCTTCTCTGACCCTCAGCCCTCTCACAGCAATCCTGCTCTTACTCTGTCCTGTCACCGACTGACAACTCTCTAGAAAGATCCATTTACCTCAGATTAGCTCCACCCATCAATTGTCAGCTTGATCTCTCTGATTGGATGCCCACAATCACTCCACTACCTAAGCTCCTTTCACTGTACCTACCTTCAACACTAACCCCCAACATCCTTTCCTAGTCAGTCTGGGATGAGGCCAGAAAGCATTGACTAACATGTGTGCGTGTTGAGTGCAGGGTTAGGAGTCCTGAGTGGTGATCCCTCCTTACCTGAGGGTGGGATACCACACCTTTGCATGAGGTGCAGTACATCTGTGGTGACCGCACCCTCAGGGGTGCCATAGTACCCTTTCTCAACTTTCTATATTGTTGTCAGATCCATACTGGGCTTGAGAGCGTCTGTGTTTGCCTCCTGAAATGTATACGGAGATTCAGTATGTTTAAACTATACTATATATACCTTGTATCTAGTGATACTGTACCCTTTTGCAAATTTTTATATTATTGTCTAATCCATACTGAGCCTGTGGCCATCTGTGTCTGACTCATGAAATATATACGGAGTTGCTGCCTGGGAATGGGGAAGACTGATAATGGGGGGGCCAAAGTTCATGGTTTGTGGAGGCTCTTGGTGTGCTCGTAACATGGTCTTGCATCGGCGTCCATGAGTTTTGGGAAAGTGAATCGGCATCCAATACAGCAAAGGTGTCTGTCAGTTTGCTGACAGCTGCTTTATTTAAAGTCTCAAAAATTATCCTCTCGGCATGCAACCTTTGTGTTTGATCAAGTGTGCGAAGTCTGTCATCAACCATATGTGCAAACCCACCAATGGGTTGTTTGTCCTGCTGGATCAAAATTTTCTTTGCCAAATCCACAAACTAGTAACGGCGGGGCGGTGGCCTTTCTTTTGCGATTAGATGTGAGACGCCTTTGTACTGTGGAAGGTCCAGCTGGCTCACTTGCCTCCTCAGTAATGATTGGCGTCCTGTCCTCAGTAGTGATTGGCATCCTAGGGATGTCCTGACTGCCACATGGTTTTGGTAACAGATCTTCAGTACGATCCTGCAAGAACAGAAAAAGCATGTTAAAACACAGAAAATAAAAATAATGTTCTATAAATAGATAACATATAAAATAATGTGAGGGTGGGACTAGCGGTACAGGATATTAAATGCCATTCACCTTTGTTAAAAAAATGGTGGGACAAAACTATTAGGCCGGGATCACACACAGCGTAATACGGCCGAGTCTTGCAGATTAAAACCAAGCTCTAGCGCCGGCATTCCGGAGCGGAGTGTGCAGCCGCACAGCAATACATGGAGCTGTACGCTGTGCTCCGGAGTGCCGGTGCCAGAGCTTGGTTTTAACCTGCGAGACTCGGCCGTATTACGCTGTGTGTGATCCCGCCTTAAAGTTGTATACTCACCTGTAGTCGAAGGGAACATTTTTTGACCCTGGAAAATGAATCATTGACTCATTTCAATTCAACTATGCCATGTACATACTTATGTTAAATGCAATTTTGAGGGACACCCAAAATAAACTTACATCGGCAACAGGGGAGTAAGGCTGTATCACTGTTTCTTCCTCAGGCAGCGTCATAGAACTATGCATAAGTCGGGGTATTTCTTGGTCGCGGGTAAACTCCATTAACTTTGGTACATAGACATCTTCCATACTGGCCCCCGACTTAGTAGACTTTTCAACCTTGTTCAGTTCCTTTTTAAACACAGTCCATAGTGCCTGAATTTTTTTCTTTATGACTGCTTCATCAACCGTTTCACTAGGATTATGTTGTTGGAATAGTAGCATATGCCTCTTTCTTCTTGTACTTGTTGCTGTAGTCCGCCGACTTTACCTTCCACAGGCAGGGCATGGAGCGATACAACTCAATCAACTGGCGAATGAATTCTTGGCTATTTGATGCGATCTGAAAAAAAAAAAAAAAAAGGAAATGGTGAGAACGTTACATTACAGGCCAGAGCTATAAAAGTATAACGCTACAAAATAGCAACAATGGGGGCGGGCGCGGTATGAAAACTAAAATGGCTGCCCAGGCCAGTGCGTATGTACACAATGTACATGCAAAATGTAAAATTGAGTTTTAATTGCAGATACATGATCGCTGAGCTATAAAAGTAAACGCTACAAAATAGCAACAATGGGGGCGGGCGCAGTATGAAAATTAAAATGGCTGCCCAGGCCAGTGCGTATGTACACAATGTACATACAAAATGTAAAATTTAGTTTTAATTGCAGATACATGATCGCTGAGCTATAAAACTATAACGCTCCAAAATAGCAATAATGGGGGCATGTGCGGTACGAAAACTAAAATGGCTGCCCAGTCCAGTGCGTATGGACACAATATATATACAAAATGTATAATTGCAGATCCAGTATCGCAGAGCTAGAAAAGTTAATGCTTAAAAAAAAGTGACAATGGGGGTGGGCACAGCAAGAAAAAAAAAGGATGCCAAGGACAATGCGTATGCAAACATAATAATTTTACACACCAAACAAAACCTACCTTAGATGGTGGCAAAAATGCAGAAGGTATGATGGAGCAAAAAATGAAGAAGGTCTTGTGAAATTGCACTGTTGTTTCTTCAGATGGAGCCAAAAATGCAGGTCTTGGGAAATATCGCTGTCGCGTCTTCAACAGGGTCGCTGAAGAAGGCCGAGTAGCAAAATCCATGAAAACTGCACTTGTGTCTCAAACAGGAATGATGCTGGTATTGAAATAAACCACAGCGCTCGAGAACTATAAACTGAAGCGCTAATACGTTCTCTTTTATGATGCCATCGACCAATGAGAGCGCAGCAGTGACGACCAATCGGTGCTGGGGGGCGTTGAAACGGAAACGCTGAAGCACGCCCACTGAGGTCTGAATCGGTTACAATACAAGTAGTGTGACAAGGACCCAATGACCGACGAGGTCGTTATACAGATCGCTGATCGTTCATGCGTTGTTGAGGAGATCGGACTGTTTGGAAGCTAACTAGTGACCATGTTGCGACGCACCAACGATCGTTACCCGGTCGGATCGTTATCGGGATCGCTGGTGCGTCGCTATATGTGAAGGGGCCTTTAGGGCGCATTGCCGCACCAGAAACGCGTCAGCTGTTTTTAATCCACTTTCCCTGGTTTTACTTGGCTCTACATGCCTGAATAAAGGAATTTTTCACTTATCGTGTGCTGGAGAGATCCTTTTCTTCCACTATATAAAATTAAGTGAACATACTAAGTCAAGTACATGAGACAACAAAAAGGTGAGCAGTGAGTCCACCTTGATTGATGTTAAATACATCATTGGATAGAAGAAACAAGTATTATCTCAGTCTTAAAAATGGAAAATCAAAGAGCCCAAGATGGTCAATGAAAAATGCACCCAATGTGCATTTCGCATCAAGCTTCTTCAGGGGATTCACTAATTGACTTTTATTATCAATATACACTCACTGGCTACTTTATTAGGTACACCTGTCCAACTGTGTGTTAAGACTTAATTTCTAATCAGCCAATCACATGGCGGCAACTCAGTGCATTTAGGCATGTAGACATGGTCAAGACAATCTCCTGCAGTTCAAACCGAGCATCAGTATGGGGAAGAAAGGTGATTTGAGTGCCTTTGAACGTGGCATGATTGTTGGTGCCAGAAGGGCTGGTCTGAGAATTTCAGAAACTGCTGATCTACTGGGATTTTCACGCACAACCATCTCTAGGGTTTACAGAGAATGGTCCGAAAAAGAAAAAAAATCCAGTGAGCGGCAGTTCTGTGGCCGGAAATGCCATGTTGATGCCAGAGGTCAGAGGAGAATGGGCAGACTGGTTCGAGCTGATAGAAAGGCAACAGTGACTCAAATTGCCACCCGTTACAACCAAGGTAGGCAGAAGAGCATCTCTGAACGCACAGTGCGTCGAACTTTGAGGCAGATGGGCTACAGCAGCAGAAGACCACACTGGGTACCACTCCTCTCAGCTAAGAATAGGAAACTGAGGCTACAATTTGCACAAGCTCATCGAAATTGGACAGTAGAAGATTGGAAAAACGTTGCCTGGTCTGATGAGTCTCGATTTCTGCTGCGACATTCGGATGGTAGGGTCAGAATTTGGCGTAAACAACATGAAAGCATGGATCCATCCTGCCTTGTATCAACGGTTCAGGCTGGTGGTGGTGGTGTCATGGTGTGGGGAATTTTTTCTGGGCACTCTTTGGGCCCCTTGGTACCAATTGAGCATCGTTGCAACGCCACAGCCTACCTGAGTATTGTTGCTGACCATGTCCATCCCTTTATGACCACAATGTACCCAACATCTGATGGCTACTTTCAGCAGGATAATGCGCCATGTCATAAAGCTCGAATCATCTCAGATTGGTTTCTTGAACATGACAATGAGTTTACTGTACTCAAATGGCCTCCTCAGTCACCAGATCTCAATCCAATAGAGCATCTTTGGGATGTGGTGGAACGGGAGATTCGCATCAGGGATGTGCAGCCGACAAATCTGCGCCAACTGTGTGATGCCATCATGTCAATATGGTCCAAAATCTCTGAGGAATGCTTCCAGCACCTTGTTGAATCTCTGCCACGAAGAATTGAGGCAGTTCTGAAGGCAAAAGGGGGTCCAACCCCTTACTAGCATGGTGTACCTAATAAAGTGGCCAGTGAGTGTATATAAAAATGAATGTATGTGTGTGTGTATGTATGTGTGTATCAGCCACACCCACTCCACATAGCCCCACCCAATCACTAAGCATCTTTCATTTCACCAGAGCTGTTTAAGACATGAAAGCTGAGCTGTGATTGGTTGCTATGAGCAAAAGTTTTCCATGTAGACAGTTGTGACAGTTGTGGCAAACTGAGGCTGGTTTCACATTTGCGTTTTTTTCGCGGTAATTTAGCGCTAAATAGCGCATGCGTTTTTTTTCCCTATACTTTGCATGGGATGCGCTTATGTGCGCATACACATGCGTTTGTATGCGTTTTACCGCGCATGCTTTTTTTGCGGTATGCGCTCGGGCGCACAAAATGCAACTTGTTGCATTTTTTGTGCGTCCGATTTGCCTCAAAAAAACGCATGCGCGCGCAATGCGTTTTTTTACAGCAAGACACCCATTATAAGTCTATGGTGAGCATATGTGCGCATTGGCATGCTTATGTATGCGTTTTTTTGCACATGCGTTTTTTTTTTACCATTAGTTTAGACAATGGAATTTAGGGGATGGGGTAAAGTTAGGGTTAGTTAAGGGGGTTTAGGGTTAGGGTTAGGGTCAGGGTTAGGGTTAAGTATGGTTTGGTTAAGGGTTAGGGTCAGGGTTAGGGTTAGGGTCAGGGTTAGGGTTAAGTATGGTTTGGTTAAGGGTTAGGGTCAGGGTTAGGGTTAGGGTTAGGGTCAGGGTTAGGGTCAGGGTTAGGGTTAAGTATGGTTTGGTTAAGGGTTAGGGTCAGGGTTAGGGTTAGGGTTAGGGTCAGGGTTAGGGTCAGGGTTAGGGTTAAGTATGGTTTGGTTAAGGGTTAGGGTCAGGGTTAGGGTTAGGGTTAGGGTTAGGGTCAGGGTTAGGGTCAGGGTTAGGGTTAAGTATGGTTTGGTTAAGGGTTAGGGTTAGGGTCAGGGTTAGGGTTAAGTATGGTTTGGTTAAGGGTTAGGGTTAGGGTCAGGGTTAGGGTTAGGGTTAGGGTCAGGGTTAGGGTTAAGTATGGTTTGGTTAAGGGTTAGGGTCAGGGTTAGGGTTAGGGTCAGGGTTAGGGTCAGGGTTAGGGTTAAGTATGGTTTGGTTAAGGGTTAAGGTTAGGGTCAGGGTTAGGGTTAGGGTTAGGGTCAGGGTTAGGGTTAGGGTCAGGGTTAGGGTCAGGGTTAGGGTTAGGGTTAGGGTTAAGGTTAGTTAGGGTTTGGGTTAGGGTTAAGTATGGTTTGGTTAAGGGTTAGGGTCAGGGTTAGGGTTAAGTATGGTTTGGTTAAGGGTTAGGGTTAGGGTTAGGGTCAGGGTTAGGGTTAGGGTCAGGGTTAGTTAGGGTTTGGGTTAGGGTTAAGTATGGTTTGGTTAAGGGTTAGGGTCAGGGTTAGGGTTAAGTATGGTTTGGTTAAGGGTTAGGGTTAGGGTTAGGGTTAGGGTCAGGGTTAGGGTTAGTAAAGTCATGGTTTGGGTTAGTGTGAGGGGCCACCTAATGTTGGAAAAAACCGCAAACGCGGTAAAAACGCACTAAAAACGCATACAAACGCATAAAAACGCTGCGTTTTTTTCATGCATGCTCATAAAAATGCTTGAAAAAAACACAGCAGTTTTATGCTTTTGTATGCGTTTTTCAATGCGTTTTTTTGCGGGAAAAACGCGTTGCAAAAAAAAGCAAGTGTGAAACAGGCCTGACACAAGCTGTAACAAATGGAGCAGAAAGAGGCAAAACCAGATCAGATGCAAAGGATTAGCAAATCAACAACTTAACTGAAAAATGCAGGATCAGGCAGGAGACGGCAGACCTCAAGATGCAGGGGAAGAAAACAACCCCAGGGCTTGAAAAAACGCATCCACATTAGCCAGAATGAATCTCCAGGTTTCAGAGAAAAAGCCCAGTCCTGGGGATCGCCGTGCAGCAGGGAGATGACAATCTTAACCAGCTGCACTGAGCTCCCCAATGAGTTAGGTTTGAACGCAAAAAATAGTTTACAATTATTCTTAAAATTCCAAAATTTAGACCGATCCCCAGAAAACACATCAGGAGTAGGGATCTTTGGTTTTACAGCAGATGATTGAGCGAGATAGGCAGAAATTCCCTGCACTTCAGCAGCGAGCTGCTCAACACGATTGGACAATTACTTAGTCTCCATTAGAGAAAAAATCCTCCTACGGCCACAGAGAAAAAGAGGAAAAAATATATAAAAAATTCTGACACTTTTTTTTTTTACAATTCTTTCCTTCTTTAGAATACCCTAGAGTCTACAGTTTATGCTGTTGATTCTGTTATGAATAGGTCACCGAGGAGAATGGCAGAAATAGGCGAGGCCACCAGGAAACCAGAAAGGCTGGTCACTAGCGGATTGCAGATCCCTAGTCCTAACAACACAGCTAACAGTAACCAAGGAGCGTACCTACGATGCCCTAGACGCCTCGGCACAGCCGGAGAACTAATTAAGCTTAAAGCAAGAAAGGTGAAATCTAAACTGCCCCTGAGTAGAACCCCAAAGAAATATAGAGCCCCCGTATATAGTCGGTGAGACCAGATGAGGCACAAACACAGGCAGAAAATAGACTGAGCAATTGATGGGGCCCAAACTGTCTAGGTAGGACAGGAAAGGAAAGACACTGTCTGCAATCACGCAAAATCCCTAAAAAATTCAACACGTCTGATGTACAAAAAACACTGAGGTCTCATGACCTCTCCCCCACTATATCAGCATTCTGGTGTGAACTGGCTCAGCAGAGAGTAACACACAGGATAGGATTAGATACACTCTGCAAACAGTATCCCACAGGATAGGATTAGATACATGGCTCAGCAGACAGTAACACACAGAACATTGTCAGATACACAGCTCAGAAGACAGTATCACACAGGATAGGATTAGGTACACAGCTTAGGAGACAGTATCCCACAGGATAGGGTTAGATACTGTTAGGGCTGGCAGAACGCACCAAATTATAAAATAGTAGTAGGTGCGTTCGCAGCCCGGGCTCCACCGTGCAGAGGTGGTACACTGCTGCTAGATAATTGCGGAAGAATTAAGCGGTGTGAAAACAGTCACACGTGGGTTACGTCACCCAATGTGAACAAGAGCGAACTCTGTTAATTCACAGAGCCGCGCGACCTCTGAACGTAATCTGATGCCGGAGCCTGTTTAGCTCACAGAGCCCAGCCAAAAGAGCGCACAGTGTACGGCCACAGAACTCTACCCCAAGTGGGGTTAGAGTCCCTCTAGGCCCACTGAGCGCGCGGCATCGCTGCCGCGAACGCCGCTATAGAACTGGATATGGAATGTGGAGCACGTGCACTGAGGCGTGCCGAGTCACTGGTGAGGACTAATGCCTGACTCAAACTCTGACCTACCTACGCCTAAGCCTGGGCGCTAACAGGCTAGTCTGCACAACATATGCATACCCAGGGTAGGGGTTTCATAATGAGTCATTCACCAGAGACATTCATACGTGAATACATCACTCACTCCACATAGTCTGAAAATACAGTCTATCCTAGCGCATGGCCGAGCAGCCATGCGAACCTTTTATAGCTGCGAGTTTCTGGGATCTTCCTGGCTTCTCGGATGGGCCAATCCGAACATGAGTAGGACCTGAGCACGTGATCTTCGATCTCCAATCGGAGATCACTCCACGGGCATGCTCAGTGGCCTGACATGAGGACTTAGTCCCTGGAGAATCTCGCTGCTGAGCAGCATGCATTGCCATAGCTGTGCAGGGGTGGCAGCAGCAAGCAAACCCATGGAGCTAGTCTGGGCAGAACTCCAGGACCGACGAGTTTGCTGAGCAACCTCCTCTGAGGCTGGAGAGGAATGGGAGACCGCCGGTAGCAAGGCTCGGGATTCTTGCTGTGCAGCGACAGAAATCCGACGCCTAACAGATACACAGCTCTTCAAACAGTATCACATAGGACAGGATTAGATACACAGCTCAGCAGATGGTATCACACAGGATTAGATACACAGCTCAGCAACAGGATGTGCTAAAGGAGAGGACCTTTTCATTCCAACAATTCATCTCGTTCCATCTCATTTGCCTTTTGATTTTAAACGCCTCCAGTTTCTAGTTCGACTGGCATTTGCAATGTCCATTAACAAGGCTCAGGGACAGTCCTTGAAAGTAGCAGGGATCGATTTGCAATCTCCATGCTTTTCTCATGGTCAACTTTACGTGGCCTCTTCAAGAGTTGAAACTGCCAAAAATCTGTTCATCTTTGCACCGAAAGGAGAAACCAACAATGTTGTTTATCAAAAGGTTCTTGAATGAGTTGAAAATAAAATACTATCAATACTTTGGTAATCGTTTAGTTAATTTGTGTTGCAAACCTGTAGTGTTGAATATATGATGTGAAATGATTTTATGTGCTACTGTATATAATTATTATAATTTGTTATAACTAACCACAGTAAGTTACTATGCTCGGGCAACGCCGGGCTCTTCAGCTAGTGTGTTATATTGATATGCATAAATGCATTTTTATTATTTTTTGAGTTTTGCATATTTCATTTGTATAGACTTTTCTTGACTTCATGAGCATTTAGCTTTCTATATTTAATGTTGGGTTACTAATGTAGGTTGAGTAGATTTATCAGTAGAATCATAAAATCATAAAGGTCAGTAAAAGCAGCACAGATGGTACCAACTTTATTGATAATGTAAATTACACCAAAAATGTTAGCAAATAAAACTTGGAACTCTTTCTTTCTAAAGCGTTTCAACTTGTCAAAAAACGATGCAGAAATTTGTCAAAAACGCAATGTTCTCCTTTTTTGGAACCATTTATGATTCTGGTTCATTTGATTTAGGAAATCTCCCTTGTTAGCTCCAGTGATGCAGCATCCATGTCACCATCATTTGGAGGGTATAACCCTGTCTGTTTTGCCATAAAATGACATGATCTTTACAAATTATATGGTATTATATTTCTCTTTTTTCAGGTTTTATTTATACATTTGTTTCTGTAAACATCATTAAATACGTGTAAGCTAAGCTCACATTTTCCAAAACAATTTCATATAAACCCTACAAAAAAGCTAAGATCTTTCTGAAAGGAAATTTACCTGTGCTCTATTTAAGAGCCCTTTGGGGACAATTGAGCTTTTTATCCAGAATTTCCGGTCTATCCACTTAACAGTTGTAATGTGTCTCTATAGGAATGTTTCAGAGGAAACTGCGGTCTACGACCATAAATTTGATGGTATGGATCTATGTACTATGACTACTACTTGCTTTACTCACATTCTGTATCACTTTTCCATGGTATATAAAATACCACCTGTGTTGCCCGTTATCATTGATATGTTTAGATAAGTCTAAAACCCACTTACAGTTACACTTGTATTAAAAGTCTACCACAGTCTTTACAAATTATGCTATATTCACTTCTGATTTATTGAATGATTACAGTTATTTCATGAAAGGTATTTTTTTACATAATAATTACAGTTATTCAGTAGTGTAACTACCATGGGTGGCAGAGGGTGCAGTTGCCCCGGACCCCTCTCTCAGAAGGTCCCCTTGGGCTATTATCACCGTTAGTTGACACAGCACACCAATATTGTTAAGCTCTGCGGTAGAGCAGGGTGACACGATTTCCCTGCCCTACTGCTTCTCTTTTCTGGAGACCACAGGTCACTTTAAGCCTGCGGTCTACAGAACAGCAGGTGATGCGCATACAGCACTTCAGAGTCCCAGCATGGTGCAATGATGTCACTGCGCTAGGACTCTGAAGTCTTGTATGTGCAGTGACAGCGCATTGGTCTGCTGGTGCTTTGCAGGGTGGACTTGTCATGATCTTAGATTAAGTGAGTATAGGATATTTGTTTTATTTAAAATGTGATGGACTGTGGGGGTCATCATAAAGTATGGGAGACCCTCATACAATATGGGGCTACTGTGGGGGGCAATTATACAGTGTGTAAGCTAATGCAGAGGCCATTATACAGAGTGGGAGCTAATATGGGGGCTATCATATAGCGTGGGAGCTAATTTTAGGCCATTATGCAGCATGGGAGCTAATGAAGAGGTTATTATACAGCGTAGGAGCAAGTGAGAGCCATTAAACAGCATGGGAGCTAATGTGGTGGCCATTATACAGTCTGGAAGCTAATTTGTGGTACATTAGAAAGCGTGGGAACAAATGCAAGGGCCATTATACAGCCTGGAATCTAATGCAGGGGCCATCAAAAGGCGTGTGTGATGGCCACGTGTGACTGGACACACCGCCTCCAGCAGGGCGAATTTCTATGACACACGTGACCCTGGATACACTGCCTCCAGTAGGGCGAATTTAAATAATATAACCTGTAGCCGGATACACCGCCTCCAGCAGGCGAATTTCAGTATTACACGTGTATCTGGATACACCGCCTCCAGCAGGGCGAATTTAAATAATAAAGGGAAACACCAGGGAAACCGATACAATGGAGGGCCCTGCGATAGGGAACGGGAACGTAGAGACCTCCTGCACTCCCCTGAGTCAGTGTCTCTACACTCCTGACAGTCCCTATGCAGGTTCTGCACCTGGCGCCTAGCCGGATACCTATAAACCCTGGCTCGCCCTGCACCTAGCCCTTTCTAGTGAAATGGACGGTGCAGAAACAAATCCCACCACTGCACTGAGACACACAAAAGGAAAGGTACAAACAGGGATAACACCACTTAGCTTTGCTCTGTTGCTATTGCTCCCAGCAACAGAGTCCACCACCAGAATGCAGCTTTCCTCCTGAATCGCTGCTACTTCACGAAGCTTTGTCAGAGCTGCAAGGAACTCTCTCTAACACCTTCCTCCACCAAGGATTGTTGGAAATGACCAGTATCACCAACAGTGAGTGAGAGAACAAGACACTCTTATATAGTTAAGCCAGAGCAATCACACCTGTTAGTGATTCCCGTGTAATAACGCTAACCACCACCGGGGGGCAAACTAGAACAAAAGACACCACTGTGTAATGACCCTAATGGCCACCGGGGGCAAAACTAGCTTTAAGCAACCAGCTTAAAGAAAAAAAAAGGTTACAAGTGCTTTTATCTGTCACAATCCAGCATGGATCATGACAGCATGGGAGCTAATCAGGGGCAATTATACAGTTTTGAGACGACTTTGGGGGGCCTTCAACATCTTGCAAATGTGCCACTTTTCCCATGCGCTGATAAGTGTCACGTTGATGGTACATGGACGACACAGAGATGCCACATGTATGCCACACATATGTAACGCTCCGGTACTCATTTTTCCAGTACCGGAAATATCAGGACGTGTGAAAGAGCCCTTAAAGACATTGGGATATGCACTTCTTTCAATAGCTTTGTGTGTGTTCCTTCATGCATGATTCAATTTTCTATATTTTTGCCTGTGCATTTTCATATTATTGACCTACCTGTATTAGACTTGTGAATCTATTTGTGGTATCTGATACATATACTTTTTCTGGAGTACTTTAATTGGCCTATGGAAGTGACGTGTCCGAGGGGCCATGGGATACTCGGTACCGAGCCCATTAACTTCAATGGGAGATGTCACAGTGGCGGAGACCCGGTCCGTGGCCCCAGGCGGTCATGTAAAAGGGGTAGAGTTGAATGGGGATAAAGTTTATGTAGTGATTCGTGACGCCAATTGGAGTGTTCGACTGTAGTATAGCTGGCACTGCAGATGATCCCTGGGGGAGTAGATGGTGATGGCAGTGCAGATGTTAAAGCCTCTCCAACCAGGGCAGACCCCCAGAGATTGTGATGCAAGTAGAAGGCACGGAGTAATAAGGCAGGAGACAAGAAGAGTCACTATCATTTACTGTAGTTCAGGTGCAGTTCAGAGGAGATATTACAACTCTCACCACGTTACAGTCTGCTCTGGAGAATGGGAGTTATCTTTCCTTGTGACTCAGTGTAACTTCCTGCTATTCTAATCCCTTCTTTGACCAAGACTTTCTGGAGTTTAGAACTTCCCAGTATTGCAACTTGCAGCTTGAATCCTTTGTGAAGCAGCTCAAGTTCCCACTTGCACTATCCTTCACTGATCCTAGATTGCTGCAGTATTTCTGAGGGTAAGCACTTTTCTGCTGGTTGTATAATTCCATGCAGTCTCTCAGCTTACCACCCTGCTCTGAAAGCATGGATGGTCTAGGGGCTGGTCCCTGATGCTTCTTAGCTCTCACTCCTGGAATGAGCACGTCTTAACATGGCCTCCAAGACGTTCTTCCTTCTTCTTGTTCACTGAAAACAACCACTCGGCCCCTCCCAGTTAGGGCATGTCTGCACAGCTCTAAGCTTCAGACAAGTGAGGGACTGAGGCAGATTGTGTGTGTGCTGTGGTCTTCAGCAGAGAAAGCATAACTCCCATTGCTCACAAAACATATACAAAACAGTACATATTTAACCCTTTTGTGGCGACAAACACGCAGGGCACCACATTCCCCCCTAGTTAAAGGGTAGCTTGTCCTCGGGCTACACAAGGAACATAAGCATATAACAAATGACATAACAGTTAACCTGAGTATAAGTAAACAGTCCCAGTAACTGAGTTGAGTCGTGGATTACAGCCCAAAACCACTTCTGATTGTTTGGATCGTCCCTGAGTGCAGCTGCAGGGCACACAGACCATAATAGAAAATTCACTGCACTGGCTGTTTTAGAATCATAGAATCATAGAATCGTAGAGTTGGAAGGGACCTCCTGGGCCATCTGGTCCAACCCCCTGCTCAAAGCAGGAGTCGCTAAATCAGATGTCTATCCAGCCTTTGTTTGAAGACTTCCATTGAAGTAAAACTCACCACTTCTCGTGGCAGCCTGTTCCACTCATTGATCACTCTGTCAGTTTTATCTAATATCTAATCTGTGTCTCCTATTCAGTTTAATCCCATTGCTTCTAGTCTTTCCTTGTGCAAATAAGAATAAAGATGATCCTTCTGCAATGTGACAACCCATGAGATATTTGTAGACAGCTATTAAGTCTCCTCTCAGTCTTCTCTTTTGCAAGATAAACATTCCCAAATCATGCAACCTTTCCTCATAAGACAGGGTTTGCAGACGGGTCACCATTCTGGTCGCTCTTTTCTGAACTTGCTCCAGTTTGTTGATGTCTTTTTTAAAATGTGGAGCCCAAAACTGGACACAGTATTCCAGATGAGGTCTGACCAAAGAGGAGTAGAGGGCAATAATGACTTCATGTGATCTAGACTGTATGCTTCTGTTAATACATCCCAGAATTGCATTTGCCTTTTTTGCTTCTGCATCACACTGTTGACTCATATTCAGTCTGTGATCTATTAGTATACCCAAGTCTTTTTCACATGTGCTGTTGCTTAGCCCTATTCCACCCATTCTGTATATGCTTTTTTCATTTTTATTGCCCAGATGTAGTACTTTGCATTTTTCCCTGCTAAAAACCAGTCTGTTATTTGCTGCCCACTGCTCCAGTTTATTTATATCTTTTTGAATCCTCTCTCTTCTCTAGTATTAGCTATCCCTCCTAGCTTTGTGTCATCAGCAAATTTAATCAGTTTACCCTCAATTCCTTCATCTAAATCGTTGATAAAGATGTTGAACAATACAGGGCCCAGGACAGAGCCCTGTGGTACCCCACTTGAGACATTCTATCAACTGGATGTGCATCCATTTACGACCACTCTTTGGGTCGGATTACTAAGCCAGTTATGAATCCACCTAACAGTTGCCTTGTCCATTCCATACCTAGTCATTTTTTCAATAAAGATTGTGTAAGATACTTTGTCAAATGCTTTGCTGAAGTCAAGATATACTATATCTACAGCATTTCCCTGATCCACCCAATCACTGATTCTGTCATAGAAGAAAATTAAGTTAGTCTGACATGACTTATTAGTTACAAACCCATGCTGACTCTGTTTAATCACTTCATTCTTATCCAGGTACTGACATACATGTTGTTTAATAATTTGTTCAAAGATCTTTCCTGGTATAGAAGTCTGACTCACCGGCCTATAGTTGCCTGGGTCCACCTTCTTCCCCTTTTTGAAGATAGGAACAACATTTGCTCTTCTCCAGTCTTCAGGGACTTCGCCTGTTCTCCAAGAATTTTCAAAGATTATGGAGAGGGGTTCAAAAATTTCTTCTGCTATCTCCTTCAGTACTCTGGTGTTGTGAGTTCATTTTCCCCTTCACTACTGAGGCCCGATGAACTCCCTCTTCTGGTAAAGAAAGGTAGTGAGCCTGATTATCAAACACCTGAGCCTAATGATGATGACTGGCTGAGTGGAGTTACTGACTGGATATAAGGCCGCCGACGCCCTTCTGCCCTGCGGGTGATTTCTCTGTGGGATCCTTGGAGACCAGTCTGAATTCCTGCTCTTCTAAAGCTAAGTTTTCTGCTCGGCTTTTTGCATTTTTGCTTTGACTTTGTTTTGCTTTGTTTTTCTGGATTTCTGCCATTCCCTGCTGGGGTGAGCTGAATTCCTTTAGCTCTGTCTTCTGAAAATATCTGAGTGCTGATTTAGTTTTTGAAGCCTAGCTGCTTCAGGGACTTTTTCCATATCAGCTTGTTGGCTTATGTTTTTGATAGGGTTTTGGCAGATTGCAGACAGCAACCTTCCTTTCCTGTTCTGTTTAGTTAGCTTGGGCCCCATCATTTGCTCAGCCTATCTTTCTATCTGTGTGAGTGTTTTTCATCTTGCTTCACCATCATTATATGTTGGGGGCTGTCTTTTACTTTGGGGTCTGCTCTGGGGCAGTTTAGATTTCCTTTTCTGTCTTTAGGCTATTTAGCTCTCCGACTGTGATCGAGGGGTCTAGGGCACCGTAGGAACCCCCCACGGCTACTGCTAGTTGTGTTGATAGGTTCAGGGGTCTGCAATCTGATAGTTGCCAACTTCTCTGGTTTTCTGGACGTAGCTTCTATTTTTGTGTCTGCCTCCTACGGTGACTCAATCATAACACTCTGGGGTGTAATTCATCTGGACCTGGAGACTTGAATTCATTTAGGTTAGCTAAGTGTTTCCTCACTATCTTTCTGTTTATAGATATCCTGGATTCTTCTATTCTCTTAATAGGACAGTGAAGAACAGTTGATGTTACATTTCCTTTCTGAGAGAAAACAGATGCAAAATAGGAATTTAAATGTTCGGCCTTTAGATGGCTTCCTGCCAAGGTACGATGAACAGTTTTTTCTTCTCAAGTTTAAGAGTCTTTACAAGAGTTCTTGTAGTGGAAAAAGGCGTAATAACTACTAAAATCTCACATTAGTCCATGTGGGCACAATTTCTTTAACAATTTTAGTAACGTTACCTAAGGCAAAGTTCAATGTAAGTACAACTCAAAACTAAATTATTAATCTTAGAATATTTTACAAATCTTTTCTATAACAAGAAGGGGTTTGACCCTGTGTGCTACACTGTGATCTGCGCAAGATAGGAATACTAGACGACTTCCTATGACTCTTTGAATGGGTACAATAGGTTCACTGCTGACTGTGGGCAAGTTTTCTGTTTCTTCCACATGCAAAACATTAGTTGTTCGCCAACTAGGAGATCTTGAAGTGGGGCTGTCAATTTAGTAAAGTCTTTAATAAAGCATCTGTAGTATCCCACTAGGCCTAGGAATTGTCTGACCTCTTGGATGTTGGTGAGTACTTGCCAGTCTCTGATGACAGTCACTTTGTCTGGGTTGGGTGCTACTCATTCTGAACTCACGACATGGCCTAAATACTGCTCTTTGGGCTTTAGGAGATGACACTTAGATGGTTTTACCTTTAAGCCGAAGTTGGACAACGCCTCCAAGACCTCTGCCAGGTGTTGTAGATGTTCCTCATAGGTCCTGGAATATACAATCACATCATCCAAGTACAATAGCACAGTCTCAAAGTTCATGTCCCAGGCAACATTCCATAATTCTCTGAAAGGTCCCAGGAGCACTGCTCAATCCGAATGGCATGTTGTTAAATTCACATAGCCCCCTGGTGGTACGTAACTGCTGGATGTTTAACTGGCTCAGTGCAGACATAGGTAAATTCTCTTAAGATACAGATGGACCTGTCCTTAAACTGAACAAAGTCCATGTCAGGTTTCTGCATTGACATCATGCGCAGTTGTGCCTTACTGGAGTCAGACAGAAGACCTTCAATAAACTGTTCTTTCAGCATTTTGTTCTCATCTCTTACACTGTCTGAATCAATTTGCTTAATGGCTTGCAGCGCCTCCTGCAGGTTAAGAGCGTAGTCTCTGACAGTGTCCTGTGATTTCTGTCTGCAGCTGAAAAATCGCATCTTTATTTATGAAGCAGTACGGGTGTCAAAAGTATCCTTTAATTTAGCAAAAATGTCTTTTACAGTCTTATTATCAGTTGCTGGCCAAGATTTAACTTCTCACTGAGCAGCGCCACTGAGCTGACTTGTACATATACTGACTTTCTGCTCCTCTGACATAAGACAACGAACAGGCACACAGGGGTCAAAACACTCGGCAAAAGTATAACTGACGGATTGGAGTTTCTCAGGGCTATAAAAAGCTCTCCCTGAACCAAAGAGAGGCCACAATAATTAACCCCAGGCGTGCAGCACTGAGCTCAAGACACTAACCCCTGATGTGCAGGTCAAAAACCTGCACTGGGATCATGACACCATGTTAAGACGTGCTCATTCCAGGAGTGAGAGCTAAGAAGCATCAGGGACCAGCTCCTGGACCATCCATGCTTTCAGAGCAGGGTGGTAAGCTGAGAGACTGCGTGGAATTATACAACCAGCAGAAAAGTGTTTTCCCTCTGAAATACTGCAACAATCTAAGGATAGTGCAAGTGGGAACTTGAGCTTCTTCACAAAGGATTCAAGCTGCAAGTTGCTGAAGGCGAAATACAGTCATATGTTAAAGTTTGGGCACCCCAGTTAATGTTAACCTTTTTTCTTTACAACAATTTTGGTTTTTGCAACAGCTATTTCAGTTTCATATATCTAATAAGTACATATTTAACCCTTTTGTGGCGATAAAGACGCAGGGTGCCACAGAAGCTGTACATCAATTCAGGTATTGACAGGGTATGCTTTTTAAAAAAATGCTTTTAAATGTTTGACCATTTTTTCTATCAAAATATTGGTTATGTTTTTAGATATGCTAGGTGTACACATTGTCTTGTAGTCTCTCATTTTCTTAATACTGTTATTACGGTTCTACTACAATATGTAGCACCCTTTTAGTATTGGCATTTTTCATATATTGGTGGTGCGCTTTGCTTACATATTTATCTACATTGTATTTTAGTCCTCCAGTTGGAGCTTTCCTTCCTGCAGAGGAGCACATGACCTATTATGGCAATTTGTGTGATCAATAGATTTATTGTGTGACCAGTATGTCAGAGACACCGCACTGAACTCGCTCACTGAGCCAGTGCGCGTGCCCCGAGTAAGCGAAAGCGTGCTCAAAGCTACCTGTGGAGCGGGCAGCAACCGAATAGATGCGTACTTCAGAGCTGCAGGGCCTGAAGCACGTGACTGCTAGAGGCGTGGCTTAAACTCCACAGAGCTAGGAGCCGCAAGACAATTCCTAGCAGAGTAACTGTGAGACAAAGTTACCAAGGGGCATAGACAGAGAGAATAGTCAGGACGTAGCCAATGAGTCATACACAGATAGCTGCCCTGAGGAAGGTGCCAGGAAGGGCGCCGAAACGCGTAGGAAGGAATAAAGAAGTACTTTGTTACAACATCTTGCATCCCAGGTGATTTTGTGGACTCAGCAGCGCGGACTGTGGCACACCTTGCTTCCCATATTTTCTGGCAGTTTTTCCACGTTGGAGTGGTCGGTGGAAGTCCAGCAGCAGCTGATACTGTGTTATGTCTTCAAACCAGTTGTGGGTCACACAACTGGAATAGGTGAGTGGAACTGCATTATACCACTCACATTGTAGTGTCACTAGTGATAGGGCACTATTGCGCCTCTTGTTCCCCCACCCTTTTTGTATTGATACACAGATAATAACGCAGTACAAAATCAACAGGCAAACTCACAACGGGAAACATAATCGGGTCAGAACCATATAAACAAGCTATAGCAATAAACAGGCACTCGGGGGTCAGCACACTAGACCAAAGGCAAAAGTATAACTGGCAGCGATTGAAGCTACCCAGAGGTTTATGAAGCTCTCCCAGAACCAGAAAGAGGCCACAATCATTAACCCCAAGTGTGCAGGTCAAAACCTGCACAGAGCTCCAGACATTAACCCCCGGTGTGCAGCTCAAAAACCTGCATTGGGATCATGACACAGTGGTGGTCCTTGTGGTTTTATGGGCGGTGATGGATTGGGACACCCATGAGGCAGAATGAGGGCTCAATCCTCTAAAGTGTTTACACAATCAGATAATCCCATCCCTGACTCAGATTTTTCCCAACTTTCGTCAGAGCTCATTTCCAAAATGGGCATCCACTTGTGGTGGAATATTCGTAGCCTAGAAGAGTGCCTCAAATGTACCACGTGACTTTAGGGTACCCATATATGCTGCATGGGATCCCAGCCCCAACTTTCGTACCACCTGGGAGCAGGGAGCAGGGCTTACTCCAGTGCTCTAATATAGTTATTAACATGCTCCTTGAACATGAGCTTTTTAATAATGCCAAAATACAGATTATGACTCTAGAGTCCAAACTGTCCAAGTGTGATGAGGCACAGCAGGCACAACAATTTAAAATTAAGCTGGAGGATATTTTGGATAAATACGATAAAGACATTACTCAGAGGAAAATAACCAAAATTTCGCAGAGGCTGCAAAGATTTCAATAACAAGCAAGAGTTTAAATGGCATGCATATTAGAGCATTACAGGATCAACCTCGAGAGGATTTTCTTCAGAGCCAGGTACCGCTTTTGGATCTCTGTAGCAGTAAGTCAGAGTGGTGGGAGATCTTCAAAGAGCGGGTGGCGTGGTTCTTCAGTCAGCTCTCGAGCCTCAGAAGTCTGAACAGGCACCGCTTGTTCCAGGCCCTGAGGAGGAAACTCGAGCAGCTCGTCTCGACTGGAGGTGACCGTGAGGAAAACTCCAGAGAAGTCTTTGCTCAAGAGGTGTCAGTATGATAGGCACACATCTTTAGCTTATGAGAGGGATTTAGGGAGGTACCGCTCGCCCGACCCCTACAGAAACTGTAAGATGTCAGTGAGTTGTAAGATGGTGACAGGAATGATCGACAGTACGGGATCCCTGAACAGATCCAAATCAGGGATTCTGGAGGTGGTCAGGTCCTTCTACTCGCACTTCTTGGGAAAGAGGGATCTGGATCGGGACGGGATGTCGGCTTTCCTGGCTGAAACCATCCCTGAGCCAGGGGATGATCCCTCTCTTGGTGTTTTGGCAGAAGCAATCAGGGAAGAGGTAGTGAGACTGGCCATTGATGGGCTCCAGCCCAAGAAATCGCCAGGTCCGGATGGCTTAACATCCGAGTTCTACAAGACCTTTAGGGACTCCTTGGTCCCCCTCTTGACTGAGGTGTTTAATGAGTGTCTTTCCTTGGGCACTATTCCCGGTTCAATGAGGAGGTCGGCCCTGATTATTCTGTCGAAGGGTAAGGACTCGTCGCGTATTGAGAATTGGTGTCCCGGTCTAACGGCGGTTGCCGGTTACGCTGCCGGACCGCTTCTTTTCCCTGCAGAGGCCATTCAATCCCTGGCATGAGGGTCGGAGAACGGGGAGCCCTGCAGAAGACCGTCGGGGGCTTGGAGCACGCCGGTTGCTTAGCCGCAGCTGCGCCGACACACATCGCGGCTCCATAGACTTCCTTGAGCGGCGGCAGAGGCACCTGCAGCGATCAACACACAGAGGCTCCCTCTGCAGCAACGGGGCCCTCTCTCTGCTCTCCGGGACCTGGTCTATCTTCCTCTTGGCCTCGGCTGCGGTGCGCAGCCATTTACAAGCTGACCCCTCTGCCTCCTGCTGCGGCAACCGCTGTATTACATCAGCTCAGAGGACCAAGAGACAGCAGCTAAACATAGCTCTCAGCACCTACCAAGGTACGCTATTTATCATAACCTAAAAGATAAGACAGTCTAAAGAGAAAGAGAGTTTAGTCCTGGGGTTCGGGTCTCGCCAGCTTCCTCTACATCAGGTGCGGCAGTCTACTGAAACAGATCTAGTGACTTATATGTGAAGTGGTTGCTGCTGGCAACCATATATTCAATCTTTAAAGCAGCACCTCTTTATTACTCATATTCCGAATAAGGAAGGAGGGAGCGACATCTAGTGGCCACGTGGGAAATCTATTTTGTCTGTCCCCCCCGAAATAGCTGAAAACCTGCCGGGCCCTCCCCCCCACCCCAGGCTCATTGCTGGGCAAAACAGAACAGTGGCAAACAGCAGAACAACCATAAACCAGTCTATACCAACCAGAGAGCTATTAAATAATTCTATTGAACGACAAGGGAGAGCTCAGGTCTCCCCATATTGAAGCTACAATTGACATGCTCTTTTAACTCTGCAGATTGATGGCAGAGGGAAAATAAAATTATTCTGACATAAACTAGCTCGCAGAGCCTAATAACAATAATTATGGGAAAAACCACAGTTAAAACCTTGAAGAGCACCACTAAAGCCACAAAATCTTTAACGCAAGCAGACGTAGAAAAAACAGGCCTTTTTCCCGGACCCTATCAAATCGTCAAGGCAAACGGACTCTCAAATGGAAGACGATTCAGAAACAGATCTAGAGAGTGATTCAGACAGAGGGGGAGCTATGAAGGATACCCTGGTGACCCGCTCATTCATTAAAAGGATACTCTCAAAAGCTTTGGAACCTATAGGAAGAGAACTGGCGGAAATAAAGCAAGACATTTCACAACAAGGTCATAGGCTCGACTACCTGACAACCCTGATGCATCACACTAATACTCTCTATGACTGTCTTAGCGAGCATGAAAGTCAGATTCATACAATCCAAACCACGCTTGAAGATCACGAAAACCGTGAGCGAAGGAACAATATTCGCATAAAAGGGCTTCTGGAATCTGTGGCTATGGAGGCGCTATCCAAAGCTTCAACAGATATCTTCTCTAATCTCCTATTAGATGATGAACCCAAAGATATCGAACTAATACGAGTGCACAGGTCTCTACGACCCAGACCCAAACAGGGAGAACCCCAAAGAGACGTGCTGTGCCATTTCCTTGACTACCGCGTGAAGGACCTGATACTCCGAAGAGCACGCGAAATACAAGAAATTTTATAAGAAGGCCTTCCAAGTGAGGCTTTTCCAGGACCTGTCAGCCGCAACAATCAAAAAGCGCAAAATTCTAAAACCATTTACAGAGGCCTTAATACAAAAAGGCTTCCGCTTTCGTTGGCTGTTCCCATTTGGAATTTATATAACAGCGGGAGACAAAAACTACAAGCCAGATCATCAGACCCTTGACATATCCCTGGAGTCATACCCGGATCTGGAGTCATTTCATTCAGCCTCACACTACCAATGCCTGCCTAATCCAACTCCGTGGCAAATGGGGGGGACTCCAAAATCCCAGAAACAAAAGAAGAAACCTGCAAAATCCCCTACTCCAAAGGGAGAAGAGGGGGCGACATGAACTCTCGCTCTCCTTGCTAACCCGCTATTGCGCTGTGGATTTTTCCCACTGAGTATAATACTTTGTGGTTGATGTTTCTTGTGGCAAGGACCGTTGCCGTTGTTTGGTGGCGATGGTTGTCGTCACAACAATATTATCGTATTGAGTTGAGTTCACCCTATTGGGCTCTGGGACTCAAGAAAAATGTATCCCTCAAAATGCCTTCAAGAACAATGTTCAAGATCATTAGAACATTTGGTTGTTCTTTTGTGTTTGATGTGATATACACGCTTCTCACTAAGTTATCTCTTTTTATTTCCTCTTGCTCATTCTGTATCTACTATTTCTTTCCCCTTTCTACCCTCTATCCAAGATCTAGCTTCAAGAGGCACTTGGGACAAAAATGGTCACCGATCCAGAGAGGATTCACCCGCCACACCTATCATGCTCATGGCTATCCAGAATAAGGTATTTACTTTCGCCTCCCTAAACGCAAACGGTCTAAACTCACTGATTACTAGACGACAAACACTAGATATGCTTAAAAAGCAAAAAGTAGACATATTGATGGTCCAGGAAACACACTTTAAATCAGAAAAACTCCCCAATTTTGAAAGATCACATTATAACTTAAGGATGGTACCATGCCACATCAACACAGGCGGGATCTAGGGGTACTTCAGTGGTGATAGCAAAAGGAATTCCATTTCAAATACATGAAATAAAAGCTGACCCAAATGGGCGATATGTACTGTATTTATTAAGGGACTCTTGGCAGGGAATATGTATACTATTTGTAGTCTTTACGCCCCCAATAAGAAGCAAATGAAGTGGCTGCTGGCAACCCTTAGAAAAATAGAGGAATTTAGGGAAGGGACCCTGGTCATAGGGATAGATTTGAATGTGGCTTTAGATCCCCAAATAGATACCACAAAAAAGAAAAGTGCAATCTCTCTTCGAGATCTAAAACCAAAATAAGGTCAACGCAGATGTTAGATATTTGGAGGTACTTACAGCCGAGTGATAAGAACTTTACTTATTACTCCCATCCCCACAAGACTTACCATAGATTGGACTATATACTAATTCTGAGAAGGATACTCCCTGATGCCCTTTCCTCAAAGATATTCCTAAACGTCCACTCTGACCATTCTATAGTAACCCTCTAAATGACGTTGCCCAAACCCTACTCCCTCAATAGAATATGGCAACTGAATGAGTCGATTCTCACAGATTTAGAAATACGCACCCGCATATTCAAGGCAATTGAACAATATTTTGTCCAAAATGATACAGAAGAGGTTTCAGCCTCTATTTTGTGGGAAGCGCATAAATCAGTAATAAGAGGGGAATTGATCTCAATCACTTCGTATTTAAATAAGAAACGACAAAATGAAATAAACACTTTATATGAAGAGATATTCTAACTAGAGACCCAACATAAGAAACAGTTAGATTCAAAATGGATGACAGCGCTAACTAAAAAAGGACAACAGATGAAAGACATTTTAAACAAAATCTCAGCAAAATGGTATGCCTCATGGCGAACCAGAATGTTTGTACATGGAGACAAAGCCACCAAATTTATGCTCTCAAGCATAAGAAAGCGCCAAGATCGCACATACATACACTCAATCAAAACATCACAAGGACTAAGCACCCAAAATTATGCGCAGATAGAATCAGAGTTCCAAGAATATTATAAACATTTATATAATATTCGCTCGATAGAATCAAAATTAGACCAACAAAAAAGGAAAAATGCAATAAGGAACTTTCTATCCCGTCTGAATTTACCTCAGTTGACTGAGACACAACAGACCCAAATGATTAGGCCATTTCGTATGGACGAGCTCCAGTCTGCCCTGTCGAAGAGTCCAAAGGGGAAAGCTCCTGGACCTGATGGTCTACCAATAACTTACTATAAGACCTTCTCCTCGACCCACACCCCACGCCTGTTAGGAATGTGCAATTCCATATTGGGTAAGGGTCAGTTTCCCGCCCAAGCTTTGGAAGCAAAAATATCATTAATTCATAAAGAAAGCAAAGATCAGGAACAATGTAGTAGCTACAGGCCTATATCGCTACTAAATGTCGACCTGAAGCTATTTGCAAATATGTTGGCGAGCAGAATAGCGAAGATCTTGCCGATGGTAATTTCTCTGAATCAAACGGGCTTCGTGGGGCGGAGAGAGGGGAGAGACAATGCATACAAAATTATTCACATTATGCAACACGCGAAGAAGGGCAAACTTCCACTGGTTTTATTGGATACGGATGCTGAAAAGGCCTTCGACAGGGTGGACTTGGACCTATCTAGAGGAGACGTTGTTGGGGTTTGGATTCCCGGACCAGATAGTCTTAACCATAATGAAGTTATACAAAAACCTGAGGGCTCGCATTGGTATCAATGGCTCGCTCACAGACACATTCACTATAAACAATGGTACTCGCCAAGGATGCCCGCTATCACCACTTGTATTCGTGCTGACAATGGAGCCTCTTCTGAGCGCGATACAGCAATGCACAGAAATTGAGGGTGTAAAAATTGGAAAGCAACACTATAAGACTACGGTCTTCGCAGATGATTTCCTCATCACAATGACAAAGCCACTCAGGAGCTTCCCAGCCCTTATGAAGTTATTAGATGAATATGGCAGCATCTCAAACTTTAAAGTGAATGTGTCGAAATCTGAGGCGCTGGACCTAAACATTCCACCACACATCCTCAATAAACTTAAGAGTAAATACCCGTTCACCTGGCCCTAAAATTATATTAAGTATTTGGGAGTTAAAATAGGCAGAACAGAAAAAGAACCATTGTTAGAACATGCTGCTACCACAATTGGATCATGGAGAGATCCGTTCCTGTCCTGGACTGGTAGGAAAAATCTTCTGAAAAGTCTGATTTTACCAAAGTTCACCTAATATGTTCCAAATGTTGCCCATCCAAATACCAGATTCCTATTTGTCTAGAGTAAATACCCTCTTCTCCAAATACATGTGGAACAAGACAGGGCTTCAAATAGCTTTTCACACACTGGTTTTACCTAAGGCAATGGGGGGAATGGGTGCTCCCGACATAAGAAAATACTATTATGCCTCGGGGCTAGCACGCTCATTGCACCTGATTCGAGGTTCACAGGACAAGCAATGGGTAACAATATAGAAAGAGCTCTCACACTTGCCCATCAGACAGTTTTTATTGACCTACCCTAGAGGGAGCTCTCTCCCTTCCCACCCAAATCTGTTGACTCGCTCATTACTAAGGGTTTGGGCGAAAACGCACGGCATACTGGTACCCCCCCATCACCAATATTGACACTATCAGATATCTTAGTTCACTCTCTTGATACCTTGACTGGAGACGCCCCGCTCGGGCTGAAAACCATGATAGACCAATTGTTAATGGATGGAGTGCTTCCATCACTCCCAGAGCTCTGTAAACTACCCGGGCTAGCAAACATAAACTTCATACAATACTCCACAATAAAAGAGACATTGAAAAGAATACGCTATAACGCAGATCTCACGCACAAACTCACATTTTTCGAGACTCTATGCTCCAAATTAAACAAACCCACAAAAATATTATCCACAGTATACCAAGAACTTCTTCTTGAAGACCATTGCTTTAAGCGAGCCTTTATAGCAAGGTGGGAAAAAGACTTAGGTTACACGTTCTCGCAAGAACAAATACTTCACATATATAAACATTCCCATGGCCCTACTAAATGTGTTAAAACCCAGGAAAACCCCTATAAGATAGTGTCCAGATGGTACATTTCGCAAACACAGTTTCAGGCCTGGCGGCTGAATTTTCACACAAATTGCTGGAGATGTGGTACTGGTGAGGGTGACTATCTCCATCTATGGTGGACTTGTCCAATCACAAAATGCTTCTGGGCACTCACAGAAAAAGTTATACAGGATGTAACTGGGAAGAAAGCCATTCTAACCCCTGAAAATGCGTTGCTGAACTTTCCGGTGTGGCCGGGGAATAAGAAATTTTCTATATTGGTACATAACATAATAGCGGCAGCCAAGCTTCTGATACCCACACACTGGAAAACCACTAACAGTCCCATGCGTCAACAATTACTCTATAAGATAGATCAACTGTACTACACGGCTGAATTGGTGGCACATGTGAACCTCTCACAAGCTTTATTCCAGGATTCCTGGAGACCATGGATTCTCTTCAGATCGAACATTCATTCAGACTTGACACAGGTTACTGCCTAGAGATGCCTCTCTAATCTCTGCCCCCTCTTTCCCCCCTTTTTTCTGTCTTTTCTGTCTTATCTGTCCTGCTTTTCCCCTCTTTTACTACTACTCTCTATTATTCTTTCGTTTGCTGTTTCAGTCAGTTATTCTGAAAAAGTTGTGTACTGTTAGTGAGCCTGGGATGTTTGGTTTCACAATAGGTAGTGTACACCAAACACCTCAGGTGTCAAGTTAATATCCCTAATATGGTTTTATAATACATGTTGTAACACAATGACTTAAATTGTAGGGGTTTTGGTTAGATGCGGTTGGTCTTTATTAGAATACCGAAAACCTAATATGTAACAATGTAACATTGTAACAACAAATCAGTACATTTGTTGATGTTATGCTTTAAAAATTAATAAAAAGAACATTGAAAAGAAAAGAGAATTGGCGTCCCATAGCGCTTCTCAATACGGACCGGAAGGTTCTGGCAAAGGTGCTGTTTAATCGGCTAGTCAAGTTTGCACCCCGACTCCTTTCAGGGGCCCAGCACTGCTCTGTTCCAGGCCGGAGTACTTTTAGTGCTGTGCTCGGTGTCCGAGAGGCAGTGGAGCAGGGTAGGGCAGGTCACTGGAAGGGGTACCTGCTGTCGTTAGACCAAGTGAAGGCCTTTGACCTGGTTAACCATGAGTACCTCTGGTCTGTCCTTTTGAGGTACGGTCTGCCTGGGAGGTTTGGCAATTGGTTAGAGACCTTGTACAAAGGGGCTGAGACTTTCCTGCTTGTGAACGGTTGGTCAGGTCGCACTTTTGAGGTGGGTTCTGGGGTCCGTCAGGGCTGTCCTCTGAACCCACTTTTATACGTGTTCGCAATCGATCTCTTCCTGAGGAGGGTAGATCGTGGACCGTTGGTGGGAGTCGGGATGGACCAGGCAAGCTCTGGGTCCTTTCTGAGGGTGGTGGCATACGCTGACTTTTCCTTCTTTGTATCCTCGAGAGGGGAGGCGGATTGGGTCATGTCCGAGGTCGTGCGCTACTCGGAGGCATCTGGGTCCATGATCAACCAGGAAAAGTGTGAGAGTCTCTGGCTGGGAGGAGGAAATCCTAGTTTTGATCTCCCGGACACCCTTCCAGGGCCCCAGGCCTCCGCCAAAATTCTAGGCATCGAATTTGGCCCAGGGGACTACCCCCAGCAAAATTGGGAGGGCAGACTTAAGATCGCTGCCCAAAAGGTGGACCAGTGGAAGGGTTGGTCTTTAACCTTAAAGAAAAGGGCAAGCTTGGCTAAAGGTTTTATGCCTCCTTTGTTAATTTACTTGGGCAGCGTGTGCGTCTTTCCGGAACCTCTCTGGACACGGGTCTACAGCCTGTTCTTCCAGCTGTTGTGGGTGAATAAGCTCAACCTAATCAAGAGAGAGATCATGTACCGCACGAGGAGACTAGGTGAGTTGGGTATGGTCAACCCAGCAGTGTTCTTAGTGAACACCTTTCTTAAGGGTAACATTTCCAACCTCTGGCTAGAGAGGGCTCCTCCGTGGGTATTCTCCTGCAGGGGCTGGCTTCAGCCCTTTTTCCAGGAATGGGAGACAGGAGGGCAGGTGAAGGACCTCCGTACACCTCATAGACATCTCCCGGCTTACGCTACCCCGGTTCTGAAGGTGATCCGCCGGTGGGGTCTGGGAATGTGGGAAATCAGGACCATGTCGAGGCAATCCCTTGACAGAAGAGTTCTGTTGACCCATTTCCAGAAGCTCCTGGTCCTCAAGGATTGCCCAGGCCGGGATCTGGAGGTGGGGCTTGGGCTTTTAAATTCGAAGTTTTGGGACTTGGCCTGGCGATGCTTTCACGCGAGACTGTATGTAAGGGACAACCTGAAGTACAACAACTCCGATGATCGGGGTTGTCCCCATGAGGAGTGCGGCGACATGCTGGAAAGCATGGAGCACTTCCTCCTTCGGTGTCCCTTTAATACAGAGGTTTACATCAGGGTGGGTGCTTCCATACGCTGGCTGCGGCTGGCGTCCCTGTCCTACGCCGAGTGGGTATATGGGGCGTTCAGATCCCTGGGTGGCCGAGATCGAGGCACTTTATTCCTAGTTAGCGTAGTGGTCAGGTTTTACACATGGAATGCATGGTGCTTAGTTTCGACGCAACAGAAAGCCCTCCCCTGGGACGAAGTGGTTGGCAACATCTTGGGTGACCTGGGGAAGTGCGTTCTTTGGAGTTCGAGAGGCTGGGTGTGAGGAGGGCCTCTCGGCTTTGGAGGGGTCTCTCCTTTTAAAAAAAACACACTCAAGGGAGAGCTGGAGTCTGTGTGAATGAGGGTAGGGACAGTATAAGGTGGTGTGGGTGTTGAGGGAGAGAAGTAGGGGCAGGGAGGGACAGATTTGAAGGACAGATAGAGAGTTAGTCAAGTTATGTTAGGTAGAGCAGGGATAGATAGGGACAGTTTCTTTAGGGACAGAAGAAGGGACAGCCTTAGTTGATGACGGACAGGGTGAATGTGTTTGAGGTGAGGGATGGGGCCTCTTAGGACTCCAGTCTCCTGGTGGTGGGCTAATGCTTGAAACATGTAGCTTTTTGTTTTGGAAAATCAGAAGACATGGTTATTGGGCTTGCAGGCACTGAACTTGGGCCTTGCAAGTTATGGTTTGAGAAAAGGAAAAAAGGTGATTAACGTGGTAGGATATGTCTTAGGAATAAAGTTTGTAATATGTTTATATGTAATATGTTTATATGTATATATATATATATATATATATATATATATACCGTATTTTCCGCTTTGTAAGACGCACTTTTTTTCCCCCAAAATTGAGGGGAAAAAGGGGGTGCGTCTTACAAAGAGGATATACATTTGCGCTGCCACTGAGGGTACTTGCCGCGGCACTCTGTGCCCTGATGCTGCCGCTGCGCTGTCCGCCACCGCCGCGCTCCTGTCCCCCGGTGGTTTCTTCCGCCCCGCCGCCGCCGCCGCGCTCTGTCCCGTTCAGCGTGGGGGGTCTCTGTCGCTCCATGCCTGCTTTCTTCCTGGAAAATGGCCGCCGCGCATGCGCAGACGGACATCTCGGCACTGAAATCTCGGGAGATGAGATTTCAGCGCTGAAATCTCATCTCCCGAGATTTCAGTGCCGAGATGTCCGTCTGCGCATGCGCGGCGGCCATTTTCCAGGAAGAAAGCAGGCATGGAGCGACAGAGACCCCCCACGCTGAACGGGACAGAGCGCGGCGGCGGCGGCGGGGCGGAAGAAACCACCGGGGGACAGGAGCGCGGCGGTGGCGGACAGCGCAGCGGCAGCATCAGGGCACAGAGTGCCGCGGCAAGTACCCTCAGAACGGGACAGAGCGCGGCGATGGCGGCAAACACCGGGGGGACAGAGCGCGGTGGTGGCGGTAAGAACCGGGGGAGAGCGCGGCGGTGGTGGCAAGCAGGCACCGGGGGACAGCGTGGCGGTGGTGGCAAGCACTGGGGGACAGAGTGCGGCGGTGGTGGCAAGCAGGCACCGGGGGACAGAGCGTGGCGGTGGTGGCAAGCATCAGGGGACAGAGGGCGGCGGCAGTAACAGACACCGGCAGCGGCACGCTGCACATCAAAACACCCCCTCATCCCAGCAGCAATGTTCCACTCCGGCCTCCTCCATCACCACCCCTGGAAAGCAATAAGACGCATGGATTATAAGATGCACCACCATTTTATTAAAAATAAAGTTTTTTTCCTATTTTTCTCCTCAAAATTTGGGGTGCGTCTTATAATCCGGAGCGTCTTATAAAGCGAAAAATACGGTATATATATATGTATGTATGTTAGGAGTGTAAGTTAGGATTGTATGAAGTAAGCATAATGTATGAGTAATGCAAATATGTAAATAGTTAGTAAATGGGGGGTACAGTTAGGTTGGGTGGGGGTTTTTCAGGGGGGAGGGGAATAAAAAGGACCCTGGAAAGGACAAGGGCCAAATGACCAGTGGTCAAGGAACAGACCAAGGACCATGTTGAGAAAAGGCAGGCCATAAACTTTGGTGGACCCTGGTTTGTAGTGAATTTTGGGAGGGCCATAAACTTTCATGGACCCAAGTTTGAGGTGCTAAGAAAGGCCATGAACTGATGGACCTGTGGTGTAGGTGGGGAAAAAAAAATTTGGTGTTGCTAGTAGTTAAGTATTTTGGCCAAAGAGGCCTCTGTTTTTGGTTTTGGGCAGAAGCAGCCAGGTTTTTGTTATTTTTCATGTAAATAAAGACAGGTGTGAGTAAGGTGTGAGTGGGTGTGAGTAAGGTGTGAGTGGGTGTGAGTGGGTGTGAATGGGAATGAATGTATGCGTTATTTTTTCTTTCTTTTTATTTGCGGTCAGTTCTTGCTGGGGGTTCCTGGAGAGCTGAAAAGCTCAACAGAGGACTCAAGAGACATTAGAAAACTCTGCAGGGAAGCAGCCTTACATTCAGGTTGCTATTTTGTTAATTTATAGTTTTATGATCCATACAATGTTTTACTCTATGTAATGTTCGTGTTTTGTATTTTTGCAATAAAAGAGTTCCAGGTCCACCCCTGGAGGAAGAGGAGGAGCTTCCACGTCAGCTGAGCATCTGAGGCTGTGGACACTGTGAGCTCCTGGGGAGGGAGGATTTTTCCAGCTGGACTGTTTACCTGCCCCCTTCCCAGGAAGAGAGACTTTCCATGGGACTGAGCGCCAGGGCTGTGTCCCTGGCTCCCACCCCCCAGCAAGCCGGCTGGGGGTGGGGGGCCTCAACCACCACCTGGAGGCCCGTGCACAGCCAGCCATTCTCAGGGAGATGGGAAAAAAGAAAACCCCGGGGGGGCCGCAAGGCTCCAGGGTCCGGGACCCCCGAAGCTGGCGCCATGGCGGGTCCTTCTCCCGGAGGAGGTGAGGCTGCAAGCAGAGGCGAGGCGGGGGGCCACCCTAACATCTGGGGCTCCAAGGCTGTGGGAGAGCCTGCTACCATCTACGCCTCCCGCATCCACGCCTACCTTTGCGAGTACGAGGAGGCAGCTAAGCAGTTGAAGAAACTCCGGGAGGAGTTGAAGGGAGCCCGTATTACATTAAAAAATTGGCTCCCTGCCTCAAAAAGAGCCAAGGTCTCTGCCACGGTCCAGAGGCTGAAGGGGGTGATTAAGGCCCTGGAGGAGAGAAGATCTGCCATCCTTAAAGGAAGCGGACCCTTCGGGGAGAAGCTCATAAACGATGACTGGTTTAGAGCCCTGACCGGTGGGTCTTTTGGGGGGTCAGGAGACCCCATCCGGGTGGAGGATGAAGAGGAGGAGGAAGATGGCAGCTGTACATCTGCGCGTGCCCCACCAGAGGACCTGGTGAGTAAGAGCGCCCAGGTCTCATGCAGCGGGATAGCCGCCGAGCAAGTGGCTCTCCCACCGGACTCCAGTCACTCGGAGGAAAGTGGGAGAGCGAGGGGGAGGAAGCAGTAGTGAGGGGGGCTGCCTCATCCTACAGGAAGTGAGGCAGATTGAGTCCCCAGCATGGTTTGGCACACTGCTGTTTGGGGATGAGGTCTGCCTCAAGGATGAGGCAACCGGGAAGAGGAAAAAAATGCGCAAGCCTAAAACCACCATGGCAGACAAATTTGTATTTGTCCCTCATTCTGGGGCCCCCCAGTCCCGCTGTATGGAACCCGCTGCCCACCCCGGCTCGGGCCCTGTCGTGGGTCCGCAGCAAGGGAGCGGGGAGATGAGTGTCTGCCTGGGTCCTGCTGCCATGCCTGGTGGTGGGGGTTCAGACTCAGGCAGCGACATGGAGGTCGGTGCCGATTGTGGTACTAATGGTGTTGTGGGGTGGTGATGCCCTGGCTCAGTCCCCTGTGGCAGAGGGGGCTGGCCCGGCACCAGGTGTGCAAAGTTATACAGCCGGGGCCCCACCTCTGGCGGTGAGAGCTGGGTTCTCTGGACCCCCCACGCACAGGTCCGTTATGTCTGGATCGCTTATCGGGGTCCAGAGGCCAAGAAAGGGCGCGGAGGCTGCTGTCAGGCAGCAGCTGAAGAAATGCAAGTGCAAGGTGTTGGTTGCTCCCCTGGAGGTGGCCGTGGCAAGGTCGGGGTCCCCGGCATGTAGACCCAAAAAAGGGTCCGTGCAGGGGGCTCCACCACCGCTGGATGCCGAGGGGGAGTGGCCAGCCTTGCCAGCATCAAGCGGTGGGTGCAAGGAGGCAGTGATGGCCTGCGAGGGGGGCATGACTTCCCCGAGTGTTGCCCTGCCTGCAAAGTCCTCGGCCGCTGTCCCGCCCACTGTGCACGCATCATGTGGGGGGCGTGGCCTCGCAAGGGGCTGCTACTCTGCCCGCTGTGAATGCGGCCGGCGGGGGGGCGTGATCTCGGCGGTCGCGGCTCCGCCCGCTGTGCCTGCGTCATCTGGGGCGGCGTGGCCTCACAAGGGGCTGCTGCTCTGCCTGGAGTGACTGTGGCCGGCGGGGGGGTGTGGCCTCAGCGGGCCCGCTGCCCTCTGTCCCACCCACCCTTTCCAGCGGTACTACACCCCCGAAAGCCGGTGGGGAGTTGTCGGGGTCCCCTGCCCTCTTACTGTCATCTGGTGGTGCGGGGGCTCCGGCGCTACTGGTGAAGCCGGCGGGGGTTGTGAGTGGAGGGCAGGGAGCGGTGGTTAAGTCCGTCCCTGCCCCCAGAATAACTGTGAGTGGGAAAAAAAAATGGAGCCAGAGAGCCCGGGAGTTGCTGCTGCTCCCGAGCCCAGGCAGGGGGCGTACTGAGTGCACTCTGCTCTGGAGCACTTAAAGGGGCAGCGGCACTCCTGGGCAAAGGTAACACCAGCTCCAAAGTCCAGCTAGGGCCCCCAGCAGAAGGGAAGGGGCTAAAGGGCCAGTGAAGAAAGGCAATGTCAGAGGCCCTGCATACCAGCGGAGGCAGGAAAAACGCCATCGGGGCGAGGAGCGGGTGGAGTCTCGGGCAACCGGGGTGATGCTTGCCCCTCCCTCAAGGCTGGTGGCTAAAGCCTCTGAGACCCTGGGGGAGGATGAGGTGAACGAGGAGATCAGAAGGATGGAGAGGGAGGATAAAGCGGCTGACTCAGACAACTCCTCTCAATATGAAAGTGTTGATGAGGAAGTCAAAGAGCAGCCAACAACATCAAAGGGTGGCAGGATGCATACCAACAAGAAGGGGAGGAAGAAGGCTGGCTAGTCTTCCAAATTCCGTCCACCCCCGACCGTGAATATATCTGCGGAAGGGCCCACCAACCCCCCTGTGATCACACTCTTCAACCGTTTCCAAGACCTCGGAGACTCAGCTGAGGAGTCGCAAGACGAGGGCGAGGGACCAGGGGCGGCAACGGGGGGGTCCTTCAGGGGATGGCGGAGTCCGTCCCTCGGGGGACACAGTTTCTCCCAAAGGGGACAGTCCCGGAGGCGAGGACACCGGGGGAGGAGGGATGGACACCACTAATTCTCTAAAGAGGAGGGGTTTGGACTCCTCTCCGGATGGTGGCAGGAGCAGGACAGGGAAGAAAAAGGCCATTCAACCTGATCGCCCATGATGGCTGAACTCGCCCCATTGACTCTGGCGTCCATTAATGTCGCCAGTATTAAGTCAGATGCGGCTAGATTTACGGCATTTGATTTTTTTCACCCGAATTGAGGTTGAAATTTTGTTTTAGCAAGAGACCAGACTAACGGACATGGGGGCCATACATAAAGCAAGGAAGGAGTAGAGGTGCGGGCCCTCACACTGGTCTCTTGTGGCCGAGCCGTATAGCGGGGTGGCAGTCCTTTTTAAGACTGCAGAGGTGGAATGCCGACGGGTTATTGAGTTGGAAATGGGGAGGTGCCTGGTCTTAGACGTGTTCATGAGGGGACAAGAGCTTCGGCTCATCAACATCTACGGCCCACAGTCAAAGTGGGACCGAAAATGTCTTTTCCTAAAGATCAAGCCCTTTCTTTTTACGAGCCGACAGGTGGGGACTTCAACACCATTACGAGTTCCTGTGACCGGGGGGGGGGGTTCCGGAGACCGCCTGTCTTACGATAGCGTAGCCCTTAATAGCATAGCTAGCAAAGCTCGCCTGGTGGATGTCCACATCCGGCACACCCCAGGTCACGGGGATTTCACCTATCATAGGGGTAGAAGTAGGTCTAGGATAGATAGGTTTTTTTTAAAGGAGGACGCCATCTTTTCTGCTGTGTCCGCGTTGGGGTGGAGTTCTCCGATCACTGTCTGATTTTCTTTTCTCTGAATGTTGCAGAGACTCTCCGGATGGGAAGAGGGCTGTGGAAGCTGAATTCATCCCTGCTGGAAAAAGCGGAGGTGAGACAATCCTTTGCGGCAGAGGCGTAGCTAGGGTTTTGGTTCAGGGGGGGAGAAACTTCTGAGTGGGCCCCTAACTAGGTAACTGTGATTACAACTCGGTGACGCACCCTAATAGTGGATGTAGGAGATGACTGCGCTGTTACTGAAAATAATCCCTATATAAAGACCAACATGGATATTACAGCAATATGGACAGTGGTAAATACCAGTCCTACAAAACATATGTGATTACTGCACGGGTATAGTTGGTATCTTACCGCTGACGTTCTTTCTGATGGAATCGGTCACTTTTCACGTCTTTTCCATCTGGCCCAGACCGACATGACAACTCCTCCAACCACGACTCTGCTACAGAGAATACAACAATGACATGTTTCACTTCTCATATTCCAGCCCCATCACCATGCATCCCCAACTTGCACAAACCCCTCATCCTGCTGATACCCCAATACTGAACCGCTGCTGCTGTATGTGTCCCTATTACTGCACCTGATACCCCAATGCTGAGTCACCGCTGCCGTATGTGTCCCTATTACTGCACCTGATACCCCAATACTGAGCCGCTGCTGCCGTATGTGTCCCTATTACTGCACCTGATACCCCAATGCTGAGCTGCTGCTGCCGTATGTGTTCCTATTACTGCACCTGATACCCCAATGCTGAGCCGCCGCTGCCGTATGTGGCCCTAATACTGCACCTGATACCCCAATGCTGAGCTGTTGCTGCCGTATGTGGCCCTAAAACTGCACCTGATACCCCAATGCTGAGACGCTGCTGCCGTATGTGTCCCTATTATTGCACCTGATACCCCAATGCTGAGCCGCTGCTGCCGTATGTGTCCCTATTACTGCACCTGACACCCCAATACTGAGCCGCTGCTGCCGTATATGGCCTTATTACTGCACCTGACACCCAATACTGAGCCTCTGCTGCCGTATGTGTAGTAATACTGAGCCGCTGCTGCAGTATGCGTCCATATTACTGCACCTGATACCCCAATGCTGAGTCGCCGCTGCCGTATGTGTCCCTATTACTGCACCTGATACCCCAATGCTGAGCCGCTGCTGCCGTATGTGTCCCTATTACTGCACGTGATACCCCAATGCTGACCCCCTGCTGCTGTATGTGTTCTTATTACTGTACCTGATATCACAATGCTGAGCCACTGCTGCCGTATGTGTCCCTATTACTGCACCTGTTACCCCAATGCTGAGCCGCTGCTGCCGTATGTGTCCCTATTACTGCACCTGACACCCCAATACTGAGCAGCTGCTGCCGTATATGTCCTTATTACTGCACCTGACACCCCAATACTGAGCCTCTGCTGTCATATGTGTCCCTATTACTGCACCTGATATCCCAATACCGAGCCTCTGCTGCCGTATGTGTCCCTATTACTGCACCTGATACCCCAATGCTGAGCTGCTGCTGCCGTATGTGTCCCTACTACTGCACCAGACACCCCAATACTGAGCCGCTGCTGCCGTATATGACCTTATTAGTGCACCTGACACCCCAATACTGAGCCACTGCTGACGTATATGTCCTTATTACTGCACCTGACACCCAAATACTGAGCTGCTGCTGCCGTATGGGTCCTTATTACTGCACCTGATACCCCAATACTGAGCCGCTGCTGCCGTATGTGTCCCTATTACTGCACCTGATATCCCAATACTGAGCCTCTGCTGCCGTATGTGTCCCTATTACTGCACCTGATACCCCAATGCTGAGCCACTACTGCCGTATGTGTCCCTATTACTGCACCTGACACCCCAATATTGAGCCGCTGCTGCCGTATATGTCCTTATTACTGCACCTGACACCCCAATACTGAGCCGTGCTGCAGTATGTGTCCCTATTACTGCACTCGATACCCCAATACTGAGCCTCTGCTGTCATATGTGTCCCTATTACTGCACCTGATACTCCAATACTGTACCGCTGCTGCCGTATGTGTCCCTATTACTGCACCTGATACCCCAATACTGAGCCGCTGCTGCCGTATATGTCCCTATTACTGCACTTGATACCCCAATACTGAGCCTCTGCTGTCATATGAGTCCCTATTACTGCACCTGATACCCAATGCTGAGCCGCTGCTGCCGTATGTGTCCCTATTACTGCACCTGACACCCCAATACTGAGCCGCTGCTGCCGTATATGTCCTTATTACTGCACCTGACACCCCAATACTGAGCCTCTGCTGCTATATGTGTCCCTATTACTGCACCTGATACTCCAATACTGTGCCGCTGCTGCCGTATGTGTCCCTATTACTGCACCTGATACCCCAATACTGAGCCGCTGCTGCCGTATATGTCCCTATTACTGCACTCGATACCCGAATACTGAGCCTCTGCTGCCGTATGTGTCCCTATTACTGCACCTGATACTCCAATACTGTGCCGCTGCTGCAGTATGTGTCCCTATTATTGCACGTGACACCCCAATACTGACCCGCTGCTGCCGTATGAGTCCCTATTACTGCACCTGATACCCCAATGCTGAGCCGCTGCTGCCATATGTGTCCCTATTACTGCACCTGACACCCCAATACTGAGCTGCTGCTGCCGTATGTGTCCCTATTACTGTACCTGACACCCCAATACTGAGCCTCTGCTGCTGTATGTGTCCCTATTACTGCACCTGATATCCCAATACTGAGCCTCTGCTGCCGTATGTGTCCCTATTACTGCACCTGATACCCCAATGCTGAGCTGCTGCTGCCATATGTGTCCCTATTACTGCACCTGACACCCTAATACTAAGCCACTGCTGCCGTATGTGTCCCTATTACTACACCTGATATCCCAATGCTGAGCCGCTGCTGCTGTATGTGTTCTTATTACTGCACCTGATATCACAATGCTGAGCCGCTGCTGCCGTATGTGTCCCTATTACTGCACCTGACACCCCAATACTGAGCCGCTGCCGCCGTGTATGTCCTTATTACTGCACCTGACACCCTAATACTGAGCCTCTGCTGCCGTATGAGTAGTAATACTGAGCCGCTGCTGCAGTATGTGTCCCTATTACTGCTCCTGATACCCCAATGCTGAGCCGATGCTGCCGTATGTGTCCCTATTGCTGCACTCGATACCCCAATACTGAGCCTCTGCTGCTGTATGTGTCCCTATTATTGCACCTAATACTCCAATACTGTGCCGCTGCTGACGTATGTGTCCCTATTACTGCACCTAATACCCCAATACTGAGCCGCTGCTGCCATATATGTCCCTATTACTGCACTTGATACCCCAATACTGAGCCTCTGCTGCCGTATGTGTCCCTATTACTGCACCTGACACCCCAATACTGAGCCTCTGCTGCTGTATGTGTCCCTGTTACTGCACCTGATATCCGAATACTGAGCCTCTGCTGCCTATGTGTCCCTATTACTGCACCTGATACCCAAATGCTGAGCCGCTGCAGGCATATGTGTCCCTATTACTGCACCTGATACTCCAATAATGAGCCGCTGCTGCCGTATGTGTCCCTATTACTGTACTTGATAACCCAATACTGAGCTTCTGCTGCCTTATGTGTCCCTATTACTGCACCTTATACCCCAATACTGAGCCATTGCTGCCGTATGTGTCCCTATTACTGCACCTGATACCTCAATGCTGAGCCGCTGCTGCCGTATGTGTCCCTATTACTACACCTGTTACCCCAATACTGAGCCGCTGCTGCCGTATGTGCCCCTATTACTGCACCTGATACCCCAATACTGAGCCGCTGTGCCGTATGTGACCCTATTACTGCAGCTGATACCCCAATACTGAGCCTCTGCTGCCGTATGTGTCCTTATTACTGCAACTGATACCCCCTATACACACACGGCTCTGCTCCACACCCCCTATACACACACGGCTCTGCTCCGTACACCTAGTACATGTGCTTCTCTGTTCCGTACACCTTGTACACATGCAGCTCTGTTTCGTACACCTTGTACACACGCAGCTCTGTTCCGTACACCTTGTACACACGCGGCTCTGTTCCGTACACCTTGTACACACGCACCTCGGCTACGTACATGCTGTACTCATGCGCCTCTGCTACGTACACGCTGTACACACGCGCCTCTGCTACGTACACGCTGTACAAACGCGCCTCTGCTATGTACATGCTGTACAAATGCGGCTCCACTCCGTGCACTTGTACACATGCGGCTCTGCTCCGTACACCTTGTACACATGCGGCTCTGCTCCCTACACCCCGTTCACATGCGGCTCTGCTCCATACACGCTGTACACATTCGGCTCTGCTCCGTACACGCTGTACACATGCGGCTCTGCTCCGTACACCTTGTACACACGCGGCTCTGCTCTGTACACCTTGTACACTCGCGGCTCTGCTCCGCACACCCTGTACACACACGGCTCAGCACCATACACCTCGTACACATACGTCTCCAATCCGTACACATTGCACACACGGCTCCACTCCTTACACCCCGCACACACACGGCTCTGCTCCGTACACCCCGTACACACACGGCTCTGCTCTGTACACCCCGACCCATACACACTTGGCTCCACTCCGTACACAAACGGCTCCACTCACCCCATACACACGCGGCTCCGCTCCTTCGTACACCTCATACATGCATATCTCTGCTCAATGCACCTTCTACACACACGGCTCCGCTCTCTACACCTCATACACTCACAGCTCTGCTACATCCACCCTGTAAACCCCTCCTGAACCCACACAGAAACTTACTTCACCTCATCCAGCATCATGACAACCAGCACAGCAGAGTCCTGCAGCAGTTGAAGCCCTGATCCTGTGACCCCTGACTCCGCCCCTCCCGTGACCTCATCACAGGTCCTGTGCGCACAGAATAGCCCAGGACAACATTGCTGGCTGTGAGGTGGGGGGCGCTCTGCTGGCACCAGGACCCCCCACCGCCTTCTCAGGGCCCATAGCGGCTGGGCGGCAGAGTAGGGAGATCGATTCTCCCTGCTCTGCCACAGAATGTAACTGTATGGGCGCGCTGCGCACGCCGATAGAGTTACAGTAGTGTAGCTCCGGTGGGCCCCCTCAGAGCTCGGGGCCCAGGGCGACCGCCCCCTCTGCCCCCTCGGTAGCTACGCTACTGCTTTGCGGATTTTCTTCAGAACCAGGTACAGCTTTTGGATCTCTGTAGTAGTAAGTCAGAGTGGTGGGAGATCTTCAATGAGCGGGTGGCGGGGTTCTTCCGTCAGCTCTCGAGCCTTAGAAGTCTGAACAGGCACCGCTTGAATCAGGCTCTGAGGAGGAAACTCGAGCAGCTCGTCTCGACTGGAGGTGACCGTGAGGAAATCTCCAGAGTGAAGTCTTTACTCAAGAGGTGTCAGTATGATAGGCACACATCTTTAGTTTTTGAGAGGGATTTAGGGAGGTACCGCTTGCCCGACCCCTACAGAAACTCCAAGATGTCAGTGAGTTGTAAGATGGTGACGGGACTGATCGATGGTACAGGATCCCTGAACAGATCCAAATCAGGGATCCTGGAGGTGGTCAGATCCTTCTACTCACGCCTCTTGGGAAAGAGGGATCTGGATTGGGACAGGATGTCGGCTTTCCTGGCTGAAACCATCCCTGAGCCAGGGGATGATCCCTCTCTTGGTGTTTTGGCAGAAGCAATCAGGGAAGAGGAAGTGAGCCTGGCCATTGATGGGCTCCGGCTGTTCTATAAGACCTTTAAGGACTCCTTGGTCCCCCTCTTGACTGAGGTGTTTAATGAGTGTCTTTCCTCGGGAACTCTTTCCAGTTCAATGAGGAGGTCAGCCCTGATAATTCTGTCGAAGGGTAAGGACTTGTCCCGTATTGAGAATTGGCGTCCCATAGCGCTTCTCAATACGGACCGGAAGGTTCTGGCAAATGTGCTGTTTAATCGGCTGGTGAAGTTTGCACCCCAGCTCCTTTCAGGGCCCAGCACTGCTCTGTTCCAGGCCGCAGTACTTTTAGTACTGTGCTCGGTGTCCGAGAGGCAGTGGAGCAGGGCAGGTCACAGGAAGGGGTACCTGCTGTCTTTAGATCAAGTGAAGGCCTTTGACCGGGTGAACCATGAGTACCTCTGGTCTGTCCTTTTGAGGTATGGTCTGCCTGGGAGGTTTGTCAATTGGTTACAGACCTTATACCAGGGGGTTGAGACTTTTCCGCTAGTGAACGGTTGGTAGGGTCGCCCTTTTGAGGTGGGTTCTGGGTTCCGTCAGGGATGTCCTCTGAGCCCACTTTTATACGTGTTTGTGATCGATCCCTTCCTGAGGAGGGTAGATCGTGGACCGTTGGTGGGAGTCAGGATGGACCGGGTGGACTCTGGGTCCTCTCTGAGGGTGGTGGCGAGTCGGCTGGGGGTGGGGGGCCTCACCCATCACCTGGAGGCCTGGTCACAGCCAGCCAGTCCAAGGGAGACCATGGGCAAAAAGAGGACCCTGGGGGCCACAAGGCTCCAGGGTCCAGGACCCCCGAAGCAGGCGCCGTGGCGGGTCCTTCTCCCGGACGAGGAGAGGCAGCAAGCAGAGGTGCGGCGGTGGGGCCCCCTAACATCTGGGGCTCCAAGGTTGAAGGAGAGCCTGCTACTACCTATGCCTCCAGCATCCATGCCCACCTCTGTGAATGCGAGGAGGCTGCCAAGCAGCTGAAGAAACTCCGGAAGGAGTTGAAGGGAGCCCGCATAATATCCAAGAACCGGCTCCCTGCCTCAAAAAGAGCTGAGTAATAAAGAAAACTTGGCACTCAACTTCTAGAATATTTTTGGAATTTTTAATGCAGCCAGAAAATAATAGACGTTTCGGCCTCACTGACCTTCATCAGTAACAGACTGCAGTATAGTAGTTAATCACATTCAGTGCGGTAATAGAAGTGACACCATAGTCACTTTATATGTGCCTGGTCATGCACTAGGTGCTGGGCAGCTGACCAACAATGGATTCTGGGTCGCTGATGTCTGCATGGCACCCCCACCCACCCAGGTACTATTTGATTCAGGCTCCATGCCCAGCGCCTAGTGCATGACCAGGCATCCCCTGAGGAAGTAGTTCTTACTTCGAAACGCGTTGGAAATAAATGATTAATCTTCCACCATAATTGGAATCCTGTGTTTTGTCAAGCAGCGCATGGAAGTCCATAAATTAGTTCCATAAGAATTGATATATCAGCGGTCACTTGTTTGACCTTTGGACGTGCAGCAGCTGACTACTAATCGTACATGCCTGATCTCTCCTGCAATAAGTGAGTGGTTTTTTTAATATTTATTATTAACCCGGATAAGACCCTATTTGCGCTTTTTTGTTCCTATAGTGTACTATATTGCCTGGATCTTTCTGTCACGTCTGGTGGTGGCGGTTCAGACTCAGGCAGAGATATGGAGGTCGATGCCGGTTTTGTTACTGTTGGTGGTGGTGCTCGGGCTCAGTCCTCTGTGGCAGGGGGGGCTGGCCCAGCACCAAGTGCGTATACAGCCAGGGCCGCACCTCCGGCGGTGAGAGCTGGGGCTTCTGGGCCTACCACATGCGGATCTGTTAAATCTGGATCACTAATGGGGGTTCAGAAGCCAAGGAAGGGTGTGGAGACTGCTGTTAAACAGCAGCTCAGAAAGTGAAAGGTGCTGGTCGCTCCTCTGGTGGCGCCAGTGGTGAGGTCGGGGTCCCCGGCGCGTAGACCCAAAAAAGGGTCCGTGCTGGGGGGCCCAGCCACCGCTGGACACCGAGGGGGAGTGGCCGGCGCTGCCAAAAGCAAGTGGTGGGTGCAGAGAGGCGGCGAAGGCCGGCGAGGGGGCGTGTTGCCCTGCCCGCAAAGGTAGCGGCATGCGGGGGGTGTCCTCCTCAGCCGCTGTCTCGCCTGCTGTGCACGCGTCTGGCGGGGGGCGTGGCCTCACAAGGGGCTTCTGCTCTGCCCACTGTGACTGCGGCTGGCGGGGGGATTGCCTCGGCAGTAACGGCTTTGCCCGCTGTGCCACGTCATGCAGGGGGCGTGGCCTCACAGGCTGCGGCCCAACCCGTAGTGACGGCATCCGGTGGGGGGTGTGGCCTCGGCGGGCCCGCTGACCTCTGTCCCGCCCACCCATACCAGCGGTCCTCACCCCTGAAAGCCGGTGGGGAGTTGTCGGGGTCCCCTGCCCACTTACCATCATCTGGTGGTGCGAGGGCTCCGGCGCTCCAGGTGAAGCCGGCGGGGGTTGTGAGTGGAGAGCGGGGTGCGGTGGTAGAATCCGTCCCCAGTATAAATAAAGAAAAAAAGACTGTGCCAGAGAGCCTGGGAGTTGCTGCTGCTCCCGAGCCCAGGCAGGACGTTCTGCGCTCTGCTTTGAGGCTCTTTAAAGGAGCGGCGGCACTCCTGGGCAAGACCAATACTGGCTCAGCTAGGAGCAAGGCAGTCCAGCTAGGGCCCCCAGCAGGAGGAAAAAGTAATGACAAAAAGAAAAATTTTGCTGTGGACACTGATAGTGATGAGGATATTTTTGAGGAGCTTTTTGCAGAAATGAATGACGGCGTGAGTGGCAGTGATACATGTGATATGGATGCGGGAGTAGATGCAGGAGTGAATGCAGGAGTGAATGTGGGCGCAAAAGCTGGTGTGAGCACAGGGGGTGAGGGGAGGGCTGGCCCATCTGCCCCCCCAGCCGTGAGGCCCAAACGCACATACGCGGGGGCCGCGGCTGGGACTCCGTGGGGTCTCCTTGCCTACGGACTCCGGGGGCGGTGTTTTGCGCCACCATTTCCTGGAGGCCCTCAAGAGGGAAGAAAGATCGATCATGGTAGAGGGGAAGGAGGTGGACCTGTCTTTCTCGGTGGAGAGACCTGGTTTAGTTGCCTTCTAAGAGAGAAGGGAGGGAGACTGTTTGGTCTCTCCCGACAGCCGGGCAAGGGCCGGCGAGGAGAAATGTGGTCCGTCTTCGGTGGGGGGGCAGTGAAGGGACCCACCCAGGAGCAGGGTGGTGGAGCTCCTCCTGAAGATGGGCTTCAGGGCGGCGGACATCTTTGCCCTGATCCATCCCTCGTCGACCCGATTCTTCTACATCAGCTTCATTCGGCCGGAGGGGCTTGAGCTCTTCTGGTCGAATTATGAGCTGGTGAAGGGGGAGCCCAGATGGCGAGACTTGGTATTTTGGCAGGACACCGCCTGCATGACGGTAAAGAGAGTGACCGTGGTGACCTGTAACGACTCACTCTCCGGCCCTGAAATAATGATGTGGCTTTCCCATTATGGGGAGGTCACTGATGTCCCAAAAAAGAACAGGCATGAGTTTGGTATCTGGTCAGGGGGCTGGACCTTCATGTTTAAGTTGAAGGTCTCAGGCGGTACTGTCACCCACATCCCTTCCTCGGCGTTTCTGGGAAGGGACAGGATCCTGGTCTTCTACCAGGGGCAACCGAAGGTCTGCCACAAGTGCGGCGATCCCTGCCACTTCAGCGCAAGCTGCAAGGTGCAGAAATATGCCTTGTGTGGTGGTGTAGGTCATCTCGCCGCAACTTGCAAAGATATTCAGTGCCACCTGTGTGGTGACCTCGGTCACCCGTATAGCCGCTACCCTCGCTCCTTCTCCAATGCCGCTGCAGTCCCAGTGGGGGGAGACCGTAGGGGGGCAACCCCTGGCGGCGCTTCCTATGCTGCGGCAGGTGGTGGAGGTGGGGGAGGGGCTAAGAGGCCAGTGAAGAAAGGCATTGTCAATAAGGGCCCCGCATACCAGCAGAGGCAGGAAAAACACCATGAGGGTGAGGGGCGGGTGGAGCCTCTGGCAACCGGGGTGGTGCCTGCCCCTCCCTCTAGGCCGGTGGCCAATGCCTCTGGGGCCCTGGTGGAGGATGTGGTGAACGAGGAGATCAGGAGGATGGAGAGGGAGGATAACGCGGCTGACTCAGACAACTCCTCTCAGTATGAAAGTGTTGATGAGGAAGTCTCAGAGCAGCCTACAACATCAAAGGGTGGCAGGAAACACACAGATTGAAAGGGGAGTAAGAAGGCTGGCAAGTCTTCCAAGCCCCCTCCTCCCCCCGACCATAAGTATACCTGCGGAAGCGCCCACCGCCCCCCTCTGTTCACACTCTCCAACCGGTTCCAAGCCCTCAGAGACTCTGCTGAGGAGTCGCAAGATGAGGGTGGGGGGGCGGCATCGGGGGGTCCTTCAGGAAATGGTGGAGTCCGACCCTCAGGGGACACTGTTTCTCCTGTGGGGGGACAGACCTGGAGCCGGAGGCGAGGACACCGAGGGTGAGGGTATGGATACTACCAATTCATTAAAAAGGAAGGGGTCAGACCCCTCTACCAATTGTGATGGTGGAGGTAGCGGGGCAGGTAAGAAGAAGGCCGTCTAACTCAATCACTCATGATGGCTGAACTCGACCCGTTGACGCTGGCGTCCATTAATGTCGCCAGCATAAAGTCAGATGTGGCTAGATTTGCGGCCTTTGATTTTTTCACCCGGATTGAGGCTGAAATTTTATTTTTGCAAGAGACCAGACTAACTGACTTGGGGGCCATCCATAAAGCCAGGAGGGAGTGGAGGTGCGGGTTCTCATACTGGTCTCTTGCGGCCGAGCCATATAGCGGGGTGGCGGTCCTTTTTAAGACCGCAGAGGTGGAATGCCGACGAGTAATTGAGTTAGAAATGGGGAGGTGCCTGGTCTTGGATGTGTTCATGAGGGGACAAGAGCTTCGGCTCATTAATATCTATGGCCCACAGTCAAAGTGGGACCGGAAATGTCTTTTCCTGAAGATCAAGCCCTTTCTTTTTACGAGCCGACAGGTGGTCTTCGGTGGGGACTTCAACACCATTACGAGGTCCCGTGACCGGGGGGGTCCCGGAGACCACCTGGCTTACGATAGTGTTGCCTTTAATAGCATAGCTAGTGAAGCTCGCCTGGTGGATGTCCACATCCGGCACGCTCAAGGTCACGGGGGTTTCACCTATCATAGGGGTAGTAGTAGGTCTAGGATAGACAGGTTCTTTTTAAAGGAGGACGCCATCTTTTCCGCTGTGTCCGCCGTTGAGGTGGAGTTCTCCGATCACTGTCTGATTTTCTTTTCTCTGAATGTTGTAGAGACCCCCGGATGGGAAGAGGGCTGTGGAAGCTGAATTCATCCCTTCTGGAAGAAGCGGATGTGAGACAATCCTTCGAGGATTTTCTTCAGAGCCAGGTACCACTTTTGGATCTCTGTAGTAGTTAGTCTGAGTGGTGGGAGATCTTCAAAGAGTGGGTGGCGGGGTTCTTCCGTCAGCTCTTGAGCCTTAGAAGTCTGAACAGGCACTGCTTGTATCAGGCTCTGAGGAGGAAACTCGAGCAGCTCGTCTCGACTGGAGGTGACTTTGATGAGATCTCCAGAGTGAAGTCTTTGCTCAAGAGGTGTCAGTATGATAGGCACACATCTTTGGTTTTTGAGAGGGATTTCGAGAGGTACCGTTCGCCCGACCCTTACAGAAACTGCAAGATGTCAGTGAGTTGTAGGATGGTAACAGGACTGATTGACAGTACGGGGACCCTGAACAGATCCAAATCAGGGATCCTGGCGGTGGTCAGGTCCTTCTACGCACGCCTCTTGGAAACGAGGGATCTGGATCGGGACGGGATGTCGGCTTTCCTGGCTGAGACCATCCATGAGCCAGGGGATGATCCTTCTCTTGGTGTTTTGGCAGAAGCAATCAGGGAAGAGGAAGTGAGACTGGCCATTGATGGGCTCCGGCCCAAGAAATCGCCAGGTCCGGATGGCTTAACATCCGAATTTGCAAGACCTTTTGGGACTCCTTGGTCCCCCTCTTGACTGAGGTGTTCAATGAGTGTCTTTCCTCAGGCACTCTTCTCAGTTCAATGAGGAGGTCAGCCCTGATTACTTTGTCAAAGGGTAAGGATTCGTCCCGTACTGAGAATTGGCGTCCCATTACGTTTCTCAATACGGACCGGAAGGTTCTGGCAAATGTGCTGTTTAATCGGCTGGAGGAGTTTGCACTCCGGCTCCTTTCGGGGGGCCAACACTGCTCTGTTCCAGGCTGCAGTACCTTTAGTGCTGTACTCGGTGTCCGAGAGGCAGTGGAGCAGGGTAGGGCAGGTCACTGGAAGGGGTACCTGCTGTCTTTAGATCAAGTGAAAGCCTTTGACCGGGTGAACCATGAGTACCTCTGGTCTGTCCTTTTGAGGTACGGTCTGCCTGGGAGGTTTGTCAATTGGTTAGATACAATATGACAAAAAAGACACGTCACCCCGAGAATTCAGATGTGGGGTGCGCAGAAAAGGATACCAGTCCCAATTCAATACAGAAAAAGAAATCTGGCACTCCCAAATGCAGAAAAAATAGTTTTGTTTTATTCACAGCTAAATAATCCACACGGTGTACATTCTATTTGTTACATTTCAGTCACTATCATAGACCTTCTTCAGACAATGGCAAAACCTGTTAATATTCCAAAAACATGACACTGTGGATTCAGAATAGCATGTAGCACTGCACCATAGCAATACAGCATATCTCTGTCAGCGCTTTGTTCCTCCTCCTGCTCTCCTCACAGCTCCATATGAGCAGCTTGCCTACGTCGCTACACGCTATTCTGAACTCAGTGTCATGTTTTTGGAATATTAACAGGTTTTGCCATTGTCTGAAGAAGGTCTATGATAGTGACCTAAACGTAACAAATAGAATGTACACCGTGTGGATTATTAAGCTGTGAATAAAACCAAACTATTCTTTCTGCATTTGGGAGTGCCGGATTTCTTTTTCTGTCAATTGGTTAGAGACCTTATATCAGGGGGCTGAGACTTTTCCACTCGTGAACGGTTGGACAGGTCACCCTTTTGAGGTGGGTTCTGGGGTCCGTCAGGGCTGTCCTCTGAGCCCACTTTTATACGTGTTCGCGATCCATCCCTTCCTGAGGAGGGTAGAGCGTGGACTGTTGGTGAGAGTCGGGATGGACCGGGCGGAGCCTGGGGCTACAATGAGGGTGGTAGAGTATGCCGACAATATTTCCCTCTTTGTATCCTCGAGAGAGGAGGCAGATTGGGTCATGTCTGAGGATGCGCGCTACTCGGAGGCATCCGGGTCCATGATCAACTGGGAAAAGTGCGAAAGTCTCTGGCTGGGAGGGGGAGATCCTAGTTTTTATCTCCCGGACAACCTTCCAGGGCCCCAGACCTCTGCCAAAATCTTAGGCATCAAATTTGGCCCCGGGGACTACCCCCAGCAAAATTGGGAGGGCAGACTTAAGATCGCCGCCCAAAAGGTAGACCAGTGGAAGGGTTGGTCTTTAACCCTAAGGGAAATGGTTAGCTTGGCTAAAGGCTTTCTGCTTCCGTTGTTAATTTACTTGGGCAGCGTCTGCATCTTGCCGGAACCTCTCTGGACACGGGTCTACAGCCTGTTCTTCCAACTGTTGTGGGGGAATAGGCTTAACCTAATCAAGAGAGAGGTCACGTACCGTGCAAGGAGACTAGGTGGGTTGGGTATGGTCAACCCAGTTGAGTTCTTAGTGAACACCTTTCTTAAGGCCAACATTTCCAACCTCTGGCTAGAGGGGGCTCCTCCGTGGGTATTCTCCTGCAGGGGCTGGCTTCGGCCCTTCTTCCAGGAATGGGAGACAGGAGGGCAGGTGAAGGACCTCCGTACACCTCACGAAGCTCTCCCGGCTTACGCTACCCTGGTTCTGAAGGTGATCCGCCGGTGGGGTCTGGGAATGTGGGAAATCAGGACCATGTCGAGGCAATCCCTTGACAGTAGGGTCCTGTTGACCCATTTCCAGAAGCCCCTGGTCCTCAAGGATTGCCCAGCCCGGGATCTGGAGGTGGGGCTCGGGTTTTTGAATTCAAAGTGGATCCCCACGAAGTTTTGGGACTTGGCCTGGCGCTGCTTTCATGAGAGACTGTATGTAAGGGACAACCTGAAGTACAGGAACTCCGATGATCCGGGTTGTCTCGTGAGGAGTGTGGCGACATGCTGGAAAGCATGGAGCACTTCCTCTTTCGGTGTCCTTTTAATACAGAGGTTTACAACAGGGTGGGTGCTTCGATATGTTGGCCGCAGCTGGCGTCCTGTTATGAATGGGTCACCGAGGAGGAACATCAAAAAGCTAAGTCCCTGAAAACCAGAGAGGTTGGTCACTATGCAGATTGCAGATCCCTGATCTTAACCACACAACTAACAGTAGCAGTGGAGCGTTCCGGAGGACTACATAAACCTAAAGCAAGAAAAGGGAAAACTAACTTCCCCAGAGCAGACCCCAAAGGAAAAGACAGCCCCCACACATGTATTGACGGTGAAGCAAGATTAAGACACAAACACAGGCAGGAAAATAGGCTGAGCAAACGATGGGGCCCGACTAACTAGAAAAGACAGGAAAGGAAAGCCACTGTCTGCAATCTGTCAAAAAACCCTACCAAAAATAATGTCCAACACGTCTGATAGCAAAATTAACCCTGAAGTCACTAGACTTCTTCCACTATATCAGCACTCTGAAATATTCTGAAACAGAGCAAAAAGAGGCCAATCTAATAAGGGACAAAAAGGCAAATTGGCAAATACAGATAAATAGGAGTGGAAGTTCAGCATAGCGCCAGCAGGTGCATGCTGACCACACAAGAAACTGAATTGACCAACAAGCGCAAGTGTGAACATTAGCAAAAAACAACCTTAACTTAAGAAGACTGGAAGAGAGCTGAAGTCCAAGACCTGAGAAGCAGACTGAATCACCAGCACCAGGATAGGGCGTCGGCTGTCTTATATCCAGTCTGATACTTCAGAGATCCAATCGTTATCCTTCTCATCAGGTGGCAGATCACTACCACTTAAACCAACCTCACTACCTCCTGTCACCACCAGAGGGAGAACGGAAGGAGAACTCTCAACTGGTGGAGCAGAAAATGAGCTCATAACAGCGTCCCTCACCTATCCGGAGTGGGTCTATGGGGCGTTCAGATCCCTGGGTGGCCGAGAGCGGAGCACGTTATTCTTGGTGAGCGTAGTGGTCAGGTTTTCAACGTGGAATGCATGGTGTTTAGTGTCCACACAGCAGAAAGCCCTCCCCCGGGACGAGGTGGTTAGTAACATCTTGGGAAACCTGGGGAAGGGGCTCTCTTTGGAGTTCGAGAGGCTGGGTGCAAGGAGGGCCTCATGGCTTTGGAGGGGTCTCTCCTGTTAATGTGCCCCAGGGAAAGCTGGCCTGTGTGTGAATGTTGGTAGGGAAAGCATAAGGTGGTGTGGGTGTTGAGGGAGAGACGTAGGGACAGATAGGGACAGGGAGGGACAGTTGGAGGGATAGATAGTGAGTTAGCTATGATAAGTTAGGTAGAGTAGGGATAGGTAGGGAGAGACAGGGATAGTTCTTTAGTGTCAGAAGTAGGGACAGCCTTAGTTGATGAGGGACAGGGTGAATGTGTTGGTGGTGAGGGTTAGGGCCTCTTTGGACTCCAGTCTCCTGGTGGTGGGCTAATGCATGGCACATTTAGCTTTTTGTTTTGAAGGAAACAAATGACATGGATATTGGGCTTGCAGGCGCTGAACTTGGGCCTTGCAGGTTATGGTAAAATGTTGGTAAAGTAATGCTGATATTGGTGTTAAGCTGATAAAGTTTATATTGTGTATATTGCTTACAACGTTATGAGTCAGTGTTTTTGTATGTTTTGTATGTAAGTCATCTGTATGTCATGTAGTTAGAGGCGATGTGGGGTATAGTATAGGTTGGGTGGGGGTTTTTATGGGGGAAGGAAAAGGGCACATGGACCCTGAAGATCGCATAAAGAGGGGCATCAGAACTCGCCATGGACCCAAGAAATGGGTGTGCTGAAAAAAAGGGGGGGCATGAATGCTACATGGACCCATTGTCTTGCAGTGAAGAGTCTGTGAACTTGTGGACCTGTGGTGTTGGTGGTGGGAAAAAAAAGAAAAATATATATATATATTTTTGTGGTAATTAAAACAAAAAGCCTGGCAGGGATAAGTAACAATTACTACTCAATAATTATAAGTTAAAAAAGATTTTATTGGAACATAACACAAAAAAATAATATTACATGTGCATAATGACAGGCTCAAAATCACAACAAAAAATAATTAAATGCATAAATGCATGGGACACCTAAAATAATTAGTTTATGTGCAATTCAAAAAAATATATATAAGGCGACCTAAGCAGATATAATGCAGGCTGAATTAATAGCACCAGGTAAAAACAATGTCCCCAATATAAATGTGAAAGTATAAAAATAAAATTATTAACACTATGTGTATGTAATTCATAATAATAAGGTGCAATAGTAATATGGCCTAATAGCTCTGTTATATATGCAATTGCAAAGAGGCCAGAGTGCGAAAAAATGCAATAGACTACACACTGTGTTGCTAATAGAAAATGGGAAGACAATGTGAGTGTAAAATCTGATGTCTAGAACAACAAGTGTATGCGGATACCAGCACCAAAATCAGTGACTAAGTAGCCACAATGAAAGAATATGGGCCGTGGAACATAAATAACAATACCTGGTAGCCAAAGTGAGTGCGATGTGCCTGTAAAAACACGCCCCGACAAGCGTTTCGGAGGAAAAAATCCTTTGTCTGGGGATGAATCAATGTGTGCAATTGTGCATTTTATAGTCTGGGGTCCGGGGTGAGTGTGTGTACGGCGCATGCACCACTCGCACAACCCAGAAGTGACATCGTGGCAGACGTCATAGAAGATCCGGTCTGCGGCTCACAGGGAGACGCCGTCACCATGCAACCACCCGGCGCACAGAGAGCCATGCAAGCGCACTGACTCCACACCGGACATCCACAGAAAAATCTATTGCTAGTTGCTGAATATACACTATCTGGCACAAAATAACCCTAAATAGACATAGAATAATTGTAGAAGATATTTATATAGATAGAGAAATTAATGTACATTTGACATACCATCATCACAGCAATACCATTGACTTCCTTGATGTACAGGTTGTAAGAGACTCGAACAATTGTATTCAAGCGGATCTATTTAGGAAGCAGACCTCAGTAAACTCCCTACTTCATGCTACTTCTTCCCACCCTCGAACGTTAATCAATTCGATTCCCATTGGGCAATTTTTGCATCTTCGACGCATTTGTTCTGCTGAATCTGACTTTGAAAAGCAATCTGAAGTATTATGTGAGAGATTTTTAGAACGTGGGTATAGCAGACGCTCTGTTAAGAGGGCTTATAACAGAGCAAGACACACCACACGACAGTGCTTTATACAGTAAACAAATACGCAAATCAATGGATATGGTGCGTTTCATCACTCAGTTTAATGGCCAGAGTGATAGACTTAGGTTTTATTTGAATAAACATTGGCCCATCCTTAAGTCGGATCATATTTTATCCAAGTACATCGGCAAAGGTCCTCAAATGACTTTCAGGTGATCTGCTAACTTAAGGGATATGTTAGGAGCGGTGGAACGCACTAAATAAAATTATAAATAAAGTGCGTTCACCGCTCGGGGTCCACCGTGCGGTAGTTGGTAAGACCGCTGCTAGGTGGTGGCAGAACTATCAGGCGGTAGTGTGCACAGGGTTTAACTGCACCCAAGAGCACAGAGCAGACTCTGTTGTATTCACAGAGCTGCACAAATGTATAAGTGTACACAGGGTTAACAGCACCCCAGTGCACCGTCCAGTCTCTTTTGTAATCACAGAGCTGAAAAAGTGTATAACAAACACAAAACACTGAGTCTGTTTTAGCCACAGACCTCAGCGCTACCCACACGGTATGTGGTCACAGGAGCAGTCCAAGCTGACGGTACTAACTCCGTCTAGACCTACCGTGGTGGATAGAGAGAAGGGCGTTGCAACCGTAGATGCACCAGGAGCTGCTACTGCAGCACGGCGACAACTGAGCCGCAGATAACACACCGCAAAGAGGCAGGCGCGATGTAGACGCTAAGCTTCTGAGCGCTGGAGCAATGGCGCGCTGGCGCTGGTGCTAATACTGCCTCTAACTCAACCACACACACATTCGTAATAACCAAGGAATGGGGGTTTCAAATGAGTCATTCACCAGTCCATGCATAAATCAGCAAACATACAGCAGCTGTCGAGCTAGCTATTTTGGGAGGGCTAAATTAACCCTTCACGGTTGAGCCAGTGATTTCCAAATTATTCCAGTGTTGCTAGCAACTCAAATGACCACACGGAGACGGGGGTCTCTGTACGGGAGGATCGAGGCAGATCACTAAGCCCCTTTATTTTAGTCACATCTTTTATAATCTTTTGCTTAATTATGCAAGGTTCTCAAGTACCAATAGCATCATTTCACTTTATAAGCCAATAATATTGCAAGAAAACCGGAAACTACATATATGTCCGTACCTAAATAGCGTAGAAAGTAGTATAATGGCATATTCTTCAGAGTTTTACACCCCCGCCTCCCTTATTTTATACAGATGGGAATAGTCTGGTTTCATGACAGCCCATGCCAATTATAAAAATTTATCTTACAACAACAAGAATTAAGAAACAAAACCTTACAGAGAAATGGAGAAGTGAAACTTAAACTCTGATTTTAGTATTAACCCTTCACATTCCCCCCTAGATAAAATTTTTTAACACATATGCAGCATCAGAGGTGCTATCCCAAGCTAACAGCTTGAGGGGTACTGGTCTTCACATGACTGATGCCGTGTTACCAGTCATGGCTGTCGCGGCGCACCCGTCCCCCCTGTATACTGCAGTTCACGAATAACAATTTTTGATGACGGTGGTAGGGATCTTTTGTAGGTAGGCATGTGCTTGGCTTCAACATCTTCATCAAGTAGCCTTTTGAGATTGGTGCAGAGAAGAGCAGGGGCAACGACACCTTTGGTATCATCATTAGCTGTCTTAATGCAGAATTTCCTAATACATACAGAAATACACCAAAGAACAAGTTTTAGTATCACATATACAACAAAGATACAGGCAGCAATGTGTAACAAGCTTTGTAAGATCCCAGCTATCCAGCCCCCAATTCCCTTAAATCAATTGGCTGGATTGAGAAAGGAGAAGATATCTGACCACCAACTGTCCTTAGTACGATCATTATCTTTATCGTATTGATCTGAGTCATTAAATATCTTCTAACTTTAACTTTTAACTTCTACCAATAATAATATGGAAAATGCGAAAAACCAAAACATTATGTCCCTTCATTTGCTATTGGCTTGTTGGGTGATGAGAAGAACTTGATAGGGACCGTCATACAAGGGTTCTAGTCCGTGCTTCCTGACATGCCTCTTCACGACTACCAAATCACCAGGCTTCAGGTTATGACAAGTGCCGGTTTCTGCTGAATCTGGAAAAGAAAAGGAAACTAGAACATAGGTGTTAGCAAGATTTTTACTAAGCAGAATAACATATTGAACAACACGGTCAGTTTCTTCTGATAACTGCTGGGGCTGGAAATTTGCAACTGGGGGCCTAGTACCAAACAATATCTCATATGAGGACAAGCCATATTTTGCAATAGGGGTAGTACGAATGTGGTATAGTACAATGGGTAGGAGCTCTGGCCATGGAGCCGTAGTCTCCTGCATCATTTTGGTCAATTGTCCCTCAGTGTGCCGTTCAGCCTCTCAACTTCACCACTGGATTGTCGGTGGTACGGAGTATGGAGAGCTACAGTGGATCCAATCATTGTCAGAACTTCTTAGTACACATGATAAGAAAAGGCCGGACCTTGATCACTTTCAACAACTTCTAGAATCCCATATCTGCATATAACTTCCATCACCAGTTTCTTCGCTGTAGTTTTTTGCAGTCATGTTGGTAACAGGGAATGCTTCCGGCCAACTGGAGAACCGGGGCCCAGTAGAATTTTTGCACCAGTGCGAGGGCCTAATTCTTTCCTCGATGTGTAGGTCCATGTGGCAATAGCAGGGTACATCCGCTTAGGGAGACACACAAGTCGGTCCTTTTCCAGAGACCATTATCCATTCGTGCCCCATCAGTCTTCCATTGCTTCACCTCTTCCTTTGGAGACATTCTCTGCGTCTCTCAGGCTTTGACAGAAATCTTCAGTCTGTTGTAGAGCATCAGGTTCTTGTAGGGTCAATGATTCTTGTAACTGTTTATGCTGAGAGCGTGTGGTCACCATAGTTGGTATGGTTGGTTCAACTGGTAAAAGAGTGGCGGCTTTTGCTTGCATATCCGCAAATGTGTTGCCAACAGTCTGTGGGCTGTTCCTAGGACTGTGCACCTTAACTTTGATAATGGCCACCTGAGTAGGTAATTTGATCGAGTCCATGAGGGTTTTAACATCTTCAGCATTTTTCACTGGGGTTCCGGCAGTAGTAATAAACCATCGATTGGCCCATAGAGCCCCAAAATCGTGAGCAATACCAAATGCATACCGTGAGTCCGTGTATATATTAGCCCATCTGTTCTTGGCCAAAGTACATGCAGTAGACAGAGCCTGGAGTTCTGCTTCTTGTGCTGACTAAGTGCGGGAGTGCAGCTGTGTGCACTACAGTGTCCTCTGTGGTAAGAGCATATCCCGTGTGGAATCTACCAAACTCGTCAGCATATCTTGAACCATCCATGTATAACACCAGATCAGGATTTAGGAGTGGATTCACACTGACATTTGGTGGAGTAGCTGTTTCTTCAGTCAGAAGTTGGGAACAATCATGTTGGAGGTAATCCTCATCACTGCCATCTTTCATTATAGTTCATTATACCATCTTTCAAGGCGTTGTAAAGGGGTTGCATTATGCGGGATGCATCCGGTATCCACTGACAACAATAAGTACATAAGAAAACGCTGGCGTTCAGTTTCATCTTTGGGGAAAGGAAGGGAGCTGACAGCTATTTTTCTTTCTTCTGCGAGGTGTCTGACACCCTGAAGGAGACAGTGACCCAAGAATATCACTTGACCAAGGCAGAACTGAAGTCTTGAGGCCGAAACTCGACAGTTCAGTGCTGCCAGATGCTTTAAGGAGGCTAACAATGGCAGAAATGGCAAAAGACACCTGCTCATATTTTTTTCAAACTGGTTGGGACTGTTTTGGGCCCCTTCTGACATAACTGTCCATGTTAACTGTCGCCCTGCTAAGTGAATGCAAATAGAAACTGGCAGTCTGGGTGTAACGGAATGCTAAAGAAGGCATTGGTAAGATCAATAACTGTAAACCAAGCAGCATCCTGGGGTATTTGGGACAAAACAGTATGAGGATTAGGCACCAGGTTTGAGAAAGACTTACTTGTTCTACAGGCATTCTCCCTATATCATTTGGCCCTTTTGACCAGAGTTTAGATAGTATCTCTGAGAGGTATGGGGTGAGTAATTGATCCTCTGACAATATTGGGGGTGGATCTGAGCCTATCAGGGCCATCATAACTGTGAGAAGGGCGTGCAAAATACAGATTTATCTTCACTGTCTTCATCTACATAGGGATTATATAACAAAAAAAAAACATCTGACCATCATCTTGGAATTGTATTCTGGAGCAGAACTGTGATAATAAATCTGCCCCTAATAAATTTACTGGACATGTGGGAGAGATCACAAACTGAGCAGTAACGAGAATTAGCAGGGAGGGGCTGAGGAGCAGGGTTCCCACTAGCTGAAGTCTGAGGAAGGGGGGGGCGAGAGTTTGCTGTGTGCTCCAATGATACTCAATGATACTGATAAGAGACTGGCTGTGTGCTCGCAGCTGCGGTGGGGGCGAAGGGGGATATGGTGTGGGCTAAGATGGGAGGAGGTACTGAAGCAGCTGCAGCTGCTAGCTTGCTTTTTTTTTCCTCTCTTTCTCTCTCTCTCTCTCTGTCTCTCTGTCTCCTGAACAGAGCAGGTTAAAGTCTTCTGAAAACTTTTTTTTTTTTTCCTCTGGAGCTGGTAAATGGAAGGGGTGGATACTCAACCACTAGCAATAACGGGGACTAAGGCTGGCGGCGAATGATAATAGGTGCCGTTAGCAGAGGTGGGGGCTGCTTCTCCCGGTCTCCTTGTGCCACAATTATAACAGACTTCTCTCCACTGAGGATTAGTAACTACACATACAGCACAGATCCTCCCGGCAGGATCATAGGGTGGGGGCATACTGAGTTTTGGTAGTCCAGGATACATTAGTGCCTTAGGGTTAAGGGGCACAGAGCTTACAGTCAGGAGGAGGCTTGATTTCCTGGGGAGGGATCTTATCATCTAGCAGGGAAACTTCTTGTTTCAAATCATCACTTCAACTGCCTGACACATTTTCTGGATCTTGGTTCCTTCTTTAATCAATAACATTCTCATACCACAGTCACTTTCTTGAACCATAAAACATCCCATCCCTGTCATAATAGACAATTTTTCCTTCTTCAACATAGCAGTAACAGAAACAATCAGAATTCACTTGCTGTTCAATTTCCACATAACCTTCATTATACAATTCATGTGCCAAGCCACGGAATTCCTCAGCGCCATCAAGTAATCCATCATCAGTCAATCTCCCTTTATTTATTTATTTATTTTTTAACTCCTTCATCCCATAGCGTAGGCTACAACCTCCCGCCCTTAGGAAATCCCAGAATCGAAAATATTTTTCCTGCATTCCTGACAGATTTCTTTCCTCGTCTTTGAATCATAAGACTAACAATACAGTCATATGTTAAAGTTTGGGCACCCCTATTAATGTTAACCTTTTTTCTTTATAACAATTTTGGTTTTTGCAACAGCTATTTCAGTTTCATATATCTAATAACTGATGGACTCAGTTATATTTCTGGATTCAAATGAGGTTTATTGTACTAACAGAAAATGTGCAATCTGCATTTAAACAAAATTTGACTGGTGCAAAAGTTTGGGCACCTCAACATAAAAGTGACACTAATATTTCGTAGATCCTCCTTTTGCAAAAATAACAGTTTCTAGTCGCTTCCTGTAGCTATTAATGAGTTCCTGGATCCTGGATGAAGGTATTTGTGACCATTCCTGTTTACAAAACAATTCCAGTTCAGTTAAGCTTGATGGTCGCCGAGCATGGACAGCCCGCTTCAAATCATCCCACAGATGTTCAATGATATTCAGGTCTGGGGACTGGGATGGCCATTCCAGAAGATTGTAATTGTTCCTCTGCATGAATGCCTGAGCAGATTTGGAGTGGTGTTTTGGATCATTGTCTTGCTGAAATATCCATCCCCTGCGTAACTTCAACTTCGTCACTGATTCTTGCACATTATTGTCAAGAACCTGCTGATACTGAGTTGAATCCATGCGACCTTCAACTTTAACAAGATTCCCGATGCCGGCATTGGCCACACAGCCCCAAAGCATGATGGGACCTCCACCAAATTTTACTGTGGGTAGCAAGTGTTTTTCTTGGAATGCTGTGTTTTTTAGCCTCCATGCATAACGCCGTTTTGTATGACCAAACAACTCAATCTTTGTTTCATCAGTCCACAGGACCTTCTTCCAAAATGTAACTGGCTTGTCCAAATGTGCTTTTGCATACCTCAGATGACTCTGTTTGTGGCGTGCTTGCAGAATCGGCTTCTTTCGCATCACTCTCCCATACAGCTTCTCCTTGTGCAAAGTGCGCTGTATTGTTGACCGATGCACAGTGACACCATCTGCAGCAAGATGATGCTGCAGGTCTTTGGAGGTGGTCTGTGGATTGTCCTTGACTGTTCTCACCATTCTTCTTCTCTGCCTTTCTGATATTTTTCTTGGCCTGCCACTTCTGGGCTTAATAAGAACTGTACCTGTGTTCTTCCATTTCCTTACTATGTTCCTCACAGTGGAAACTGACAGGTTAAATCTCTGAGACAACTTTTTGTATCCTTCCCCTGAAAAGCTATGTTGAATAATCTTTGTTTTCAGATCATTTGAGAGTTGTTTTGAGGAGCCCCTGACGCCACTCTTCATAGGAAAGCAAATAGAACTACTTGCAAGTGGCCACCTTAAATACCTTTTCTCATGATTTGATACACCTGGCTATGAAGTTCAAGGCTCAATGAGGTTACAAAACCAATTTAGTGCTTCAGGAAGTCAGTAAAAAGTAGTTAGGAGTGTTCAAATCAAGAAAATGATAAGGGTGCCCATACTTTTGCACCGGTCAAATGTTGTTTAAATGCAGATTGCACATTTTCTGTTAGTACAATAAACCTCATTTGAATCCTGAAATATAGCTTAGTCCATTAGTTATTAGATATATGAAACGGAAATAGCTGTTGCAAAAACCAAAATTGTTATAAAGAAAAAAGGTTAACATTAATAGGGGTGCCCAAACTTTAACATATGACTGTATCTGATCCTTCACACAATTCCAAACTTTTCTTTTTCTTCCACAGAAACATAATTCTCTCCTTTAGAGCTAAATATCCTGACAAATTGTGCACAATACTGGAGCCTTCTCCGTTTGTTCCACAGGGTCAACCCCCTCTGGGAAGCCCAAAATTCGCCGTACTCAGTGAAAGGAGGAGGGCATCTCAGACTATCCCTCCGGACACCTCTGGTTATATATATATATATCTATCTATATATACCTGAGTTACGTATCCTACCCAGTATTCGATCACATGACCACGCCCAATACTAATAATGATTGGGAATTTCAGGATATTTTGACTATAAAGAGAGCCACAATCACTGGTCAATCCGGGGTGTCCGTCCCTTATGAGGTATGGTTCGAGCACTGGGCCCCCAACGGGACTACACCTCTATATGATTCCACCCATGAATCACCCCACCAGGGGACAAACCTCAGATCCTCTTTGCAGCAACAAGCACAGGAAAACCACACGAAATGGTCAGTCTGAACAGTATAACTGCCAACTTACCGTGGTCGTGGGGGGTGATCAGTCCCAATTTTCCAGCACCCGTGTCCGCTCCGAGGGTCCTTTGTCTTGTTGTCCTCCGGGGGCAGAGGCGTCCCTGTTCGGAGGCCCCACGTTGGGCACCACTGTCTAGGTAGCTATTTAGGGAGGGCTAAATTAACCCTTCAAGGTTGAGCCAGTGATTTCCAAATTATTCCAGTGTTGCTAGCAACTCAAATGACCACACAGAGATGGGGGTCTCTGTACGGGAGGATCGAGGCAGATCACTAAGCCCCTTTATTTTAGTCAAATCTTTTACAATCTTTTGCTTAATTATGCAAGGTTCTCAAGTACCAATAGCATCATTTCACTTTATAAGCCAATAATATTGCAAGAAAACCAGAAACTACATATATGTCCATACCTAAATAGCGTAGAAAGTAGTATAATGGCATATTCTTCAGAGTTTTACACCCCCGCCTCCTTTATCTTATACAGATGGGAACAGTCTGGTTTCATGACAGCCCATGCCAATTATAAAAATTTATCTTACAACAACAAGACTAAGAAATGAAACCTTACAAAGAAATGGAGAAGTGAAACTTAAGCTATGATTTTAGTATTAACCCTTCACACAGCAAGTATGACTATACTAGCGCATGGCGGAACAGCCATGCGCACTTTTTATAGCATACGGGACCTGCCGGAAATCTCCAGAACTCCCAGAGGAACCAATAGGATTCAGAGCAGGACCTGAGCACCTGACACCTGAACTCCAATAGTAGCTCGTCCTGCGAGCATGCTCAGAAGCTGGTACAAAGGACTTAGCCTCTGGAGATAAATGTGAGGAACTGGATCTCTGCAAAGGTATGGCAGAACACAGATTCCTAACAGGATAGACTGGTTAAAAGTCACTATGTTAATGATAAACCCACAAGTTTCTTGTCGCAATTTAAGTCCATCCCTGGGTGTAGGCCATGCAGGTCATGTGTGGCCTGCCCTAATGTCGATAGTGCCTGAGCTTTCAACAACTCTGATGATTCTCGCACTTTTGACATCAAACATTTTATTACATGTACATCCACAGCGGTCATCTATTATGCCACTTGTCCATGCTCCCTGATCTATGTCGGACTAACTACCCGTCAGCTCAAAGTTAGGGTGAGGGAGCATGTATTGGGCATTAAGGCTGCCAGGGATGTTGAGGATGTCGCATCCCTGAAGACGTTACCGAGACATTTTAAATTACATCACAAGTGTGATTCTACCCTTCTACGTGTTATAGGGATAGATGTACTCAGTGACGGCATCAGGGGTGGGAGTGTCAGCAGATGTCTTGCTCAACTTGAGACCAAATGGATCCGGACTCTTGATACTGTGTCCCCATTTGGTCTCAGTGAAAGTCTATCTTTCATTCCTTTTCTTTAAGTAATGTGCATTTTTAATGTTTCTTCTTTTTATCGTTTTAGCCATTGTGGATCATTTTTATACGGAAGTATATCGATAGATCACGATATGGGAAGATTTTTATGCGCGTGTGTGTATGTGCATGTATGGATATATGTATGTGTGTGTATATGTATATCCATGCACTTGATATATTTGTGTGTCACGTTTTTTATTTATTTACTTTTATTTTTTTGTGGCTTTATGCCTATTTTATGTGCACTTTCATTATTATTATTACACTTTATGTATTTCATATCTGATTTTTATATATAAAAAATTTTTTTATTGCACATCTATTGTATTATGTGCACTTTTATTATCAGTTGATTATTATATATTATATATCTATGTATCTTTATTAATATAAATATTTTTTCATGCACACTTATTGCATTATCTTATATATATTCTTTTGATATGCACAATAATATGTGCATTATGTATTTTCATCATAATCGTGATTCTTAACATCTGTATCTATATAAATATCTTATACAATTATTCTATGTCTATTTAAGGCTATTTTGTGCCAGATAGTGTATATTCCGCAACTAGCAATAGATTTTTCTGTGGATGTCCGGTGTTGAGTCAGTGCGCATGCGTGGCTCTCTGTGCACCGGGTGGTTGCATGGCGACGGTATCTCCCTGTGAACCGCAGACCGGATCTTCTACCCGGCTTGTGTGGTCATATGACGTCTGCCGCGATGTCACTTCCGGGTTGCGTGAGTGGCGCATGCGCCGTACACACACTCACCCCGGACCCCAGACTATAAAATGCACAATTGCACACATTGATTCATCCCCAGACAAAGGATTTTTTCCTCCGAAACGCTTGTCGGGGCGTGTTTTTACAGGCACATCGCACTCACTTTGGCTACCAGGTATTGTTATTTATGTTCCACGGCCCATGTTCTTTCATTGTGGCTACTTAGTCACTGATTTTGGTGCTGGTATCCGCATACACTTGTTGTTCTAGACACCAGATTTTACACTCACATTGTCTTCCCATTTTCTATTAGCAACACAGTGTGTAGTCTATTGCATTTTTTTGCACTCTGGCCTCTTTGTAATTGCATATATAACAGAGCTATTAGGCCATATTACTATTGCACTTTATTATTGTGAATTACATACACATAGTGTTAATAATTTTATTTTTATACTTTCACATTTATATTGGGGACATTGTTTTTACCTGGTGTTATTAATTCAGCCTGCATTATATCTGCTTGGGTCACCTTATATATTTTTTTTTGAATTGCACATAAACTAATTATTTTAGGTGTCCTATGCATTTAATAATTTTTTGTTTCGATTTTGAGCCTGTCATTATGCACATGTAATATTATTTTTTTGTGTTATGTTCCAATAAAATCCTTTTTAACTTCTAATTATTGAGTAGTATTTTTTACTTATCCCTGCCGGGCTTTTAATACCCTCCAAATCCATTGTTTTTTGTTTTAATTTAGTATCCGGATGGTCTGCCATCCAACTCTCCAAGGGGTGGTACAACAGCAATTTTACTATTAATCTTATATATATTGGTTTTACATATATTATTGAGTGAATTTGCCTCTTCTTGGTTAATTTTTGTGGTAATGTAGTAGTGATAAGTATTATGGCCAGGGAGGCCTTGTTTTGGCAGAATGGGCCAGATTTTGTGCTTTGTTTTATGTAAATAAATAGGCATGAATGGGGGGTGTGAGTGTGTGTGAAAGAGGGCGTTGTTTTTCTTTTGTTTTCTTTTAGTTTTGGTCGGCCTGCTGGGGGTCCCTGGAGAGCTGGGAAAGCTCAGAAAAGGACCCAGGACTCAGAAGACCCAGTGGATTCTTCAGGACTGTCTGGTGGAAAGCAGCATCGGACCTTGGTCCTAATGGTTATTATTTTGGTCAGGTTTTGCTTTATGATTTATGCAATGTTTTTCTGTGTAATTGTTTGTGCTTTGTATTTTTATAATAAAAAAGAGTTCCAGCTCCAGTAGTGTACACTAAAGCTGCTGCAGTTAAAAAGCTCGTAGTTCGATCTTGGGATCGAGCTGGCGGTCTGCCGCAAGGCGTGCTACCGCCAGTCCCAACCCCTTTGCCTTGGGGCGCCTCCCCGATGCTCTTGACTGAGTGTCCCGGGGGCCCAAAGTGTTTACTTTGAAAAAATTAGAGTGTTCAAAGCAGGCAGCCATGCCTGAATACTCCAGCTAGGAATAATGGAATAGGACTCCGGTTCTATTTTGTTGGTTGTCGGAAGTGGGGCCATGATTAAGAGGGACGGCCGAGGGCATCCGTATTGCGCCGCTAGAGGTGAAATTCTTTGACCGGCGCAAGACAAACCAAAGCGAAAGCATTTGCCAAGAATGTTTTCATTAATCAAGAACGAAAGTCGGAGGTTCGAAGTCGATCAGATACCGTCGTAGTTCCAACCACAAATGATGAAAACTGGAGATCCGGCGGCATTATTCCCATTACCCGCTGAGCAGCGTCCGGGAAACCAAAGACCACGGGTAATGGAGAATCAGGGTTCGATTCCGGAGAGAGAGCCTGAGAAACGGCTACCACATACAAGGAAGGCAGCAGGCACGCTGTAGTGATGAAAAGTAACAATGCAGGGCTCTTTCGAGGCTCTGTAATTGGAATAAGTACACTTTAAATCCTTTAAAGAGGATCAATTGGAGGACAAGTCTTCTGCCAGCACCCACGGTAGCAGGAAGTGGAGGTGTGGACTGTCACTGAGGAGTGTGCAAGCAGTGTGAGAGCAGTGCGGAGGAGCTCCTGAGAAGCTCCAACCAGGACTTATGTTACCCGACCCCTGCCCCTTTGCTTCTCAGAGGTGAGAGTGTCAAGGAATATCCCTGGGCTCTGGACCTCCCCGGTCTGGGACGGGTGGGGACAGAGGAGGAAGTCTCGGCTGAGACTTTTTCGCAGAGGGTGGTGGAGATGCTGAGGTGTCATGAAAAGGGGAAGGCGGCCCTGGCAAAACTCTAGCTGGAGCTGCAGCAGGCCAGGTCATTATAAAATGCTGCTCCACAGCAATCGCCACCCAAATTCAGAAAGTAGAGGATAAGATTGCCGAGGTGGAGCAGCGGCAGGAGCAGATTGAGAAAGCAGCGGGTCCCTTTTTGGAAAAATTTTCCAATGATCGGAGGTTTTCGGGCAAAAAGGGGTTAACCAAGCGTGGGGAGAAGGACCCGGGTGGGGGCGGCCCATCAGGAGGCACGGATACATCCAGAGGCCCCCGGGTTGGCCCGGAGCTCGGCGTGAGTCTAACCATAGCTCTGCCCATAGTTACTGCATAGGCTGGTGAAACCCCCCCAGCGTCCCGCCCCATCTGGCACCCTGCATGCAGCCTAGCGTGCAACTTGGCACCCCGTGTCCCACCCACCACTGTGTCCGGCACGGCCAGAAAGAGCTCCACATCAGAGGGGGGAGAGGAAGGGGCGTGGCCTAACGGGAGGCAGCCAGGAAGCGCTACCGGCTAGGGAAGACTTGACAGACATGGTGGAGGTGACCCCGGGAACGCAGTCTAGCGGAGGATCACAGAGGACTGGCCTGTAGCCGGAGTAAGTGGCCCTGCCTGCGTCGAGCTCATCGGAGGAGGAGATGGAGTCGTCGGGGTCTGGGGGGCTCCTGAGGGCTATCAAGCTATTGGAGTCCCCTGTTTACCTCCAGCACTTTACCATTGGAGATGAAGTTCCTGGCCCGGGTAAAGCAAGGAAGCAGAAGAAAAAGGCACACCAGGTGGTAAGTTTGCAGTATGTGTCAGTTGATGCTGGCGGCGTGGCTGCTGCCTCCAGTGTAACCCCCACCGGGCGAGGGTGCCCGGACCTTGAAGTAGGTCCGGGGTGCAAGTCCGGAGGGGAGAAAGAAATAGGAGCGGAGCTGAGGTGGTGGTCGCCACAGTGCACAGTGGGAGTGTCACAGGTCAAATTCAAGCAGTGGTGCCAGACATTACCAGTATGGCGGAGTTCCCATCTTTGTCTCCAGTGGTCCCAGGGCCACTGGTAGATGGGGGAGTGTTGTGAGCTCATTTTCTCGTTCACCTTTGGTGTCTGATGAACTCCCTCTGCTGGTGAAAGGAGGTGGTGAAACAGATTTGGATGGAAGAGACCTGTCACCTGAACAGGTTGATTGCGATTGGACATCAGGAATCTCTGAGTGGATATAAGGCAGCCGACGCCCTGTAGGGTTGCTGGTGATTTCTCCTGCTCTGAGGTCTGGCCTCCAGTTCAGTTCCTGTCTTCTAAAGCTAAGTTTTGCTCTGCTATTGTTCCATGAGATTTTGTCTGATTTACTTAGTTTTGTGTTCAGCCAGCCCCGGCTGGGGCTGTGCTGAATTTCTATTTTTGTCCCTGATTGGTTTAATCTCTTTTGCTCTGTCCTCAGAATATATCGGAGTGCTGATATAGGGATTTTGAAGTCTAGTGACTTCAGGGCCGTTTTTCCTATCAGACGTGTTGGGACATTTTTGGTAGTGTTTTTGCGGATTGCAGCCAGCATCTTTTCTGTCCTGTCCTATCTAGTTAGTTGGGCCCCATCGTTTACTCTGCCTGTCTTTCTGTCTGTGTTTGCGTTTTCATCTTTTTTCACCGACAATACATGTTGGGGCTGTCTATTGCTTTGGGGTCTGCTCTGGGGCAGTTTAGATTTCCCCTTTCTTTCTTTAGGCTTATTTAGCTCTCAGGCTGTGACGAGGTGTCTAGGACCACCGTAGGCACGCTCCACGGCTACTGTTAGTTGTTGTGAATAGGATCAGGGGACTGCAATCCGCTAGCTACCAACCTCTCTGGTTTTCTGGACTTAGCATGCATTTTTGTTTTTTCCTCCTCCGGTTACTCATTCATAACAGAATCACCAGCCATACCGCAGATTCTAGGGTACTCAATAGCAGGAAGGAATTGTAAAAAAAAAAAAAAAAGTGTCAGAATTTTTTCTTAATGGAGACTAAGCAATTGTCTGATCGTGTGGAGCAGCTCACTGCTGAAGTGCAGGGAATTTCCGCCTATCTTGCTCATTCACATGCTGCTGAACCAAAGATCCCTACTCCTGATGTGTTTTTTGGGGATCGGTCTAAATTTTTGAATTTTAAGAATAATTGTAAATTATTTCTTGCCTTGAAGCTTAACTCATTGGGGAGCTCTGCGCAGCAGGTTAAAATTGTCATCTCTTTGCTGAGCGGCCATCCCCAGGATTGGGCGTTTTCTTTGACACCTGATGATCCTATTCTAACTAATGTGGACGCATTTTTTCAAGCCATGGGGTTGTTGTATGATGAACCTAATGCTATTAATCAAGCTGAAAAAGCCCTGTTGGCATTAAGCCAGGGTCGGGACTGCGGTCCTTACTACCTGGAATGATGGTGCCTTGGCAGCTCTCTTTTGGAAGGGTTTGTCAGAAACCGCAAAAGATACCATGGTGGGATTTCCTGTTCCCTCTGGTCTTGACAATTCTATGTCATTAGCCATTCAGGTTGATCGGCGTTTAGGTGAACATAAAATTACACGAGAAATGTTGCCACCTGTTGAACAAATGTCTGAACCTATGCAATGTGATAAAATTTTGTCTAGGGCGCAACGTCAGGAGTTCAGAAGGCGTAATAAACTGTGTTTTTTCTGTGGAGATGCCTCTCATATTATTTCGGTCTGCCCTAGACGAGAGAAACGTTTTGCACACACATTTGCTGTAGGTGGTGTACAACCTAAGTTTCTTCTGGCAATTACTCTGATCTGCTACCTGTCCACATTTTCCGCTAAGGCTTTTGTGGATTCAGGAGCGGCTCTGAACCTGATGGACTTCGATTTTGCTAAACATTGTGGGTTTCCTATGACACCTCTGCGGACGCTTATCCCTTTTAGGGGTATTAGTGCTACTCCTTTGGCGAAGAATAAACCGCAGTTTTGGACCCAGGTGGTAATGCGGGTCGCCCCAGACTATCAAGAAAATTGCAGATTTTTGGTGTTGCATAATTTGCATGATACCATTGTTCTGGGGTTTCCCTGGTTGCAAATTCATAATCCAGTTTTGGATTGGAAATCTGTGTCTGTGGTGAGTTGGGGTTGTCGGTGTGCTCTTAGTGACGCTCCGGTTTTCTCCACCTCTCCCCAGTCGCATGATGTTCCTGACTATTTGGCTGATTTTTATGATGTATTTAGTGAGAATAAGTCTGCGTCTTTGCCTCCTCATAGGAGTTCTGACTGTGCAATTGAGCTGAGCCCTGGGTGTAAATTTCCCAAGGGTCAACTTTTCAATTTATCTGTACCCGAGCACGAGGCTATGCGATCTTATATTAAGGAGTCATTGGAGAAGGGTCATATTAGACCATCCTCTTCACTCTTGGGTGCTGGTTTTTTTTTCGTGGCCAAGAAAGATGGTTCATTAAGGCCTTGTATTGACTATCGTTCCCTCAACAAAATTACTGTTAAATATCAGTATCCGTTACCCCTGATTTCTGATCAATTCTCCAGAGTTAAAGGTGCTTGCTGGTTTACCAAGCTTGACCTCAGGGGAGCGTATAATCTTATTCGCATTAAGCATGGGGATGAATGGAAGACGGCGTTTAATACTCCGGAGGGACATTTTGAGTACCTGGTGATGACTTTTGGGCTCACTAATGCCCCTTCTGTCTTCCAGTGCTTTATGAATGATATTTTCCGGGACTTTGTGGATAAATTATTGATCATCTATCTGGATGATATTTTGATCTTTTCCAGGAATTGGGACTCTCATGTGGAACATGTTTGGACTGTGTTCCGGATTTTGAGGGAGAATTCCCAGTATGTTAAGGAATTGAAATGCCTTTTTGGTGTACAGAGGATTTCACTTTTGGGATTTATTTTGTCTCCGTCAACTATTGAAATGAACTCGGCCAAGGTACAGGCCATTTATGATTGGGTTCAGCCCACTTCTTTGAAGGCCCTTCAGAAGTTTTTGGGTTTTGCTAATTTTTATCGTAAATTTATAGCTAATTTTTCTGGTATTGCCAAACCATTGACTGATTTGACTAAGAAGGGTGCTGATGTGCTGAATTGGTCTCCAGAGGCTGTTTCTTCCTTTCAGGAGCTGAAGTGGAGGTTCACTTCTGCTCCGGTTTTGCGGCAACCTGATGTCTCACTTCCGTTTCAGGTAGAGGTGGACGCTTCAGAGATTGGTGCAGGAGCTGTTTTGTCCCAAATAGATCCAGTAACATCTAAAATGAATCCCTGTGCCTTTTTTTCCCGAAAGTTCTCCCCATCTGAACGCAACTATGATGTGGGGAATCTGGAACTATTAGCCATGAAATGGGCATTTGAGGAGTGGAGACATTGCTTGGAGGGAGCTAGACATCAAATTGTGGTCCTCACTGACCACAAGAATTTGATTTACCTTGAGTCGGCCAAACGCTTGAATCCTAGACAGGCTAGGTGGGCCTTGTTTTTCACACGTTTTGATTTTGTGGTCTCTTTTCTTCCGGGCACTAAGAATGTTAAGGCAGACGCCCTCTCTAGGAGTTTCTTTGCTGATTCTCCTATTGTGACCAAGCCTGCTACCATCTTAGGTGAGGGGGTAGTTCTTTCTGCCATCTCGCCCGATTTGAGACGTGCTCTGGAAGAGTTTCAGGAGGACAAACCTGAGCGTTGTCCCATTGGAAAATTGTATGTTCCTGACCAGTGGAGGAAGAGAGTGATGTCTGAAGTTCATTGCTCCGCATTGACTGGTCATCCAGGTATTTTTGGTACTAGAGATTTGGTGAGTCGGTCTTTTTGGTGGCCCGCCTTATCTCGTGATGTCAGGAATTTTGTGCAGTCCTTTGGGACTTGCTCCCGGTCTAAACCTTGTTCTCGCTCTAGTGGGTTGTTGATGCCTTTACCGGTGCCCAGGAGGCCATGGACCCATATTTCAATGGATTTTATTTCTGATCTGCCTGTCTCTCAGAGAATGACTGTTATCTAGGTGATTTGTGATAGATTCTCTAAGATGGTCCATCTTGTACCACTCCCTAAGTTGCCATCTTCCTCAGAGTTGGTGCCCTTGTTTTTGCAACAGGTGGTTCGCTTGCATGGGATTCCTGAGAACATTGTATCGGACAGAGGAGTTCAGTTTGTCTCTAGATTCTGGAGGACTTTTTTTTCAAAGCTGGGAATTCAGTTGTCCTTCTCCTCTGCGTTTCACCCTCAGACCAATGGGCAGACGGAGAGAACAAACCAGACTTTGGAGTCTTATTTGAGATGTTTTATCTCTGCTGATCAGGATGATTGGGTCTCATTTTTGCCCTTGGCCGAATTTGCTTTAAATAATAGAGCTAGTTCTGCCACTTTGATGTCACCCTTTTTCTGTAACTTTGGGTTTCATCCTCGATTCTCTTCAGGACAGGTGGAGTCTTCTGCCTGCCCAGGTGTTGACACTGTGGTGGAGAGAATGCACCAGATTTGGGACCAAGTGGTGGATAAGTTGTCTCTCTCCCAGGAAAAGGCCCAGCGGTTTTCCAACCGGCATAGGACCATTGGTCCCCGGTTTAAGGTGGGTGATATGGTTTGGTTGTCATCAAAGAATATCTCTATGAAGGTGGCTTCTCCAAAGTTTAAACCTAGATTTATTGGACCTTACAAGATTTTGGAGATTCTTAATCCGGTCTCTTTTCGATTGGCTCTTCCTGTTACATTTAAGATCCATAACGTGTTTCATAAGTCTCTGTTGAAGAGGTTTGTTGAGCCAATAGTTCCTGTGGTGGCACCTCCTGACCCTGTATTGGTTGAAGGTAATGTGGAATATGAGATTGAGAAGATACTCTATGAAGGTGGCTTCTCCAAAGTTTAAACCTAGATTTATTGGACCTTACAAGATTTTGGAGATTCTTAATCCGGTCTCTTTTCAATTGGCTCTTCCTGTTTCATTTAAGATCCATAACGTGTTTCATAAGTCTCTGTTGAAGAGGTTTGTTGAGCCAGTAGTTCCTGTGGTGGCACCTCCTGACCCTGTATTGGTTGAAGGTAATGTGGAATATGAGGTTGAGAAGATACTGGATTCTTGTCTGGCTAGACGGAGACTCCAGTATTTGGTTAAGTGGAAGGGTTATGGCCAGGAGAATAATTCTTGGGTCTCTGCATCCGATATTCATGCCGAAAGATTGGTTCGTGCTTTTCATCGGGCCCATCCTGATCGGCTTGGTGGCGTGGATGAGGGTTCGGTGACCCCTCCTCAAGGGGGAGGTACTGTTGTGAGCTCATTTTCTCGTTCACCTTTGGTGTCTGATGAACTCCCTCTGCTGGTGAAAGGAGGTGGTGAAACTGATTTGGATGGGAGAGACCTGTCACCTGAACAGGTTGATTGCGATTGGACATCAGGAATCTCTGAGTGGATATAAGGCAGCCGACGCCCTGTAGGGTTGCTGGTGATTTCTCCTGCTCTGAGGTCTGGCCTCCAGTTCAGTTCCTGTCTTCTAAAGCTAAGTTTTGCTCTGCTATTGTTCCATGAGATTTTGTCTGATTTACTTAGTTTTGTGTTCAGCCAGCCCCGGCCGGAGCTGTGCTGAATTTCCATTTTTGTCCCTGATCGGTTTAATCTCTTTTGCTCTGTCCTCAGAATATATCGGAGTGCTGATATAGGGATTTTGAAGTCTAGTGACTTCAGGGCCGTTTTTCCTATCAGACGTGTTGGGACATTTTTGGTAGTGTTTTTGCGGATTGCAGCCAGCATCTTTTCTGTCCTGTCCTATCTAGTTAGTTGGGCCCCATCGTTTACTCTGCCTGTCTTTCTGTCTGTGTTTGCATTTTCATCTTTTTTCACCGACAATACATGTTGGGGCTGTCTATTGCTTTGGGGTCTGCTCTGGGGCAGTTTAGATTTCCCCTTTCTTTCTTTAGGCTTATTTAGCTCTCAGGCTGTGACGAGGCGTCTAGGACCACCGTAGGCACGCTCCACGGCTACTGTTAGTTGTTGTGAATAGGATCAGGGGTCTGCAATCCGCTAGCTACCAACCTCTCCGGTTTTCTGGACTTAGCATGCATTTTTGTTTTTTCCTCCTCCGGTTACTCATTCATAACAGAATCACCAGCCATACCGCAGATTCTAGGGTACTCAATAGCAGGAAGGAATTGTAAAAAAAAAAAAAAGTGTCAGAATTTTTTCTTAATGGAGACTAAGCAATTGTCTGATCATGTGGAGCAGCTCACTGCTGAAGTGCAGGGAATTTCCGCCTATCTTGCTCATTCACATGCTGCTGAACCAAAGATCCCTACTCCTGATGTGTTTTTTGGGGATCGGTCTAAATTTTTGAATTTTAAGAATAATTGTAAATTATTTCTTGCCTTGAAGCTTAACTCATTGGGGAGCTCTGCGCAGCAGGTTAAAATTGTCATCTCTTTGCTGAGCGGCCATCCCCAGGATTGGGCGTTTTCTTTGACACCTGATGATCCTATTCTAACTAATGTGGACGCATTTTTTCAAGCCATGGGGTTGTTGTATGATGAACCTAATGCTATTGATCAAGCTGAAAAAGCCCTGTTGGCATTAAGCCAGGGTCGGGACTCTGCAGAGTTGTACTGTCAAAAATTCTGAAAGTGGGCGGTCCTTACTACCTGGAATGATGGTGCCTTGGCAGCTCTCTTTCAGAAGGGTTTGTCAGAAACCGCAAAAGATACCATGGTGGGATTTCCTGTTCCCTCTGGTCTTGACAATTCTATGTCATTAGCCATTCAGGTTGATCGGCGTTTACGTGAACATAAAATTACACGAGAAATGTTGCCACCTGTTGAACAAATGTCTGAACCTATGCAATGTGATAAAATTTTGTCTAGGGCGCAACGTCAGGAGTTCAGAAGGCGTAATAAACTGTGTTTTTTCTATGGAGATGCCTCTCATATTATTTCGGTCTGCCCTAGACGAGAGAAACGTTTTGCACACACATTTGCTGTAGGTGGTGTACAACCTAAGTTTCTTCTGGCAATTACTCTGATCTGCTACCTGTCCACATTTTCCGCTAAGGCTTTTGTGGATTCAGGAGCGGCTCTGAACCTGATGGACTTCGATTTTGCTAAACGTTGTGGGTTTCCTATGACACCTCTGCGGACGCTTATCCCTTTTAGGGGTATTGATGCTACTCCTTTGGCGAAGAATAAACCACAGTTTTGGACCCAGGTGGTAATGCGGGTCGCCCCAGACTATCAAGAAAATTGCAGATTTTTGGTGTTGCATAATTTGCATGATACCATTGTTCTGGGGTTTCCCTGGTTGCAAATTCATAATCCAGTTTTGGATTGGAAATCTGTGTCTGTGGTGAGTTGGGGTTGTCGGTGTGCTCTTAGTGACGCTCCGGTTTTCTCCACCTCTCCCCAGTCGCATGATGTTCCTGACTATTTGGCTGATTTTTATGATGTATTTAGTGAGAATAAGTCTGCGTCTTTGCCTCCTCATAGGAGATATGACTGTGCAATTGAGCTGAGCCCTGGGTGTAAATTTCCCAAGGGTCAACTTTTCAATTTATCTGTACCCGAGCACGAGGCTATGCGATCTTATATTAAGGAGTCGTTGGAGAAGGGTCATATTAGACCATCCTCTTCACTCTTGGGTGCTTAGTTTTTTTTTCGTGGCCAAGAAAGATGGTTCATTAAGGCCTTGTATTGACTATCGTTCCTTCAACAAAATTACTGTTAAATATCAGTATCCGTTACCCCTGATTTCTGATCTATTCTCCAGAGTTAAAGGTGCTTGCTGGTTTACCAAGCTTGACCTCAGGGGAGCGTATAATCTTATTCGCATTAAGCATGGGGATGAATGGAAGACGGCGTTTAATACTCCGGAGGGACATTTTGAGTACCTGGTGATTAGAGTTGAGCGACTTTTGGTTTTTTAGGGTCGCGTTTCGTTTCGTGAAACCCGACTTTTCCAAAAGTCGGGTCGAGCAAGATCGTCCGATTATAGGGAAAAGTCGGGGTCGTCCCGAAACACGAAACCCAATGTAAGTCAATGGGGAATAAAAGTCGACAGTGAGAGGAGGACAGGAAACACACCTACAGTGCCCATTTGAATGCCAAAAGCATCAATTCTTCTTACTTAAGCTTGTCAACCTTAATTAACTTCATAATACAAGTTACGCACTGAAAAATGGGGGTTATTTGGCTAAAGTTGTGGGGGGGGGAGGGCTGGCTGCAGGTTTTCATGTGCCCTGGGCGAAAGAGCGCCCCTTTAACACATACCACAACTCATCATGCTCCGATACGGCAGATAAATAGCGGTATAGTACAATGAAAAATACCTCACTTTTTACATCTCATGACGAGGCCCATCTATTTCTCCATACAGAATCATTGGTCCCATATAATGTTTGAAACAGTATATGATAAGCTCCACATAATGCTACAGTATATGTTGGTCCCCATGGATGAAGCTCCACTGTCTTATGGGCCCAAATAATGCTCCAAACATAATGGGCCCCATTTCTAATGCTCTAGTGTATAATGGGCCCTGTAAATGCTGCTCCAGTGTCTGATGTCCACCTTTGGAATGTTCCAGTGTATGGTGGGCCCCATCTATCATTCTCCAGAGTATAGTGTTCCCCAAAAATTGCTGTCCCAACATTGAAAACAATCAAATAAGTCTCCTCGCTAGGGAATCCCTGTACTTGTCTGGACAGTTGCTGTAGCTTGCTTAACAGCTCGCCAGCCGTTCTCACGCCCAGTATGGATTGCACGTGATTGCACAAAGGTTAGAAAGGGTACCGTATCCCTGGATAACATGTATGGATAGCGTACACATTCAAAATATATGTCTCAGGAGGCAGGCTCAGACGGTGTCAGGCCCAGTATGGATTGCACGTGATTGCACAAAGGTTAGAAAGGGTACCGTATCCCTGGATAACATGTATGGATAGCGTACACATTCAAAATATATGTCTCAGGAGGCAGGCTCAGACGGTGTCAGGCCCAGTATGGATTGCACGTGATTGCACAAAGGTTAGAAAGGGTACCGTATCCCTGGATAACATGTATGGATAGCGTACACATTCAAAATATATGTCTCAGGAGGCAGGCTCAGACGGTGTCAGGCACAGTATGGATTGCACGTGATTGCACAAAGGTTAGAAAGGGTACCGTATCCCCGGATAACATGTATGGATAGCATACACATTCAAAATATATGTCTCAGGAGGCAGGCTCAGACGGTGTTAGGCCCAGTATGGATTGCACGTGATTGCACAAAGGTTAGAAAGGGTACCGTATCCCTGGATAACATGTATGGATAGCGTACACATTCAAAATATATGTCTCAGGAGGCAGGCTCAGACGGTGTTAGGCCCAGTATGGATTGCACGTGATTGCACAAAGGTTAGAAAGGGTACCGTATCCCTGGATAACATGTATGGATAGCGTACACATTCAAAATATATGTCTCAGGAGGCAGGCTCAGACGGTGTCAGGCACAGTATGGATTGCACGTGATTGCACAAAGGTTAGAAAGGGTACCGTATCCCCGGATAACATGTATGGATAGCATACACATTCAAAATATATGTCTCAGGAGGCAGGCTCAGACGGTGTTAGGCCCAGTATGGATTGCACGTGATTGCACAAAGGTTAGAAAGGGTACCGTATCCCTGGATAACATGTATGGATAGCGTACACATTCAAAATATATGTCTCAGGAGGCAGGCTCAGACGGTGTTAGGCCCAGTATGGATTGCACGTGATTGCACAAAGGTTAGAAAGGGTACCGTATCCCTGGATAACATGTATGGATAGCGTACACATTCAAAATATATGTCTCAGGAGGCAGGCTCAGACGGTGTCAGGCACAGTATGGATTGCACGTGATTGCACAAAGGTTAGAAAGGGTACCGTATCCCCGGATAACATGTATGGATAGCGTACACATTCAAAATATATGTCTCAGGAGGCAGGCTCAGACGGTGTTAGGCCCAGTATGGATTGCACGTGATTGCACAAAGGTTAGAAAGGGTACCGTATCCCCGGATAACATGTATAGATAGCGTACACATTCAAAATATATGTCTCAGGAGGCAGGCTCAGACGGTGTCAGGCACAGTATGGATTTGACGGCCCAGATTACACAGCGGAGGAGCAGGGAGAGGTAAAGATTGCAAATGCTGGGGCCCTGCCCAAGCAAGGGGGGCCCACTCGTGGGCGTCGGTACTGGCACTGGGCCCCTCATAGTACAGCGGTGTGTCTGACGGCGGGTGTGCACCACCACCGTCAGAGACACTTGATTGCACTATGAGGGACCCTGTGCCAGTGCCCGCGCCCAAGAGTCGGCCTACCCACCTGTCCAGGGCAACGGCACTCGCACGGTGTCGTGCGGTAGGTGGTGACCCCGGCCATGGGGGGGGAGGCAGCACAGTTAGGGAGTTTTAGAAAGTGGCATATGTTGATGTTGGACATTCAGCTGATGCAAAAGGCGAAATAGGTGAAGTACCAGGAAGAGGTGGACCAAAGCAAGCCATTTTTCTGTCACCCTATGTGTCATCAGGGGAAGGTGGGACAAAATCCTTGGAAACCCATGCGTGGTTCATTTTAATGAAGGTTAGATCATCCACATTTTGGGTTGACAGACGGGTCCTTTTTTCTGTCAGGATTGATCCAGCTGCACTGAAGACTCTTTCCGATAGCACACTTGCAGCTGGGCAAGCGAGCTCCTGTAAGGCATATTGGGCCAATTCAGACCAGGTGTCCAGTTTAGCGGCCCAATAGTCAAAGGGGAATGACCTGTGTGGGAGAACATCGATATGGGAGGAAAAGTAGTTTGTAACTATAGTTGACAACTGCTGTCTCCTGTCACTTTCCATCGATGCAGTATTACCAGTTGTGTGAGCGGTATTTGAAAAATCAGTCCACAACATTGTCATGAAACCCCTGTCTCCAACGCCACTTCTGCTGTGTGCACCACGAACACCTCTGCCAAGCTGCCCCCGGCCCGTACGGCTCGTGTGAGAACCATCACCGCTGCTGTGTGCTGGGAATGCCTCAAGCAACCGATTTACCAGAGTTGCTTGTTTATTAGCCAATATTAGGTCAAGGTTCTCCTGTGGCATGATGTTTTGAAATTTGCCTTTATAGCGTGGATCCAGGATGCTGGCCAACCAGTAGTCGTCATCGTTCATCATTTTGGCAATGCGGGGGTCCCTTTTTAGGATCCGCAAGGCATAATCTGACATGTGGGCCAATGTTCCCGGTGTCAATGATGCACTGCGAGTGCTGGGTGGAGGAGCACTTTCTGGCAAATCCACATCCCTCCAGTCACGCACAAACCCTGTACCAGACCTTGCCACGCCAACATTTTCACTTGCCCCACGAGATGCATCCTCCTCCCCTAAGTAATCATCCCCATCATCCTCCTCCTCCTCCTCTTCTTCCTCCACCTCGTCCAGGAGAGGTCCCTGAGCAGACAATGGCTGAATGTCATCAAGGATTCCCTCCTCCTCTTCCTCCTCATCAACATTGGCTGCAGACGCCTGCTCCTTAAGGTGCGTCAAAGTTTGCATGAGCAGACGCATAAGTGGGATGCTCATGCTTAGGATGGCGTCGTCTGCGCTTACCAGCCGTGTGCATTCCTCAAAACACTGAAGGACTTTACAAAGGTCTTTCAGCTTCGACCACTGCACGCCTGTCAACTCCATGTCTGCTCTCAAAGTGCCTGGCCGTGTATCCTCCCACAAATGCATTATGGCCTGCCTCTGCTCGCACAGCCGCTCCACCATGTGCAGGGTGGAGTTCCACCTTGTTGCAATGTCGATAATGAGGCGGTGGTTGGGAAGGTGGAGCAATCGCTGCAGCTTCTGCATACGAACGGAGTGTACAGGCGACCGGTGGATGTGCGCGCACAGTCTTCGCACCTTCTGGAGCAGGGCTGTTAACTCCGGATAATTTTTGAGGAAGCACTGCACCACCAGGTTCAAGGTGTGAGCCAAGCAAGGTATGTGGCTGAGTTTTGAAAGGGCTATGGCTGCCACAAAATTACGGCCGTTATCACTAACTACCTTGCCTGCCTCAAGATGTACACTGCCCAGCCATGACTCAGTTTGTCGCTTCAAGTACTCGGCCAGCACCTTGGCGGTGTGTCTGTCGCCCAAACACATCATCTGCAACACAGCCTGCTGACGCTTTCCACTAGCTGCTCGATAGGGGGACACATCGTGTGCAACAGTGGCAGCTGCAGATGGAGTGCTCGTACGACTGCGCTCTGTGGACGAGCTTTCGCTTCTGGAGGAGGAGGAGGAGGAGGAGGAGGGTCGAACGCCTACAGCCAACTGTTTCCTATACCGTGGGCTAGGCAGCACTGTCCCACCACCGCTGTCCCCTGTGGACCCTGCATCCACCACATTAACCCAGTGCGCAGTGATGGACACGTAACGGCCCTGGCCATGCTGACTGGACCATGAATCAGTTGTGAGGTGCACCTTTCCGCTCACTGACTGCTTGAGTGCATGGACAATGTGGTCTTTCACATGATGGTGGAGGGCTGGGATGGCTTTGCGAGAGAAGAAGTGGCGACTGGGTAGGTCATAGCGTGGTACTGCATAGGCCATGAGTTCGCGGAAAGCTGTGCTTTCCACCAACCGAAAGGGCATCATCTCAAACGAGATTAGTTTGGCAATGTGGGCGTTCAAACCCAGTGTACGCGGATGAGAGACTGAGTACTTTCTTGACCTACTCATAGTGTCTGGGAGGGTGAGCTGGACTTGAGAGCTGCATATGGTGGAAGTAGCGGTGGACAGGGCGGACTGAGAGAGGGTTGATGATGGTGATGGAGTTGGTGTTCTTTCTGATGGCCTAGAATCAGTCTTTCGTTGATATAACAGTGGGATTCCCTGACTGCTGTGGTCTTGCAACGACACCTCAACATTTGCTGCTGTGCTAACCGGTGGGCTTACAGTGGGGGAAACAATGTAGCGTTGCTGACTACCTTCGTTGTGATCAGTTGCACATGTGGCACTTGAGGTTTGGTGTTGTGTCCACGCTTGCAAGTGCATGCTGGTTAAATGTCTAAGCATGCAACTGGTATTCAAATTTTTCAGATTTTTCCCTCGGCTAAAGGTCTTTGCGCACTTCTTACAGATAACCTTGGCCTGATCATGAGGATTTTGTTCAAAAAAGTGCCACACTGCACTCTTCCTACTTTGGCAGACATTTTGCGGCCTAGCACGCTGTGATCTTTTGACCCTCTGGACAAGCTGTCCAGCAACTCTTTTGATGTTTGGAACCTGTCTTTGGAGTGCTCCGGGCCTGCCAGATAACAGCTGTTGCGATGTCGATGTCTGCTGTGGATGCTCCTCATCTGAGCTATTGGAAGCAGCACCCTCTTCCCCCAATGGATGCCAATCTGGGTCAACAACTGGGTCATTCATCACCTCCTCTTCTATGTCATGTGCACCTTTCTCTGTGTCACCGTGTATGGTGGTATAGTGTGCGGGAAGGGGCACCTGAGTCTCATCAGGGTCAAAATCTGGCTCTGTACACTGCGAGGACAATGTAGTGCTCTGAGTGAATGTACCAGCAGAATCATCCATCAGCGGCTGTGCATCAGTGCACTCCATGTCAGATTCATCTTGGCCTGGGTAATTCACCATTTCACTTGATAATCCAGGCATGGTATGTGAAAACAGCTCCATGGAGTAATCAGTAGTATGGCCTGCGTCATCCTTCAATCTTGGTTGGGGTGAAGGACACAAGGAAAGGTGTGGTTCATGAACATGAGCTTCCAATGACGACTCAGTGCTTTTACTTTTTACAACTGAAGAAGAGGAGGCGATAGAGCTGGAGGCTGAGTCAGCAATGTAAGACAAAACTTTTTCCTGATGCTCTGCCTTTAAAAGCGGTTTGCCAACTCCTAGAAAACTAAGCGTTCGAGGCCTTATGTAGCCAGACGATGACGCAGGGTCAGCACCTCCTGCATTCGGTCCTATTTTGCTCTTGCCACTACCATCAGATCCACCACCAACACCATCATTACCAGCTGCCAACCCCCGCCCAATTCCACGGCCTCTTCCACCAGCCTTCCTCATTTTTGGTAGAAATGTAGACAAAATCCAACAAACTATATAGTAATGTAAAACAAGGTACAAGGTGTCTATAGGACAGGGGAGATTTAGAATTTCTGCACACACTTGTGGACAGTGGACACTTTTGGATTGTGTGAGGCCCACTGATATCTGAGCGCTATGTGACGGCTCGATGGCACAGCTGCCTGTGACCAAAGTGACGAGAGGATAATGGAGATTTTGAATCTCTGCGCACACTTTTGGACACTGGACACTTGTGGATTGTGTGAGGCCCACTGATATCTGAGCGCTATGTGACAGGCTCGATGGCACAGCTGCCTGTGACCAAAGTGACGAGAGGATAATGGAGATTTTGAATCTCTGCGCACACTTTTGGACACTGGACACTTGTGGATTGTGTGAGGCCCACTGATATCTGAGCGCTATGTGACACGCTCGATGGCACAGCTGCCTGTAACCAAAGTGACGAGAGGATAATGGAGATTTTGAATCTCTGCGCACACTTTTGGACACTGGACACTTGTGGATTGTGTGAGGCCCACTGATATCTGAGCGCTATGTGACACGCTCGATGGCACAGCTGCCTGTGACCAAAGTGACGAGAGGATAATGGAGATTTTGAATCTCTGCGCACACTTTTGGACACTGGACACTTGTGGATTGTGTGAGGCCCACTGATATCTGAGCGCTATGTGACACGCTCGATGGCACAGCTGCCTGTGACCAAAGTGACGAGAGGATAATGGAGATTTTGAATCTCTGCGCACACTTTTGGACACTGGACACTTGTGGATTGTGTGAGGCCCACTGATATCTGAGCGCTATGTGACAGGCTCGATGGCACAGCTGTGACAAAAGTGACTAGAGGATAAGGGAGATTGGATTGCTTTTAAAAAAGCAGTTTGCGGAGCAGTGGGTAAACAGCAATGCCAGCGTGTCAGGAAGCCTTAAAAGGCAGCCCAACAACCAACACCACTGATACACCACAATATAGCCTCCCCTTGCACTGCACACACAGTGACTTGTGTGTTGTGCAGGCCAAATCGCTAGCAGCAGAAGCAGTTTTTTTGTCTTCTTCCCTGCCTAACGCTCTCCCTACAGAATCAGCAGCAACCTCTCCCTATACTAAGATCGGCAGAAGTAAGATGGCGGTCGGCGTGCACGCCCTTTTATACCCCCTGTGACGCCCACCAAAGCAAGCCAATCACTTGCATGCCCTTCTGAAAGATGGTGGTGACCCGTGCCTAGGTCATCACGTTGCCCACAGTGTCCGTGGATCCTGATTGGCTGAAAAAGAGCGCAAAACAAACTTTTGAAACACGACTTTGGCGCGTAAGTCGCCGACCTCGTGGCCGACCTCATCCTAGGGTCGGGTTTCGTTTCATGAAACCCGACTTTGCCAAAAGTCGGCGACTTTTGAATTTTTTCGACCCGTTTCGCTCAACTCTACTGGTGATGACTTTTGGGCTCACTAATGCCCCTTCTGTCTTCCAGTGCTTTATGAATGATATTTTCTGGGACTTTGTGGATAAATTATTGATCATCTATCTGGATGATATTTTGATCTTTTCCAGGGATTGGGACTCTCATGTGGAACATGTTTGGACTGTGTTCCGGATTTTGAGGGAGAATTCCCAGTATGTTAAGGGATTGAAATGCCTTTTTGGTGTACAGAGGATTTCACTTTTGGGATTTATTTTGTCTCCGTCAACTATTGAAATGGACTCGGCCAAGGTACAGGCCATTTATGATTGGGTTCAGCCCACTTCTTTGAAGGCCCTTCAGAAGTTTTTGGGTTTTGCTAATTTTTATCGTAAATTTATAGCTAATTTTTCTGGTATTGCCAAACCATTGACTGATTTGACTAAGAAGGGTGCTGATGTGCTGAATTGGTCTCCAGAGGCTGTTTCTTCCTTTCAGGAGCTGAAGCGGAGGTTCACTTCTGCTCCGGTTTTGCGGCAACCTGATGTCTCACTTCCGTTTCAGGTAGAGGTGGACGCTTCAGAGATTGGTGCAGGAGCTGTTTTGTCCCAAATAGATCCGGTAACATCTAAAATGAATCCCTGTGCCTTTTTTTCCCGAAAGTTCTCCCCATCTGAACGCAACTATGATGTGGGGAATCTGGAACTATTAGCCATGAAATGGGCATTTGAGGAGTGGAGACATTGCTTGGAGGGAGCTAGACATCAAGTTGTGGTCCTCACTGACCACAAGAATTTGATTTACCTTGAGTCGGCCAAACGCTTGAATCCTAGACAGGCTAGGTGGGCCTTGTTTTTCACACGTTTTGATTTTGTGGTCTCTTTTCTTCCGGGCACTAAGAATGTTAAGGCAGACGCCCTCTCTAGGAGTTTCTTTGCTGATTCTCCTATTGTGACCAAGCCTGCTACCAACTTAGGTGAGGGGGTAGTTCTTTCTGCCATCTCGCCCGATTTGAGACGTGCTCTGGAAGAGTTTCAGGAGGACAAACCTGAGCGTTGTCCCATTGGAAAATTGTATGTTCCTGACCAGTGGAGGAAGAGAGTGATGTCTGAAGTTCATTGCTCCGCATTGACTGGTCATCCAGGTATTTTTGGTACTAGAGATTTGGTGAGTCGGTCTTTTTGGTGGCCCGCCTTATCTCGTGATGTCAGGAATTTTGTGCAGTCCTTTGGGACTTGCTCCCGGTCTAAACCTTGTTCTCGCTCTAGTGGGTTGTTGATGCCTTTACTGGTGCCCAGGAGGCCATGGACCCATATTTCAATGGATTTTATTTCTGATCTGCCTGTCTCTCAGAGAATGACTGTTATCTAGGTGATTTGTGATAGATTCTCTAAGATGGTCCATCTTGTACCACTCCCTAAGTTGCCATCTTCCTCAGAGTTGGTGCCCTTGTTTTTGCAACAGGTGGTTCGCTTGCATGGGATTCCTGAGAACATTGTATCGGACAGAGGAGTTCAGTTTGTCTCTAGATTCTGGAGGACTTTTTGTTCAAAGCTGGGAATTCAGTTGTCCTTCTCCTCTGCGTTTCACCCTCAGACCAATGGGCAGACGGAGAGAACATACCAGACTTTGGAGTCTTATTTGAGATGTTTTATCTCTGCTGATCAGGATGATTGGGTCTCATTTTTGCCCTTGGCCAAATTTGCTTTAAATAATAGAGCTAGTTCTGCCACTTTGATGTCACCCTTTTTCTGTAACTTTGGGTTTCATCCTCGATTCTCTTCAGGACAGGTGGAGTCTTCTGCCTGCCCAGGTGTTGACACTGTGGTGGAGAGAATGCACCAGATTTGGGACCAAGTGGTGGATAAGTTGTCTCTCTCCCAGGAAAAGGCCCAGCGGTTTTCCAACCGGCATAGGACCATTGGTCCCCGGTTTAAGGTGGGTGATATGGTTTGGTTGTCATCAAAGAATATCTCTATGAAGGTGGCTTCTCCAAAGTTTAAACCTAGATTTATTGGACCTTACAAGATTTTGGAGATTCTTAATCCGGTCTCTTTTCGATTGGCTCTTCCTGTTACATTTAAGATCCATAACGTGTTTCATAAGTCTCTGTTGAAGAGGTTTGTTGAGCCAATAGTTCCTGTGGTGGCACCTCCTGACCCTGTATTGGTTGAAGGTAATGTGGAATATGAGATTGAGAAGATACTCTATGAAGGTGGCTTCTCCAAAGTTTAAACCTAGATTTATTGGACCTTACAAGATTTTGGAGATTCTTAATCCGGTCTCTTTTCAATTGGCTCTTCCTGTTTCATTTAAGATCCATAACGTGTTTCATAAGTCTCTGTTGAAGAGGTTTGTTGAGCCAGTAGTTCCTGTGGTGGCACCTCCTGACCCTGTATTGGTTGAAGGTAATGTGGAATATGAGGTTGAGAAGATACTGGATTCTTGTCTGGCTAGACGGAGACTCCAGTATTTGGTTAAGTGGAAGGGTTATGGCCAGGAGAATAATTCTTGGGTCTCTGCATCCGATATTCATGCCGAAAGATTGGTTCGTGCTTTTCATCGGGCCCATCCTGATCGGCTTGGTGGCGTGGATGAGGGTTCGGTGACCCCTCCTCAAGGGGGAGGTACTGTTGTGAGCTCATTTTCTTGTTCACCTTTGGTGTCTGATGAACTCCCTCTGCTGGTGAAAGGAGGTGGTGAAACTGATTTGGATGGGAGAGACCTGTCACCTGAACAGGTTGATTGCGATTGGACATCAGGAATCTCTGAGTGGATATAAGGCAGCCGATGCCCTGTAGGGTTGCTGGTGATTTCTCCTGCTCTGAGGTCTGGCCTCCAGTTCAGTTCCTGTCTTCTAAAGCTAAGTTTTGCTCTGCTATTGTTCCATGAGATTTTGTCTGATTTACTTAGTTTTGTGTTCAGCCAGCCCCGGCCGGAGCTGTGCTGAATTTCCATTTTTGTCCCTGATCAGTTTAATCTCTTTTGCTCTGTCCTCAGAATATATCGGAGTGCTGATATAGGGATTTTGAAGTCTAGTGACTTCAGGGCCGTTTTTCCTATCAGACGTGTTGGGACATTTTTGGTAGTGTTTTTGCGGATTGCAGCCACCATCTTTTCTGTCCTGTCCTATCTAGTTAGTTGGGCCCCATCGTTTGCTCCGCCTGTCTTTCTGTCTGTGTTTGTGTTTTCATCTTTTTTCACCGACAATACATGTTGGGGGCTGTCTATTGCTTTGGGGTCTGCTCTGGGGCAGTTTAGATTTCCCCTTTCTTTCTTTAGGCTTATTTAGCTCTCCGGCTGTGACGAGGCGTCTAGGACCACCGTAGGCACGCTCCACGGCTACTGTTAGTTGTTGTGAATAGGATCAGGGGTCTGCAATCCGCTAGCTACCAACCTCTCCGGTTTTCTGGACTTAGCTTGCATTTTTGTTTTTCCTCCTCCGGTTACTCATTCATAACCGGGGAGTGGGGCTCAAAAACACCTCTGATGCCGAGATTTTGGCGGAGGTCTGGAGGATGGTACTGGAGGAGAGGGCTGGTGCCCCGGTAAAGTCATCTGGAGTAAAGGACATTGGTTCCAAAATGGACTCTGGTGTGGTTGCAGAAAAGGCGGAGGGGTCAAATAGTAAAATTGCTGGGTATGCAGGAGGTGAACAGGCCACCGGGTCTAAGCCTGGTGAGTCTGTAGAACCCAGCACCTCATGTTTGAGCCCCGGTGATGCTTATGCTGCTGGTACTCATGATATTAATAATCATCAGTCCAAGATGGCGGAGGGAGGAAAGGGGAGTATGGATGGCACTGTGGTCTCTGCGGTGATCATCCTGGAACCCACTCCCGGTGATGCCAGGACAACATCAGGAAATACTGGTTCCCCACCTGCTCTGACTAGTGTGAATGTGGGCAGTGCAAGGGGTAATAGTGATGGTGATGAAATGGATACAGCGGCGGTGGATGGTATGGCAGAAGGTGCGGTTGGTGGGGCTGTGGACGTGTGTATGGGGCAGGATGAGGGTGAGGAGCAGAGTGTGTGTCGTGAGGGCGTGCATGGGGCTGGTTCCGTCGCGCCCACGGCAGCAACGGGCCCGCATGTCTGTTCTTTTGCGAGTGTTGCATGGGGTAGTGGTAAGACTTTGTTGGGTGGCCCTATAGGCAATGGTAACTTGGAATGGTGCCTCCTGGAGGCCCTGAAGGGAGGTGAGAGCTCCATCACTGTGGAGGGCAGGGAGGTTTATTTATCATTCTAGATAGACAGACATGGTCTATCCGCCTTCCGAGAGATAGGGGAAGAGAACGTTAGGTGGTCTCTGCCGACAGCGGGGCAGAGTGCTGTACGTAGGAATGTGGTCCGTCTCCGGTGGGAGGGTGCTGATGTATGCCCTTCTAGGGATAAGGTGATGGAGCTCTTCCTGGGGATGGGCTTCAGGGTGGAAGACATCTATGCCCTGATTCATCCCTACGGCACTACTTTCTTTGATGTCAGCTTTGTGAGACTGGAGGGCCTGGAGCTCTTTTGGTCCCAGTATGAGCTGGCTCAGAGTTGCCCTGAATGGCATGGTTACATCGTCCAGCCTGTCACCCACCAAAATTCTGTAAAGAAAGTGACCGTATTGACCAGTAATGAGTCTCTTTCTGGCATGGACATCATGACTTGGCTAAGTTGTTTTGGCGAGGTGGTCCAGGTTCCAAAATAAAACCTGGACAAGCACGGCATTTGGTCAGGGGCCTGGACCTTTATGGTTAAGTTGAAGGTCTCGGGGAATTCAGTTGCTCACATTCCTACCTCAACTTTCATGGGGAGAGACCGAATCTTGATTTTCTACCAGGGGCAGCTGAAGCTTTGCCACAGGCGCGGCAGCCCCTCACACTTTAGCGCGGGGTGTAAAATGGAGAGGTGCGCGATGTGTGGGGGGATAGGTCATCTAGCAGCAATCTGTGGTGATATTCGATGTAACCTGTTTGGTGTCTTGGGACACCCGTTTAGTCGCTGTCCACGCTCCTATGCTAATGTTGGCCTGAATCCGGGTGGTGTTGGTCAGGTGGAGGAGAGGACCGACTCGGCCGGTGATGGGACTAGCAGCAGCAGAGGTAGCAAGGGGTCAATGAGGAGCAGACCTCCCCCAGCGGTAAGACAAGAACAGCGGAGAAGAGTAGAGGAGAGGGACCGTGGGGTAATGTCAAGGTCCCTAGCTCGGGGGAGCTTGCAGCTGAGGTCCTGGATAGCGCATTGAATGAGGAGGTTGGTCAGAGAGGAGGAGGCCACTGCTTCTCTGTCCTCATCCAGTGAAGGTCTGGATGGGGATGAGAGGGATGAGTGGGTACAGCAAAGGAAGAGGAAGGAGAAAAAAAACTCTAGGAGAAAGAGTAACCCGAAGCAAAAGGGGAAACCCCCCCAGAACCAGATGCTGAAGGAAGGTTCATCCACCCTGCCTCTGGTGGAGCTCTCTAACTAGTACCAGGCCTTGGGTGAGCCACCTTATTCATCAGATGGGGAGGAGGAGGCCCTGGTGCTGGCGGTAGCGAACAAGGAGACCGGGGCTCTCGGGGGCGCCGGGCCTTCTGCATCGGGGACTGAGGGCACTGGGTCTCTGGTGGGGGGGGTTGCCCCGGGGCCACCTAACAAAGGGAAAATAAAAAATGCGCCTGACAAAGGCAAGGGGCCAAGCGGCGAGGAAGTATCAGATGCATGAGGTGTGACTGTCAGCGCGTATGAGAAAAATGCCGGGATGGATGTGTCTGTGTGCCTTAAGAGAGTCATGTCTTCCTCTGAAGAAGACACTGCGCATGGACAGGGTAAAGGGACTGGGAAGAAGCTTGCTGTCCAACCTGATCATTCATGATGGCGGCACTCACCCAGTTGACGTTGGCAACCATTAATGTTGCCAGCATAAAGTCTGATGCGGCTAGATTTGCAGCCTTTCATTTTCTCGGCCATCTTGATGCCGACATTTTGTTTTTGCAAGAGACCAGGTTGACGGATCCCACATCTCTGCAAAAAGCAAAAAGGAAGTGGGAGTATGGGCCTTCTTATTGGCCTCTTGCAGCTGAGCCGTATAGCGGGGTGGCAGTTCTTTTTAAAACCGAAGATGTAGTATGCCGACGAATTATTGAGTTGGAAATGGGGAGGTGCTTGATCTTAGATGTACTCATAAGGGGACAAGAGCTTCGGCTCATTAATGTTTATGGGCCACAGTCAAAATGGGATCGTAAATGTCGCTTTATGAGTATTAAACCCTTTCTGTTTTGTAGCTGACAGGTGGTATTTAGAGGGGACTTCAACAATGTCTCGAGGCCCCAGGACAGAGGAGGTTCCAGAGACCGGTTGGCCTACAACAGCATCGCCTTGAATAGCATAGTCAGTGAGGCTCGCCTAGTAGACGTCCACATCCGGAACCCCACGGGCCACGCGGGATACACCTATTTCAGAGGGAGTCAGATTAGGTCTAGAATAGACAGGTTTTATTTGAAGGAGGAGGCAGTCTCCTCACCTTTAAAGGTGGTGGTGGTTGAATTCTCCGACCACTGTTTGATTATGTTTTCTCTGAATGTTGCAGAGACCCCTCGGATGGGAAGAGGCTTTTGGAAGCTGAATTTGTCACTCCTGAAGGAAGCCGCTGTAAGACGGTCCTTTGAGGATTTCTCTCAAAGTCAGGTACTGATGCTGGGCCTTAGTAACACTAAGTCAGAGTGGTGGGAGATCTTTAAACATTGGGTGGCGGGATTCTTCCGCCAGCTTTCCAAACTCAGAAGCCTGAACAGGGACCGCCTGTATCAGTGCCTGAGGAGGAAACTTGAGGAACTTGTCTCAACTGGGGGTGGCCGAGAGGACATCACCAGGGTGAAAGCCTTACTCAAGAGATGTCAGTATGATAGGCACACGTCTTTGGTTTTTGAGAGGGACTTCGGGAAATACCGCTCGCCCGACCCTTACTGAAACTGCAAGATGTCAGTGAGTAGTAAGATGGTGATGGGTCTGAAGGACAGTACAGGATCCCTGACTAGGTCAAGATCAGGGATCTTGGAGGTCTTCAGATCCTTCTACTCGCATCTCTTGGAGAGGAATGAACTAGATCGGGATGAGACATCGGCTTTCCTGGCTGAGGCCATTCCTGAGCCAAGGGTAGACCCCTCGCTTGATATCTTGGTAGAAGAGATTAAAGAAGAGGAAGTTAGGCTGGCGATTGATGGGCTTCAGCTCAAAAAGTCGCCAGGCCCAGACGGCTTAACGTCAGAATTTTATAAGACCTTTACCTTTTAGTCCCCTTATTGACTCAGGTCTTTAATGTCTTTCCTCGGGCACTCTTCCGAGATCAATGAGGAGGTCAGCTTTGATTCTTCTTTCCAAGGGGAAAGATCCATCGCACATTGAGAACTGGAGGCCTGTTATGAATGAGTACTACTGGTTCAACAAACCTCTTCAACAAGGACTTATGAAAAACATTATGGATTTTAAATGTGACAGGAAGAGCCAAACGAAAAGAGACCGGATTAATTATCTCCAAAATCTTGTAAGGTCGAATAAATCTAGGCTTAAACTTAGGAGAAGCCACCTTCATAGCGATATTTTTTGATGATAACCAAACCATATCACCAACCTTAAACTGGGGACCAATGATCCTATGTCGGTTGGAAAACCGCTGGGCCTTTTCCTGGGAGAGAGATAACATATCCACCACTTGGTCCCAGATCTGGTGCATTCTCTCCACCACAGTGTCAACACCTGGGCAGGCAGAAGGCTCCACCTGCCCTGAAGAAAATCGAGGATGAAACCCACAGTTACAAAAAAAAGGAGACATCAAAGTGGCAGAACTAGCTCTATTATTTAAAGCAAATTCGGCCAAGGGCAAAAATGAAACCCAATCATCCTGATCAGCGGAAATAAAACATCTCAAATACGACTCCAAGGTCTGGTTTGTTCTCTCCGTCTGCCCATTGGTCTGAGGGTGAAAAGCAGAGGAGAAGGACAACTGAATTCCCAGCTTGGAACAGAAAGTCCTCCAAAATCTAGACACAAACTGAACTCCTCTGTCAGATACAATGTTCTCAGGAATCCCGTGCAAGCGAACCACCTGTTGCAAAAACAGGGGCACCAACTCAGAGGAAGATGGCAACTTAGGGAGTGGTACAAGATGAACCATCTTAGAGAACCTATCACAAATCACCCAAATAACAGTCATTCTCTGAGAGACAGGCATATCAGAGATGAAATCCATTGAAATATGGGTCCATGGCCTCCTGGGGACTGGCAAAGGCATCAACAACCCACTAGAGCGAGAACAAGGTTTAGACCGGGAGCAAGTCCCAAAGGACTGCACAAAATTCCTGACATCACGAGACAAGGCGAGCCACCAAAAAGACCGACTTACCAGATCTCTAGTACCAAAAATACCTGGATGACCAGCCAATGCAGAGCAATGAACTTCAGACATCACTCTCTTCTTCCACTGGTCAGGAACATACAACTTTCCACTGGGACAACGCTCAGGTTTGTCCTCCTGGAACTCTTCCAGAGCACGTCTCAAATCGGGCGAGATGGCAGAAAGAACTACCCCTTCGCCTAAGATGGTAGCAGGCTTGGTCACCACAGGAGAATCAGCAAAGAAGCTCCTAGAGAGAGCGTCAGCCTTGACATTCTTAGTGCCAGGAAGAAAAGAGACCACAAAATCAAAACATGTAAAAAACAAGGCCCACCTAGCCTGTCTAGGGTTCAAGCGTTTGGCCGACTCCAGGTAAATCAAATTCTTGTGGTCAGTGAGGACCACGACTTGATGTTTAGCTCCCTCCAACCAATGTCTCCACTCCTCAAATGCCCATTTCATGGCTAACAGTTCCCGATTCCCCACATCATAGTCACGTTCAGATGGAGAGAACTTTCGGGAAAATAAAGCACAGGGATTCATTTTAGATGTTACAGAATCCTTTTGGGACAAAACAGCTCCTGCACAATCTCAGAAGCGTCCACCTCTACCTGGAACGGGAGTGAGACATCAGGTTGCCGCAAAACCGGGGCAGAAGTGAATCTTCGCTTCAGCTCCTGAAAGGAAGAAACAGCCTCCGGAGACCAATTCAGCACATCAGCACCCTTCTTAGTCAGATCAGTCAATGGCTTGGCAATACTAGAAAATTTTGCTATAAATTTCCGATAAAAATTAGCAAAACCCAAAAACTTCTGGAGGGCCTTCAAAGAAGTGGGCTGAACCCAATCATAAATGGCCTGTACCTTGGCCGGGTCCATTTCAATAGTTGACGGAGACAAAATAAATCCCAAAAATGAAATCCTCTCTACCCCAAAAAGGCATTTCGATCCTTTGACATACAGGGAATTCTCCCTCAAGATCCGGAACACAGTCCGAACATGTTCCACATGAGAATTCCAATCCTTGGAGAAGATCAAAATATCATCCAGATAGATAATCAAAAATGTATCCACAAAGTCTCGGAAAATGTCGTTCATGAAGCACTGGAAGACAGAAGGGGCATTAGTGAGCCCAAAAGGCATCACCAGGTACTCAAAATGTCCCTCCGGAGTATTAAACGCCATCTTCCATTCATACCCATGCTTAATGCGGATAAGATTATACGCCCCCCTGAGGTCAAGCTTGGTAAACCAGCAAGCACCTTTAACTCTGGAGAATATATCCGAAATCAGGGGTAACGAATACTGATATTTAATAGTAATTTTGTTGAGGGCACGATAATCAATACAAGGCCTTAATGAACCATCCTTTTTGGCCACGAAAAAAAACCCAGCACCTAAGGGTGAAGAGGATGGTCTAATATGACCCTTCTCCAACGACTCCTTAACCCTCCGTCAGGCGCAATATAGATTCTCCTCAGTTCATGCGCAATGTGCCTGACAAGCACAGGTCAGAAAACCACCTATAGTAGCTACATATTTCAATTTCAGGACTATAGAAGTAGTCAGTGACCTTCATAGGAATGTATTAAAAGAGATTACACCAAATCAGATGCAAAAAAAAACATTTATTAACCATAAACTTATTAAAACTAAAAGTACCACTTTTCGGTAGTACTGCCAAATAGGCTCCAGTTATCTTTACTTAACTATTGCTTAAATATAAAATTATGGAAAAAAACTTAAAGGATATTGCACTTAGATGTTACTTAATTATTTTCTACTCATCTTCAGTGGTTTCAATTGCAGCATTAGCAGCACAGGTACACTTAGGCTGTGTGCACACGCTGCTGAAAAGGTGCGGATTCATCCGCGCGGATTTTGTACAATCCGCAGGTGAAACCGCAGGTCAAAAGACCTGCGGTTTTACCTGCGGATTGCTCTGCGGTTTTGCCCTGCGGTTTTTCATCTCCTCAATGGAGGAGATGGCAAACCGCAGGAGAATCCGCAGAAAGAATTGACATGTCAATTCTTTCTGCGGATTGAAAACCGCAGATAATCCGCGCGGAAAATTCCACACCGTCTGCACTGCGGTTTTTGATTCCCATAGGGAATCATTGTACTGTACACCGCAGCAGAAACTGCTGCGGGTCCGCAGCGGCCAAAACCGCTGCGGAACCGCAGCAAAATCCGCAGCGTGTGCACACAGCCTTAGAAAAGCAAGGCTGGCAGACGAAAGTTGCATGGGAAAGGCAGATTGATTCTTTACATATTTTGCAGTCATATTTAGAAAGCCTTCTGAAACCAGATACAAATGAGCAGGTAGTACAACTGCGTCTTTTAGAAGGTGGTAGAGTCGGTGTTTGTTCTGGAACGTCCTTGGGACGTCCTTTGTATTTTTATCTTTGCCCAAATAATAAGCTAGATCTGTGTCTGTTTCCTCTGTATCAGTGTCATCACCATCCTGCTCTGTTCCAGAATCAGTGTTACATTCTGCTACCTCATCTTCAGATGAAATGTCACTAGATTCCTCTAAATCCTCAGTTACTGCTGGTTCTTCCTCATCATCTTCTAACAAAAAAATCTTCATTTCTTCTAAATGAAGGGGTTTAGATGAATCATACTGTTTTCTGGCCATTGCAGCAGAAAATCTGAAGCAAGAGAGAAAGAGTATGTGTTAGGGCGCAATGTGCCTTAGAAGCCACCATCCTTTTGTCTAAGAAAACAGTACTTATGTACACTAACTTAGCATTAATCCTTCATAAAACAAGCTAAATACACAATCGTGATGAATAAAAAAAGAAAATACTAACCTTTCAATTTGTGTTGAAATCAGGCGCAATGTGCCTGAGAAGCCAAAGTGTTGATATCTGCTCACTAGAAGGTCTGCTGAGTCACTGTGATATCAGGTTTCACAGAGCCTGTAGAGTCAGGAGATAACTAGGAGGGGTGGGGTTTTCTGATAAGTGGGCAAGGAGAGAGAAGTGAAACTAATTACTGTGTGCCTGTCAGATCTATTGCGCCTGACGGAGGGTTAATATAGGACCGCATAGCCTCGTGCTCGGGTACAGATAAATTGAAGAGCTGACCCTTGGGAAATTTACACCCAGGGCTCAGTTCAATTGCACAGTCATAACTCCTATGAGGAGGCAAAGACGCAGACTCATTCTCACTAAATACATCATAAAAGTCCCCCAAATAGTCAGGAACATCATGCGACTGAGGAGAGGTGGAAAAAAACGGAGCCTCACTAAGGGCACACCGACAACCCCAACTCACCACAGACACAGATTTCCAATCCAAAACTGGATTATGAATTTGCAGCCAGGGAAACCCCAGAACAATGGTATCATGCAAATTATGCAGCACCAAAAATCTGCAATTTTCTTGATGGTCTGGGGCGACCCGCATTACCACCTGGGTCCAAAACTGAGGTTTATTTTTCGCCAAAGGAGTAGCATCAATCCCCCTCAAAGGGATAGGCGTCCGCAGAGGTGTCATCGGAAGTCCACAACGTTTAGCAAAATCCAAGTCCATTAGGTTCAGGGCTGCTCCCGAATCCACAAAAGCCTTAGCGGAAAATGTGGACAGGGAGCAGATCGGAGTAATTGCCAGAAGAAACTTAGGTTGTACACCACCTACAGCAAATGTGTGTGCAAAACGTTTCTCTCGTTTAGGACAGACAGAAATAATATGCGAGGCATCTCCACAAAAAAAACACAGCTTATTACGCCTTCTGAACTCCTGATGTTGCTCCCTGGACACATTGCATAGGTTCAGACACTTGTTCAACAGGTGGCAACACCTGTCGTGCAGTCCTGCGTTCACGTAAACGCCGATCAACCTGAATGGCTAATGACATAGAATCGTCAAAACCAGAGGGAACAGGAAATCCCACCATACGGCTTCTGACAAACCCTTCCGAAAGAGAGCTGCCAAAACATTATCATTCCAGGTAGTAAGGACCGCCCACTTTCGGAATTTTTGACAGTACAATTCTGCAGAATATCGATCCTGGCTCAATGCCAACAGGGTCTTTTCAGCCTGATCAATAGCATTAGGTTCGTCATACAACAACCCCAAGGCTTGAAAAAATGCGTTCACATTAGTCAGAATAGGATCATCTGGTTTCAAAGAAAACTCCCAATCCTGGGGATCGCCACGCAGCAAAGAGATGACAATTTTAACCTAATGCGCGGAGCTCCCTGACGAGTTAGGCTTCAAGGCAAAAAATAATTTACAATTATTTTTGAAATTCAAAAATTTAGACCGATCTCCAAAAAGCACATCAGGAGTAGGGATCTTTGGTTCAGCAGCATGTGAATGAGCAAGGTAGATGGAAATTCCCCGCACTTCCGCAGCGAGCTGCTCCACAATCAGACAATTGCTTTATCTCCATTGAGAGAAAAAAAAATTCCCCCTACGGCCTCAGAGATATAGAGGAAAAAATATACACACTTTTTTTTTTTTTACAATTCTTTCCTGCTATTGAGTACCCTAGGATCTGCGGTATGGCTGGTGATTCTGTTATGAATGAGTCACCGTAGGAGGCAAAAACAGAAATAATAGCTAAGTCCAGAAAACCAGAGAAGTTGGGAGCTATCGGATTGCAGACTCCTGAACCTATCAACAACAACTAGCAGTATCCGTGGGGGGTTCCTACGGTGCCCTAGACCCCTCGATCACAGTCGGAGAACTAAATAACCTAAAGACAGAAAGGGAAATCTAAACTGCCCCAGAGCAGACCCCAAAGCAATAGGCAGCCCCCAACATATAATGACGGTGAAGCAAGATGAAAAAACACTCACACAGAAAGAAAGATAGGCTGAGCAAATGATGGGGCCCAAGCTAACTAAATAGGACAGGATAGGAAAGCTGCTGTCTGCAATCCGCCAAAACCCTATCAAAACAAGGGCCAACAGGCTGATAGGGAAAAAAGCCCTGAAGACGCTAGGCATCAAAAAGACTATATCAGTACTCAGGTATTTTCTGAAGACAGAGCAAATAGGAATTCAGCTCACCCCAGCAGGGAATGGCAGAAATCCAGAAAAACAAGGCAAAACAAAACCAAAACACAAATGCAAAAAGTAGAGCAGAAAACTTAGCTTTTGAGGAGCAGGAATCAGACTGGTCTCCTAGAATCCCTCAGAGAGATCACCAGCAAGGCAGAAGGGCGTCGGCTGCCTTATATCCAGTCAGCAATTCCCGTCACCCAGTCATCATCATCCAGCTCAGGTGCTTGGTAATCAGCCTCACTACCTTCCTTCACCAGAAGAGGGAGTTCATCAGACCTCAATGGTGAAGGGGAAAGTGAACTCACAACAGAGGCCCATAGCACGTCTCAGTGTGGACAGAAAGGTTCTGGCCAAAGTGCTCTTTAACAGATTGGTGAAATTTGCGCCACGACTCCTCTTGGAGTCCCAGCACTGCTGTGTTCCTGGCCGTAGCACTTTTAGTGCTGTACTCGGTGTCCAGGAGGCTGTGGAGCAGGGTAGGGCTGGCCACTGGAAGAGGTATTTGCTGTCCTTGGATCAGGCAAAAGCCTTTGACCGGGTTGATCATGAGTACCTGTGGTCCTCTCTTCTGAGGTACTGTCTGCCGGGAGGGTTCGTGGACTTGCTCAAAACATTATACAGAGGGGCAGAGAGTTTCCTGCTTGTGAATGGTTGGATTGGGCAGGCCTTTGAGGTGGGCTCCGGCGTTCGCCAGGGATGTCCCCTCAGTCCCCTGCTGTATGTGTTCGTGATCGATCCCTTTGTGAGGAGGGTGAGTTGTGGACCGATAGCGGGGGGTGAGGATGGGCCGGGCGGGCAAACGGGAGGCCACCCTGAAGATGTCTGTCTTCATCTCCTCGGAAGAGGAGGTGCGGGCATTGATGACTGAGGTGGAGGGCTACTCCAGGGCCTCTGGCTCCATGGTCAATCAGACCAAGTGTGAGAGTCTCTGGCTGGGGGAGGAGGTCCTAGATTTGATCTCCCGGACACCCTTCCAGAGTCTAGGAATATGCCAAGGTCCTAGGCGTTGAATTTGGCCAGGGTGATTACCCAACCAAAAACTGGGAAGGTTGACTCAAAAGTGCCACCCAGAGAGTGGACCAGTGGAAAGGTTGGACTTTAACCTTGAGGGAAAGGCTAAGCTTGTTTCCTGATCCCATTGCTAATGTATTTGGGCAGTGTGTGCATTTTGCCAGAGCCTCCCTGGACACGGGTTTACAGCCTGTTTTTTCAGCTGTTATGGGGAAACAGGCTGAACCTAGTCAAGCGGGAGGTTACTTACAGTACGAGGAGACTAGGGGGGTTAAATATGGTCAACCCCGTGGTGTTTTTGATATGCACCTTTTTCAAGATAAATATATCAAACCTCTGGAAAGAGAGTGCTCCTCCATGGGTATTCTCCTGTAGGGGATGGTTGCAGTCTTTCTTCCAGGAATTGGAGACAGGAGGGTGTGTGAAGGAACTCCGTACACCACATCGGCATCTTCTGGCTTATGTTACCCCGGTTTTGAAAGCAATACACCGATGGGGTTTGGGAGTGTGGGAGGTGAGGACTCTCTCGAGGAGGCTGCTCGAGGGGAGGATCTTGTCAACCCACTTTCAAAAACCGTTGGCCCTCAAGGACTGCCCAAGTCGGGATCTGGAGGTGGGGTTGCGTCTTTTAAATTCAAAACGGATCCCCGCGAAGTATTGGGTCTTGAATTGGCGCTGCTTCCAGGGTAAGCTGTATGTGAGGGATAACTTGAAGTACAGGAACTCAGAAGACAGGAATTGCCCTCGTGAGAGTTGTGCGGACGTGGTTGAAAGCATGGAGCACTTCCTGCTTCAGTGCCCCTTCAATACAGAGGTGTACAGAAGGGTGGGTGCTTGCCTAGGCTGGCGAGTCTCTCCTACGCTGAGTGGGCCTATGGGGCATTCAGAGACCTTGGTGGACGGGACCAGAGCACTCTTTTCCTAGTCAGCTTAGTGATTAGGTTTTTCACGTGGAACGTGCGATTCTTAGTGTCAATAGGCAGCAAAATCCTCCCAGTGAGCGAGGTATGTGGCAACATCCTTGGTGACCTGGTGAAGGTGCGCTCCTTGGAGTATGAAAGGCTGGGTGTACCGGGAGCCTCTCGACTCTGGAGGGGTTTCTCCTTTCAAGTGCCCTAGCTCTGGATTACTCCAAGCTTTCTGGTGATGGGCTAAGTTTTTCACCATAGCTTTTTGTTTTAACAAGGTGGAATCTGTTGCTACCGCCAGTCCCAACCCCTTTTCCTTGGGGCGCCTCCCCGATACTCTTTACTGAGTGTCCCGGGGGCCCGAAGCATTTACTTTAAAAAAATTAGAGTGTTCAAAGCAGGCAGCCACGCCTGAATACTCCAGCTAGGAATAATGGAATAGGACTCCGGTTCTATTTTGTTGGTTGTCGGAACTGGGGCCATGATTAAGAGGGACGGCCGGGGGCATCCGTATTGCGCCGCTAGTGGTGAAATTCTTGGACCGGCGCAAGACAAGCCAAAGCGAAAGCATTTGCCAAGAATGTTTTCATTAATCAAGAACGAAAGTCGGAGGTTCGAAGATGATCAGATGCCGTCGTAGTTCCGACCATAAATGATGCCAACTGGCGATCCGGCGGCGTTATTCCCATGACCAACCGAGCAGCGTCTGGGAAACCAAAGACCATGGGTAACGGAGAATCAGGGTTCAATTCCGGAGAGAGAGCCTGAGAAGCGGCTACCACATCCAAGGAAGGCAGCAGGCACGCTGTAGTGATGAAAAATAACAATACAGTATACTTTAAATCCTTTAACGAGGATCAATTGGAGGGCAAGTCTGCTGCCAGCAGCCACGGTAGCAGGAAGTGGAGGAGGTGTGGCCTGTGACTGAGCAGTGAGAGAGCTGTGTGGAGGAGCTTTTTTGAACCATACCCTTGCCTCTTTGCTTCCCAGGATAGGGGCAAGGGTGTCAGGGAACATCCCCGGGCTCTGGCCCTCCCGGTCTGGGCTGGGTGGGGATGGAGGACGGAGTATGGAGTCATCAGAGGAGACCGTGAGGAGGTCTGGGAGGCTGTCCCAGTGGGAAGCGGCGGCTACGGTGAGCATGCTGGCATCGGCTAGCAAGGGGGCTGGCAAATGCAAGGGGGGCAAAGGCAGTGTCCCATGGGCCGAGAGGGGCCTGGATAAGTTGGTGGAGGCTTTTTCCCAGAGGGTGGTGGAAATGCTTCGGTGCCACGAGAAGGGGAAGGTGACCCTGGCGAAACTCCTGTTGGAGCTGCAACAGGCCAAGTTGTTATATAATGCTGCATCCCAGTGAAAGCACCCAGCAATCGCTACCCAAATCCAAAAGGTTCAAGGTAGGATCGCCGAGGTGGCACAGCGGCAGGCACAGATAGAGAGGGCAGCGGGTCTCTTTCTAGAGAAGTTTGCTAATGATCGGCGGTTCTCAGGCCAGAAGGGGTTAACCAGCAAGCAGCAAGGAAAGGGGGCATGTGAGGCAGCTATGGATCCAGGAAGCATGTCCCAGGAGCTGGCAGAGACCCCAGTGGAGCAGCTTGGCAGCGCTTCCAGTGAATACATCTCGCATCCCGGTCTGTGTCCCGAGCAGGTGGCGTTGCCTGCCTCCAGCACATCAGAGGAGGAGGACATGGAGGCGTCTTCGGGGACCGGGAGACTCATGATGGCCATCCGGATGCTAGAGTCCCCTGTGAACCTCCAACACTTTTGCTTCAGGGATGAGGACCCAGGTCCCGGGAAGGAGAAGAAGAGGACAAAGAAGAAGGCACAGGAGACGATGAGTATGCGTTATGTGTTTAATGATAATGCTGATGCTGCTGCCTCCTGTGTAACTCCCGCCGGTCAAGGGTGCCCGGATCATGAAGTTGGTCTGTGGCGTGGGTCCGGTGGGGAGAGTAAAGGCAAATATAAGGCAAGTGGTGATAGTGTGGCGATCCCTACGGAAGACAGTAGGGGTGGCAAAGGGTCTGTGCAGGGGATGGCACCAGACATATTCAGTGTAACGGCATTCCCGTCCCTGTCTCTCATGGCCTCCAGGTCACGGGCAGATGGGAATGGGGGTCTTGACGGTGAAGCTGGTGCGGCCTTTCTGAAATTTTGGCTGAAGTCCGGAAGCTGGTGAGGGAGGAGAGAGCGATTGCTTCTTTATCTTGTGGTGGTTCTGGCAGCGGAAAAAGCACGACTAAGCAGAAACTTTAGGGGCCGTATGCTGGGGACAAGGGTGTTAGCGGCAAACCGGCTGGTGGGCCTGTGCCTACGGGGTCGGTGAAGCCTGGCGACCAAAAGCCCAGCCCCTGTGACACCCAGCACAAGGATGATGGAGGGTCCAAGGTGGCAGAGGGGAAGAAGGGGTGTGAGGACGGTGCTGCGGCTGTGGTGACTGTCCTGAAGTCCCCCCCAGTGATGACGGGACCTTAGGAGAAGTTGTTAGTACCCTGCCTGTTCTGACAGGTGTGGATGGGATACATGTGGTGGAAATGGATGGGGTGCCTAAGGGTGGTGAAGACGCAGGAGAGGGTGCAAGTATGGAGGTGGCGAGTGGAACGGCTGGTCTTGATGGTAGTGGTAGTGCAGGGGTGGCAGGTGAGTCTGAGAGACAGCTTGAATGAGAATGTGAATGAGGGGCCAAGTGTGAGGCCAAAAAATCCTGGTTCTATGGCTCCCACGGCAGAAGGCGGCTCACATGTGTGCACATTTGCGGCAGTCACGACCACGAGTAGCAGAGAGTCCTTGTCAGGAGACACTAGGTATGGTTACTTGCAACGGCGCCTCTTGGACACCCTGAAGAGGGGAGAGGAATCCATCACTGTGGAGGGTAGGGAGGTAGATTTGTCATTCTGGATAGACCGACATGGTCAGTCCGCCTTCCGAGAGCCAGGGGCAGAGAACATTAGGTGGTCTCTGCCGACAGCAGGGCAGGGTAGTGGCCATAGGAATGTGGTCCATCTCTGATGGGAAGGCAATGAAGTGTGCCCCTCTAGGGGCAAGGTGGTAAAGCTTTTTCAGGGGATGTGCTTCAGGGCTAAGGACATCTATGCCCTGATTCATCCCTACGGTGCCACCTTTTTTGATGTCAGCTTTGTGAGGGCTTAGAGCTCTTCTGGTCTCAGTATGAGCTGGCTCGGATCTGCCCTGAGTGGCGGGGGTTTATGATCCAGGCAATCTCCCGCCAGAACTCGGTAAAGAAAGTGACCGTTCTTACCAGTAACGAGTCACTTTCTGAGTTTGACATCATGACCTAGTTGAGTAGGTATGGGGAGGTGGTCCAGGTTCCAAAAAAGAATCTGGACAAACATGGCATCTGATCGGGGGCCTGGACATTCATGGTAAAACTGAAGTTTCAGGTTACTCGGTTACTCACATTCCCACTTCAACATTCTTGGGTAGGGACTGACTCCTGATCTTTTACCAGGGGCAGCTTAAGTTGTGCCACAGGTGCGGCAGCCCCTCACACTTCAGCGCAGGGTGTAAGGTGGACAAGTGCGCGATGTGTGGAGGGGTAGGTCATTTTGCTGCATCCTGTAGGGACATTCGGTGTAACCTGTGCAGTGTCTTAGGGCACCCATTTAGTCGCTGTCCACGCTCCTATGCCAATGTTGGCCAGAATCTGGGGGGTGCTGGTCAGGAGGGGGTGAGGACCAGGCCAGGTGGTGAAGGGACTGGCAGCGGTGGTAGGAGCAAGAGACCAGTGAGGAGCAGACCTCCCCCTGAGGTGAGAGGGGGGAACAGCACCCAAGGAGAGAGGTGAAGGACCAGGGGGTTATGTCCCTGCCCTTGGTCCATAGCTTGCGGGAGAATGCAGCTGAGGTCCCGGACGGCAAAATAAGGTCAGGAGGATGGTCAGGGAGGATGGGGCCGCCGCTCCCTTTTCCTCATCCAGCGAAGAAGGTGTGGATGAGGGTGGGAATGAAGGGTGGCAAAATTAAAAGAAGAGGGAAAAAAGCGTTAAGAAGAGAAGTAACTCGTGGAAGACCACCCGGGGCCAGGTGCCAAAGGAAGGCTCTTCTTCCCTTCCTCCGGTGGAGCTCTCCAACCAGTACCAGGCCCTAAGTGATTCCCCCTTGTCTTCGGATGGGGAGGGGGGTCTGGTGCTGGGGGTTGCGGACAAGGATGTAGGGGCTAAGGGGGGCACCGGGCCCTCAGCATCGGGGTTCAGGGAAACCGGGTTTCTGCTGAGAGGGGTCGACCCAGGGCCTCCTGATAAGGGCAAAAAAAGGCCTGGAAAAACTATGGTTGTGCCTAGCAAGGAAGAAGTTGTGTCTGAAATGGCAGTAGGAATGGACGTGTCGGTGTGCCTAAAGCGTACCATGTCATCCTCCTCTGAGGAGATCAGGGCACAAGTAGAGGGTAAGGGGGGTGGGAAGAAGGTTGCTGTCCAACTTGATCACTCATGATGGCGGCACTCACCCCGTTGGTGCTGGCGACCATTAATGTTGCCAGCATAAAGTCTGATGCGGCTATGTTCACGGCCTTTCATTTTCTCGGCCAGCTTGATGCCGACATTTTGTTTTTGCAGGAGACCAGGTTGACTGATCTCATGTCCCTCGAAAAAGCTAAGAGGGAGTGAGTATGTGGGCCTTCCTATTCGTCTCTTGCGGCTGAGCCGTATAGTGGGGTGGTGGTCCTTTTTAAGACCGCAGATGTAGTATGCCGACGAGTAGAGATGAGCGACTTTGCCTTTTTTTGGGGTCGAGTCAGGTTTATTGAAACCCGACTTTCTCAAAAGTCGAGTCGAACGAAATCGGATGATTATCGTGAAAAGTCGAAGGCTGACTGAAACACGAAACCCAATGCAAGTCAATGGGGAACCAAGGTCGGCAGGGAGTGGAGGACAGGAAACACACCTACAGTGCCCATTTTAATGCCAATAACATCAATTCTTATTACTTAAGCTTGGCAACCGTATTTTACTTTATAATAATAGTTACGCATTGAAAACTGGGGTTTATTTGGCTAAAGTTGTGGGGGGGCGGTAGGGCTGGCACCAGATTTTCATGGGACCTGTGCCAAAGAGTGTCACTGGGCTCCTTTAACACATGACACAATTCATGATCCTCTGATACGGCAGAGAAATAGCGGTATAGTACAATGAAAAATACTTCACTTCTTACATCTCATGACTGATATCCATTTTAAATTCTCCAATAGCTCCAAAAACGGACAGTATATTACTCCATACAGTATTATGGCCACCGCATAGTGCGCTATACAGAGTAATGAGGCCCATATATTTCTCCATACAGAATCATTATATGGGACCAATGTTTGAAACAGTGTATGATGAGCTCCACATATTGCTACAGTATATGTTGGTCCCCATGGATGAAGCTCCACTGTCTTATGGGCCAAAATAATGCTCCATATATAATGGGCTCCATTTCTAATGCTCCAGTGCATAATGGGCCCTGTAAATGCTGCTCCTGTGTCTGATGTCCACCTTTGGAAAGCTCCAGTGTATGGTGGGCCTCATATATCATTCTCCATAGTATAGTGCTCCCCAAAAATAGCTGTCCCAACATTGAAAACAATTAAATAAGTCTCCTCGCTAGGGAATCCCTGTACTAGTCTGGACTCCTCGTCATCCCCATCTTCCATCTCACTGCACTTGGACTGTTTAGGCAGAGGGCGTACAGACGTGATGTCATCGCGCTCTCTGACTAGAATGTCACTGTCAGGAAACGCGGAAGACATCACGGCGGTGGAGCAGGGAGAGGTAAGTACTTCAACTTTGCAAGTGCTGTGATCCTGAGCAAGCAGGGGGGCCCACTCGTTGGCGTCGGCACTGGCACAGGGCCCCTTATAGCACGGCGGTGTGTCTGACAGCGGGTGGTGAAGGGTGGTACCGGCAGAGACACTTTTGCGTACTATAAGGGGCCCAGTGCCGTCACCCATGAGTATGCCCCCCCACCTGCTCAAGGAACCTGCACTTTCATCTGCACCTTCCTCTTAGAGTGCGAGGGGAATGTAGTGGCCTGGGTCAATGTACCAGCAGAATCATCTAGCAGTGGCTGGGCATCAGTTGTGGCGCCCCCAGAAGTACGGTCACCACAGTGGCATTACCTTCCTCCTAGGGAGTGTGATGTCATGCTTGGGAGCAACAAAGTATCTCTCTAGCAGTTAAACCAACGCACAATACAGTTCCCACTCCAGGCCAGCAGGGAGACCGCTGAACCTGACTGCTGAGGAGCTGCTCTCTGTGGTCGGGAGGAGGTAAGTTAGGGCAGTTTGTGAAGGGAAGGGGAAGTGTGTGGACGTGAGAAGGGGAGCTGGAGGACGAGCAGAGTTAAGGCTCACTCCTAGCTGTAGCGCATGGTCCGGATTCCGGTCTCCGAGCTTGTAGTGATACTGACGGGCCTGCTGCAGAAACCGGAGGAAGTAGCAGCTGTAGATGCTTTGTTCCCAACTAAGGCTCGGAGGCCTCAGAAGTGACGTGTGTGAGCCAGAAGGAAAAGGCTATGGCTGCCTGCCATACGAGAAAGTTCCAAAAGAGAGTCAACAGGGGGAACTTCAGTGAACTCAGTACTGCGAGTACCTCAGATAAGCGCTAGAACGGAGGCCACACTACCTGTCTGCAGAGAGAGAATTCCAAATTTTCTTCCAGCCTGACCAACTCCTTCTCCATCTGTACTCTAGGTCATGGACGGCACTCACAAAGTACAGGTAAAGGAACTGCACGACTGTGTCTGTCATCTTTCTCCTGCGCCTGGCGCACGGCTCTGCTACATCCTGTACTGCACACCATCTACCAACTCTTTCCTCTGTCCTGCGACTATGGCCCTACCTGTGCAGGGGTTCTACATCTTAGCTGCACCACAACATCTGTCCCAGAGAAGCGACACGTCAGCGTGGGTCAATCTGATCAGAAACCACAGGTGGCGTCACGTATCATTCACCTATAAACGTTATTCACCCCTTTGCATGGACGCCCAGGGCCACGGAATGGGTCATCACCACCAACGTGACACATCCCTCTGAGACACCGGCCTGGTACCGATTAACCCCACTGCCCTGGCTGGCCACCCACACTCCATGTCAGATTCATCTTGGACTGGGGAATTCACGATTTGACTTGATAACCCAGGCATGGTATGATAGAAAGAGCTACATGGACTAATGTGAAGTGTGGCCTGCTGCATCATTCACTTTTGGTGGGGGTGAAAGACACAAGGAAAGGGGTTCTTCCTGACCAGGAACCAGCACTTGACGACTCCGTGCTTGCATTTTTTGAAACTTCAGAAGAAGAGGGCATATTTGCTGGAGTCTGTTTCGGCAATGTAAGTCAAAACCAGTTCCTGACGCTCCGACTTTAAAAGCAGTTAACCTACTCCCAGAAAAGGTAGCCTTCCAGGCGTTCCGGAGCCAGACCATGACGCAGGCTCAACACCTCCTGCCTTAGCTGCTATTGTGCTTTTGCCACTACCAGCAGATGCACCACCACCATCAGCACCAGCTGGCCCCCCACGCCCACGTCCGTGGCCTCTTCCACCAAACTTCAAAATGTTGCAGAAAATAGACCCAAAATAACATCAGATATATGGTACTGTATAAGAAGCATACAGCTCTATACAGTCAAAGGATGATTGTCAATCTCCCTATATATACCATCAGTCACACAGAGACGCTCACAGGCTCAGTAGGATTAGACAAGAATATAAAAAGTAGAAAAAGTGAACAGTATCATCAAATAGCAAGTATATATAGTATAGTTTAAACATTCTAAATCTCTGTAGATATTTCAGGAGGCAGACACAGACTCTCTCAAGCTCAGTATGGATTACAACACAATATAAAAAGCCATAAAACGGTAATGGATCTGAAGAGTACAGCTGTACACAGTGTAGGGGTCATTGTTGTCAATCTCAGTATTTATTTCCACAGTCAGAAAATAACTCTCACTTGGTCAGTTTGGATTAGACAAGAATGTAAAAAGCAGTAAATAGGTAATGTATCACAAGCGTAGAGCTGTATACACTAGTGTTGGGGTAATTTTTAAATGTACATCTAAATTGCAGGCGTAACCCACAGACTGTCACATGCTCAGGATGGATCACACCACAATATAACAAGAAGATCCACAAGAAATAATCACACATGTGGGACAATGTTCCAGGTGTCAATGATACACTTAGAGTGGGGGGTGGGTGGAGGAGGACTTACTGGCAGAAAGGGTACAGTATCACCAGATACCAGGTATATATAGCATAGTTTAAACATTAAAAATATACGTCTATATATTCAGGAGTAGTGTTGAGCCACCCCGCTAGTGTTCCAGTTCGTTTTGGTTCGTCGAACACGAGGCAAGTTCGTCGAATGTTTGTCGAACGTTCGACGAACAACGTCGAACACCATTGAAAACAATGGCAGACAAACATAAACACATACAAACACATAGAAAACAATTACAAAACACCTTAAAAGGTGTCCCAAAGCAGACAAAATGCTCAAAATACAAAAATAACATATGGAAAAGGGCAACTACATATAGAAAAGAGTTGGAGGAGTAAAAGGAGGAGGAGGGGACACAGATATAGGCATATCATGCCCTTATGAAGTCAAGAAAGGCTGGAATAAAAATGTAAAATACCAAAAAACAGTAAAAATCTGAAATCGAAGACGATCATATACCGTCGGACTTCCCACCATAAATTAGGCCAACTGCCGATCGGGCGGCGTTATTCCCACGAACCTCCAAACACCGTCCATGAAGGCAAAGTGTTTGGTTTCCAGGGGCAGTATGGTTGCAAAGCTGAACCTTAAAGGAATGTCCAGAAGGGCACCACCAGGAGTGGAGTCTGTGGCTTATTTCGACTCCACCCTGGAAACCTCAACCATGCCAGCTACAGAAAAGATTGACAGATTGCAAGCTTTGTCGATTCTGTGGGTGGTGGTGGATGTCAGTTTTTAGTTGTGCTAGCGATTTGTCAGCTTAATTCCGTTAACGAACGAGACTCCGGCATGCCCCCGCGGTACGAGTCAAGCTTACTAGAGGGACACACGAGGCTCTGGCACGCGAGATCGAGCAATAACAGGTCTATCATGCCCTTACATGTCCGGGGCTGCATGCGCGCTACACTGAAATGTCCAGCGTGTCACTTACATGTGCAGATAAGCCGCTGAACCCCGTTAGTGATGGGGATCTGGGATTCCAATTCTTCCCCGTGAACGAGGATTTCCCAGTAAGTGCAGGTCAACCGGAATTTCGGAATTAGGCCTAACCGGCATTCCAGAAAAAATGAAAAAATTAAGTGTCCAAACCACAGGTGCTGTAGCTTGCTTAACAGCTGGGCTCCTATGCTGAGTAGCACGCAGTTCTTACATAACCAGGCAGCACAACTTGGTTCACGGGTGGGCTCCTCTGATGAGTAGCAGACACCGGTATTAGTCCCAAAGTATTCACTGGGCTAAATGGAGTCAAAAACTGGTTCTTTCATAAACAGGCGGCATAGCTAGGTTCACTGGTGGGCTCCTCTGCTGAGTAGCAGACAGTGCTACAAGGCCCAAAAGGATTTTCTGGACAAGATGCGTTAAAAAATAATTAGACACACACACGGTGTAGCTCATTGACAGGTGTACTACACCGCTTGCTACCACATACCACAACTATGCCATGAAACAGTCTATTAACATTGAAAACCATTATTAATGTGAAAATGAAGTTACAATTTTGGTGAACGAACTGTTCTCGAACAGAACTCGAACAGCCGAATCTTAAGCAAAGTGTTCAAGTTCGACGAACGGCTCGAACACCGCCCAAAACAGCTGGAATTTTAACTTGGCGAACAGGTCGACTCGAACACCGCTCATCTCTAATCAGGAGGCAGACTCAGATGTTCTCAGGCCCAGTATGGATTCGACAAGATTGTAGAAAGTTGAGAAAGGGTACAGTATCACTGGTTAGCAGGTATGTATAGCATAGTTTAAACATTAAATATCTACATGTATATTTCCGGAGTCCGACAAAGACACTCACAGCCTCAGTATGGATTAGACAAGAATCTAATAAGTAGAAAAAGGGCTATGTATTCGAAGCGTATACCAGTATACACTGTTGGGGTATTTTTCAATCTTCATTTATATTTCAGTCTCAGTAATACAGTCCAGACTCTCCACAAGAGGAAAAGAGATGGATACAAGTACAGACGGAAAGTCGAGTGATTGCAGAAATTTTGGACTTACTAATCACGGGAAAAACTCCAGGGAGAATTCTCAGAGGCGATGCTGACCCTCAATTACTTTGTCTGGTCTGTGGAAACAGCGAATACAGTTCTTGTGAAGAAAGCTTTGCTGTATCGTTGTATCGCAGTACCGTGGAACCCATCACCGTTACTCATCTCCATAAAATTGTGATCACAGGGACAGATATAGACATTGTCCTCACTGCCTATCATGATCTGTCAGGTAACTTTGGAGTGCAAAAGACACAAGCCACAGGCCGTAGGCGATTCTATTGTATTGGCATGAGAGGACACATTTAAAAATGTGGGCAGGAATGTCACACGTCTGTGAGTCGGAAAACCGTCAAAGCTGATGATAAACCACCACTGCATCTCATTGTGAGTTGACGTCCATAACAAATGGAAGCCATTGATCATCTGAAGATAGAGCCCAGCAGAACAGGGCATAGCTACGTCTTAACCATCATCTATCATTTCACCAAATTGGTATTGGCAGTCACAGTGAAGTATTTAACAGGCCAGACTACACAGTGGTGGAGCACGGAGAGGTAAGTATTGCAAGTGCTGGTGCCCTGAGCAAGCAGGGGGGCCCACTCGTGGGCGGCGGTACTGGCACAGGGCCCCTCATAGTACGTCAGTGTGTCTGACGGTGGGTGTGCACCCCCTCCGTCAGGGACACTTGATTGTACTATGAGGGACCTTGTGCCAGTGCCGTTGCCAAAGAGTGTGCCTACCCACCTGTCCAGGGCAACGGCACTTTCACGGGTGCGTGCGCCAGGTGGTGACCCCGACCATGTGGGGGGAGTCAGCCCAGTTAGGCTAGTTTCACACTTGCTTTTTTTTGCAGCGCGTTTTTCCCGCAAAAAAACGCATTGAAAAAACGCATACATAAGCATACAACTGCTGCGTTTTTTTCAAGCATTTTTATGAGCATGCATGAAAAAAACGCAGCGTTTTTATGCGTTTGTATGCGTTTTAGCGCGTTTTTACCGCGTTTGCGTTTTTTTCAAACATTTTTAGGTGGCCCCTCACACTACCCAAACCATGACTTTACTAACGCTAACCCTGACCCTAACCCTAACCCTAACCCTGACCCTAACCCTAACCCTAACCCTGACCCTAACCCTTAACCAAATCATACTTAACCCTAACCCAAACCCTAAACCCTAACTAACCCTAACCCTAACCCTAACCCTGACCCTAACCCTAACCCTAACCCTAACCCTGACCCTAACCCTAACCCTAACCCTGACCCTAACCCTTAACAAAACCATACTTAACCCTAACCCTGACCCTAACCCTAACCCTAACCCTAACCCTGACCCTAACCCTTAACCAAACCATACTTAACCCTAATCCTGACCCTAACCCTGACCCTAACCCTAACCCTAACCCTGACCCTAACCCTTAACAAAACCATACTAACCCTAATCCTGACCCTAACCCTGACCCTAATCCTTAACAAAACCATACTTAACCCTAATCCTGACCCTAACCCTGACCCTAACCCTAACCCTAACCCTAACCCTGACCCTAACCCTAACCCTAACCCTAACCCTGACCCTAACCCTTAACAAAACCATACTTAACCCTAATCCTGACCCTAACCATGACCCTAATCCTTAACAAAACCATACTTAACCCTAATCCTGACCCTAACCCTGACCCTAACCCTAACCCTAACCCTAACCCTGACCCTAACCCTAACTCTAACCCTAACCCTGACCCTAACCCTTAACAAAACCATACTTAACCCTAATCCTGACCCTAACCATGACCCTAATCCTTAACAAAACCATACTTAACCCTAACCCTGACCCAAACCCCAACCCTAACCCTGACCCTGACCATAACCCTAACCCTAAACCCCCTTAACTAACCCTAACTCTAACCCAAACCCCTAAATTCCATGGTTTAAAAAAAAAAACGCATATGCAAAAAAACGCATACATGAGCATGCCAGTGCGCACATATGCGCATCCATAGGCTATAATGGCCATTTTTAGCGCAAAACGTGCGCATATGTGCGCATGTGCTTTTTTGCAGGGCCAAAAAATGCAACATGCTGCGTCTGGAAAATCCCAACGCACACCCCAAAAAAACGCAGCGCATGAAAATCGCATACATGCGCTTACCAGCGCGCAGGTATGCGCACCCATGTTAAATATAGGGGAAAAAACGCATGCGCAGGTGTGCGTTTTTTTCCAGCGCTAAAAAACGCAAATGTGAAACCAGCCTTAGTGAGGTGGAAAAAATGGCATATGTTGATGTTGGACATTCAGCAGCTACAAATGGAGTAATTGGAGAAGTCCGCGGAAGAGGAGGACAAAAGCAAGCCATTTTTCTGGCAACCTACGTGTCAGCAGGGGAGGGTGGGACAAAATCGTTTGAAACCCATGCATGGTTCATTTTAATGAAGGTTAGATCATCAACATTTTGGGTCGACAGACGGGTCCTTTTTTCTGTCAGGATTGATCCAGCAGCACTGAAGACTCGTTCAGATAACACACTAGCAGCAGGGCAAGCGAGCTCCTGCAAAGCATATTGTGCCAATTCAGGCCAGGTGTCAAGTTTACTGGCCCAATAGTCAAAGGGGAATGACCGGTGAGGGAGAACATCGATATGGGAGGAGAAGTAGTTTGTTACCAGAGTTGACAACTGCTGTCTCCTGTCACTTTCGATCGATGCAGTATTACCAGTCGTGTGAGCGGGACTTGAAAAATCAGTCCACAACATTGTCATGAAACCCCTGTGTCTAACGCCACTTCGGCTGTGTGCACCACGAACACCTCTTACATGTTGCCCCCTACAGCTCGTTGGAAAAACATCACCGCCGCTGTATGCTGGGAATACCTCAAACAAACCGTTTACCAGTGTTGCTTGTTTGTTAGCCAATATTAGCTCTAGGTTCTCCTGTGACATGATGTTTTGGAATTTGCCTTTATAGCGTGGATCCAGGATGCTGGCCAACCAGTAGTCGTCATCGTTCATCATTTTGGCAATGCAGGGGTCCCTTTTTAGGATCTGCAAGGCATAATCAGACATGTGGGCAAATGTTCCAGGCGTCAATGATGCACTGCGAGTGCTGGATGGAGGAGCACTTTCTGGCAAATCAACATCCCTCCAGTCACGCACAAACCCTGTACCTGACCTTGCCACGCCAACATTTTTTCTTGCCCCCTGAGAAGCATCCTCCTCCCCAAAATAATCATCCCCATGATCCTCCTCCTCCTCCTCTTCCTCTTCTTCCTCCACCTCGTCCACGAGACTTCTCTGAGCAGACAATGGCTGACTGTCATCAAGGCTTCCCTCCTCCTCTTCCTCATCGGCTGCGGATGCCTGCTCCTTAATGTGCATCAAAGTTTGCATGAGCAGATGCATAAGTGGGATGCTCATGCTTATGATGGCGTCGTCTGCGCTTATCAGTCGTGTGCATTCCTTAAAACACTTAAGGACTTTACAGAGGTCTTTCAGCTTCGACCACTGCCCACCAGACAACTCCATGTCTGCCTGAAAACTATCTGCCCGTGTATCCTCCCACAAATAAATTACAGCCTGCCTCTGTTTGCACAGCCTCTGAACCATGTGCAGGGTGGAGTTACACCTTGTTGCAACGTCGATAATTAGGCGGTGCTTGGGAAGGTGGAGCAATCGCTGCAGCTTCTGCATACGACTGGAGTGTACGGGCAACCGAGGGATGTGCGAGCACAGTCTTCGCACCTTATGGAGCAGGGGTGTTAACTCCGGATAATTATTGAGGAAGCACTGCACCACCAGGCTCAAGGTGTGAGCCTGGCAAGGTATGTGTCTGAGTTTTGAAAGGGCTATGGCTGCCACAAAATTCCCGCCGTTATCACTAACTACCTTGCCTGCCTCAAGATGTAGAGTGCCCAGCCATGACTCAGTTTGTCGCTGCAAGTAGTCGGCCAGTACCTCCGCGGTGTGTCTGTTGTCGCCCAAACACATCATCTTCAACACAGCCTGCTGACGCTTGCCACTAGCTGTTCGATAGTGGGACACCTCATGTGCAACACTGGCAGCTGCGGATGGAGTGCTCATGCGACTGCGCTCTGTGGATGAGCTTTCGCTTCTGGAGGAGGGTCGACGCCTACAGCCAACTGTTTCCTATACAGTGAGCTAGGCAGGACTGTCCCACTGCCGCTGTCCCCTGTGGACCCTGCATCAACCACATTAACCCAGCGCGCAGTGATGGACACGTAACGGCCCTGGCCATGCCTACTAGACCATGCATCTGTTGTGAGGTGCACCTTTCCACTCACTGATTGCTTGAGTGCATGGACAATGCGTTCTTTCACATGCACATGGAGGGCTGGGATGGCTTTTCGCGAAAAGAAGTGCCGACTGGGTAGGTCATAGCGTTGTACTGCATAGGCCATGAGCTCGCGGAAAGCTTTGCTTTCAACCAACCGGTAGGGTATCATCTCTAACGGGATTAGTTTGGCAATGTGGGCGTTCAAAGCCAGTGTACGCGGATGAGAGGATGAGTACTTTCTTGTCCTACTCAGAGTCTCTGGTAGGGTGAGCTGGACTTGAGAGCTGCATATGGTGGAACTAGCGGTGGACATGGCGGACTGAGAGAGGGTTGGTGATGGTGATAGTGTTGGTGGTGTTGCTGATGACCAAGATTCAGTCTTTCGTAGCAATAACATTGTGATTCCATGACTGCTTTGCCCTTGCGACGACACCTCAACATTTGCTGCTGGTGGTGTGCTAACCAGTGGGCTTACAGTGGGGGAAGCGATGTAGCGTTGCTGGCTACCTTCATTCGCAGCAGGTGCACATGTGGTACGTGAGGTTTGGTAGTCCGTCCATGCTTGCAAGTGCATGGTGGTTAAATGTCTAAGCATGCGACTGGTATTCAAGTTTCTCAGAGTTTTCCCTCGGCTAAAGGTCTTTGCGCACTTCTTACAGATAACTTTTGCCTGATCATTAGGATTTTGTTAAAAAAGTGCCACACTGCACTCTTCCTACTATGGAAGACATTTTGAGGCCTTGCACGCTGTGCTAATTTGACCGTCTGGCCAAGCTGTCCTGCAACTCTTTTGGTTTTTGTAACACATTTTTGGACTGCTACAGTTCTGCCAGATAACAGCTTTTGCGATGTCGTTGCCTGCTGCGGATCCTCCTCCTCCTCTTCTGAGCTATTGGCAGCGGCACCCTCTTTCCCCAATGGATGCCAATCTGGGTCAACAACTGGGTCATCCATCACCTCCTCTTCAATTTCATGTGCACCTTCCTCTGTGTCACCATGTAAGGTGGCATAGTATGCGGGAAGGGGCACCTGAGTTTCATCAGGGTCAGATTCTGCCTCAGTACACTGCGAGGACAATGTAGTGCTCTGAGTGAATGTACCAGCAGAAAAATCTAGCAGTGGCTGTGCATCAGTGCACTCCATGTCAGATTCATCTTGGACTGGGAAATTCACGATTTGACTTGCTAACCCAGGCATGGTATGTGAAAAGAGCTCCATGGAGTAATCGGTAGTGTGGCCTGCCACATCCTTCACTTTTGGTAGGGGTGAAGGACACAAGGAAAGGTGGTGTTCCTGACCAGGAGCCTCCACTGACGACTCAGTGCTTTTATTTTTTGATACTTCAGAAGAGGAGGTGAGAGAGCTGGAGGCTGTGTCAGCAATGTAAGCCAAAACTTGTTCCTGAAGCTCCGGCTTTAAAAGTGGTTTCCCTACTCCCAGAAAAGAGAGCCTTCGAGGTCTTGTGGAGCCAGACGATGATGCAGGCTCAACACCTCCTGCCTTAGGTGCTATTGTGCTTTTGTCACTACCAACAGATGCAACACCACCATCAGGACCAGCTGGCAACCCCCGCCCATTTCCATGGTGTCTTCCACCACACTTCCTCATTTTTGTGAAAATGTACCCAAAATACCACCAGCTATATGAGAGATTACACCTCAATGTAACAGGCTGAAATTGGATGGTGTATGACAAGGTGTGTTACTCTGCGGATGATGGTGGCGAGAGTGGACCCTCTGGGCCGTGACGCCGAGCCCTCCTCGAGCGAGCGCACCAAGTGGACCGACCCCTATACAGGGACCGTTACGGAACAGACTCGGGAAGTTCAAGCGCCACGGCAGCCAGGACCAGGGGTCGGCTCAGGAGGGTGAGCAGATGATGAGGAGCAGAGGAAGATCCGGAGAGGAACCAGGAAGACCAGAGTCCAGAAGCTGAGGGAGGTGGAGAAGGACGGAAGAGGATTGCGGGAACCAGGAAGAGGCAAACTGAAAAGGGAAGGAGACACAGGGGTTACCAGGAGGCACAGGCAGGAGTCTCAGGGGGAACACAGGAGACACAGGCGGGAGACACAGGGATTATCAGGAAGAAGAGGTACAAGACACAAGGGGTTAACCAGCGCGCAAGCTTGCAAGAAACTAGCAGCAGAGAGCGCGGCCTAGACATAAGAGACGTAACTCAATAGTCAGGCGCCTCCACTGAGGGAGGGCGGCCTGAAATACCTGGTGATGGGCTCTGATAGGTCAGGAGGCTGGTCCGGTTCAGGTCACGCCAGTCGGGTGGCTGACGGCAGAGGCACGCGGCTTAACCCCCGGCGCGTGCGCAGAGGCATAGTGCGCGCGGCCGAGGGAAGTGGAGGAGTGCGTCGGGACGCCGGCCACCGGAAAGCGAGGAGAGCGGGGGCGCGCGTCCTGGACAAGTCAGAGGAGCGAGTCGGACCAGAAGCGGAGGTGGTGAGTATGGCAGCGGGAGCGGGAGCAGCGGAACGGGGAGCGGTGCTGACAAGGTGCAGGGTGTCTATAGGATTGGTCAGAATTTGAATCTCACTATAGATTTGAGGACGCAGAACTATTGTCTCAGGCCCAGGAGAGATTACACCTCAATGTAACAGGCTGAAATTGGATGGTGTATGACAAGGTGGAGGGTGTCTATAGGATTGGTGAGAATTTCGATATCACTAGAGATTTGAGGACGCTGACAATAATGCTCTCAGTCCAAGTATGGACGCAGGTAGCCTAATAAGCAGGACTGCTGCACACACAAAAGGGTGGAAAAATGAACGCTTGGTAACTGTGCAGAAAAGAGGAATAAAAGTATTTTTGTTTAAAAAAATCAGTTTGCACAGCAGTGTGCAAACAGCAATGCAAGTATCAGGGAGCCTTATAAGGCAGCCTAATAACCAACAGAGCTGATGCACAAAAATAGAGCCTCCCCTGTCACTGCACACAAAGTGTTGTGTTGTAAGTGGAAATCGCTAACAGCAGAAGCAGTTTTTTGGTTCTTCTTCCCTGCCTAATGCTCTCCCTTCTTCTGAATCAGCAGCAGCAACCTCTCCCTAATGCTAATATCGGCAGAAGTAAGATGGCGGTCGGCGTGCACTCCCTTTTATAGCCCCTGTGATGCCACACAAAGCCAGCCAATCACTTGCATGCCCTTCTCAAAGATGGTGGTGACCGATGCCTATGTCATCCCGTTGCCCACAGTGTGCGTCCTCCATCATTGGCTGAAAAAGGGCGCTGGAAGCATCTTTTGAAACGCGACTTTGGCCGACCTCGAGCTATGGTCGGGTTTCGTTTCATGAAACCCGACTTTTCAATTTGACCGACCTGTTTCGCTCAACTCTACCGACGAGTTATCGAGTTGGAAATGGGGAGGTGCTTGATCTTGGATGTATTCATAAAGGGACAAGAGCTTCGGCTCATAAACATCTATGGTCCCCAGACTAAGTGGGACCACAAATGTCTCTTTATGAGTATTAAACCCTTTTTGTTTTGTAGCTGACAGCTGGTCTTTGGAGGGGACTTCAATAATGTCTTGAGGCCCCAAGACAGAGGAGGTTCCAGAGACCGGTTGGCCTACGATAGCGTCACTTTAAATAGCATAGTTAGTAAGGCTCGCCTAGTGGATGTCCACATCCGGAACACCACAGGCCACGCGGGTTACACTTATTTCAGAGGTAGTCAGAGTAGGTCTAGAATAGATAGGTTTTATTTGAAGGAGGAGGCAGTGTTGTGAGTTCATTTTCCCCTTCACCATTGAGGTCTGATGAACTCCCTCTTCTGGTGAAGGAAGGTAGTGAGGCTGATTATCAAGCACCTGAGCTGGATGATGATGACTGGGTGACGGGAATTTCTGACTGGATATAAGGCAGCCAACATCCTTCTGCCTTGCTGGTGATCTCTAGGAGGGATTCTAGGAGACCAGTCTCATTCCTGTTCCTCAAAAGCTAAGTTCTCTGCTCTGTTTTTTGCATTTGTGTTTTGGTTTTGTTTTTCCTTGTTTTTTCTGGATTTCTGCCATTCCCTGCTGGGGTGTGCTGAATTCCTTTTTGCTGTGTCTTCAGAAAATACCTGAGTACTGATATAGTCTTTTTGAAGCCTAGCGTCTTCAGGGCTTTTTTCCCTATCAGCTGTTGGCTCTTTTGATAGGGTTTTGGCGGATTACAGACAGCAGCTTTTCTATCCTGTCCTTTGTAGTTAGTTTGGGCCCCATCGTTTGCTCAGCCTATCTTTCTATCTGTGTGAGTGTTTTTTCATCTTGCTTCACCGTCATTATATGTTGGGGGCTGCCTATTGCTTTGGGGTCTGCTCTGGGGCAGTTTAGATTTCCCTTTCTGTCTTTAGGCTATGTAGTTCTCCGGCTGTGATCGAGGGGTCTAGGGCACCGTAGGAACCCCCCACGGCTACTGCTAGTTGTTGTTGATAGGTTCAGGGGTCTGTAATCCGATAGCTGCCAACTTCTCTGGTTTTCTGGACTTAGCCAGTATTTCTGTTTTTGCCTCCTACGGTGACTGATTCATAACAGAATCACCAGCCATACCGCAGATCCTAGGGTACTCAATAGCAGGAAAGAATTGTAAAATAAAAAAAAAGTGTGTATATTTTTTCCTCTATATCTCTGAGACCGTAGGGGGAATTTTTTTTTCTCTCAATGGAGATAAAGCAATTGTCTGATCGTGTGGAGCAGCTCGCTGCGAAAGTGTGGGGAATTTCCGCCTACCTTGCTCATTCACATGCTGCTGAACCAAAGATCCCTACTCCTGATGTGTTTTTTGGGGATCGGTCTAAATTTTTGAATTTCAAAAATAATTGTAAATTATTTTTTGCCTTGAAGCCTAACTCGCCAGGGAGCTCCGTGCAGCAGCTTAAAATTGTCATCTCTTTGCTGCGTGGTGATCCCCAGGATTGGGCGTTTTCTTTGAAACCAGATGATCCTATTCTGACTAATGTGAACGCATTTTTTCAAGCCTTGGGGTTGTTGTATGACAAACCTAATGCTATTGATCAGGCTGAAAAGACCCTGTTGGCATTGAGCCAGGGTCGAGATTATGCAGAATTGTACTGTCAAAAATTCCGAGAGTGGGCGGTCCTTACTACCTGGAATGATAATGCCTTGGCAGCTCTCTTTCGGAAGGGTTTGTCAGAAGCTGTAAAAGATACTATGGTGGGATTTCCTGTTCCCTCTGGTCTTGACGATTCTATGTCATTAGCCATTCAGGTTGATCGGCGTTTACGTGAACGCAGGACTGCACTAGAGGAGTTGCCACCTGTTGAACAAGTGTCTGAACCTATGCAATGTGATAGAGTTTTGTCCAGGGAGCAACGTCAGGAGTTCAGAAGGAGTAACAAGCTGTGTTTTTTTTGTGGAGATGCCTCGCATATTATTTCTGTCTGCCCTAAACGAGAGAAATGTTTTGCACACACGTTTTCTGTGGGTGGTGTTCAACCTAAGTTTCTTCAGGCAATTACTCTGATCTGCTCCCTGTCCACATTTTCCGCCAAGGCTTTTGTGGATTCGGGAGCAGCCCTGAACCTAATGGACTTAGATTTTGCTAAACGTTGTGGATTTCCGATGACACCTCTGCGGACGCCTATCCCTTTGAGGGGGATTGATGCTGCTCCTTTGGCGAAAAATAAACCTCAGTTTCGGACCCAGGTGGTAATGCGGGTCGCCCCAGACCATCAAGAAAATTGCAGATTTTTGGTGTTGCATAATTTGCATGATACCATTGTTCTGGGGTTTCCCTGGTTGCAAATTCATAATCCAGTTTAGGTTTGGAAATCTTTGTCTGTGGTGAGGCTCCATTTTTTCCACCTCTCCTCAGTCGCATGATGTTCCTAACTATTTGGCGGACTTTTATGATGTATTTAGTGAGAATGAGTCTGCGTCTTTGCCTCCTCATAGGAGTTATGACTGTGCAATTGAACTGAGCCCTGGGTGTAAATTTCCCAAGGGTCGGCTCTTCAATTTATCTGTACCCGAGCACGAGGCTATGCGATCCTAAATTAAGGAGGCGTTGGAGAAGGGTCATATTAGACCTTCCTCTTCACCATTAGGTGCTGGGTTTTTTTTCGTGGCCAAAAAGGATGGTTCATTAAGGCCTTTTATTGATTATCGTGCCCTCAACAAAATTACTATTAAATATCAGTATCCGTTACCCCTGATTTTGGATCTATTCTCCAGAGTTAAAGGTGCTTGCTGGTTTACCAAGCTTGACCTCAGGGGGGCGTATAATCTTATCCGCATTAAGCATGGGGATGAATGGAAGATGGCGTTTAATACTCTGGAGGGACATTTTGAGTACCTGGTGATGCCTTTTGGGCTCACTAATGCCCCTTCTGTCTTCCAGTGCTTCATGAACGACATTTTCCGAGACTTTGTGGATACATTTTTGATTATCTATCTGGATGATATTTTGATCTTCTTCAAGGATTGGGATTCTCATGTGGAACATGTTCGGACTGTGTTCCGGATCTTGAGGGAGAATTCCCTGTATGTCAAAGGATCGAAATGCCTTTTTGGGGTACAGAGGATTTCATTTTTGGTATTTATTTTGTCTCCGTCAACTATTGATATGGACCCGGCCAAGGTACAGGCCATTTATGATTGGGTTCAGCCCACTTCTTTGAAGGCCCTCCAGAAGTTTTTGGGTTTTGCTAATTTTTATCGGAAATTTATAGCAAAATTTTCTAGTATTGCCAAGCCATTGACTGATCTGACTAAGAAGGGTGCTGATGTGCTGAATTGGTCTCCGGAGGCTGTTTCTTCCTTTCAGGAGCTGAAGCGAAGATTCACTTCTGCCCCGGTTTTGCGGCAACCTGATGTCTCACTCCCGTTCCAGGTAGAGGTGGTCGCTTCTGAGATTCGTGCAGGAGCTGTTTTGTCCCAAAAGGATCCTGTAACATCTAAAATGAATCCCTGTGCTTTCTTTTCCCAAAAGTTCTCTCCATCTGAACGTAACTATGATGTGGGGAATCGGGAACTGTTAGCCATGAAATGGGCATTTGAGAAGTGGAGACATTGGTTGGAGGGAGCTAAACATCAAGTCGTGGTCCTCACTGACCACAAGAATTTGATTTACCTGGAGTCGGCCAAACGCTTGAACCCTAGACAGGCTAGGTGGTCTTTGTTTTTTACACGTTTTGATTTTGTGGTCTCTTTTCTTCCTGGAACTAAGAATGTCAAGGCTGACGCTCTCTCTAGGAGCTTCTTTGCTGATTCTCCTGTGGTGACCAAGCCTGCTACCATCTTAGGCGAAGGGGTAGTTCTTTCTGCCATCTCGCCCGATTTGAGACGTGCTCTGGAAGAGTTCCAGGAGGACAAACCTGAGCGTTGTCCCACTGGAAAGTTGTATGTTCCTGACCAGTGGAAGAAGAGAGTGATGTCTGAAGTTCATTGCTCTGCATTGGCTGGTCATCCAGGTATTTTTAGTACTAGAGATCTGGTGAGTCGGTCTTTTTGGTGGCCCGCCTTGTCTCGTGATGTCAGGAATTTTGTGCAGTCCTGTGGGACTTGCTCCCGGTCTAAACCTTGTTCTCGCTCTAGTGGGTTGTTGATGCCTTTGCCAGTCCCCAGGAGGCCATGGACCCATATTTCAATGGATTTCATCTCTGATATGCCTGTCTCTCAGAGAATGACTGTTATTTGGGTGATTTGTGATAGGTTCTCTAAGATGGTTCATCTTGTACCACTCCCTAAGTTGCCATCTTCCTCTGATTTGGTGCCCCTGTTTTTGCAACAGGTGGTTCGCTTGCACGGGATTCCTGAGAACATTGTATCTGACAGAGGAGTTCAGTTTGTGCTTAGATTTTGGAGGACTTTCTGTTCCAAGCTGGGAACTCAGTTGTCCTTCTCCTCTGCTTTTCACCCTCAGACCAATGGGCAGACGGAGAGAACAAACCAGACCTTGGAGTCGTATTTGAGATGTTTTATTTCCGCTGATCAGGATGATTGGGTTTCATTTTTGCCCTTGGCCGAATTTGCTTTAAATAATAGAGCTAGTTCTGCCACTTTGATGTCACCTTTTTTTTGTAACTTTGGGTTTCATCCTCGATTTGCTTCAGGGCAGGTGGAGCCTTCTGCCTGCCCAGGTGTTGACACTGTGGTGGAGAGAATGCACCAGATCTGGGACCAAGTGGTGGATAAGTTATCTCTCTCCCAGGAAAAGGCCCAGCGGTTTTCCAACCGACATAGGACCATTGGTCCCCAGTTTAAGGTTGGTGATATGGTTTGGTTATCATCAAAAAATATCGCTATGAAGGTGGCTTCTCCTAAGTTTAAGCCTAGATTTATTGGACCTTACTAGATTTTGGAGATTATTAATCCGGTCTCTTTTCGTTTGGCTCTTCCTGTCACATTTAAAATCCATAATGTGTTTCATAAGTCCTTGTTGAAGAGGTTTGTTGAACCAGTAGTTCCTGGGGTGGCACCTCCGGACCCTGTATTGGTTGAAGGTAACATGGAATATGAGGTAGAGAAGATACTGGATTCCCGTCTGGCTAGACGGAGACTCCAGTATTTGGTTAAGTGGAAGGGTTATGGTCAGGAGGATAATTCCTGGGTCTCTGCCTCTGATATTCATGCCAAAAGATTGGTGCGTGCGTTTCATCGGGCTCACCCTGATTGCCCTGGTGGCGTGGATGAGGGTTCGGTGACCCCTCCTCAGGGGGGAGGTACTGTTGTGAGTTCATTTTCCCCTTCACCATTGAGGTCTGATGAACTCCCTCTTCTGGTGAAGGAAGGTAGTTAGGCTGATTACCAAGCACCTGAGCTGGATGATGATGACTGGGTGACGGGAATTTCTGACTGGATATAAGGCAGCCAACGCCCTTCTGCCTTGCTGGTGATCTCTCTGAGGGATTCTAGGAGACCAGTCTGATTCCTGCTCCTCAAAAGCTAAGTTCTCTGCTCTGTTTTTTACATTTGTGTTTTGGTTTTGTTTTTCCTTGTTTTTTCTGGATTTCTGCCATTCCCTGCTGGGGTGTGCTGAATTCCTTTTTGCTGTGTCTTCAGAAAATACCTGAGTACTGATATAGTCTTTTTGAAGCCTAGCGTCTTCAGGGCTTTTTTTCCCTATCAGCTGTTGGCTCTTTTGATAGGGTTTTGGCAGATTACAGACAGCAGCTTTTCTATCCTGTCTTTTGTAGTTAGCTTGGGCCCCATCGTTTGCTCAGCCTATCTTTCTATCTGTGTGAGTGTTTTTTCATCTTGCTTCACCGTCATTATATGTTGGGGGCTGCCTATTGCTTTGGGGTCTGCTCTGGGGCAGTTTAGATTTCCCTTTCTGTCTTTAGGCTATGTAGTTCTCCGGCTGTGATCGAGGGGTCTAGGGCACCGTAGGAGCCCCCCCACGGCTACTGCTAGTTGTTGATAGGTTCAGGGGTCTGTAATCCGATAGCTGCCAACTTCTCTGGTTTTCTGGACTTAGCTAGTATTTCTGTTTTTGCCTCCTATGGTGACTCATTCATAACAAGGCAGTCTCTTCACCTTTATCGGTGGTGGAGGGTGAATTCTCCGATCACTGTTTATGTTTTCTTTGAATGCTACAGAGACTCCTCGGATGGAAAGAGGTCTTTTGAAGCTGAATTCGTCACTCCTGAAGGAAGCAGCTGTAAGACGGTCCTTTGAGGATTTCTTTCAAAGTCAGGTACCGCTACTGGGCCTTGGTAACACTAAGTCAGAGTGGTGGGAGATCTTCAAACATCAGGTGGCGAGATTCTTCCGCCAGCTTTCTAACCTCAGAAGCCTGAACAGGGATCTCCTGTATCGGGGCCTGAGGAGGAAATTCGAGGAACTTGTCTCGACTGGAGGTGGCCGAGAGGACATCACCAGGGTGAAAACCTTACTCAAGAGATGTCAGTATGATAGGCACACATCTTTGGTTTTTGAGAGGGATTTCGGGAAGTACCGCTCGCTTGACCCTTACAGAAACTGCAAGATGTCAGTGAGTAGTAAGATAGTGTCAGGTCTGAAGGACAGTACGGGATCCCTGACTAGTTCCAGATCAGGGATCTTGGAGATCATCAAATCCTTTTACTCGCATCTCTTGGGGAGGAAGGAACTAGATCGGGATGAGACATCGGCTTTCCTGGCTGAGGCCATTCCTGAACCAGGGGTAGACCCCTCGCTTGATGTCTTGGTGGATGAGATCAAAGAAGAGGAAATTTGACTGGCGAATGATGGGCTTCAGCTCAAAAAAATCACCGGTTCCGGATGGCTTAATGTCAGAGTTCTACAAGACCTTTAAGGACTTTTTAGTCCCCTTATTGACTCAGGTTTTTAATGACTGTCTTTCCTCAGGCACTCTTCCGAGATTAATGAGGAGGTCAGCTTTGATCCTTCTTTCTGAGGGGAAAGATCCATGCACATTGAGAACTGGAGGACCATAGCACTTCTCAGTGTGGATAGGAAAGTTCTGGCTAAAATACTCTTCAACAGGTCGGTGAAGTTTGCGCCACGACTCCTTTCGGATTCCCAGCACTGCTGGGTTCCTGGTCATAGCACTTTTAGTGCTGTTCTCAGTGTCCGGGAGGCTGTGGAACAAGGTAGGGCTGGCCTCTGGAAGAGGTATCTGCTGTCCTTGGATCAGGCAAAAGCCTTTGACCGGGTTGATCATGAGTACCTGTGGTCCACCCTGCTGAGGTATGGTCTACCAGGGGGGTTTGTGAATTGGCTTAAAGTATTGTACAGAGGGGCAGAGAGTTTCCCACTTGTGAATGGTTGGATTGGATGGGCCTTTGCGGTGTGCTCTGGCGTTCGCCAGGGATTTCCTCTCAGTCCTCTGCTGTATGTGTTCGCGATTGATCCCTTCGTGAGGAGGGTGGATCATGGACCGATAGCGGGGGTGGGGATGGACCATTCGGGCGAATGAGAGGCCGCCCTGAAGGTAGTGGCCTACGCTGACGATGTCTCTGTTTTTGTCTCCTCGGAAGAGAAAGTGCAGTCAGTGATGTCTGAGGTCGAGGGCTACTCCAGGGCCTCTGGTTCCATGGTCAGTCGGAGCTAGCGTGTGAGTCTCAAGAGTATGCCAAGATCCTAGGCGTTGAATCCGTCCAGGGTGATTACCGACCAAAAACTGGGAAGGTAGACTTAAAACTGCCAACCAGAGAGTGGGGGGAGGGATTATGTGTGATGATGTGGTGGGGGGGCGGGATTATGTGTGGTAATGAGGTGGGGGGGCGAGATTATGTGTGGTGATGTGGTGGGGGGCAGGATTATGTGTGGTGATGTGGTGGGGGGGCAGGATGATGTGTGGTGATGTGGTGGGGGGCGGGATTATGTGTGGTAATGTGGTGGGGGGCGGTATTATGTGTGCTGATGTGGTGGGGGGCGGGATTATGTGTGGTAATGTGGTGGTGGAGCGGGATTATGTGTGGTGATGTGGTGGGGGCGGGATTATGTGTGGTGATGTGGTGGGGGGCTGGGATTATGTGTGGTGATGTGGTGGGGGGGCGGGATTGTGTGTGGTGATGTGGTGGGGGGGCGGGATTGTGTGTGGTGATGTGTTGGGGGGTGGGATTGTGTGTGGTGATGTGGTGGGGGGGCCAGATTGTGTGTGGTAATGTGGTGGAGGGCGGGATTGTATGTGGTAATGTGGTGGAGGGCGGGATTGTGTGTGGTAATGTGGTGGGGGGAGGGATTGTGTGTGGTGATGTGTTGGGGGGCGGGATTGTGTGTGGTAATGTGGTGGGGGGCGGGATTGTGTGTGGTAATGTGGTGGGGGGCGGGATTGTGTGTGGTAATGTGGTGGTGGAGCGGGATTATGTGTGGTGATGTGGTGGGGGCGGGATTATGTGTGGTGATGTGGTGGGGGGCTGGGATTATGTGTGGTGATGTGGTGGGGGGGCGGGATTGTGTGTGGTGATGTGGTGGGGGGGCGGGATTGTGTGTGGTGATGTGTTGGGGGGTGGGATTGTGTGTGGTGATGTGGTGGGGGGGCCGGATTGTGTGTGGTAATGTGGTGGAGGGCGGGATTGTATGTGGTAATGTGGTGGAGGGCGGGATTGTGTGTGGTAATGTGGTGGGGGGCGGGATTGTGTGTGGTGATGTGTTGGGGGGCGGGATTGTGTGTGGTAATGTGGTGGGGGGCGGGATTGTGTGTGGTAATGTGGTGGTGGAGCGGGATTATGTGTGGTGATGTGGTGGGGGCGGGATTATGTGTGGTGATGTGGTGGGGGGCTGGGATTATGTGTGGTGATGTGGTGGGGGGGCGGGATTGTGTGTGGTGATGTGGTGGGGGGGCGGGATTGTGTGTGGTGATGTGTTGGGGGGTGGGATTGTGTGTGGTGATGTGGTGGGGGGGTCGGATTGTGTGTGGTAATGTGGTGGAGGGCGGGATTGTATGTGGTAATGTGGTGGAGGGCGGGATTGTGTGTGGTAATGTGGTGGGGGGCGGGATTGTGTGTGGTGATGTGTTGGGGAGCGGGATTGTGTGTGGTAATGTGGTGGGGGGCGGGATTTTGTGTGGTAATGTGGTGGGGGGCGGGATTGTGTGTGGTAATGTGGTGGGGGGGCAGAGCTACTGTGCAGGGGGCGGGATTAGCGAGTAACCACGATGCCTCTTATATATATAGATATTACACACATTTCACATACAGTGACAGACCTTCCCAACTATGAGATCTTATTGTTCCCACACAGCCTGTCCTTGGGTGGCTCCGTCTGAGATAAGGTGTTATATTCAGCTAGGATGCATTTTAAAAAGATTTCTCTCTCCAGTCAGGGTGACTGGAGGGACTGTATCCCTTATCTGCATTATACACCACAGGGAACCCTGGTTTTACAGATTACTGCTGCCTTCACCATAGCCCATAGGAGACATAATATATTACCTTAAGGGGCCGTCACATGCGTCAATATCGCCAGCGATCTGATCACTGGTGACATTGACGGCTGATCACTGGTGAGCTGTCACACAGGCAGACTCACCAGCGATCAGGACCAGCGACATCGCTGGTATCCATGTAAACAGCGATCAGCCAGCTCCTAACGCTCTCAGCAAGCGCTGGGAGCTAGTATCCATGTAAACAGAGCGCTCTGCTTAGAAACCCGCTTGTTTACATGGATACCAGCTCCCAGCGCTTGCTGTGCATCGCTGGGAGCTGGCTGATCGCTGTCTCCCGATGTCACACGCAGCGATGCTGCGTGTCCACCGGGCGACCATCGCCAGGTTTTTGGTCAACACCGAAAACCTGGCGATCATTAACTAGCGATTTATCGCTGGTTGATGTGCCCTGTCACACGCGTCAATATCGCTGCAACGTCACGTGCAGCAGCGATATTGACGCGTGTGACGGCCCCTTTATTGTACGATTATACACTAACATGTCCCTGTGTACATTACAGCTGTGTTAAAAAAATCAAAAAATGAGATAAGGCGACAGACTCATCCTCCCTGCGATCGCACAGTGAGCACCATTTATGGCTTCCATCCAGGCATGGGCAGAACCTGGAGGGAGGGCGAGTAAAGGAGCATTTTTGCTTCTGAAATCACAGAGAAAAAAGAAAAAAACATCACAGGGACTGTGAATGCCACTTTGAAAAAAGAAACATGAAGCATTTCCCACCTTTGGTCCCTAGAGGGAGGGCTTACAATGTTTCTAGTTTGAAAGAAAAAAATGTGATGCTCCTCCCCTTTTGGTCTTTAGAGGTGGGGCTTGCAATGTTTCAAATTTATAGCACCCCCTGTAACTGATGCAGTGGCCTGAACCCAGAGGTGAGGTGTGCGGGAACGTTGTGGGCTAGGCAGCCTGCTGCTAGTGATGTGGACGGGTGAGTAGGATTGCTGCTGTCTCTTCACTATGCAGGTCCTGGGCAGTGTAGGCCGCCTTGCTAGGGGTGGAGTTCATTCTCTAGTGCAGAGGTCTCTAACTCCAGTCCTCACAGCTCTATGCGAATCCTGCAGTTTTGGTTTAGAGCAAAACCTCGAAGTTTCAGGAACAAGCTGTGCACGTGCAGCCAGTATTGTTTGTTCACAAAATGCGTCAAACCCTCCGGTTTTTCCTGTGCTTTTCAAAGAAATGTCCTGTCAATTCTTACTTGCAATTTTGCTGCAGAAAGCAGATTTTAGAACTCATTGAAATCAATGAGATGCAGCAAAAATGTATATTTGACTTCTGATAACATCAAGCTTCAATGTACTTCCCCCATCAGGGGCGCTGTGCATTGCATGGGGCCCTGGGGAGAGGGGCCCCTCCAGCACCACATGGCTGATTATGTCACAGCTAACATTAGCCATGTGTTTCTCAAGCAGGAGAGCAGCTCTGTGGGAGGCAAAGGGGCCCCTGTGAGGCAGGGGGGCCCGACTCCACCCCCCATCCAAGGAGGCAAAGATGGAGCCTGGAGGAGAGAGCTCAGCTGCTGCTCCCTCTCCCACCATTCCCTGCTCTGCCTCTGACACAGCGTCATCAGGAGCCGGGAGCAAGCAGGCACCTGGAGAAGGTGAGGAGTGTGATCCTTTTTTTTTTTTTTTTTTTTTAATTAGTGTGAGTACTGGACTGTGGGGTCATGCTGCGGGGGAGGCTATATACCATGCTGGGCTGTATTATACCATGCTGGGGGGGCTATATACCATGCTGGGCTGTATTATACCATGCTGGGGGGGGCTATATACCATGCTGCTGGGGCTATATACCATGCTGAGCTGTATTATACCATGCTGGGGGGGCTATATACCATGCTGGGCTGTATTATACCATGCTGGGCTGTATTATACCATGCTGGGGGCTATATACCATGCTGGGCTGTATTATACCATGCTGGGGGGCTATATACCATGCTGGGCTGTATTATACCATGCTGGGCTGTATTATACCATGCTGGGGGCTATATACCATGCTGGGGGGCTATATACCATGCTGGGCTGTATTATACCATGCTGGGGGGAGCTATATACCATGCTGGGCTGTATTATACCATGCTGGGGGGGCTATATACCATGCTGGGCTGTATTATACCATGCTGGGGGGGGCTATATACCATGCTGGGCTGTATTATACCATGCTGGGGGGAGCTATATACCATGCTGGGCTGTATTATACCATGCTGGGGGGGGCTATATACCATGCTGGGCTGTATTATACCATTCTGGGGGAGCTATATACCATGCTGGGCTGTATTATACCATGCTGGGGGGGCTATATACCATGCTGGGCTGTATTATACCATGCTGGGGGGGCTATATACCATGCTGGGCTGTATTATACCATGCTGGGGGGGCTATATACCATGCTGGGCTGTATTATACCATGCTGGGGGGGCTATATACCATGCTGGGCTGTATTATTCCATTCTGGGGGGGCTATATACCATGCTGGCCTGTATTATACCATGCGGGGGAGGCTATATACCATGCTGGGCTGTATTATACCATGCGGGGGAGGCTATATACCATGCTGGGCTGTATTATACCATGCTGGGGGGGCTATATACCATGCTGGGCTGTATTATACCATGCTGGGGGGGCTATATACCATGCTGGGCTGTATTATACCATGCTGCGGGGGAGGCTATATACCATGCTGGGCTGTATTATACCATGCTGGGGGGGCTATATACCATGCTGGGCTGTATTATACCATGCTGGGGGGCTATATACCATGCTGGGCTGTATTATACCATGCTGGGGGGGCTATATACCATGCTGGGCTGTATTATACCATGCTGGGGGGGCTATATACCATGCTGGGCTGTATTATACCATGCTGCGGGGGAGGCTATATACCATGCTGGGCTGTATTATACCATGCGGGGGAGGCTATATACCATGCTGGGCTGTATTATACCATGCTGGGGGGGCTATATACCATGCTGGGCTGTATTATACCATGCTGCGGGGGAGGCTATATACCATGCTGGGCTGTATTATACCATGCTGGGCTTTATTATACCATGCTGGGCTGTATTATACCATGCTGGGGGGGGCTATATACCATGCTGGGCTGTATTATACCATGCTGGGGGGCTATATACCATGCTGGGCTGTATTATACCATGCTGGGGGGGCTATATACCATGCTGGGCTGTATTATACCATGCTGGGGGGGCTATATACCATGCTGGGCTGTATTATACCATGCTGGGGGGGCTATATACCATGCTGGGCTGTATTATACCATGCTGGGGGGGCTATATACCATGCTGGGCTGTATTATACCATGCTGGGGGGGCTATATACCATGCTGGGCTGTATTATACCATGCTGGGGGGGCTATATACCATGCTGGGCTGTATTATACCATGCTGGGGGGGGCTATATACCATGCTGGGCTGTATTATACCATACTGGGGGGGCTATATACCATGCTGGGCTGTATTATACCATGCTGGGGGGGGCTATATACCATGCTGGGCTGTATTATACCATGCTGGGGGGGGCTATATACCATGCTGGCCTGTATCATACCATGTTGGGGGAGGCTATATACCATGCTGGGGGGGCTATATACCATGCTGGGCTGTATTATACCATGCTGGAGGGGCTATATGCCATGCTGGGCTGTATTATACCATGCTGGGGGGGGCTATATACCATGCTGGGCTGTATTATACCATGTTGGGGGGGGCTATATACCATGCTTGGCTGTATTATACCATGCTGGGCTGTATTATACCATTCTGGGGGGCGGCCATATTATACCATGCTGGTCTGTATTATACCATTCTGGGGGGCTATATACCATGCTGGACTGTATTATACCATTTTGGGGGGGCTATATACCATGCTGGGCTGTATTATACCATGCTGGGGGGGCTATATACCATGCTGGGCTGTATTATACCATGCTGGGGGGGCTATATACCATGCTGGGCTGTATTATACCATGCTGGGGGGGGCTATATACCATGCTGGGCTGTATTATACCATGCTGGGGGGGCTATATACCATGCTGGGCTGTATTATACCATGCTGGGGGGGGCTATATACCATGCTGGAGGGGCTATATACCATGCTGGGCTGTATTATACCATGCTGGGGGGGCTATATACCATGCTGGGGGGGGCTATATACCATGCTGGAGGGGCTATATACCATGCTGGGCTGTATTATACCATGCTGGGGGGGCTATATACCATGCTGGGCTGTATTATACCATGCTGGGGGGCTATATACCATGCTGGGCTGTATTATACCATGCTGGGCTGTATTATACCATGCTGGGCTGTATTATACCATGCTGGGGGGGGCTATATACCATGCTGGGGGGCTATATACCATGCTGGGCTGTATTATACCATGCTGGGGGGAGCTATATACCATGCTGGGCTGTATTATACCATGCTGGGGGGGCTATATACCATGCTGGGCTGTATTATACCATGCTGGGGGGGGCTATATACCATGCTGGGCTGTATTATACCATGCTGGGGGGAGCTATATACCATGCTGGGCTGTATTATACCATGCTGGGGGGGGCTATATACCATGCTGGGCTGTATTATACCATTCTGGGGGAGCTATATACCATGCTGGGCTGTATTATACCATGCTGGGGGGGCTATATACCATGCTGGGCTGTATTATACCATGCTGGGGGGGCTATATACCATGCTGGGCTGTATTATACCATGCTGGGGGGGGGCTATATACCATGCTGGGCTGTATTATACCATGCTGCGGGGGAGGCTATATACCATGCTGGGCTGTATTATACCATGCTGGGGGGGCTATATACCATGCTGGGCTGTATTATACCATGCTGGGGGGCTATATACCATGCTGGGCTGTATTATACCATGCTGGGGGGGCTATATACCATGCTGGGCTGTATTATACCATGCTGGGGGGGCTATATACCATGCTGGGCTGTATTATACCATGCTGCGGGGGAGGCTATATACCATGCTGGGCTGTATTATACCATGCGGGGGAGGCTATATACCATGCTGGGCTGTATTATACCATGCTGGGGGGGCTATATACCATGCTGGGCTGTATTATACCATGCTGCGGGGGAGGCTATATACCATGCTGGGCTGTATTATACCATGCTGGGCTTTATTATACCATGCTGGGCTGTATTATACCATGCTGGGGGGGGCTATATACCATGCTGGGCTGTATTATACCATGCTGGGGGGCTATATACCATGCTGGGCTGTATTATACCATGCTGGGGGGGCTATATACCATGCTGGGCTGTATTATACCATGCTGGGGGGGCTATATACCATGCTGGGCTGTATTATACCATGCTGGGGGGGCTATATACCATGCTGGGCTGTATTATACCATGCTGGGGGGGCTATATACCATGCTGGGCTGTATTATACCATGCTGGGGGGGCTATATACCATGCTGGGCTGTATTATACCATGCTGGGGGGGCTATATACCATGCTGGGCTGTATTATACCATGCTGGGGGGGGGCTATATACCATGCTGGGCTGTATTATACCATACTGGGGGGGCTATATACCATGCTGGGCTGTATTATACCATGCTGGGGGGGGCTATATACCATGCTGGGCTGTATTATACCATGCTGGGGGGGGCTATATACCATGCTGGCCTGTATCATACCATGTTGGGGGAGGCTATATACCATGCTGGGGGGGCTATATACCATGCTGGGCTGTATTATACCATGCTGGAGGGGCTATATACCATGCTGGGCTGTATTATACCATGCTGGGGGGGGCTATATACCATGCTGGGCTGTATTATACCATGTTGGGGGGGGCTATATACCATGCTTGGCTGTATTATACCATGCTGGGCTGTATTATACCATTCTGGGGGGCGGCCATATTATACCATGCTGGTCTGTATTATACCATTCTGGGGGGCTATATACCATGCTGGACTGTATTATACCATTTTGGGGGGGCTATATACCATGCTGGGCTGTATTATACCATGCTGGGGGGGCTATATACCATGCTGGGCTGTATTATACCATGCTGGGGGGGCTATATACCATGCTGGGCTGTATTATACCATGCTGGGGGGGGCTATATACCATGCTGGGCTGTATTATACCATGCTGGGGGGGCTATATACCATGCTGGGCTGTATTATACCATGCTGGGGGGGGCTATATACCATGCTGGGCTGTATTATACCATACTGGGGGGGCTATATACCATGCTGGGCTGTATTATACCATGCTGGGGGGGGCTATATACCATGCTGGGCTGTATTATACCATGCTGGGGGGGGCTATATACCATGCTGGCCTGTATCATACCATGTTGGGGGAGGCTATATACCATGCTGGGGGGGCTATATACCATGCTGGGCTGTATTATACCATGCTGGAGGGGCTATATACCATGCTGGGCTGTATTATACCATGCTGGGGGGGGCTATATACCATGCTGGGCTGTATTATACCATGTTGGGGGGGGCTATATACCATGCTTGGCTGTATTATACCATGCTGGGCTGTATTATACCATTCTGGGGGGCGGCCATATTATACCATGCTGGTCTGTATTATACCATTCTGGGGGGCTATATACCATGCTGGACTGTATTATACCATTTTGGGGGGGCTATATACCATGCTGGGCTGTATTATACCATGCTGGGGGGGGCTATATACCATGCTGGGCTGTATTATACCATGCTGGGGGGGCTATATACCATGCTGGGCTGTATTATACCATGCTGGGGGGGGGCTATATACCATGCTGGGCTGTATTATACCATGCTGGGGGGGGCTATATACCATGCTGGCCTGTATCATACCATGTTGGGGGAGGCTATATACCATGCTGGGGGGGCTATATACCATGCTGGGCTGTATTATACCATGTTGGGGGGGGCTATATACCATGCTGGGCTGTATCATACCATGCTGGGGGGGCTATATACCATGCTGGCCTGTATCATTCCATGCTGGGGGGGGCTATATACCATGCTGGGCTGTATTATACCATGTTGGGGGGGCTATATACCATGCTGGGCTGTATCATACCATGCTGGGGGGGCTATATACCATGCTGGCCTGTATCATACCATGTTGGGGGAGGCTATATACCATGCTGGGGGGGCTATATACCATGCTGGGCTGTATTATACCATGCTGGGGGAGGCTATATACCATGCTGGGGGGGCTATATACCATGCTGGGGGGCTATATACCATGCTGGGCTGTATTATACCATGCTGGGCTGTATCATACCATGCTGGGGGGGGCTATATACCATGTTGGGCTGTATTATACCATGCTGGGGGAGGCTATATACCATGCTGGGGGAGGCTATATACCATGCTGGGGGAGGCTATATACCATGCTGGGGGGGCTATATACCATGCTGGGGGGGCTATATACCATGCTGGGCTGTATTATACCATGCTGGGCTGTATTATACCATGCTGGGCTGTATTATACCATGCTGGGCTGTATCATACCATGCTGGGGGGGGCTATATACCATGCTGGGCTGTATTATACCATGCTGGGGGGGCTATATACCATGCTGGGCTGTATTATACCATGCTGGGGGGAGCTATATACCATGCTGGGCTGTATTATACCATGCTGGGGGGGGCTATATACCATGCTGGGCTGTATTATACCATGCTGGGGGGGGCTATATACCATGCTGGGCTGTATTATACCATGCTGGGGGGAGCTATATACCATGCTGGCCTGTATCATACCATGTTGGGGGGGGCTATATACCATGCTGGGCTGTATTATACCATGCTGGGGGAGGCTATATACCATGCTGGGGGAGGCTATATACCATGCTGGGGGGGCTATATACCATGCTGGGCTGTATTATACCATGCTGGGCTGTATCATACCATGCTGGGGGGGGCTATATACCATGCTGGGCTGTATTATACCATGCTGGGGGAGGCTATATACCATGCTGGGGGGGCTATATACCATGCTGGGCTGTATTATACCATGCTGGGCTGTATCATACCATGCTGGGGGGGGCTATATACCATGCTGGGCTGTATTATACCATGCTGGGGGGGCTATATACCATGCTGGCCTGTATCATACCATGCTGGGGGGGGGCTATATACCATGCTGGGCTGTATTATACCATGCTGGGCTGTATTATACCATGCTGGGGGGGGGCTATATACCATGCTGGCCTGTATCATACCATTCTGGGGGGGCTATATACCATGCTGGGCTGTATTATACCATGCTGGGGGGGGGGGCTATATACCATGCTGGCCTGTATCATACCATTCTGGGGGGGCTATATACCATGCTGGGCTGTATTATACCATGCTGGGCTGTATTATACCATGCTGGGGGGGCTATATACCATGCTGGGCTGTATTATACCATGCTGGGCTGTATTATACCATTCTGGGCTGTATTATACCATGCTGGGGGGGAGGCTATATACCATGCTGGGCTGTATTATACCATGCTGGGGGGGGGCTATATACCATGCTGGGCTGTATTATACCATGCTGGGGGGGGCTATATACCATGCTGGGCTGTATTATACCATGCTGGGCTGTATTATACCATGCTGCGGGGGCTATATACCATGCTGGGCTGTATTATACCATGCTAGGGGGCTATATACCATGCTGGCCTGTATCATACCATGCTGGGGGGGCTATATACCATGCTGGGCTGTATTATACCATGCTGGGGGGCTATATACCATGCTGGGCTGTATTATACCATGCTGGGGGGGCTATATACCATGCTGGGCTGTATTATACCATGCTGGGGGGCTATATACCATGCTGGGCTGTATTATACCATGCTGGGCTGTATTATACCATGCTGGGCTGTATTATACCATGCTGGGGGGCTATATACCATGCTGAGCTGCATTATACCATGCTGGGGGGCTATATACCATGCTGGGCTATATTATACCATGCTGGGCTGTATTATACCATGCTGGGCTGTATTATACCATGCTGGGCTGTATTATACCATGCTGGGCTGTATTATACCATGCTGGGGGGGAGGCTATATACCATGCTGGGCTGTATTATACCATGCTGGGGGGGGGCTATATACCATGCTGGGCTGTATTATACCATGCTGGGGGGGGCTATATACCATGCTGGGCTGTATTATACCATGCTGGGCTGTATTATACCATGCTGGGGGGGCTATATACCATGCTGGGCTGTATTATACCATTCTGGGGGGGCTATATACCATGCTGGGCTGTATTATACCATGCTGGGCTGTATTATACCATGCTGGGGGGGCTATATACCATGCTGGGCTGTATTATACCATGCTGGGCTGTATTATACCATTCTGGGCTGTATTATACCATGCTGGGGGGGAGGCTATATACCATGCTGGGCTGTATTATACCATGCTGGGGGGGGCTATATACCATGCTGGGCTGTATTATACCATGCTGGGGGGGGGGCTATATACCATGCTGGGCTGTATTATACCATGCTGGGCTGTATTATACCATGCTGGGGGGGGCTATATACCATGCTGGGCTGTATTATACCATTCTGGGGGGGCTATATACCATGCTGGGCTGTATTATACCATGCTGGGCTGTATTATACCATGCTGGGGGGGCTATATACCATGCTGGGCTGTATTATACCATTCTGGGCTGTATTATACCATGCTGGGGGGGAGGCTATATACCATGCTGGGTTGTATTATACCATGCTGGGGGGGGGCTATATACCATGCTGGGCTGTATTATACCATGCTGGGGGGGCTATATACCATGCTGGGCTGTATTATACCATGCTGGGGGGGCTATATACCATGCTGGGCTGTATTATACCATTCTGGGGGGGCTATATACCATCCTGGGCTGTATTATACCATGCTGGGCTGTATTATACCATGCTGGGGGGGCTATATACCATGCTGGGCTGTATTATACCATTCTGGGCTGTATTATACCATGCTGGGGGGGAGGCTATATACCATGCTGGGCTGTATTATACCATGCTGGGGGGGGGGGCTATATACCATGCTGGGCTGTATTATACCATGCTGGGGGGGGCTATATACCATGCTGGGCTGTATTATACCATGCTGGGCTGTATTATACCATGCTGGGGGGGCTATATACCATGCTGGGCTGTATTATACCATGCTGGCCTGTATCATACCATGCTGGGGGGGGCTATATACCATGCTGGGCTGTATTATACCATGCTGGGGGGGCTATATACCATGCTGGCCTGTATCATACCATGCTGGGGGGGGGCTATATACCATGCTGGGCTGTATTATACCATGCTGGGGGGGGGCTATATACCATGCTGGCCTGTATCATACCATTCTGGGGGGGCTATATACCATGCTGGGCTGTATTATACCATGCTGGGGGGGGGGCTATATACCATGCTGGCCTGTATCATACCATTCTGGGGGGGCTATATACCATGCTGGGCTGTATTATACCATGCTGGGCTGTATTATACCATGCTGGGCGGGCTATATACCATGCTGGGCGGGCTATATACCATGCTGGGCTGTATTATACCATGCTGGGCTGTATTATACCATTCTGGGCTGTATTATACCATGCTGGGGGGGAGGCTATATACCATGCTGGGCTGTATTATACCATGCTGGGGGGGGGGCTATATACCATGCTGGGCTGTATTATACCATGCTGGGGGGGGCTATATACCATGCTGGGCTGTATTATACCATGCTGGGCTGTATTATACCATGCTGCGGGGGCTATATACCATGCTGGGCTGTATTATACCATGCTGGGGGGGCTATATACCATGCTGGGCTGTATTATACCATGCTAGGGGGCTATATATCATGCTGGGCTGTATTATACCATGCTGGGGGGGCTATATACCATGCTGGGCTGTATTATACCATGCTGGGGGGCTATATACCATGCTGGGCTGTATTATACCATTCTGGGCTGTATTATACCATGCTGGGGGGGAGGCTATATACCATGCTGGGCTGTATTATACCATGCTGGGGGGGGGGCTATATACCATGCTGGGCTGTATTATACCATGCTGGGGGGGGCTATATACCATGCTGGGCTGTATTATACCATGCTGGGCTGTATTATACCATGCTGCGGGGGCTATATACCATGCTGGCCTGTATCATACCATGCTGGGGGGGCTATATACCATGCTGGGCTGTATTATACCATGCTAGGGGGCTATATATCATGCTGGGCTGTATTATACCATGCTGGGGGGGCTATATACCATGCTGGGCTGTATTATACCATGCTGGGGGGCTATATACCATGCTGGGCTGTATTATACCATGCTGGGCTGTATTATACCATGCTGGGGGGCTATATACCATGCTGAGCTGCATTATACCATGCTGGGGGGCTATATACCATGCTGGGCTATATTATACCATGCTGGGGGGCTATATACCATGCTGGGCTGTATTATACCATGCTGGGCTGTATTATACCATGCTGGGCTGTATTATACCATGCTGGGCTGTATTATACCATGCTTGGGGGGAGGCTATATACCATGCTGGGCTGTATTATACCATGCTGGGGGGGGGCTATATACCATGCTGGGCTGTATTATACCATGCTGGGGGGGGCTATATACCATGCTGGGCTGTATTATACCATGCTGGGCTGTATTATACCATGCTGGGGGGGCTATATACCATGCTGGGCTGTATTATACCATTCTGGGGGGGCTATATACCATGCTGGGCTGTATTATACCATGCTGGGCTGTATTATACCATGCTGGGCTGTATTATACCATGCTGGGGGGGCTATATACCATGCTGGGCTGTATTATACCATGCTGGGCTGTATTATACCATTCTGGGCTGTATTATACCATGCTGGGGGGGAGGCTATATACCATGCTGGGCTGTATTATACCATGCTGGGGGGGGGCTATATACCATGCTGGGCTGTATTATACCATGCTGGGGGGGGCTATATACCATGCTGGGCTGTATTATACCATGCTGGGCTGTATTATACCATGCTGGGGGGGCTATATACCATGCTGGGCTGTATTATACCATTCTGGGGGGGCTATATACCATGCTGGGCTGTATTATACCATGCTGGGCTGTATTATACCATGCTGGGGGGGCTATATACCATGCTGGGCTGTATTATACCATGCTGGGCTGTATTATACCATTCTGGGCTGTATTATACCATGCTGGGGGGGGGCTATATACCATGCTGGGCTGTATTATACCATGCTGGGGGGGGCTATATACCATGCTGGGCTGTATTATACCATGCTGGGGGGGGCTATATACCATGCTGGGCTGTATTATACCATTCTGGGGGGGCTATATACCATCCTGGGCTGTATTATACCATGCTGGGCTGTATTATACCATGCTGGGGGGCTATATACCATGCTGGGCTGTATTATACCATTCTGGGCTGTATTATACCATGCTGGGGGGAGGCTATATACCATGCTGGGCTGTATTATACCATGCTGGGGGGGGCTATATACCATGCTGGGCTGTATTATACCATGCTGGGGGGGGCTATATACCATGCTGGGCTGTATTATACCATGCTGGTCTGTATTATACCATGCTGGGGGGGCTATATACCATGCTGGGCTGTATTATACCATGCTGGGGGGCTATATACCATGCTGGCCTGTATCATGCCATGCTGGGGGGGGTTATACCATGCTGGGCTGTATTATACCATGCTGGGGGGGCTATATAGCATGCTGGGCTGTATTATACCATGCTGGGGGGGCTATATACCATGCTGGGCTGTATTATACCATGCTGGGGGGCTATATACCATGAGGGCCTGTATCATACCATGCTGGGGGGCTATATACCATGCTGGGCTATATTATACCATGCTGGGGGGCTATATACCATGCTGGGCTGTATTATACCATGCTGGGGGGCTATATACCATGCTGGGCTGTATTATACCATGCTGGGGGGGCTATATAACATGCTGGGCTGTATTATACCATGCTGGGGGGGCTATATACCATGCTGGGCTGTATTATACCATGCTGGGGGGGCTATATACCATGCTGGGCTGTATTATACCATGCTGGGGGGATATATACCATGCTGGGCTGTATTATACCATGCTGGGGGGCTATATACCATGCTGAGCTGTATTATACCATGCTGGGCTGTATTATACCATGCTGGGGGGGAGGCTATATACCATGCTGGGCTGTATTATACCATGCTGGGGGGGGGGGCTATATACCATGCTGGGCTGTATTATACCATGCTGGGGGGGGCTATATACCATGCTGGGCTGTATTATACCATGCTGGGCTGTATTATACCATGCTGGGCTGTATTATACCATGCTGGGCTGTATTATACCATGCTGGGGGGCTATATACCATGCTGGGCTGTATTATACCATGCTGGGCTGTATTATACCATGCTGGGGGGGCTATATACCATGCTGGGCTGTATTATACCATGCTGGGCTGTATTATACCATGCTGGGCTGTATTATACCATGCTGGGGGGGAGGCTATATACCATGCTGGGCTGTATTATACCATGCTGGGGGGGGGGGCTATATACCATGCTGGGCTGTATTATACCATGCTGGGGGGGCTATATACCATGCTGGGCTGTATTATACCATGCTGGGCTGTATTATACCATGCTGGGGGGGCTATATACCATGCTGGGCTGTATTATACCATGCTGGGCTGTATTATACCATGCTGGGCTGTATTATACCATGCTGGGCTGTATTATACCATGCTTGGGGGGCTATATACCATGCTGGGCTGTATTATACCATGCTGGGGGGCTATATACCATGCTGGGCTGTATTATACCATGCTGGGGGGCTATATACCATGCTGGGCTGTATTATACCATGCTGGGGGGGCTAAATACCATGCTGGGCTGTATTATACCATGCTGGGCTGTATTATACCATGCTGGGCTGTATTATACCATGCTGGGGGGGAGGCTATATACCATGCTGGGCTGTATTATACCATGCTGGGGGGGGCTATATACCATGCTGGGCTGTATTATACCATGCTGGGGGGGGCTATATACCATGCTGGGCTGTATTATACCATGCTGGGCTGTATTATACCATGCTGGGGGGGCTATATACCATGCTGGGCTGTATTATACCATGCTGGGGGGGCTATATACCATGCTGGGCTGTATTATACCATGCTGCGGGGGAGGCTATATACCATGCTGGGCTGTATTATACCATGCTGGGGGGGCTATATACCATGCTGGGCTGTATTACACCATGTTGGGGGGGCTATATACCATGCTGGGCTGTATTATACCATGCTGGGGGGGGCTATATACCATGCTGGCCTGTATCATACCATGCTGGGCTGTATTATACCATCCTGGGGGAGGCTATATACCATCCTGGGGGAGGCTATATACCATCCTGGGGGAGGCTATATACCATCCTGGGGGAGGCTATATACCATCCTGGGGGAGGCTATATACCATGCTGGGGGGCTATATACCATGCTGGGCTGTATTATACCATGCTGGGCTGTATCATACCATGCTGGGGGGGGCTATATACCATGCTGGGCTGTATTATACCATGCTGGGGGAGGCTATATACCATGCTGGGGGGGCTATATACCATGCTGGGGGGCTATATACCATGCTGGGCTGTATTATACCATGCTGGGCTGTATCATACCATGCTGGGGGGGGCTATATACCATGCTGGGCTGTATTATACCATGCTGTGGGAGGCTATATACCATGCTGGGCTGTATTATACCATGCAGGGATGTATTATACCATGCTGGGGGGGCTATATACCATGCTGGCCTGTATCATACCATGCTGGGGGGGCTATATACCATGCTGGGCTGTATTATACCATTCTGGGGGGGCTATATACCATCCTGGGCTGTATTATACCATGCTGGGCTGTATTATACCATGCTGGGGGGGCTATATACCATGCTGGGCTGTATTATACCATGCTGGGGGGGGCTATATACCATGCTGGGCTGTATTATACCATGCTGGGCTGTATTATACCATGCTGGGGGCTATATACCATGCTGGGCTGTATTATACCATGCTGGGCTGTATTATACCATGCTGGGGGGGCTATATACCATGCTGGGCTGTATTATACCATGCTGGGGGGGGCTATATACCATGCTGGGCTGTATTATACCATGCTGGGCTGTATTATACCATGCTGGGGGGGCTATATACCATGCTGGGCTGTATTATACCATGCTGGGGGGGCTATATACCATGCTGGGCTGTATTATACCATGCTGGGGGGGGCTATATACCATGCTGGGCTGTATTATACCATGCTGGGCTGTATTATACCATGCTGGGCTGTATTATACCATGCTGGGGGGGCTATATACCATGCTGGGCTGTATTATACCATGCTGGGCTGTATTATACCATGCTGGGCTGTATTATACCATGCTGGGGGGGAGGCTATATACCATGCTGGGCTGTATTATACCATGCTGGGGGGGGGGGCTATATACCATGCTGGGCTGTATTATACCATGCTGGGGGGGGCTATATACCATGCTGGGCTGTATTATACCATGCTGGGGGGGCTATATACCATGCTGGGCTGTATTATACCATGCTGGGGGGCTATATACCATGCTGGGCTGTATTATACCATGCTGGGCTGTATTATACCATGCTGGGGGGGCTATATACCATGCTGGGCTGTATTATACCATGCTGGGCTGTATTATACCATGCTGGGGGGGAGGCTATATACCATGCTGGGCTGTATTATACCATGCTGGGGGGGGGGCTATATACCATGCTGGGCTGTATTATACCATGCTGGGGGGGGCTATATACCATGCTGGGCTGTATTATACCATGCTGGGCTGTATTATACCATGCTGGGGGGGCTATATACCATGCTGGGCTGTATTATACCATGCTGGGGGGCTATATACCATGCTGGGCTGTATTATACCATGCTGCGGGGGAGGCTATATACCATGCTGGGCTGTATTATACCATGCTGGGGGGGCTATATACCATGCTGGGCTGTATTATACCATGTTGGGGGGGCTATATACCATGCTGGGCTGTATTATACCATGCTGGGGGGGGCTATATACCATGCTGGCCTGTATCATACCATGCTGGGGGGGCTATATACCATGCTGGGCTGTATTATACCATCCTGGGGGAGGCTATATACCATCCTGGGGGAGGCTATATACTATGCTGGGGGGGCTATATACCATGCTGGGCTGTATTATACCATGCTGGGCTGTATCATACCATGCTGGGGGGGGCTATATACCATGCTGGGCTGTATTATACCATGCTGGGGGAGGCTATATACCATGCTGGGGGGGCTATATACCATGCTGGGGGGCTATATACCATGCTGAGCTGTATTATACCATGCTGGGCTGTATCATACCATGCTGGGGGGGGCTATATACCATGCTGGGCTGTATTATACCATGCTGGGGGAGGCTATATACCATGCTGGGCTGTATTATACCATGCTGGGGGGGCTATATACCATGCTGGCCTGTATCATACCATGCTGGGGGGGGCTATATACCATGCTGGGCTGTATTATACCATGCTGGGGGGGCTATATACCATGCTGGGCTGTATTATACCATTCTGGGGGGGCTATATACCATCCTGGGCTGTATTATACCATGCTGGGCTGTATTATACCATGCTGGAGGGGCTATATACCATGCTGGGCTGTATTATACCATGCTGGGGGGGGCTATATACCATGCTGGGCTGTATTATACCATGCTGGGCTTTATTATACCATGCTGGGCTGTATTATACCATGCTGGGGGGCTATATACCATGCTGGGCTGTATTATACCATGCTGGGCTGTATTATACCATGCTGGGGGGCTATATACCATGCTGAGCTGCATTATACCATGCTGGGGGGGCTATATACCATGCTGGGCTGTATTATACCATGCTGGGCTGTATTATACCATGCTGGGCTGTATTATACCATGCTGGGGGGGAGGCTATATACCATGCTGGGCTGTATTATACCATGCTGGGGGGGGGGGCTATATACCATGCTGGGCTGTATTATACCATGCTGGGGGGGGCTATATACCATGCTGGGCTGTATTATACCATGCTGGGCTGTATTATACCATGCTGGGGGGGCTATATACCATGCTGGGCTGTATTATACCATGCTGGGGGGCTATATACCATGCTGGGCTGTATTATACCATGCTGGGCTGTATTATACCATGCTGGGGGGGCTATATACCATGCTGGGCTGTATTATACCATGCTGGGGGGGGCTATATACCATGCTGGCCTGTATCATACCATGCTGGGGGGGCTATATACCATGCTGGGCTGTATTATACCATCCTAGGGGAGGCTATATACCATCCTGGGGGAGGCTATATACCATGCTGGGGGGGCTATATACCATGCTGGGGGGCTATATACCATGCTGGGCTGTATTATACCATGCTGGGCTGTATCATACCATGCTGGGGGGGGCTATATACCATGCTGGGCTGTATTATACCATGCTGGGGGAGGCTATATACCATGCTGGGGGGGCTATATACCATGCTGGGGGGGCTATATACCATGCTGGGGGGCTATATACCATGCTGGGCTGTATTATACCATGCTGGGCTGTATCATACCATGCTGGGGGGGGCTATATACCATGCTGGGCTGTATTATACCATGCTGGGGGGCTATATACCATGCTGGGCTGTATTATACCATGCTGGGGGGCTATATACCATGCTGGGCTGTATTATACCATGCTGGGGGGGCTATATACCATGCTGGGCTGTATTATACCATGCTGGGCTGTATTATACCATGCTGGGGGGGAGGCTATATACCATGCTGGGCTGTATTATACCATGCTGGGGGGGGGGCTATATACCATGCTGGGCTGTATTATACCATGCTGGGGGGGGCTATATACCATGCTGGGCTGTATTATACCATTCTGGGCTGTATTATACCATGCTGGGGGGGCTATATACCATGCTGGGCTCTATTATACCATGCTGGGGGGGCTATATACCATGCTGGGCTGTATTATACCATGCTGCGGGGGAGGCTATATACCATGCTGGGCTGTATTATACCATGCTGGGGGGGCTATATACCATGCTGGGCTGTATTACACCATGTTGGGGGGGCTATATACCATGCTGGGCTGTATTATACCATGCTGGGGGGGGCTATATACCATGCTGGCCTGTATCATACCATGCTGGGCTGTATTATACCATCCTGGGGGAGGCTATATACCATCCTGGGGGAGGCTATATACCATCCTGGGGGAGGCTATATACCATGCTGGGGGGCTATATACCATGCTGGGCTGTATCATACCATGCTGGGGGGGGCTATATACCATGCTGGGCTGTATTATACCATGCTGGGGGAGGCTATATACCATGCTGGGGGGGCTATATACCATGCTGGGGGGCTATATACCATGCTGGGCTGTATTATACCATGCTGGGCTGTATCATACCATGCTGGGGGGGGCTATATACCATGCTGGGCTGTATTATACCATGCTGGGGGAGGCTATATACCATGCTGGGCTGTATTATACCATGCAGGGATGTATTATACCATGCTGGGGGGGCTATATACCATGCTGGCCTGTATCATACCATGCTGGGGGGGGCTATATACCATGCTGGGCTGTATTATACCATTCTGGGGGGGCTATATACCATCCTGGGCTGTATTATACCATGCTGGGCTGTATTATACCATGCTGGGGGGGCTATATACCATGCTGGGCTGTATTATACCATGCTGGGGGGGGCTATATACCATGCTGGGCTGTATTATACCATGCTGGGCTGTATTATACCATGCTGGGCTGTATTATACCATGCTGGGGGGCTATATACCATGCTGGGCTGTATTATACCATGCTGGGCTGTATTATACCATGCTGGGGGGGCTATATACCATGCTGGGCTGTATTATACCATGCTGGGGGGGGCTATATACCATGCTGGGCTGTATTATACCATGCTGGGCTGTATTATACCATGCTGGGCTGTATTATACCATGCTGGGGGGGCTATATACCATGCTGGGCTGTATTATACCATGCTGGGGGGGGCTATATACCATGCTGGGCTGTATTATACCATGCTGGGCTGTATTATACCATGCTGGGCTGTATTATACCATGCTGGGGGGGCTATATACCATGCTGGGCTGTATTATACCATGCTGGGCTGTATTATACCATGCTGGGCTGTATTATACCATGCTTGGGGGGGAGGCTATATACCATGCTGGGCTGTATTATACCATGCTGGGGGGGGGGCTATATACCATGCTGGGCTGTATTATACCATGCTGGGGGGGCTATATACCATGCTGGGCTGTATTATACCATGCTGGGGGGGCTATATACCATGCTGGGCTGTATTATACCATGCTGGGGGGCTATATACCATGCTGGGCTGTATTATACCATGCTGGGCTGTATTATACCATGCTGGGCTGGCTATATACCATGCTGGGCTGTATTATACCATGCTGGGCTGTATTATACCATGCTGGGCTGTATTATACCATGCTGGGGGGGAGGCTATATACCATGCTGGGCTGTATTATACCATGCTGGGGGGGGGGGGCTATATACCATGCTGGGCTGTATTATACCATGCTGGGGGGGGCTATATACCATGCTGGGCTGTATTATACCATGCTGGGCTGTATTATACCATGCTGGGGGGGCTATATACCATGCTGGGCTGTATTATACCATGCTGGGGGGCTATATACCATGCTGGGCTGTATTATACCATGCTGCGGGGGAGGCTATATACCATGCTGGGCTGTATTATACCATGCTGGGGGGGCTATATACCATGCTGGGCTGTATTATACCATGTTGGGGGGGCTATATACCATGCTGGGCTGTATTATACCATGCTGGGGGGGGCTATATACCATGCTGGCCTGTATCATACCATGCTGGGGGGGCTATATACCATGCTGGGCTGTATTATACCATCCTGGGGGAGGCTATATACCATCCTGGGGGAGGCTATATACTATGCTGGGGGGGCTATATACCATGCTGGGCTGTATTATACCATGCTGGGCTGTATCATACCATGCTGGGGGGGGCTATATACCATGCTGGGCTGTATTATACCATGCTGGGGGAGGCTATATACCATGCTGGGGGGGCTATATACCATGCTGGGGGGCTATATACCATGCTGAGCTGTATTATACCATGCTGGGCTGTATCATACCATGCTGGGGGGGGCTATATACCATGCTGGGCTGTATTATACCATGCTGGGGGAGGCTATATACCATGCTGGGCTGTATTATACCATGCTGGGGGGGCTATATATCATGCTGGCCTGTATCATACCATGCTGGGGGGGGCTATATACCATGCTGGGCTGTATTATACCATGCTGGGGGGGCTATATACCATGCTGGGCTGTATTATACCATTCTGGGGGGGCTATATACCATCCTGGGCTGTATTATACCATGCTGGGCTGTATTATACCATGCTGGAGGGGCTATATACCATGCTGGGCTGTATTATACCATGCTGGGGGGGGCTATATACCATGCTGGGCTGTATTATACCATGCTGGGCTGTATTATACCATGCTGGGCTGTATTATACCATGCTGGGGGGCTATATACCATGCTGGGCTGTATTATACCATGCTGGGCTGTATTATACCATGCTGGGGGGCTATATACCATGCTGAGCTGCATTATACCATGCTGGGGGGGCTATATACCATGCTGGGCTGTATTATACCATGCTGGGCTGTATTATACCATGCTGGGCTGTATTATACCATGCTGGGGGGGAGGCTATATACCATGCTGGGCTGTATTATACCATGCTGGGGGGGGGGGGCTATATACCATGCTGGGCTGTATTATACCATGCTGGGGGGGGCTATATACCATGCTGGGCTGTATTATACCATGCTGGGCTGTATTATACCATGCTGGGGGGGCTATATACCATGCTGGGCTGTATTATACCATGCTGGGGGGCTATATACCATGCTGGGCTGTATTATACCATGCTGGGCTGTATTATACCATGCTGGGGGGGCTATATACCATGCTGGGCTGTATTATACCATGCTGGGGGGGGCTATATACCATGCTGGCCTGTATCATACCATGCTGGGGGGGCTATATACCATGCTGGGCTGTATTATACCATCCTAGGGGAGGCTATATACCATCCTGGGGGAGGCTATATACCATGCTGGGGGGGCTATATACCATGCTGGGGGCTATATACCATGCTGGGCTGTATTATACCATGCTGGACTGTATCATACCATGCTGGGGGGGGCTATATACCATGCTGGGCTGTATTATACCATGCTGGGGGAGGCTATATACCATGCTGGGGGGGCTATATACCATGCTGGGGGGCTATATACCATGCTGGGCTGTATTATACCATGCTGGGCTGTATCATACCATGCTGGGGGGGCTATATACCATGCTGGGCTGTATTATACCATGCTGGGGGAGGCTATATACCATGCTGGGCTGTATTATACCATGCTGGGCTGTATTATACCATGCTGGGGGGGCTATATACCATGCTGGGCTGTATTATACCATGCTGGGGGGGCTATATACCATGCTGGGCTGTATTATACCATGCTTGGGGGGGCTATATACCATGCTGGGCTGTATTATACCATGCTGGGCTGTATTATACCATGCTGGGCTGTATTATACCATGCTGGGGGGGCTATATACCATGCTGGGCTGTATTATACCATGCTGGGCTGTATTATACCATGCTGGGCTGTATTATACCATGCTGGGCTGTATTATACCATGCTGGGGGGGAGGCTATATACCATGCTGGGCTGTATTATACAATGCTGGGGGGGGGCTATATACCATGCTGGGCTGTATTATACCATGCTGGGGGGGGCTATATACCATGCTGGGCTGTATTATACCATGCTGGGCTGTATTATACCATGCTGGGGGGGCTATATACCATGCTGGGCTGTATTATACCATGCTGGGGGGCTATATACCATGCTGGGCTGTATTATACCATGCTGGGCTGTATTATACCATGCTGGGGGGGCTATATACCATGCTGGGCTGTATTATACCATGCTGGGCTGTATTATACCATGCTGGGCTGTATTATACCATGCTGGGGGGGAGGCTATATACCATGCTGGGCTGTATTATACCATGCTGGGGGGGGGGCTATATACCATGCTGGGCTGTATTATACCATGCTGGGGGGGGCTATATACCATGCTGGGCTGTATTATACCATGCTGGGCTGTATTATACCATGCTGGGGGGGCTATATACCATGCTGGGCTGTATTATACCATGCTGGGGGGGCTATATACCATGCTGGGCTGTATTATACCATGCTGCGGGGGAGGCTATATACCATGCTGGGCTGTATTATACCATGCTGGGGGGGCTATATACCATGCTGGGCTGTATTATACCATGTTGGGGGGGCTATATACCATGCTGGGCTGTATTATACCATGCTGGGGGGGGCTATATACCATGCTGGCCTGTATCATACCATGCTGGGGGGGCTATATACCATGCTGGGCTGTATTATACCATCCTGGGGGAGGCTATATACCATCCTGGGGGAGGCTATATACCATGCTGGGGGGGCTATATACCATGCTGGGGGGCTATATACCATGCTGGGCTGTATTATACCATGCTGGGCTGTATCATACCATGCTGGGGGGGGCTATATACCATGCTGGGCTGTATTATACCATGCTGGGGGAGGCTATATACCATGCTGGGGGGGCTATATACCATGCTGGGGGGCTATATACCATGCTGGGCTGTATTATACCATGCTGGGCTGTATCATACCATGCTGGGGGGGGCTATATACCATGCTGGGCTGTATTATACCATGCTGGGGGAGGCTATATACCATGCTGGGCTGTATTATACCATGCTGGGCTGTATTATACCATGCTGGGGGGGCTATATACCATGCTGGCCTGTATCATACCATGCTGGGGGGGGCTATATACCATGCTGGGCTGTATTATACCATGCTGGGGGGGCTATATACCATGCTGGGCTGTATTATACCATTCTGGGGGGGCTATATACCATCCTGGGCTGTATTATACCATGCTGGGCTGTATTATACCATGCTGGGGGGGCTATATACCATGCTGGGCTGTATTATACCATGCTGGGGGGGGCTATATACCATGCTGGGCTGTATTATACCATGCTGGGCTGTATTATACCATGCTGGGCTGTATTATACCATGCAGGGGGGCTATATACCATGCTGGGCTGTATTATACCATGCTGGGCTGTATTATACCATGCTGGGGGGCTATATACCATGCTGGGCTGTATTATACCATGCTGGGCTGTATTATACCATGCTGGGCTGTATTATACCATGCTGGGGGGGAGGCTATATACCATGCTGGGCTGTATTATACCATGCTGGGGGGGGGGCTATATACCATGCTGGGCTGTATTATACCATGCTGGGGGGGGCTATATACCATGCTGGGCTGTATTATACCATGCTGGGCTGTATTATACCATGCTGGTGGGGCTATATACCATGCTGGGCTGTATTATACCATGCTGGGGGGCTATATACCATGCTGGGCTGTATTATACCATGCTGGGCTGTATTATACCATGCTGGGGGGGCTATATACCATGCTGGGCTGTATTATACCATGCTGGGGGGGGCTATATACCATGCTGGCCTGTATCATACCATGCTGGGGGGGCTATATACCATGCTGGGCTGTATTATACCATCCTAGGGGAGGCTATATACCATCCTGGGGGAGGCTATATACCATGCTGGGGGGGCTATATACCATGCTGGGGGGCTATATACCATGCTGGGCTGTATCATACCATGCTGGGGGGGCTATATACCATGCTGGGCTGTATTATACCATGCTGGGGGAGGCTATATACCATGCTGGGGGGGCTATATACCATGCTGGGGGGCTATATACCATGCTGGGCTGTATTATACCATGCTGGGCTGTATCATACCATGCTGGGGGGGGCTATATACCATGCTGGGCTGTATTACACCATGCTGGGGGAGGCTATATACCATGCTGGGCTGTATTATACCATGCTGGGCTGTATTATACCATGCTGGGGGGGCTATATACCATGCTGGGCTGTATTATACCATTCTGGGGGGGCTATATACCATCCTGGGCTGTATTATACCATGCTGGGCTGTATTATACCATGCTGGGGGGGCTATATACCATGCTGGGCTGTATTATACCATGCTGGGGGGGCTATATACCATCCTGGGCTGTATTATACCATTCTGGGGGGGCTATATACCATCCTGGGCTGTATTATACCATGCTGGGATGTATTATACTATGCTGGGGGGGCTATATACCATGCTGGGCTGTATTATACCATGCTGGGGGGGGCTATATACCATGCTGGGCTGTATTATACCATGCTGGGCTGTATTATACCATGCTGGGGGGCTATATACCATGCTGGGCTGTATTATACCATGCTGGGCTGTATTATACCATGCTGGGGGGCTATATACCATGCTGAGCTGCATTATACCATGCTGGGGGGGCTATATACCATGCTGGGCTGTATTATACCATGCTGGGCTGTATTATACCATGCTGGGCTGTATTATACCGTGCTGGGGGGGAGGCTATATACCATGCTGGGCTGTATTATACCATGCTGGGGGGGGGGGGGCTATATACCTTGCTGGGCTGTATTATACCATGCTGGGGGGGCTATATACCATGCTGGGCTGTATTATACCATGCTGGGCTGTATTATACCATGCTGGGGGGGCTATATACCATGCTGGGCTGTATTATACCGTGCTGGGCTGTATTATACCATGCTGGGGGGGCTATATACCATGCTGGGCTGTATTATACCATGCTGGGGGGGGCTATATACCATGCTGGCCTGTATCATACCATGCTGGGGGGGCTATATACCATGCTGGGCTGTATTATACCATCCTGGGGGAGGCTATATACCATCCTGGGGGAGGCTATATACCATGCTGGGGGGGCTATATACCATGCTGGGCTGTATTATACCATGCTGGGCTGTATTATACCATGCTGGGCTGTATTATACCATGCTGGGGGGCTATATACCATGCTGGGCTGTATTATACCATGCTGGGCTGTATTATACCATGCTGGGGGGCTATATACCATGCTGAGCTGCATTATACCATGCTGGGCTGTATTATACCATGCTGGGCTGTATTATACCATGCTGGGCTGTATTATACCATGCTGGGCTGTATTATACCATGCTGGGCTGTATTATACCATGCTGGGGGGGCTATATACCATGCTGGGCTGTATTATACCATGCTGGGGGGCTATATACCATGCTGGCCTGTATCATGCCATGCTGGGGGGGGTTATACCATGCTGGGCTGTATTATACCATGCTGGGGGGGCTATATAGCATGCTGGGCTGTATTATACCATGCTGGGGGGGCTATATACCATGCTGGGCTGTATTATACCATGCTGGGGGGCTATATACCATGAGGGCCTGTATCATACCATGCTGGGGGGCTATATACCATGCTGGGCTATATTATACCATGCTGGGGGGCTATATACCATGCTGGGCTGTATTATACCATGCTGGGGGGCTATATACCATGCTGGGCTGTATTATACCATGCTGGGGGGGCTATATAACATGCTGGGCTGTATTATACCATGCTGGGGGGGCTATATACCATGCTGGGCTGTATTATACCATGCTGGGGGGGCTATATACCATGCTGGGCTGTATTATACCATGCTGGGGGGATATATACCATGCTGGGCTGTATTATACCATGCTGGGGGGCTATATACCATGCTGAGCTGTATTATACCATGCTGGGCTGTATTATACCATGCTGGGCTGTATTATACCATGCTGGGGGGGAGGCTATATACCATGCTGGGCTGTATTATACCATGCTGGGGGGGGGGGCTATATACCATGCTGGGCTGTATTATACCATGCTGGGGGGGGCTATATACCATGCTGGGCTGTATTATACCATGCTGGGCTGTATTATACCATGCTGGGCTGTATTATACCATGCTGGGGGGCTATATACCATGCTGGGCTGTATTATACCATGCTGGGCTGTATTATACCATGCTGGGGGGGCTATATACCATGCTGGGCTGTATTATACCATGCTGGGCTGTATTATACCATGCTGGGCTGTATTATACCATGCTGGGGGGGAGGCTATATACCATGCTGGGCTGTATTATACCATGCTGGGGGGGGGGCTATATACCATGCTGGGCTGTATTATACCATGCTGGGGGGGCTATATACCATGCTGGGCTGTATTATACCATGCTGGGCTGTATTATACCATGCTGGGGGGGCTATATACCATGCTGGGCTGTATTATACCATGCTGGGCTGTATTATACCATGCTGGGCTGTATTATACCATGCTGGGCTGTATTATACCATGCTGGGGGGGCTATATACCATGCTGGGCTGTATTATACCATGCTGGGGGGCTATATACCATGCTGGGCTGTATTATACCATGCTGGGGGGCTATATACCATGCTGGGCTGTATTATACCATGCTGGGGGGGCTAAATACCATGCTGGGCTGTATTATACCATGCTGGGCTGTATTATACCATGCTGGGCTGTATTATACCATGCTGGGGGGGAGGCTATATACCATGCTGGGCTGTATTATACCATGCTGGGGGGGGCTATATACCATGCTGGGCTGTATTATACCATGCTGGGGGGGGCTATATACCATGCTGGGCTGTATTATACCATGCTGGGCTGTATTATACCATGCTGGGGGGGCTATATACCATGCTGGGCTGTATTATACCATGCTGGGGGGGCTATATACCATGCTGGGCTGTATTATACCATGCTGCGGGGGAGGCTATATACCATGCTGGGCTGTATTATACCATGCTGGGGGGGCTATATACCATGCTGGGCTGTATTACACCATGTTGGGGGGGCTATATACCATGCTGGGCTGTATTATACCATGCTGGGGGGGGCTATATACCATGCTGGCCTGTATCATACCATGCTGGGCTGTATTATACCATCCTGGGGGAGGCTATATACCATCCTGGGGGAGGCTATATACCATCCTGGGGGAGGCTATATACCATCCTGGGGGAGGCTATATACCATCCTGGGGGAGGCTATATACCATCCTGGGGGAGGCTATATACCATGCTGGGGGGCTATATACCATGCTGGGCTGTATTATACCATGCTGGGCTGTATCATACCATGCTGGGGGGGGCTTTATACCATGCTGGGCTGTATTATACCATGCTGGGGGAGGCTATATACCATGCTGGGGGGGCTATATACCATGCTGGGGGGCTATATACCATGCTGGGCTGTATTATACCATGCTGGGCTGTATCATACCATGCTGGGGGGGGGCTATATACCATGCTGGGCTGTATTATACCATGCTGGGGGAGGCTATATACCATGCTGGGCTGTATTATACCATGCAGGGATGTATTATACCATGCTGGGGGGGCTATATACCATGCTGGCCTGTATCATACCATGCTGGGGGGGCTATATACCATGCTGGGCTGTATTATACCATTCTGGGGGGGCTATATACCATCCTGGGCTGTATTATACCATGCTGGGCTGTATTATACCATGCTGGGGGGGCTATATACCATGCTGGGCTGTATTATACCATGCTGGGGGGGGCTATATACCATGCTGGGCTGTATTATACCATGCTGGGCTGTATTATACCATGCTGGGCTGTATTATACCATGCTGGGGGCTATATACCATGCTGGGCTGTATTATACCATGCTGGGCTGTATTATACCATGCTGGGGGGGCTATATACCATGCTGGGCTGTATTATACCATGCTGGGGGGGGCTATATACCATGCTGGGCTGTATTATACAATGCTGGGCTGTATTATACCATGCTGGGGGGGCTATATACCATGCTGGGCTGTATTATACCATGCTGGGGGGGCTATATACCATGCTGGGCTGTATTATACCATGCTGGGGGGGGCTATATACCATGCTGGGCTGTATTATACCATGCTGGGCTGTATTATACCATGCTGGGCTGTATTATACCATGCTGGGGGGGCTATATACCATGCTGGGCTGTATTATACCATGCTGGGCTGTATTATACCATGCTGGGCTGTATTATACCATGCTGGGGGGGAGGCTATATACCATGCTGGGCTGTATTATACCATGCTGGGGGGGGGGGCTATATACCATGCTGGGCTGTATTATACCATGCTGGGGGGGGCTATATACCATGCTGGGCTGTATTATACCATGCTGGGGGGGCTATATACCATGCTGGGCTGTATTATACCATGCTGGGGGGCTATATACCATGCTGGGCTGTATTATACCATGCTGGGCTGTATTATACCATGCTGGGGGGGCTATATACCATGCTGGGCTGTATTATACCATGCTGGGCTGTATTATACCATGCTGGGGGGGAGGCTATATACCATGCTGGGCTGTATTATACCATGCTGGGGGGGGGCTATATACCATGCTGGGCTGTATTATACCATGCTGGGGGGGGCTATATACCATGCTGGGCTGTATTATACCATGCTGGGCTGTATTATACCATGCTGGGGGGGCTATATACCATGCTGGGCTGTATTATACCATGCTGGGGGGCTATATACCATGCTGGGCTGTATTATACCATGCTGCGGGGGAGGCTATATACCATGCTGGGCTGTATTATACCATGCTGGGGGGGCTATATACCATGCTGGGCTGTATTATACCATGTTGGGGGGGCTATATACCATGCTGGGCTGTATTATACCATGCTGGGGGGGGCTATATACCATGCTGGCCTGTATCATACCATGCTGGGGGGGCTATATACCATGCTGGGCTGTATTATACCATCCTGGGGGAGGCTATATACCATCCTGGGGGAGGCTATATACTATGCTGGGGGGGCTATATACCATGCTGGGCTGTATTATACCATGCTGGGCTGTATCATACCATGCTGGGGGGGGCTATATACCATGCTGGGCTGTATTATACCATGCTGGGGGAGGCTATATACCATGCTGGGGGGGCTATATACCATGCTGGGGGGCTATATACCATGCTGAGCTGTATTATACCATGCTGGGCTGTATCATACCATGCTGGGGGGGGCTATATACCATGCTGGGCTGTATTATACCATGCTGGGGGAGGCTATATACCATGCTGGGCTGTATTATACCATGCTGGGGGGGCTATATATCATGCTGGCCTGTATCATACCATGCTGGGGGGGGCTATATACCATGCTGGGCTGTATTATACCATGCTGGGGGGGCTATATACCATGCTGGGCTGTATTATACCATTCTGGGGGGGCTATATACCATCCTGGGCTGTATTATACCATGCTGGGCTGTATTATACCATGCTGGAGGGGCTATATACCATGCTGGGCTGTATTATACCATGCTGGGGGGGGCTATATACCATGCTGGGCTGTATTATACCATGCTGGGCTGTATTATACCATGCTGGGCTGTATTATACCATGCTGGGGGGCTATATACCATGCTGGGCTGTATTATACCATGCTGGGCTGTATTATACCATGCTGGGGGGCTATATACCATGCTGAGCTGCATTATACCATGCTGGGGGGGCTATATACCATGCTGGGCTGTATTATACCATGCTGGGCTGTATTATACCATGCTGGGCTGTATTATACCATGCTGGGGGGGAGGCTATATACCATGCTGGGCTGTATTATACCATGCTGGGGGGGGGGGCTATATACCATGCTGGGCTGTATTATACCATGCTGGGGGGGGCTATATACCATGCTGGGCTGTATTATACCATGCTGGGCTGTATTATACCATGCTGGGGGGGCTATATACCATGCTGGGCTGTATTATACCATGCTGGGGGGCTATATACCATGCTGGGCTGTATTATACCATGCTGGGCTGTATTATACCATGCTGGGGGGGCTATATACCATGCTGGGCTGTATTATACCATGCTGGGGGGGGCTATATACCATGCTGGCCTGTATCATACCATGCTGGGGGGGCTATATACCATGCTGGGCTGTATTATACCATCCTAGGGGAGGCTATATACCATCCTGGGGGAGGCTATATACCATGCTGGGGGGGCTATATACCATGCTGGGGGCTATATACCATGCTGGGCTGTATTATACCATGCTGGACTGTATCATACCATGCTGGGGGGGGCTATATACCATGCTGGGCTGTATTATACCATGCTGGGGGAGGCTATATACCATGCTGGGGGGGCTATATACCATGCTGGGGGGCTATATACCATGCTGGGCTGTATCATACCATGCTGGGGGGGCTATATACCATGCTGGGCTGTATTATACCATGCTGGGGGAGGCTATATACCATGCTGGGCTGTATTATACCATGCTGGGCTGTATTATACCATGCTGGGGGGGCTATATACCATGCTGGGCTGTATTATACCATGCTGGGGGGGCTATATACCATGCTGGGCTGTATTATACCATGCTTGGGGGGGCTATATACCATGCTGGGCTGTATTATACCATGCTGGGCTGTATTATACCATGCTGGGCTGTATTATACCATGCTGGGGGGGCTATATACCATGCTGGGCTGTATTATACCATGCTGGGCTGTATTATACCATGCTGGGCTGTATTATACCATGCTGGGGGGGAGGCTATATACCATGCTGGGCTGTATTATACCATGCTGGGGGGGGGCTATATACCATGCTGGGCTGTATTATACCATGCTGGGGGGGGCTATATACCATGCTGGGCTGTATTATACCATGCTGGGCTGTATTATACCATGCTGGGGGGGCTATATACCATGCTGGGCTGTATTATACCATGCTGGGGGGCTATATACCATGCTGGGCTGTATTATACCATGCTGGGCTGTATTATACCATGCTGGGGGGGCTATATACCATGCTGGGCTGTATTATACCATGCTGGGCTGTATTATACCATGCTGGGCTGTATTATACCATGCTGGGGGGGAGGCTATATACCATGCTGGGCTGTATTATACCATGCTGGGGGGGGGGCTATATACCATGCTGGGCTGTATTATACCATGCTGGGGGGGGCTATATACCATGCTGGGCTGTATTATACCATGCTGGGCTGTATTATACCATGCTGGGGGGGCTATATACCATGCTGGGCTGTATTATACCATGCTGGGGGGGCTATATACCATGCTGGGCTGTATTATACCATGCTGCGGGGGAGGCTATATACCATGCTGGGCTGTATTATACCATGCTGGGGGGGCTATATACCATGCTGGGCTGTATTATACCATGTTGGGGGGGCTATATACCATGCTGGGCTGTATTATACCATGCTGGGGGGGGCTATATACCATGCTGGCCTGTATCATACCATGCTGGGGGGGCTATATACCATGCTGGGCTGTATTATACCATCCTGGGGGAGGCTATATACCATCCTGGGGGAGGCTATATACCATGCTGGGGGGGCTATATACCATGCTGGGGGGCTATATACCATGCTGGGCTGTATTATACCATGCTGGGCTGTATCATACCATGCTGGGGGGGGCTATGTACCATGCTGGGCTGTATTATACCATGCTGGGGGAGGCTATATACCATGCTGGGGGGGCTATATACCATGCTGGGGGGCTATATACCATGCTGGGCTGTATTATACCATGCTGGGCTGTATCATACCATGCTGGGGGGGGCTATATACCATGCTGGGCTGTATTATACCATGCTGGGGGAGGCTATATACCATGCTGGGCTGTATTATACCATGCTGGGCTGTATTATACCATGCTGGGGGGGCTATATACCATGCTGGCCTGTATCATACCATGCTGGGGGGGGCTATATACCATGCTGGGCTGTATTATACCATGCTGGGGGGGCTATATACCATGCTGGGCTGTATTATACCATTCTGGGGGGGCTATATACCATCCTGGGCTGTATTATACCATGCTGGGCTGTATTATACCATGCTGGGGGGGCTATATACCATGCTGGGCTGTATTATACCATGCTGGGGGGGGCTATATACCATGCTGGGCTGTATTATACCATGCTGGGCTGTATTATACCATGCTGGGCTGTATTATACCATGCAGGGGGGCTATATACCATGCTGGGCTGTATTATACCATGCTGGGCTGTATTATACCATGCTGGGGGGCTATATACCATGCTGGGCTGTATTATACCATGCTGGGCTGTATTATACCATGCTGGGCTGTATTATACCATGCTGGGGGGGAGGCTATATACCATGCTGGGCTGTATTATACCATGCTGGGGGGGGGGGCTATATACCATGCTGGGCTGTATTATACCATGCTGGGGGGGGCTATATACCATGCTGGGCTGTATTATACCATGCTGGGCTGTATTATACCATGCTGGTGGGGCTATATACCATGCTGGGCTGTATTATACCATGCTGGGGGGCTATATACCATGCTGGGCTGTATTATACCATGCTGGGCTGTATTATACCATGCTGGGGGGGCTATATACCATGCTGGGCTGTATTATACCATGCTGGGGGGGGCTATATACCATGCTGGCCTGTATCATACCATGCTGGGGGGGCTATATACCATGCTGGGCTGTATTATACCATCCTAGGGGAGGCTATATACCATCCTGGGGGAGGCTATATACCATGCTGGGGGGGCTATATACCATGCTGGGGGGCTATATACCATGCTGGGCTGTATCATACCATGCTGGGGGGGCTATATACCATGCTGGGCTGTATTATACCATGCTGGGGGAGGCTATATACCATGCTGGGGGGGCTATATACCATGCTGGGGGGCTATATACCATGCTGGGCTGTATTATACCATGCTGGGCTGTATCATACCATGCTGGGGGGGGCTATATACCATGCTGGGCTGTATTATACCATGCTGGGGGAGGCTATATACCATGCTGGGCTGTATTATACCATGCTGGGCTGTATTATACCATGCTGGGGGGGCTATATACCATGCTGGGCTGTATTATACCATTCTGGGGGGGCTATATACCATCCTGGGCTGTATTATACCATGCTGGGCTGTATTATACCATGCTGGGGGGGCTATATACCATGCTGGGCTGTATTATACCATGCTGGGGGGGCTATATACCATCCTGGGCTGTATTATACCATTCTGGGGGGGCTATATACCATCCTGGGCTGTATTATACCATGCTGGGATGTATTATACTATGCTGGGGGGGCTATATACCATGCTGGGCTGTATTATACCATGCTGGGGGGGGCTATATACCATGCTGGGCTGTATTATACCATGCTGGGCTGTATTATACCATGCTGGGGGGCTATATACCATGCTGGGCTGTATTATACCATGCTGGGCTGTATTATACCATGCTGGGGGGCTATATACCATGCTGAGCTGCATTATACCATGCTGGGGGGGCTATATACCATGCTGGGCTGTATTATACCATGCTGGGCTGTATTATACCATGCTGGGCTGTATTATACCGTGCTGGGGGGGAGGCTATATACCATGCTGGGCTGTATTATACCATGCTGGGGGGGGGGGGGCTATATACCTTGCTGGGCTGTATTATACCATGCTGGGGGGGCTATATACCATGCTGGGCTGTATTATACCATGCTGGGCTGTATTATACCATGCTGGGGGGGCTATATACCATGCTGGGCTGTATTATACCGTGCTGGGCTGTATTATACCATGCTGGGGGGGCTATATACCATGCTGGGCTGTATTATACCATGCTGGGGGGGGCTATATACCATGCTGGGCTGTATTATACCATCCTGGGGGAGGCTATATACCATCCTGGGGGAGGCTATATACCATCCTGGGGGAGGCTATATACCATGCTGGGGGGGCTATATACCATGCTGGGGGGCTATATACCATGCTGGGCTGTATTATACCATGCTGGGCTGTATTATACCATGCTGGGGGGCTATATACCATGCTGGGCTGTATTATACCATGCTGGGCTGTATTATACCATGCTGGGGGGCTATATACCATGCTGAGCTGCATTATACCATGCTGGGCTGTATTATACCATGCTGGGCTGTATTATACCATGCTGGGCTGTATTATACCATGCTGGGCTGTATTATACCATGCTGGGCTGTATTATACCATGCTGGGGGGGAGGCTATATACCATGCTGGGCTGTATTATACCATGCTGGGGGGGGGGAGCTATATACCATGCTGGGCTGTATAATACCATGCTGGGGGGGGCTATATACCATGCTGGGCTGTATTATACCATGCTGGGCTGTATTATACCATGCTGGGGGGGCTATATACCATGCTGGGCTGTATTATACCATGCTGGGCTGTATTATACCATGCTGGGGGGGCTATATACCATGCTGGGCTGTATTATACCATGCTGGGGGGGGCTATATACCATGCTGGCCTGTATCATACCATGCTGGGGGGGCTATATACCATGCTGGGCTGTATTATACCATCCTGGGGGAGGCTATATACCATCCTGGGGGAGGCTATATACCATGCTGGGGGGGCTATATACCATGCTGGGCTGTATTATACCAGGCTGGGCTGTATTATACCATGCTGGGCTGTATTATACCATGCTGGGCTGTATTATACCATGCTGGGGGGCTATATACCATGCTGGGCTGTATTATACCATGCTGGGGGGGGCTATATACCATGCTGGCCTGTATCATACCATGCTGGGGGGGCTATATACCATGCTGGGCTGTATTATACCATCCTGGGGGAGGCTATATACCATGCTGGGGGAGGCTATATACCATGCTGGGGGGGCTATATACCATGCTGGGGGGCTATATACCATGCTGGGCTGTATTATACCATGCTGGGCTGTATCATACCATGCTGGTGGGGGCTATATACCATGCTGGGCTGTATTATACCATGCTGGGGGAGGCTATATACCATGCTGGGGGGGCTATATACCATGCTGGGGGGCTATATACCATGCTGGGCTGTATTATACCATGCTGGGCTGTATCATACCATGCTGGGGGGGGCTATATACCATGCTGGGCTGTATTATACCATGCTGGGGGAGGCTATATACCATGCTGGGCTGTATTATACCATGCTGGGCTGTATTATACCATGCTGGGGGGGCTATATACCATGCTGGCCTGTATCATACCATGCTGGGGGGGGCTATATACCATGCTGGGCTGTATTATACCATGCTGGGGGGGCTATATACCATGCAGGGCTGTATTATACCATTCTGGGGGGGCTATATACCATCCTGGGCTGTATTATACCATGCTGGGCTGTATTATACCATGCTGGGGGGCTATATACCATGCTGAGCTGTATTATACCATTCTGGGGGGGCTATATACCATCCTGGGCTGTATTATACCATGCTGGGGGGGCTATATACCATGCTGGGCTGTATTATACCATTCTGGGGGGGCTATATACCATCCTGGGCTGTATTATACCATGCTGGGCTGTATTATACCATGCTGGGGGGGCTATATACCATGCTGGGCTGTATTATACCATGCTGGGGGGGGCTATATACCATGCTGGGCTGTATTATACCATGCTGGGCTGTATTATACCATGCTGGGCTGTATTATACCATGCTGGGGGGCTATATACCATGCTGGGCTGTATTATACCATGCTGGGCTGTATTATACCATGCTGGGGGGCTATATACCATGCTGAGCTGCATTATACCATTCTGGGGGGGCTATATACCATCCTGGGCTGTATTATACCATGCTGGGCTGTATTATACCATGCTGGGGGGCTATATACCATGCTGAGCTGTATTATACCATGCTGGGGGGGGGGCTATATACCATGCTGGGCTGTATTATACCATGCTGGGGGGGCTATATACCATGCTGGGCTGTATTATACCATTCTGGGGGGGCTATATACCATCCTGGGCTGTATTATACCATGCTGGGGGGGCTATATACCATGCTGGGCTGTATTATACCATGCTGGGGGGGGCTATATACCATGCTGGGCTGTATTATACCATGCTGGGGGGGGCTATATACCATGCTGGGCTGTATTATACCATGCTGGGGGGGGCTATATACCATGCTGGGCTGTATTATACCATGCTGGGCTGTATTATACCATGCTGGGGGGGCTATATACCATGCTGGGCTGTATTATACCATGCTGGGGGGCTATATACCATGCTGGCCTTTATCATACCATGCTGGGGGGGGCTATATACCATGCTGGGCTGTATTATACCATGCTGGGGGGGCTATATACCATGCTGGCCTGTATCATACCATGCTGGGGGGGGCTATATACCATGCTGGGCTGTATTATACCATGCTGGGCTGTATTATACCATGCTGGGGGGGGGCTATATACCATGCTGGCCTGTATCATACCATTCTGGGGGGGCTATATACCATGCTGGGCTGTATTATACCATGCTGGGGGGGGGGCTATATACCATGCTGGCCTGTATCATACCATTCTGGGGGGGCTATATACCATGCTGGGCTGTATTATACCATGCTGGGCTGTATTATACCATGCTGGGGGGGGGGCTATATACCATGCTGGCCTGTATCATACCATTCTGGGGGGGCTATATACCATGCTGGGCTGTATTATACCATGCTGGGCTGTATTATACCATTCTGGGCTGTATTATACCATGCTGGGGGGGAGGCTATATACCATGCTGGGCTGTATTATACCATGCTGGGGGGTGGGCTATATACCATGCTGGGCTGTATTATACCATGCTGGGGGGGGCTATATACCATGCTGGGCTGTATTATACCATGCTGGGCTGTATTATACCATGCTGCTGGGGCTATATACCATGCTGGGCTGTATTATACCATGCTGGGGGGCTATATACCATGCTGGCCTGTATCATACCATGCTGGGGGGGCTATATACCATGCTGGGCTGTATTATACCATGCTGGGGGGCTATATACCATGCTGGGCTGTATTATACCATGCTGGGGGGGCTATATACCATGCTGGGCTGTATTATACCATGCTGGGGGGCTATATACCATGCTGGGCTGTATTATACCATGCTGGGATGTATTATACCATGCTGGTGGGCTATATACCATGCTGAGCTGCATTATACCATGCTGGGGGGCTATATACCATGCTGGGCTATATTATACCATGCTGGGGGGCTATATACCATGCTGGGCTGTATTATACCATGCTGGGCTGTATTATACCATGCTGGGCTGTATTATACCATGCTGGGGGGGAGGCTATATACCATGCTGGGCTGTATTATACCATGCTGGGGGGGGGCTATATACCATGCTGGGCTGTATTATACCATGCTGGGGGGGGCTATATACCATGCTGGGCTGTATTATACCATGCTGGGCTGTATTATACCATGCTGGGGGGGCTATATACCATGCTGGGCTGTATTATACCATTCTGGGGGGGCTATATACCATGCTGGGCTGTATTATACCATGCTGGGCTGTATTATACCATGCTGGGGGGGCTATATACCATGCTGGGCTGTATTATACCATGCTGGGCTGTATTATACCATTCTGGGCTGTATTATACCATGCTGGGGGGGAGGCTATATACCATGCTGGGCTGTATTATACCATGCTGGGGGGGGGCTATATACCATGCTGGGCTGTATTATACCATGCTGGGGGGGGGCTATATACCATGCTGGGCTGTATTATACCATGCTGGGCTGTATTATACCATGCTGGGGGGGCTATATACCATGCTGGGCTGTATTATACCATTCTGGGGGGGCTATATACCATGCTGGGCTGTATTATACCATACTGGGCTGTATTATACCATGCTGGGGGGGCTATATACCATGCTGGGCTGTATTATACCATGCTGGGCTGTATTATACCATTCTGGGCTGTATTATACCATGCTGGGGGGGAGGCTATATACCATGCTGGGTTGTATTATACCATGCTGGGGGGGGGCTATATACCATGCTGGGCTGTATTATACCATGCTGGGGGGGGCTATATACCATGCTGGGCTGTATTATACCATGCTGGGGGGGGCTATATACCATGCTGGGCTGTATTATACCATTCTGGGGGGGCTATATACCATCCTGGGCTGTATTATACCATGCTGGGCTGTATTATACCATGCTGGGGGGGCTATATACCATGCTGGGCTGTATTATACCATGCTGGGCTGTATTATACCATTCTGGGCTGTATTATACCATGCTGGGGGGGAGGCTATATACCATGCTGGGCTGTATTATACCATGCTGGGGGGGGGGCTATATACCATGCTGGGCTGTATTATACCATGCTGGGGGGGCTATATACCATGCTGGGCTGTATTATACCATGCTGGTCTGTATTATACCATGCTGGGGGGGCTATATACCATGCTGGGCTGTATTATACCATGCTGGGGGGCTATATACCATGCTGGCCTGTTTCATGCCATGCTGGGGGGGGCTATATACCATGCTGGGCTGTATTATACCATGCTGGGCTGTATTATACCATGCTGGGGGGGCTATATACCATGCTGGGCTGTATTATACCATGCTGGGGGGGCTATATACCATGCTGGGCTGTATTATACCATGCTGGGGGGCTATATACCATGAGGGCCTGTATCATACCATGCTGGGCTATATTATACCATGCTGGGGGGCTATATACCATGCTGGGCTGTATTATACCATGCTGGGGGGCTATATACCATGCTGGGCTGTATTATACCATGCTGGGGGGGCTATATAACATGCTGGGCTGTATTATACCATGCTGGGGGGGCTATATACCATGCTGGGCTGTATTATACCATGCTGGGGGGGCTGTATACCATGCTGGGCTGTATTATACCATGCTGGGGGGCTATATACCATGCTGGGCTGTATTATACCATGCTGGGGGGCTATATACCATGCTGAGCTGTATTATACCATGCTGGGCTGTATTATACCATGCTGGGCTGTATTATACCATGCTGGGCTGTATTATACCATGCTGGGGGGGAGGCTATATACCATGCTGGGCTGTATTATACCATGCTGGGGGGGGGCTATATACCATGCTGGGCTGTATTATACCATGCTGGGGGGGGCTATATACCATGCTGGGCTGTATTATACCATGCTGGGCTGTATTATACCATGCTGGGCTGTATTATACCATGCTGGGCTGTATTATACCATGCTGGGGGGCTATATACCATGCTGGGCTGTATTATACCATGCTGGGCTGTATTATACCATGCTGGGGGGCTATATACCATGCTGAGCTGCATTATACCATGCTGGGGGGGCTATATACCATGCTGGGCTGTATTATACCATGCTGGGCTGTATTATACCATGCTGGGCTGTATTATACCATGCTGGGGGGGAGGCTATATACCATGCTGGGCTGTATTATACCATGCTGGGGGGGGGCTATATACCATGCTGGGCTGTATTATACCATGCTGGGGGGGGCTATATACCATGCTGGGCTGTATTATACCATGCTGGGCTGTATTATACCATGCTGGGGGGGCTATATACCATGCTGGGCTGTATTATACCATGCTGGGGGGCTATATACCATGCTGGGCTGTATTATACCATGCTGGGCTGTATTATACCATGCTGGGGGGGCTATATACCATGCTGGGCTGTATTATACCATGCTGGGGGGCTATATACCATGCTGGGCTGTATTATACCATGCTGGGGGGCTATATACCATGCTGGGCTGTATTATACCATGCTGGGGGGGCTATATACCATGCTGGGCTGTATTATACCATGCTGGGCTGTATTATACCATGCTGGGCTGTATTATACCATGCTGGGGGGGAGGCTATATACCATGCTGGGCTGTATTATACCATGCTGGGGGGGGGCTATATACCATGCTGGGCTGTATTATACCATGCTGGGGGGGGCTATATACCATGCTGGGCTGTATTATACCATGCTGGGCTGTATTATACCATGCTGGGGGGCTATATACCATGCTGGGCTGTATTATACCATGCTGGGGGGGCTATATACCATGCTGGGCTGTATTATACCATGCTGCGGGGGAGGCTATATACCATGCTGGGCTGTATTATACCATGCTGGGGGGGCTATATACCATGCTGGGCTGTATTATACCATGTTGGGGGGGCTATATACCATGCTGGGCTGTATTATACCATGCTGGGGGGGGCTATATACCATGCTGGCCTGTATCATACCATGCTGGGGGGGCTATATACCATGCTGGGCTGTATTATACCATCCTGGGGGAGGCTATATACCATCCTGGGGGAGGCTATATACCATGCTGGGGGGGCTATATACCATGCTGGGGGGCTATATACCATGCTGGGCTGTATTATACCATGCTGGGCTGTATCATACCATGCTGGGGGGGGCTATATACCATGCTGGGCTGTATTATACCATGCTGGGGGAGGCTATATACCATGCTGGGGGGGCTATATACCATGCTGGGGGGCTATATACCATGATGGGCTGTATTATACCATGCTGGGCTGTATCATACCATGCTGGGGGGGGCTATATACCATGCTGGGCTGTATTATACCATGCTGGGGGAGGCTATATACCATGCTGGGCTGTATTATACCATGCTGGGCTGTATTATACCATGCTGGGGGGGCTATATACCATGCTGGCCTGTATCATACCATGCTGGGGGGGGCTATATACCATGCTGGGCTGTATTATACCATGCTGGGCTGTATTATACCATGCTGGGGGGGGGCTATATACCATGCTGGCCTGTATCATACCATTCTGGGGGGGCTATATACCATGCTGGGCTGTATTATACCATGCTGGGGGGGGCTATATACCATGCTGGCCTGTATCATACCATTCTGGGGGGGCTATATACCATGCTGGGCTGTATTATACCATGCTGGGCTGTATTATACCATGCTGGGTGGGCTATATACCATGCTGGGCTGTATTATACCATGCTGGGCTGTATTATACCATTCTGGGCTGTATTATACCATGCTGGGGGGGAGGCTATATACCATGCTGGGCTGTATTATACCATGCTGGGGGGGGCTATATACCATGCTGGGCTGTATTATACCATGCTGGGCTGTATTATACCATGCTGCGGGGGCTATATACCATGCTGGGCTGTATTATACCATGCTGGGGGGCTATATACCATGCTGGCCTGTATCATACCATGCTGGGGGGGCTATATACCATGCTGGGCTGTATTATACCATGCTGGGGGGCTATATACCATGCTGGGCTGTATTATACCATGCTGGGGGGGCTATATACCATGCTGGGCTGTATTATACCATGCTGGGGGGCTATATACCATGCTGGGCTGTATTATACCATGCTGGGCTGTATTATACCATGCTGGGGGGCTATATACCATGCTGAGCTGCATTATACCATGCTGGGGGGCTATATACCATGCTGGGCTATATTATACCATGCTGGGGGGCTATATACCATGCTGGGCTGTATTATACCATGCTGGGCTGTATTATACCATGCTGGGCTGTATTATACCATGCTGGGGGGGAGGCTATATACCATGCTGGGCTGTATTATACCATGCTGGGGGGGGGGGGGCTATATACCATGCTGGGCTGTATTATACCATGCTGGGGGGGGCTATATACCATGCTGGGCTGTATTATACCATGCTGGGCTGTATTATACCATGCTGGGGGGGCTATATACCATGCTGGGCTGTATTATACCATTCTGGGGGGGCTATATACCATGCTGGGCTGTATTATACCATGCTGGGCTGTATTATACCATGCTGGGGGGGCTATATACCATGCTGGGCTGTATTATACCATGCTGGGCTGTATTATACCATTCTGTGCTGTATTATACCATGCTGGGGGGGAGGCTATATACCATGCTGGGCTGTATTATACCATGCTGGGGGGGGCTATATACCATGCTGGGATGTATTATACCATGCTGGGGGGGGCTATATACCATGCTGGGCTGTATTATACCATGCTGGGCTGTATTATACCATGCTGGGGGGGGCTATATACCATGCTGGGCTGTATTATACCATTCTGGGGGGGCTATATACCATGCTGGGCTGTATTATACCATGCTGGGCTGTATTATACCATGCTGGGCTGTATTATACCATGCTGGGCTGTATTATACCATGCTGGGCTGTATTATACCATGCTGGGGGGGAGGCTATATACCATGCTGGGCTGTATTATACCATGCTGGGGGGGGGCTATATACCATGCTGGGGGGGCTATATACCATGCTGGGCTGTATCATACCATGCTGGGGGGGGGCTATATACCATGCTGGGCTGTATTATACCATGCTGGGGGGCTATATACCATGCTGGGCTGTATTATACCATGCTGGGGGGGCTATATACCATGCTGGGCTGTATTATACCATGCTGGGGGGCTATATACCATGCTGGGCTGTATTATACCCTGCTGGGGGGCTATATACCATGAGGGCCTGTATCATACCATGCTGGGGGGCTATATACCATGCTGGGCTATATTATACCATGCTGGGGGGCTATATACCATGCTGGGCTGTATTATACCATGCTGGGGGGCTATATACCATGCTGGGCTGTATTATACCATGCTGGGGGGGCTATATAACATGCTGGGCTGTATTATACCATGCTGGGGGGGGCTATATACCATGCTGGGCTGTATTATACCATGCTGGGGGGGCTATATACCATGCTGGGCTGTATTATACCATGCTGGGGGGCAATATACCATGCTGGGCTGTATTATACCATGCTGGGGGGGCTATATACCATGCTGGGCTGTATTATACCATGCTGGGCTGTATTATGCCATGCTGGGGGGCTATATACCATGCTGGGCTGTATTATACCATGCTGGGCTGTATTATACCATGCTGGGCTGTATTATACCATGCTGGGGGGGAGGCTATATACCATGCTGGCCTGTATTATACCATGCTGGGGGGGGGCTATATACCATGCTGGGCTGTATTATACCATGCTGGGGGGGGCTATATACCATGCTGGGCTGTATTATACCATGCTGGGCTGTATTATACCATGCTGGGCTGTATTATGCCATGCTGGGGGGCTATATACCATGCTGGGCTGTATTATACCATGCTGGGCTGTATTATACCATGCTGGGGGGCTATATACCATGCTGAGCTGCATTATACCATGCTGGGGGGGCTATATACCATGCTGGGCTCTATTATACCATGCTGGGCTCTATTATACCATGCTGGGCTGTATTATACCATGCTGGGCTGTATTATACCATGCTGGGGGGGAGGCTATATACCATGCTGGGCTGTATTATACCATGCTGGGGGGGGGGGCTATATACCATGCTGGGCTGTATTATACCATGCTGGGGGGGGTATATACCATGCTGGGCTGTATTATACCATGCTGGGCTGTATTATACCATGCTGGGGGGGCTATATACCATGCTGGGCTGTATTATACCATGCTGGGGGGCTATATACCATGCTGGCCTGTATCATACCATGCTGGGGGGGCTATATACCATGCTGGGCTGTATTATACCATGCTGGGCTGTATTATACCATGCTGGGGGGCTATATACCATGCTGGGCTGTATTATACCATGCTGGGGGGGCTATATACCATGCTGGGCTGTATTATACCATGCTGGGGGGCTATATACCATGCTGGGCTGTATTATACCATGCTGGGCTGTATTATACCATGCTGGGGGGGCTATATACCATGCTGGGCTGTATTATACCATGCTGCGGGGGAGGCTATATACCATGCTGGGCTGTATTATACCATGCTGGGGGGGCTATATACCATGCTGGGCTGTATTATACCATGCTGGGCTGTATTATACCATGCTGGGGGGGGGCTATATACCATGCTGGGCTGTATTATACCATGCTGGGCTGTATTATACCATGCTGGGGGGGCTATATACCATGCTGGGCTGTATTATACCATGCTGGGGGGCTATATACCATGCTGGCCTGTATCATACCATGCTGGGGGGGGCTATATACCATGCTGGGCTGTATTATACCATGCTGGGGGGCTATATACCATGCTGGGCTGTATTATACTATGCTGGAGGGGCTATATACCATGCTGGGCTGTATTATACCATGCTGGGGGGCTATATACCATGCTGGGCTGTATTATACCATGCTGGGCTGTATTATACCATGCTGGGGGGGCTATATACCATGCTGGGCTGTATTATACCATGCTGGGGGGCTATATACCATGCTGGGCTGTATTATTCCATGCTGGGGGGGGCTATATACCATGTTGGGCTGTATTATACCATGCTGGGGGGGCTATATACCATGCTGGGCTGTATTATACCATGCTGGGGGGGGCTATATACCATGCTGGGCTGTATTATACCATGCTGGGGGGGCTATATACCATGCTGGGCTGTATTATACCATGCTGGGGGGGCTATATACCATGCTGGGCTGTATTATACCATGCTGGGGGGCTATATACCATGAGGGCCTGTATCATACCATGCTGGGGGGCTATATACCATGCTGGGCTGTATTATACCATGCTGGGGGGCTATATACCATGCTGGGCTGTATTATACCATGCTGGGGGGGGCTATATACCATGCTGGGCTGTATTATACCATGCTGGGGGGGCTATATACCATGCTGGGCTGTATTATACCATTCTGGGGGAGCTATATACCATGCTGGGCTGTATTATACCATGCTGGGGGGGCTATATACCATGCTGGGCTGTATTATACCATGCTGGGGGGGCTATATACCATGCTGGGCTGTATTATACCATGCTGGGGGGGCTATATACCATGCTGGCCTGTATTATACCATGCTGGGGGGGGATATATACCATGCTGGGCTGTATTATACCATGCTGGGGGGGGCTATACACCATGCTGGGCTGTATTATACCATGCTGGGGGGCTATATACCATGAGGGCCTGTATCATACCATGCTGGGGGGCTATATACCATGCTGGGCTATATTATACCATGCTGGGGGGCTATATACCATGCTGTGCTGTATTATACCATGCTGGGGGGCTATATACCATGAGGGCCTGTATCATACCATGCTGGGGGGCTATATACCATGCTGGGCTATATTATACCATGCTGGGGGGCTATATACCATGCTGGGCTGTATTATACCATGCTGGGGGGCTATATACCATGCTGGGCTGTATTATACCATGCGGGGGGGGGGCTATATACCATGCTGGGCTGTATTATACTATGCTGGGGGGGCTATATACCATGCTGGGCTGTATTATACCATGCTGGGCTGTATTATACCATGCTGGGGGGCTATATACCATGCTGTGCTGTATTATACCATGCTGGGGGGCTATATACCATGAGGGCCTGTATCATACCATGCTGGGGGGCTATATACCATGCTGGGCTATATTATACCATGCTGGGGGGCTATATACCATGCTGGGCTGTATTATACCATGCTGGGGGAGGCTATATACCATGCTGGGGGGGCTATATACCATGCTGGGGGGCTATATACCATGATGGGCTGTATTATACCATGCTGGGCTGTATCATACCATGCTGGGGGGGGCTATATACCATGCTGGGCTGTATTATACCATGCTGGGGGAGGCTATATACCATGCTGGGCTGTATTATACCATGCTGGGCTGTATTATACCATGCTGGGGGGGCTATATACCATGCTGGCCTGTATCATACCATGCTGGGGGGGGCTATATACCATGCTGGGCTGTATTATACCATGCTGGGCTGTATTATACCATGCTGGGCTGTATTATACCATGCTGGGGGGGGGCTATATACCATGCTGGCCTGTATCATACCATTCTGGGGGGGCTATATACCATGCTGGGCTGTATTATACCATGCTGGGGGGGGCTATATACCATGCTGGCCTGTATCATACCATTCTGGGGGGGCTATATACCATGCTGGGCTGTATTATACCATGCTGGGCTGTATTATACCATGCTGGGTGGGCTATATACCATGCTGGGCTGTATTATACCATGCTGGGCTGTATTATACCATTCTGGGCTGTATTATACCATGCTGGGGGGGAGGCTATATACCATGCTGGGCTGTATTATACCATGCTGGGGGGGGCTATATACCATGCTGGGCTGTATTATACCATGCTGGGCTGTATTATACCATGCTGCGGGGGCTATATACCATGCTGGGCTGTATTATACCATGCTGGGGGGCTATATACCATGCTGGCCTGTATCATACCATGCTGGGAGGGCTATATACCATGCTGGGCTGTATTATACCATGCTGGGGGGCTATATACCATGCTGGGCTGTATTATACCATGCTGGGGGGGCTATATACCATGCTGGGCTGTATTATACCATGCTGGGGGGCTATATACCATGCTGGGCTGTATTATACCATGCTGGGCTGTATTATACCATGCTGGGGGGCTATATACCATGCTGAGCTGCATTATACCATGCTGGGGGGCTATATACCATGCTGGGCTATATTATACCATGCTGGGGGGCTATATACCATGCTGGGCTGTATTATACCATGCTGGGCTGTATTATACCATGCTGGGGGGGAGGCTATATACCATGCTGGGCTGTATTATACCATGCTGGGGGGGGGGCTATATACCATGCTGGGCTGTATTATACCATGCTGGGGGGGGCTATATACCATGCTGGGCTGTATTATACCATGCTGGGCTGTATTATACCATGCTGGGGGGGCTATATACCATGCTGGGCTGTATTATACCATTCTGGGGGGGCTATATACCATGCTGGGCTGTATTATACCATGCTGGGCTGTATTATACCATGCTGGGGGGGCTATATACCATGCTGGGCTCTATTATACCATGCTGGGCTGTATTATACCATTCTGGGCTGTATTATACCATGCTGGGGGGGAGGCTATATACCATGCTGGGCTGTATTATACCATGCTGGGGGGGGCTATATACCATGCTGGGATGTATTATACCATGCTGGGGGGGCTATATACCATGCTGGGCTGTATTATACCAGGCTGGGCTGTATTATACCATGCTGGGCTGTATTATACCATTCTGGGGGGGCTATATACCATGCTGGGCTGTATTATACCATGCTGGGCTGTATTATACCATGCTGGGCTGTATTATACCATGCTGGGCTGTATTATACCATGCTGGGGGGGAGGCTATATACCATGCTGGGCTGTATTATACCATGCTGGGGGGGGGCTATATACCATGCTGGGGGGGCTATATACCATGCTGGGCTGTATCATACCATGCTGGGGGGGGGGCTATATACCATGCTGGGCTGTATTATACCATGCTGGGGGGCTATATACCATGCTGGGCTGTATTATACCATGCTGGGGGGGCTATATACCATGCTGGGCTGTATTATACCATGCTGGGGGGCTATATACCATGCTGGGCTGTATTATACCATGCTGGGGGGCTATATACCATGAGGGCCTGTATCATACCATGCTGGGGGGCTATATACCATGCTGGGCTATATTATACCATGCTGGGGGGCTATATACCATGCTGGGCTGTATTATACCATGCTGGGGGGCTATATACCATGCTGGGCTGTATTATACCATGCTGGGGGGGCTATATAACATGCTGGGCTGTATTATACCATGCTGGGGGGGGCTATATACCATGCTGGGCTGTATTATACCATGCTGGGGGGGCTATATACCATGCTGGGCTGTATTATACCATGCTGGGGGGCTATATACCATGCTGGGCTGTATTATACCATGCTGGGGGGGCTATATACCATGCTGGGCTGTATTATACCATGCTGGGCTGTATTATGCCATGCTGGGGGGCTATATACCATGCTGGGCTGTATTATACCATGCTGGGCTGTATTATACCATGCTGGGCTGTATTATACCATGCTGGGGGGGAGGCTATATACCATGCTGGCCTGTATTATACCATGCTGGGGGGGGGCTATATACCATGCTGGGCTGTATTATACCATGCTGGGGGGGGCTATATACCATGCTGGGCTGTATTATACCATGCTGGGCTGTATTATACCATGCTGGGCTGTATTATGCCATGCTGGGGGGCTATATACCATGCTGGGCTGTATTATACCATGCTGGGCTGTATTATACCATGCTGGGGGGCTATATACCATGCTGAGCTGCATTATACCATGCTGGGGGGGCTATATACCATGCTGGGCTCTATTATACCATGCTGGGCTCTATTATACCATGCTGGGCTGTATTATACCATGCTGGGCTGTATTATACCATGCTGGGGGGGAGGCTATATACCATGCTGGGCTGTATTATACCATGCTGGGGGGGGGGGGCTATATACCATGCTGGGCTGTATTATACCATGCTGGGGGGGGGTATATACCATGCTGGGCTGTATTATACCATGCTGGGCTGTATTATACCATGCTGGGGGGGCTATATACCATGCTGGGCTGTATTATACCATGCTGGGGGGCTATATACCATGCTGGCCTGTATCATACCATGCTGGGGGGGCTATATACCATGCTGAGCTGTATTATACCATGCTGGGGGGCTATATACCATGCTGGGCTGTATTATACCATGCTGGGGGGGCTATATACCATGCTGGGCTGTATTATACCATGCTGGGGGGCTATATACCATGCTGGGCTGTATTATACCATGCTGGGCTGTATTATACCATGCTGGGGGGGCTATATACCATGCTGGGCTGTATTATACCATGCTGCGGGGGAGGCTATATACCATGCTGGGCTGTATTATACCATGCTGGGGGGGGCTATATACCATGCTGGGGGGGCTATATACCATGCTGGGCTGTATTATACCATGCTGGGCTGTATTATACCATGCTGGGGGGGCTATATACCATGCTGGGCTGTATTATACCATGCTGGGCTGTATTATACCATGCTGGGGGGGCTATATACCATGCTGGGCTGTATTATACCATGCTGGGGGGCTATATACCATGCTGGCCTGTATCATACCATGCTGGGGGGGCTATATACCATGCTGGGCTGTATTATACCATGCTGGGGGGCTATATACCATGCTGGGCTGTATTATACCATGCTGGAGGGGCTATATACCATGCTGGGCCGTATTATACCATGCTGGGGGGCTATATACCATGCTGGGCTGTATTATACCATGCTGGGCTGTATTATACCATGCTGGGGGGGCTATATACCATGCTGGGCTGTTTTATACCATGCTGGGGGGCTATATACCATGCTGGGCTGTATTATTCCATGCTGGGGGGGGCTATATACCATGCTGGGCTGTATTATACCATGTTGGGGGGGCTATATACCATGCTGGGCTGTATTATACCATGCTGGGGGGGGCTATATACCATGCTGGGCTGTATTATACCATGCTGGGGGGGCTATATACCATGCTGGGCTGTATTATACCATGCTGGGGGGGCTATATACCATGCTGGGCTGTATTATACCATGCTGGGGGGCTATATACCATGAGGGCCTGTATCATACCATGCTGGGGGGCTATATACCATGCTGGGCTGTATTATACCATGCTGGGGGGCTATATACCATGCTGGGCTGTATTATACCATGCTGGGGGGGGCTATATACCATGCTGGGCTGTATTATACCATGCTGGGGGGGCTATATACCATGCTGGGCTGTATTATACCATTCTGGGGGAGCTATATACCATGCTGGGCTGTATTATACCATGCTGGGGGGGCTATATACCATGCTGGGCTGTATTATACCATGCTGGGGGGGCTATATACCATGCTGGGCTGTATTATACCATGCTGGGGGGGCTATATACCATGCTGGCCTGTATTATACCATGCTGGGGGGGGATATATACCATGCTGGGCTGTATTATACCATGCTGGGGGGGGCTATACACCATGCTGGGCTGTATTATACCATGCTGGGGGGCTATATACCATGAGGGCCTGTATCATACCATGCTGGGGGGCTATATACCATGCTGGGCTATATTATACCATGCTGGGGGGCTATATACCATGCTGTGCTGTATTATACCATGCTGGGGGGCTATATACCATGAGGGCCTGTATCATACCATGCTGGGGGGCTATATACCATGCTGGGCTATATTATACCATGCTGGGGGGCTATATACCATGCTGGGCTGTATTATACCATGCTGGGGGGCTATATACCATGCTGGGCTGTATTATACCATGCGGGGGGGGCTATATACCATGCTGGGCTGTATTATACTATGCTGGGGGGGCTATATACCATGCTGGGCTGTATTATACCATGCTGGGGGGGCTATATTCCATGCTGGGCTGTATTATACCATGCTGGGGGGCTATATACCATGCTGTGCTGTATTATACCATGCTGGGGGGCTATATACCATGAGGGCCTGTATCATACCATGCTGGGGGGCTATATACCATGCTGGGCTATATTATACCATGCTGGGGGGCTATATACCATGCTGGGCTGTATTATACCATGCTGGGGGGCTATATACCATGAGGGCCTGTATCATACCATGCTGGGGGGCTATATACCATGCTGGGCTATATTATACCATGCTGGGGGGCTATATACCATGCTGGGCTGTATTATACCATGCTGGGGGGCTATATACCATGCTGGGCTGTATTATACCATGCTGGGGGGGCTATTTAACATGCTGGGCTGTATTATACCATGCTGGGGGGGGCTATATAACATGCTGGGCTGTATTATACCATGCTGGGGGGGGCTATATACCATGCTGGGCTGTATTATACCATGCTGGGGGGCTATATGCCATGCTGGGCTGTATTATACCATGCTGGGGGGGCTATATACCATGCTGGGCTGTATTATACCATGCTGGGGGGCTGTATACCATGAGGGCCTGTATCATACCATGCTGGGGGGCTATATACCATGCTGGGCTGTATTATACCATGCTGGGGGGCTATATACCATGCTGGGCTGTATTATACCATGCTGGGGGGGCTATATACCATGCTGGGCTGTATTATACCATGCTGGGGGGGCTATATACCATGCTGGGCTGTATTATACCATGCTGTGGGGGGCTATATACCATGCTGGGCTGTATTATACCATGCTGGGGGGGCTATATACCATGCTGGGCTGTATTATACCATGCTGGGGGGTGCTATATACCATGCTGGGCTGTATTATACCATTCTGGGGGAGCTATATACCATGCTGGGCTGTATTATACCATGCTGGGGGGGCTATATACCATGCTGGGCTGTATTATACCATGCTGGGGGGGCTATATACCATGCTGGGCTGTATTATACCATGCTGGGGGGGCTATATACCATGCTGGGCTGTATTATACCATGCTGGGGGGGCTATATACCATGCTGGCCTGTATTATACCATGCTGGGGGGGGCTATATACCATGCTTGGCTGTATCATACCATGCTGGGGGGCTATATACCATGAGGGCCTGTATCATACCATGCTGGGGGGCTATATACCATGCTGGGCTATATTATACCATGCTGGGGGGCTATATACCATGCTGTGCTGTATTATACCATGCTGGGGGGCTATATACCATGAGGGCCTGTATCATACCATGCTGGGGGGCTATATACCATGCTGGGCTATATTATACCATGCTGGGGGGCTATATACCATGCTGGGCTGTATTATACCATGCTGGGGGGCTATATACCATGCTGGGCTGTATTATACCATGCTGGGGGGGCTATATACCATGCTGGGCTGTATTATACCATGCTGGGGGGGGCTATATACCATGCTGGGCTGTATTATACCATGCTGGGGGGCTATATACCATGCTGGGCTGTATTATACCATGCTGGGGGGCTATATACCATGCTGTGCTGTATTATACCATGCTGGGGGGCTATATACCATGAGGGCCTGTATCATACCATGCTGGGGGGCTATATACCATGCTGGGCTATATTATACCATGCTGGGCGGCTATATACCATGCTGGGCTGTATTATACCATGCTGGGGGGCTATATGCCATGAGGGCCTGTATCATACCATGCTGGGGGGTTATATACCATGCTGGGCTATATTATACCATGCTGAGGGGCTATATACCATGCTGGGCTGTATTATACCATGCTGGGGGGGGGCTATATACCATGCTGGGCTGTATTATACCATGCTGGGCTGAATTATACCATGCTGGGGGGCTATATACCATGAGGGCCTGTATTATATCATTCTGGGGGCTATATATCATGAGGGCCTGTATTATATCATTCTGGGGGCTATATACCATGAGGGCCTGTATTATACCATGTTGGGGCGGCTATATACCATGATGGGCTGTATCACACCATGCTGGGGGGGCTATATACCATGCTGGGCTGTATCATACCATGCTGGGGGGGCTATATACCATGCTGGGCTGTATTATACCATGCTGGGGGGGGCTATATACCATGCTGGGCTGTATTATACCATGCTGGGGGGGCTATATACCATGCTGGGCTGTATTATACCATGCTGGGGGGCTATATACCATGCTGGGCTGTATTATACCATGCTGGGGGGGGCTATATACCATGAGGGCTTGTATTATACCATGCTGGTGGGGCTATATACCATGAGGGCCTGTATTATATCATTTTGGGGGCTATATACCATGAGGGCCTGTATTATACCATGCTGGGGGGCTATATACCATGAGGGCCTGTATTATACCATGCTGGGGGGGCTATATACCATTAGGGCCTGTATCATGCCATGCTGGGGGGGCTATATACCATGAGGGCCTGTATTATACCATGCTGGGGGGGCTATATACCATGAGGGCCTGTATTATACCATGCTTGGGGGGGCCATATACCATGCTGGCCTGTATCATACCATGCTGGGGGGGCTATATACCATGCTGGCCTGTATCATACCATGCTGAGGGGGATATATACCATGCTGGGATGTATCATACCATGCTGAGGGGGATATATACCATGCTGGGATGTATCATACCATGCTGGGGGGGCTATATACCATGCTGGGCTGTATCATACCATGCTGGGGGGCTATATACCATGCTGGAGGGGCTATATACCATGAGGGCCTGTATCATACCATGCTGGGGGGGCTATATACCATGCTGGAGGGGCTATATACCATGAGGGCCTGTATCATACCATGCTGGGGGGGCTATATACCATGCTGGGCTGTATCATACCATGCTGGGGGGGCTATATACCGTGAGGGCCTGTACGATACCATGCTGGGGGGGCTATATATCATGCTGGGGGGGCTATATACCATGCTGGCCTGTATCATACCATGCTGGGGGGGCTATATACCATCCTGGCCTGTATCATATCATGCTGGGGGGGGCGGCTATATACCATGCTGGGCTGTATCATACCATGCTGGTGGGGCTATATACCATGCTGGAGGGGATATATACCATGAGGGCCTGTATCATACCATGCTGGGGGGGCTATATACCATGCTGGGCTGTATCATACCATGCTGGGGGGGCTATATACCGTGAGGGCCTGTACGATACCATGCTGGGGGGGCTTTATATCATGCTGGGGGGGCTATATACCATGCTGGCCTGTATCATACCATGCTGGGGGGGCTATATACCATCCTGGCCTGTATCATATCATGCTGGGGGGGGCGGCTATATACCATGCTGGGCTGTATCATACCATGCTGGAGGGGGGGGGCGGCTACATACCATGCTGGCCTGTATCATACCTTGCTAGGGGGCTATATACCATGCTGGGCTGTATCATACCATGCTGGGGGGGGTGGCTATATACCATTAGGGCCTGTATCATACCTTGCTGGGGGGGCTATATATCATGCTGTGCTGTATTATACCATGCTGGGGGGCTATATACCATGCTGGCCTGTATCATACCATGCTGGGGGGGCTATATACCATGCTGGCCTGTATCATTCCATGCTGGGGGGGCTATATACCATGCTGGCCTGTATCATACCATGCTGAGGGGGATATATACCATGCTGGGATGTATCATACCATGCTGAGGGGGATATATACCATGCTGGGATGTATCATACCATGCTGGGGGGGCTATATACCATGCTGGGCTGTATCATACCATGCTGGGGGGCTATATACCATGCTGGAGGGGCTATATACCATGAGGGCCTGTATCATACCATGCTGGGGGGGCTATATACCATGCTGGAGGGGCTATATACCATGAGGGCCTGTATCATACCATGCTGGGGGGGCTATATACCATGCTGGGCTGTATCATACCATGCTGGGGGGGCTATATACCGTGAGGGCCTGTACGATACCATGCTGGGGGGGCTATATATCATGCTGGGGGGGCTATATACCATGCTGGCCTGTATCATACCATGCTGGGGGGGCTATATACCATCCTGGCCTGTATCATATCATGCTGGGGGGGGCGGCTATATACCATGCTGGGCTGTATCATACCATGCTGGGGGGGGGGGCGGCTACATACCATGCTGGCCTGTATCATACCTTGCTAGGGGGCTATATACCATGCTGGGCTGTATCATACCATGCTGGGGGGGGTGGCTATATACCATGCTGGGCTGTATCATACCATGCTGGGGGGGGGGCGGCTACATACCATGCTGGCCTGTATCATACCATGCTGGGGGGCTATATACCATGCTGGGCTGTATCATACCATGCTGGGGGGCTATATACCATGAGGGCCTGTATCATACCATGCTGGGGGGGCTATATACCATGAGGGCCTGTATCATACCATGCTGGGGGGGCTATATACCGTGAGGGCCTGTATACCATGCTGGGGGGGGCTATATACCATGCTGGCCTGTATCATACCATGCTGGGGGGGCTATATACCATGAGGGCCTGTATCATTCCATGCTGGGGGGGCTATATACCATGCTGGCCTGTATCATACCATGCTGAGGGGGATATATACCATGCTGGGATGTTTCATACCATGCTGGGGGGCTATATACCATTCTGGGCTGTATCATACCATGCTGGGGTGGGCGGCTATATACCATGCTGGGCTGTATCATACCATGCTGGGGGGTGGCTATATACCATGCTGGCCTGTATCATACCTTGCTGGTGGGCTATATGCCATGCTGGGCTGTATCATACTATGCTGGGGGGCTATATACCATGCTGGAGGGGCTATATGCCATGAGGGCCTGTATCATACCATGCTGGGTGGGCTATATACCATGCTGGAGGGGCTATATACCATGAGGGCCTGTATCATACCATGCTGGGCTGTATCATACCATGCTGGGGGGGCTATATACCGTGAGGGCTGTATTATACCATGCTGGTCTGTATCATACCATGCTGGGGGGGCTATATATCATGCTGTGCTGTATTATACCATGCTGGGGGGGCTATATACCATGCTGGCCTGTAGCATACCATGCTGGGGGGGCTATATACCATGCTGGCCTGTATCATACCATGCGGGGGGGGCTATATACCATGCTGGCCTGTATCATACCATGCTGGGGGGGCTATATACCATGCTGGCCTTTATCATTCCATGCTGGGGGGGGCTATATACCATGCTGTGCTGTATTATACCTTGCTGGGGGGGCTATATACCATGCTGGGGCGGCTGTATAATATGTTGGGGGGGCTATATACCATGCTGGGGGGGGCTGCATTATACCATGCTGGGCTGTATTATACCATGCTGGGGGGGCTATATACCATGCTGGGCTGTATCATACTATGCTGGGGGGGGATATATACCATGCTGGGCTGTATCATACCATGCTGGGGGGGCTATATACCATGCTGGCCTGTATCATACCATGCTGGGGGGGCTATATATCATGCTGGCCTGTATTATATCATGCTGGGGGGGCTATGTATCATGCCTGTATCATACCATGTTGGGGGGGCTATATACCATGCTGGGGCGGCTGTATACCATGTTGGGGGGCTATATACCATGCTGGGGGGGCTGTATTATACCATGCTGGGGGGGCTATATACCATGCTGGGCTGTATCATACTATGCTGGGGGGGGATATATACCATGCTGGGCTGTATTATACCATGCTGGGGGTGGGCTATATATCATGCTGGGCTGTATCATACCATGCTGGGGGGGGCTATTTACCATGCTGGGCTGTGTTATACCATGCTGGGGGGGGCTATATACCATGCTTTGGGGGGCTATATACCATGTTGGGCTGTATTATACCATGCTGGGCTGTATCATACCATGATGGGGGGGGCTATTTACCATGCTGGGCTGTATTATACCATGCTGGGGGGGTTTTATACCATGTTGGGCTGTATTTTCCCATGCTTGGCTGTATCATACCATGCTGGGGGGGCTATATACCATGCTGGGGGGGCTATATATCGTGCTGGCCTGTATCATACCATGCTGGGGGGGCTATATACCATGCTGGCCTGTATCATACCATGCTGGGGGGGGCTATATACCATGCTGGCCTGTATCATGCCATGCTGGAGGGAGCTATATACCATGCTGGGCTGTATCATGCCATGCTGGTGGGAGCTATATACCATGCTTTGCTGTATCATACCATGTTGGGGGGCTATATACCATGAGGGCCTGTATCATACCATGCTGGGGGGGGCTATATACCATACTGGGCTGTATCATACCATGCTGGGGGGGCTATATACCATGCTGGCCTGTATCATACCATGCTGGGGGGGCTATATATCATGCTGGGCTGTATCATACCATGCTGGGGGGGCTATATACCATGCTGGCCTGTATCATGCCATGCTGGAGGGAGCTATATACCATGCTGGGCTGTATCATGCCATGCTGGTGGGAGCTATATACCATACTTTGCTGTATCATACCATGTTGGGGGGCTATATACCATGAGGGCCTGTATCATACCATGCTGGGGGGCTATATACCATGCTGGGGGGGCTATATATTCCATGCTGGCCTGTATCATACCATGCGGGGGGGCTATATGCCATGCTGGCCTGTATCATGCCATGCTGGGGGGGCTATATACCATGCTGGGGCGGCTGTATACCATGTTGGGGGGGCTATATACCATGCTGGGGGGCTGCATTATACCATGCTGGGCTGTATTATACCATGCTGGGGGGGCTATATACCATGCTGGGCTGTATCATACCATGCTGGGGGGGGGTATTTACCATGCTGGGCTGTATTATACCATGCTGGGGGGGCTATATACCATGCTTTGGGGGGCTATATACCATGCTGGGCTGTATTATACCATGCTGGGCTGTATCATACCATGCTGGGGGGGCTATATATCATGCTGGTCTGTATCATACCATGCTGGGGGGGCTATATATCATGCTGGCCTGTATCATGCCATGCTGGAGGGAGCTATATTCCATGCTGGGCTGTATCATGCCATGCTGGAGGGAGCTATATACCATGCTGGGCTGTATTATACCATGCTGGGGGGGCTATATACCATGCTGTGCTGTATTATACCATGCTGGGGGGGGCTATATACCGTGCTGTATTATACCATGCTGGGGGGGGCTATATTCCATGCTGTGCTGTATTATACCATGCTGGCCTGTATCATACCATGCTGGGGGGGCTATATACCATGCGGGCCTGTATCATACCATGCTGGGGGGGCTATATACCATGAAGGGCTGTATTATACCATGCTTGCCTGTATCATACCATGCTGGGGGGGCTATATATCATGCTGTGCTGTATTATACCATGCTGGGGGGGCTATATACCATGCTGGCCTGTAGCATACCATGCTGGGGGGGCTATATACCATGCTGGCCTGTATCATACAATGCTGGGGGGGCTATATATCATGCTGGCCTGTATCATACCATGCTGGGGGGGCTATATATCATGCCTGTATCATACCATGCTGGGGGGCTATATACCATCCTGTGCTGTATTATACCATGCTGGGGGGCTATATACCATGCTGTGCTGTATTATACCATGCTGGGGGGGCTATATGCCATGCTGGCCTGTATCATACCATGCTGGGGGGGCTATATACCATGTTGGGGCGGCTGTATACCATGTTGGGGGGGCTATATACCATGCTGGGGGGGGCTATATACCATGCTGGGCTGTATCATACCATGCTGGGGGGGGGCTATATATCATGCTGGGCTGTATCATACCATGCTGGGGGGGGGCTATTTACCATGCTGGGCTGTATTATACCATGCTGGGGCGGCTGTATACCATGTTGGGGGGGCTATATACCATGCTGGGGGGGATATATACCATGCTGGGCTGTATTATACCATGCTGCGGGTGGGCTATATATCATGCTGGGCTGTATCATACCATGCTGGGGGGGGCTATTTACCATGCTGGGCTGTATTATACCATGCTGGGGGGGCTATATACCATGTTGGGCTGTATTATACCATGCTGTGGGGGGGGCTATATACCATGCTGTGCTGTATCATACCATGCTGGGGAGGGCTATATACCATGCTGGGCTGTATCATACCATGCTGGGGGGGCTATATACCATGCTGGGCTGTATTATACCATGCTGGGGGGGGCTATATATCGTGCTGGCCTGTATCATACCATGCTGGGGGGGCTATATACCATGCTGGCCTGTATCATACCATGCTGGGGGGTGCTATATACCATACTGGGCTGTATCATACCATGCTGGGGGGTGCTATATACCATACTGGGCTGTATCATACCATGCTGGGGGGGCTATATACCATACTGGGCTGTATCATACCATGCTGGGGGGGCTATATATCATGCTGGGCTGTATCATACCATGCTGGTGGGGCTATATACCATGCTGGCCTGTATCATGCCATGCTGGAGGGAGCTATATACCATGCTGGGCTGTATCATGTCATATGCTGGTGGGAGCTATATACCATGCTTTGCTGTATCATACCATGTTGGGGGGCTATATACCATGAGGGCCTGTATCATACCATGCTGGGGGGGGCTATATACCATGCTGGTCTGTATCATACCATGCTGGGGGGGGCTATATACCATGCTGGTCTGTATCATACCATGCTGGGGGGCTATATATCATGCTGGCCTGTATCATACCATGCTTGGGGGGCTATATATCATGCTGGCCTGTATCATACCATGCTGGGGGGGCTATATATCATGCTTGCCTGTATCATACCATGCTGGGGGGGCTATATACCATGCTGGCCTGTATCATGCCATGCTGGGGGGGCTATATACCATGCTGTGCTGTATTATACCATGCTGGGGGGCTATATACCATGCTGTGCTGTATTATACCATGCTGGGGGGAGCTATATACCATGCCTGGGGGGGTTATATGCCATGCTGGCCTGTATCATACCATGCTGGGAGGGCTATATACCATGCTGGGGCGGCTGTATACCGTGTTGGGGGGCTATATACCATGCTGGGGGGGCTGCATTATACCATGCTGGGCTGTATTATACCATGCTGGGGGGCTATATACCATGCTGGGCTGTGTCATACCATGCTGGGGGGGGGGGCTATATACCATGCTGGGCTGTATCATTCCATGCTGGGGGGGGTGCTATATATCATGCTGGGCTGTATCATACCATGCTGGGGGGAGGCTATATACCATGTTGGGCTGTATCATACCATGCTGGGGGTATTAGGAATCTGGTTTCTACTATGCCTATGCAGGAATCCAGATTCTCACATTTATTTCCAGAGGCTAAGTCCTTTGTTCCAGATGCCCATGGGACGAGCTCCCATTGGAGTTCGGGAGTCAGGTGCTCAGGTCCTGCTCCAGATCCTATTGGCTCCTTTTGGAGACCTGGAAATTTCCGGCAGGTCCCGCTTGCTATAAAAAGTGTGCATGGCCGTTCCGCCATGTGCTAGTAGAGCCAAACTGCTGCTGTATGATTGTTGATGGATGCATGGACTGGTGACTGACTCATTTGAAACCCCAACCCTCTGATACTACGCATGTGTGATTGTTTGTGTTAGTGCCAGTACTCAGCGCCAAGCGCCAGCGTGCTATGCTCCATACCACAGCAGCTTAAGCATCAGCATTGCGCCTGCTAGTTAGCAGTGTCCTTGCAGCTGCTCAGTTATCGCCGCGCTGCAGTTGCAGCTCCTTGGTGCGGTTGCGACGCCTTGCACACTTTTCCCGGTAGGTCCCTACGGAGGTTGTACTGCCACCTTGTGCTTCTCCGGTGACCGCATACCGCGTGTGTTGCGCTGAGATTCTGTGTCCTGAACAGACTCAGCGTCTTTTGTGTTACCCTTTATTATTACAGCTCTGAGAGCTCAACAGAGTTTGTTCAGTGCACCTGGTGACGTACTTAAACCGGTGCAGTTTACCGCCATATAGCTCTGCCACCACCTAGCAGCGGTCTTTGCATCTACCGCACCGTGGACCCCGAGTGGCGAAGGCACTTTATTTATATTTTTATTTTTGTGTCTTCCGCCACTCCTAACATTATACTAGCGCCAGGATCTGGCTAGAGATGGCAGATCAGCAGCAACTTACACAGGGCATACGGCAGCTTGAGAACCGGATGGTTACTCTTGAGAGGGTTTTCTCCTCTGCACAGGCCACTGATGCTGCTGTCAAAGCCCTAACCGATGCGGTAGCGCGTATGTCCATGGCTACCCTCGCGCTGACAGTCACCCGCCTCCCGTTGCCCGAAAAATTTTCTGGTGATGGCACCTCCTGTAGAGGTTTTATCAGCCAGTGCTCAATCCATCTGGAGCTGCTGGCTGCGCAATTTCCCACGGAACGGGCCAAGGTGGCATTTATCATATCCCTACTGTCGGGCAAGGCTCTGGAATGGGCTATGGGAGCGTGGTGATCCGGATATTCGGACCGCAGCCCATCTGCTAATAGCTATCAGGCAGGTGTTTCTCGGTCCACGGGTCACACACGATACCTCGTTACAGCTGCTCGCTCTGTCCCAGGGATCCCTCTCGGTTAGCCAATATGCCGTCCGTTTTCGGACATTGGCGTCCGAGTTAGAGTGGTCTGACAAGGCCCTCATCCCTGTATTCTGGAGAGGATTAGCGGAGCATGTCAAGGATGCTCTCTCTACGAGCGAAATTCTTACCAGCCTGGAGGAGTTAATATGTCTCCTCGCGGATTGACCTCTGTTTTTCAGAGCGTGGTTTGGAGCGTGCGCTCTCCAAACGGAGAGGTATTCCAGCTCCCGAATTCTTTTAGCCTCTGGAGCTGCCTGAACCAGAGGTTCAACCCCCAGAGCCCATGGAGGTATCTCATGCCTTTGCTAATACACCTCCGGCCCAGGAGCCCGTTTGCGGTTGCCACCGGTTACACGCTGCCTCTCCGGAGGTCAGCGCCCCGCAATCCTCGGATTCCATGCCGGTTAACGAGACCTTTGTCCCTCCTCATTTGAGGTCTAGGATTCTCGCGTGGGCACACGCATCTAATACGCACAACCATCGTGGCTACATGCAGACCACGAAACTGTTGGCTGGTGTGTATTGGTGGCCGCACAGGGCTCGGGACGTCAAGAGATTCATTCAGGCCTGCACCTTATGTGCTCAGCTTAGCCTCCCTAGGCGGAGTGTGGCGACGACCGTCGACACAAGGCGGTGTCCCACTGTAACTCCCGCTCCTGCTGTCTCCCAGGTGTCCCTTCTGAAACCTGGCGACCTTGCCTCCACTGAGGCCTTCCACGTGTCCCGGGTTACTCTGTCATCTCCCAAGACACCAGGCTCGCTTCCCAGCGAGCCTAAGACCTACGCCTCTATTGGGCACAGGCCGGTGGGTCGGAAGGCTCAGGGAGGGGGGTTCTTAGGAGGGGGGTAATGTTAGGAATCTGGTTTCTACTATGCCTATGCAGGAATCCAGATTCTCACATTTATCTCCATAGGCTAAGTCCTTTGTCCCAGCTTCTGAGCATGCCCACGGGACGAGCTCCCATTGGAGTTCGGGAGTCAGGTGCTCAGGTCCTGCTCCAGATCCTATTGGCTCCTTTTGGAGACCTGGAAATTTCCGGCAGGTCCCACTTGCTATAAAAAGTGCGCATGGCCGATCCGCCATGCGCTAGTATAGCCATACTGCTGCTGTATGATTGTTGATGGATGCATGGACTGGTGACTGATTCATTTGAAACCCCAACCCTCTGATACTACGCATGTGTGTGTTTGTGTTAGTGCCAGTACTCAGCATCAAGCGCCAGCGTGCTATGCTCCATACCACAGCAGCTTAAGCATCAGCATTGCGCCTGCTAGTTAGCAGTGTCCTTGCAGCGGCTCAGTTATCGCCGCGCTGCAGTTGCAGCTCCTTGGTGCGTTCGCGGTTGCGACACCTTGCACACGTTTCCCGGTAGGTCCCTACGGAGGTTGTACCGCGCCACCTTGTGCTTCTCCGGTGACCGCATACCGCGTGTGTTGCGCTGAGATCCTGTGTCCTGAACAAACTCAGCGTCTTTTGTGTTACCGTTTATTATTACAGCTCTGAGAGCTCAACAGAGTTTGTTCAGTGCGCTTGGTGACGTACTTAAACCGGTGCACTCTACCGCCATATAGCTCTGCTACCACCTAGCAGCGGTCTTTTCATCTAGCGCACGGTGGACCTCGAGTGGCGAAGGCACTTTATATTTTTTATTTTAGTGTCTTACGCCACTCCTAACAGGGGAGGCTATATACCATGCTGGGGGGGCTATAAACCATGCTGGGCTGTATTATACCATGTTGGGGGGGGGGCTATATACCATGATGGGCTGTATTATACTATGCTTGGGAGGGGGGGGAGCTATATACCATGCTGGGCTATATTATACCATGCTGGGGGAAGCTATATACCATGCTGGGCTGTATCATACCATGCTGGGCGGAGCTATATACCATGCTGGGCTGTATTATACCATGTTGGGGGGGCTATATACCATGATGGGCTGTATTATACCATGCTGGGGGAGGCTATATACCATGCTGGGTGGAGCTATATACTATGCTGGGCTGTATTATACCATGTTGGGGGAGGCTATATACCATGCTGGGCGGAGCTATATACCATGCTGGGCTGTATTATACCATACTGAGGGGGATATATACCATGCTGGGCTGTTTCATACCATGCTGGGGGGGCTATATACCATGCTGGGCTGCCTCATACCATGGTGGGGGGGCTATATACCATGCTGGGGAGGCTATATACCATGCTGGGCTGTATTATACCATGCTGGGGGGGCTATATACCATGCTGGGCTGTATTATACCATGCTGGGGGGGCTATATACCATGCTGGGTTGTATTATACGATGCTGAGGGGGATACATACCATGCTGGGCTGTTTCATACCATGCTGGGGGGGGCTATATACCATGCTGGGCTGCATCATCCCATGCTGGGGGGGGGCTATATACCATGCTGGGCTGCATCATCCCATGCTGGGGGGGCTATATACCATGCTGGGCTGCATCATCCCATGCTGGGGGGGGCTATATACCATGCTGGGCTGTATCATACCATGCTGGGGGGGCTATATACCATGCTGGGCTGTATCATACCATGCTGGGGGGGTTATATACCATGCTGGGCTGTGTTATACCATGCTGGGCTGTGTTATACCATGCTGGGCTGTATTATACCATGCTGGGGGAGGGCTATATACCATGCTGGGCTGTATCATACCATGCTGGGGGGCTATATACCATGCTGGGCTGTATTATATCATGCTGGGGGGGCTGTATTATTCCATGCTGGGGGGGACTATATACCGTGCTGGCCTGTATCGTACCATGCTTGGGGTAGCTATATGCCATGCTGGGCTGTGTCATACCATGCTGGGGGGACTATATACCATGCTGGGCAATATCATACCATGCTGGGGGGGCTATATACCATGCTGGCCTGTATCATACTGGGTCGCCCACGCTTCACCCAGGGCTGTGAGGTACTCGGTACCGGGCCAGTGTCAGGGGGATGATGTGTCAGAGCAGCGGTGACCCGGTCCGTGGCCCTGGGCGCCCAATATCAATGTAAAACCTGCAAAAGACAAAGTGAGCAAAAACCCTGCTGTAACTAAATAAGTAAAAGCAAAAGTGCATCTAAATAATAGAGTTTTTAGTAATACTGTTTTTGATCAAAAGTAGCATGAAAGCCATCCCACCACGACACGGTAACTCTGTTCGGAATAGTCCTTACTTATTTAGTTACAGCAGGGTTTTTGCTCACTTTGTCTTTTGCAGGTTTTATGGCCAATGTCAACATGCATATATGCTGCATGTGTATCAACTCAAACCAAGCTGGATTTTTGCGTTTTTTCTTTGTATTTTTTGCTTTCTGTTCAAGCTGCGGTGTGGCCTCCCTCTCCTGAGCTGGAAATTGTATATAAGGCTTCCCCAGACTGGTGTCTACTGTTTGGGACCCAGTCCTTTTGTCTGCCCTTGTTCACACATTGAGGTCAACTTTGACACAAAGCAATGTTTTTAATATTAGACAGTGTAGGACTCTCCCGAACAGAGTTACCGTGTCGTGGTGGGATGGCTTTCATGCTACTTTTGATCAAAAACAGTATTACTAAAAACTCTGTATTATTTAGATGCACTTTTGCTTTTACTTATTTAGTTACAGCAGGGTTTTTGCTCACTTTGTCTTTTGCAGGTTTTATGGCCAGTGTCAACATGCATATAATGCTGCATGTGTATCAACTCAAACCAAGCTCAATTTTTTTTATTTTTTGCCCAATATCAATGGCGGTGATGTTTGTAATGTAGTTTATATGAAAACTTTGTGACACCACCCGTGGTGTTTGGCAAGTAAGATGGTAAGCCAACGCTGCTTGCAGATCCACTGGGACTGATGCTGTGATGCAGCAAAGATGGTATAGCTCCCCACAGGTAGAGCTGTAGTCCCAGGGCAGTGTAGGTGGGATGGATGAGTAGGGGCACCGAATGGTGTGGATGTTGATAACCAAATGTAGCGGTGCTGATGCAGGAATGAATGAAGGGCACCAGAGCTTGCAGTTTTAAAGCTTTACTGACAGTTCGTAGTGCACACAGGTGCCTGCTTCGGTACCGTGTCCTCCGGGGCAGAGGCCCAGCCAACTTCCAAGCAAGATAGGACTCTCCCCGCCAGCACCCCGCCAACATGTGCCTTTCCTGAACGACTCCTCTATTGCGCCTTTTAGTATGAAGAGCTCCAGTACCGTGGTTCTCTGAAGTTCCTCCTGTCAGATGTTCCTAACAACTCCACTTGTATGACAGACAGCTGTAGCTTGCTTCGGGGACTCCCTTCTCCTGAATCCCGGCTCTCTATCCGTTTTGCTGTTGTGTACCAAGTCTTAGATCGGAGTAGTGCATTTACAGCCAACTACTCCACCGGTGTCTGCTGCAGAACCATAAGTGTCCATACAACCTCGGGGACCGGGCCTCGGCCTTGCGCAGAGAACCTATAGGCAGGGTTCCTATCCAACCCACTCCTCTCTGTTCTCTCTCCTCTTCGTTCCGTACTTGTCTTTCTCTCTCTTATGGAAATGCAGGTTACAGTTCTACGTCTCTCTCCTTCTCTCTCCTTTCCCGTGCCAGCTGGCTCAGGTCACTGAGGCAGCTGCACCACTCCTTCCTCCATCCCTTCTTCCAGGGACCTCTGGGACTCACCCCAGACTGACCTCCTGTCAGACTCTCTCTCTACGGGACTGACCGACTGACTGTCCTGTAAATCTATCTTTCCACTTCTTTTTATACTAACTCCACCCACCTCCCAGCACATCTCGTGTTACGAAGCAGGGATCCATGAAAGGTGCTCTGCTACACCCTGAGCCTAAAGCTGCAATGTGGCCCTGCTGAATTATCCTGTGTGTGGGATGCAGGTGTTGGAGTGTGGCAAGGAGTTCCCAACTTACCTGGATGGTGGGGCACTACACCTTAGGAGAAGGTGCAGTACCTCTGTGGTGACTGAGCTTCAGGGGCGCCACATCCCCCCCGTTAAACACAGCACGTCCGTGGACTGCAAGGTAAACCAAGCATACAGCAAAGAAATATACAAAAAAATTTATAATTCATAATAAACTTTTCTTACTCTAAACTTCCTAATATAGGAGGTACTCTTCTTGAACGTTACCAACAATCCTATCTAAAATTCTATGTTAAACAGTGCAATTATTTCTCAATTCTAAGTGCAATTCTTAGTTTCAAAGTGCTATTCTCCGTAACACATTTCTTTATGACTTTTCTCTTATTCTGTCAGTTTACTCTTTTTTTTCTCTCATTCTACTAGACGCAAGACACTGACCTCTAATACCTGGTCTGTCACCTGTCTCTATCAATTCTTTATGCACATTGCTCACTTCTATATCAGACATTCCTAATTCTCACTATATAAAAGCTATTTCTTAATTATCAACATTCTTACAATGTGTTTTATAACGGGGTTTACCAAGCTGGAGTACCTCTTTCAGTACCACCCCGTGTTTTCGGAGGTCCGCTTTGCGTTGGCTGGAGTTTGAATGAATGACGCTTGCTGGAATTCCTTGGTTACATGGGCGCATATAAAAGATCACTGCTTCTCCACGTATTTCCAGTCTGACAACACTTTACTCACAGGACACATAATATATCACACAGATACAGAGGGCAGGCCAGACACGCATTACAAAAGCCGCAGGTGGCCGGAGCCTTCCGATGTTTACTGTGGGAATTACAAAGGTGGGGGGAGGGCGGAGAAAAGGAGAATATCGTGTCCCCTCTGCCCAGGGGCGCAGCCTGTGGGCTGATGCATTAGGGACATGCATCTCACATAGAACCTATTATACATACTGTACATATAACTGCACAACATATTCTGGGTGCTGAGTGGTTCTGTAACACGGCTCCCCATTTCAGGGACGCGATCGGCATACACAGTCTGATCCTCAACAGATCGGTTTGGGGATGACCGAAGTTTATGGGGTTGGTACAAGTTCCGTTTGTCAACTTATTCCGTCGGCGTTACTGTTTTGTTTGCCGAGTCTGTGGTGGATGGTGAAGTCCATAGGTTGTAGGGCTAAACTCCACCACAGCAATCTGGCGTTGTCTCCGGAGACCCGGTTAAGCCAGACTAGGGGATTATGGTCCGTTAGGAGGGAAAACTGTCGTCCATACAAATATGGTTGCAACTTCTTGAGTGCCCATACTACCGCCAGGCACTCCTTCTCGATGGCCGCATAGCTTACTTCATGGGGCAGTAGTTTCCGACTCGGGTAAGCTACCGGGTGTTCTTGGCTGTCCAGCCCGACTTGGCTCAGTACTGCCCCCAATCCAAACATAGAAGCGTCTCTATGAACAAGGAAACATTTAGTTGGATCGGGTGCGGCCAATACAGGGGTATTGGTGAGGGCGTCCTTTAGTTGGCGGAAGGCTTCCTCACACTGAGGTCCAGGTTAACTGGCGGGGTTGATCCTTACGGGTCAGATCAGTGAGGGGCTTGGCTACGCTGCTGTAATTGGGAACGAATTTCCTGTTATACCCCGCTGTCCCTAGAAACGCCATGACCTGGGTTTTAGTGCGTAGGATGGGCCATTTGGCTATGGCCTCAATCTTGGTTGGTTCTGGTCACTGTTTTCCACTTCCCACCCAATGACCTACATACTGAACCTCTGCTTTGCCCACGTGACACTTGTTTGGGTTCAGGGTGATTCCGGCCTGGTGGATCCTGTCCAATACTGTCTCTAGGTGATTTAGATGCTCTTCCCATGTCGCACTGTAGATGGCGATGTCGTCCAGGTAGGCACAAGCATCAGCTTCTGGAATGTCTCCAGGACTGTCAGCCAGCCATTGGAAGGTCGCCGGGGCATTCTTCATCCCGAATGGCATAACTCGAAACTGGAATAAGCCGAACGGGGTGACAAATGCCGACTTGGGAATAGTGTCAGGACTAAGGGGAATCTGCCAGTAGCCTTTTCATAGATCGATGGTGGTCAAATACTTTGCCCCAGCCAGCCGGTCTAACAACTCATCCACACGTGGCATGGGGTATGCATCCGTCACTGTTTTCTCATTGAGCTTACGATAGTCTACACAAAACCGTGTAGTCCCATCCTTCTTGGGCACTAACACTACAGGGGATGCCCAGGGACTATCTGACTCTTCAATGACCCCTAAATGCAGCATCTCTTGTATCTCTTGTCGCATCCCCTCTCGTACAGACTCAGGGACACGGAAGGGGTTTTGTCGTAGGGGGGTCTGATCCTGGGTCTTAACCTTGTGTTGTGCCAGGCGAGTGTACCCCGGTCTCTCTGAAAACATCCTCTGTCGCAGCCTCAACAACGCCTCCGCCTGCTGTCTCTCCCGGTGGCCTAGGTCTTCACCACCCAAGTGTACCTGGTCCCATGTTTTAAACTGAGTCCTTTCCCCTAAGACATCTGGCTAAATCCTCTGCTTCAGGTGCACAGATGGCCACTACCTCTTCAGGGCGCTCCCGGTAGGGCTTCAGCATATTCATATGGAACATGCGGATAACCCTGGGGTCGTCACAATCGGCGACTTTAAAGGTTGTGTCGGCTATTTTCCCCACTACCTGGTAGGGCCCCTGCCATGCAGCTTGAAACTTATTCTGCTTAGTGGGCTCTAACACCAGGTCTTTCTGTCCTATTTCCAAAGTGCGCTCTCTGGCCCTCCGATCGTACCATACGCGCTGGCGCCGCTGGGTCACCTGCAGGTTCTCACGTACAACCTGGGTCAGCTCCTGTAGGCAGTCCCGGAATTCCAGCACATAGGGTACAATAGGTACCCCTTCTATGAGGCCCTCTGTTATGATTGAGTCACCGTAGGAGGCAAAAATAGAAATGCTAGCTAAGTCCAGAAAACCAGAGAAGTTGGCAGCTATCGGATTGCAGACCCCTGAACCTATCAACACAACTAGCAGTAGCCGTGGGGGTCTCCTACGATGCCCTAGGCCCCTCGATCACAGCCGGAGGACTACATAGCCTAAAGACAGAAAGGGAAATCTAAACTGCCCCAGAGCAGACCCCAAAGCAAAAGGCAGCCCCCCACATATAATGACGGTGAAGAAAGAACAAAACACAGACAGAAAGATAGACTGAGCAAAGATGGGGCCCAAGCTAGCTTAGATAGGAAAGGACAGGAAGGCTGCTGTCTGCAATCCGTGAAAAAACCCTATGAAAATAAGAGCCAACAAACTGACAGTAAAAAAGGCCCTGAAGACGCTAGGCTTCAAAAAAGGCTATGTCAGTACTCAGGAATATTCTGAAGACAGAGCAACAGGCAAAAGGAGATTCAGCTCACCCCAGCAGGGAATGGCAGAATCCAGAAAAGCAAGGAAAACAAAACACTAATGCAAAAAGGCAAAGCAGAAATCTTAGTTTTAGATGAGCAGGAATCAGACTGGTTTCCTAGAAGTCCACAGAGAAATCACCCGCAGGCCAGAAGGGCGTCGGCAGCCTTATATCCAGTCATTAACTCCACTCAGCCAGTCATCATCATCAGCCCCAGGTGTTTGACAATCAGGCTCACTACCTTTCTTCACCAGAAGAGGGAGTTCCTCGGGCCTCAGTAGTGAAGGGGAAAATGAACTCACAAAAGCCCTCCCAGTGTTCCAGCACTAAGTCTAGGGGTCCCTGTTGTGAGCTCATATTCGGGTTTGCCTCTGGCTTCTGGTGAGGGTTATGGAGCTGGCTGTGCTGACAGAGGAGTAGTGAGTTCTCTATCTGGGCTCCCTCTGTTGGTGAAGGGAGGTAATGAAGCTGATCTAAATGGCAGAGACCGGCCACCTGAGGAAGAGGACTGCGATTGGACATCAGGAGTTTCTGATTGGATTTAAGGCAGCCGACTCCCTAGTTTCTTGCTGGTGATTTTTCCTGACTGTGGCTCTTGGTTTCCAGTTTGGTTCCTGCGTTCCTAAAGCTAAGTTTTCTCTGCTATTGTTCATATGAGTTTTTGTCTGGTTTACTTAGGTTTTTGTGTTCAGCCAGCCCTGGCTGGGACTGGGCTGAATCCCCATTTTGTCTCTGATCAGTTGATCTCTTTTGCTCTGTCTTCAGAATATACCTGACTGCTGATATAGTGATTTGAAGTCTAGCGACTTCAGGGCCTTTTGCTATCAGACGTGTTGGACATTCTTTTTGGCAGGGTTTTTTGCGTGATTGCAGACAGCAGCTTTTCTTTCCTGTCCTTTCTAGTTAGCGAGGGCCCCATCGTTTGCTCAGCCTATCTTTCTACCTGTGTCTGTGTTTTCATCTTGTTTTAACCAACAATACATGTTGGGGGCTGTCTATTGCTTTGGGGTCTGCTCTGGGGCAGATTAGATTTTCCCTTTCTTTAGGCTTATTTAGTTCTCCGGCCATGACGAGGCGTCTAGGACCACCGTAGGCACGCTCCACAGCTACTGCTAATTGTTGTGGATAGAATCAGGGGTCTGCAATCCGCTAGTTACCAACCTCTCCGGTTTTCTGGGCTTAGCTTGCTTTTTGTTTTTTTCCTCCTCGGTGACTCATTCATAATAGAATCACCAGCCTTACCGCAGATTCTAGGGTACTCAAAAGCAGGAGAGAATTCCCTGCTCCTGATGTGATTTCTGGGGATCGGTCTAAATTTTTGAATTTTAAGAATAATTGTGAATTATTTCTTGCCTTGAAGCCTAACTCATCGGGGAGCTCTGCGCAGCAGGTTAAAATTGTCATCTCCTTGATGCGCTGCGATCCCCAGGATTGGGCCTTTTCTTTGACACCTGAAGATCCTGTTTTGACTAATGTGGATGCATTTTTTTCAAGCCTTGGGGTTGTTGTATGATGAACCTAATGCTATTGATCAAGCTGAGAGAGCCCTATTGGCGTTGAACCAGGGTAAGGATCCTGCAGAGATATACTGTCAGAAATTCCGAAAGTGGGCGGTCCTTACTACATGGAATGATAGAGAGCTGCTAATGCACTTTCGAAGGGTTTGTCTCAGACTTTAAAAGATACTATGGTGGGATTTCCTGTTCCCTCTGGTCTTGACGATTCTGTCATTATCCATTCAAGTTGATCGGCGTTTACGTGAACGCAAGACTACACGGGAGGCGCTGTCTGAATGTCTGAACCTATGCAATGTGATGGAGTTTTGTCTAGGGCGCAACGTCAGGAGTTTAGAAGGCGTAATAAGCTGTGTTTTTTCTGTGGAGATGCCTCTCATGTTATTTCTGTCTGCCCTAAACGGGAGAAACGTTTTGCGCACACATTTGCTGTGGGTGGTGTGCAACCTAAGTTTCTTTTGGCAATTACTCTGATCTGCTCCATATCCACATTTTCCGCGAAGGCTTTTGTGGATTCAGGAGCGGCCTTGAATCTAATGGACTTGGATTTTGCTAAACGTTGTGGTTTTCCTATGACACCTCTGCGGACGACTATTCCTTTGAGGGGTATTGATGCTACTCCTTTGGCGAAGAATAAACCTCAGTTTTGGACCCAGGTGATAAGGCGGGTCTCCCCAGACCACCAAGAAAATTGCAGATTTTTGGTGTTGCATAATTTACATGTTACCATTGTTCTGCGTTTTCCCTGGTTGCAAATCCATAATCTGGTTTTGGATTGGAAATCTGTGTCTGTGGTGAGTTGGGGTTGTCGGTGTGCTCTTGGAGACACTCCTGTTTTCTCCACCTCTCCCCAGTCGCATGATGTTCCTGACTATTTGGCTGATTTTTATGATGTATTTAGTGAGAGCAAGTCTGCGTCTTTGCCTCCTCATAGGAGTTATGACTGTGTAATTGAGTTGAGACCTGGGTGTTAATTTCCCAAGGGTCGACTTTTCAATTTATCTGTACCCGAACACGAGGCTATGCGATCTTGTATTAAGGAGTCGTTGGAGAAGGGTCATATTAGACTATACTCTTCGCCCTTAGGTGCTGGGTTTTTTTTGGGGGCCAAGAAAGATGGTTCATTAAGGCCTTGTATTGACTATCGTTCTCTCAAAAAAAATTACGGTTAAATTTCAGTATCTGTTACCCCTGATTTCTGATTTATTCTCCAGAGTTAAAGGTGCTTGCTGGTTTACTAAGCTTGACCTCAGGGGGGCGTATAATCTTATTCGCATCAAGCATGGGGATGAATGGAAGACGGCGTTTAATACTCCGGAGGGACATTTTGACTACCTGGTGATGCCTTTTGGGCTCACTAATGCCCCTTCTGTCTTCCAATCCTTCATGAATGATTTTTTCTGGGACTTTGTGGATACGTTTTTGATCATCTATCTGGATGATATTTTGATCTTTTCCAGGGATTGGGATTCTCATGTGGAACATGTTCGGACTGTGTTCCGGATTTTGAGGGAGAATTCCTTGTATGTTAAGGGATCGAAATGCCTTTTTGGTGTACAGAGGATTTCATTTTTGGGATTTATTTTGTCTGTCAACTATTGAAATGGACCCGGCCAAGGTACAGGCCATTTATGATTGGGTTCAACCCACTTCTCTGAAGGCTCTCCAGAAGTTTTTGGGTTTTGCTAATTTTTATCATAAATTTATAGCTAATTTTTCTGGTATTGCTTAATCACTGACTGATTTAACTAAGAAGGGTGCTGATGTGCTGAATTGGGCTTCAGAGGCTGTTTGGGCGTTTCAGGAGCTGAAGCGGAGGTTCATTTCTGCTCTGGTTTTGCGGCAACCTAATGTCTCACTTCCTTTTCAAGTGGAGGTAGACGCTTCAGAGATTGGTGCAGGAGCTGTTTTGTCCCAAAAAGTTCCGGTGACATCTAAAATGAATCCCTGTGCCTTTAACCGAGAGTTCTCCCCATCTGAACGCAACTAAGATGTGGGGAATCGGGGATTGTTAGCCATGAAATGGGCATTTGAGGAGTGGAGACATTGGTTGGAGGGAGCTAGACATCAAGTTGTGTTCCTCACATCTTACCACAAGAATTTGATTTACCTTGAGTCGGCCAAATGCTTGAATCCTAGACAGGCTAGGTGGGCCTTGCTTTTTACGCGTTTTGATTTTGTGGTCTCTTTTCTTCCGGGCACTAAGAATGTTAAGGCAGACGCCCTTTCTAGGAGTTTCTTTGCTGATTCTCCTATTGTGACCAAGCCTACTACCATCCTAGGTGAGGGGGTAGTTCTTTCTGCCATCTCGCCCGATTTGAGACGTGCTCTGGAAGAATTCCAGGATGACAAACCTGAGCATTGTCCTATGGGAAAATTGGATGTTCCTGACCAGTGGAGGAAGAGAGTGATGTCTGAAGTTCATTGCTCCGCATTGGCTGGACATCCAGGTATTTTTGGTGCCAGAGATTTGGTGAGTCGGTCTTTTTGGTGGCCCGCCTTATCTCGTGATGTCAGGAATTTTGTGCAGTCCTGTGGGACTTGGTCCCGGTCTAAACCCTGTTCTCGCTCTAGTGGGTTGTTGATGCCCTTGCCGGTGCCTAAGAGGCCATGGACCCATATTTCAATGGATTTTATTTCTGATCTTCCTGTCTCTCAGAGAATGACTGTTATCTGGGTGATTTGTGATAGATGCTCTAAGATGGTCCATCTTGTACCACTCCCAAAGTTGCCATCTTCCTCAGAGTTGGTACCCTTGTTTTTACAACAGGTGGTTCGGTTGCATGGGATTCCTGGGAACATTGTATCGGACAGAGGAGTTCAGTTTGTTTCCAGATTCTGGAAAGCCTTTTGTTCCAAGCTGGGAATTCAGTTGTCCTTCTCCTCTGCATTTCACCCTCAGACCAATGGGCAGACGGAGAGAACAAACCAGACTTTGGAGTCCTATTTGAGATGTTTTATATCTGATCAGGATGATTGGGTTTCATTTTTGCCCTTGGCCGAATTTGCTTTAAATAATAGAGCTAGTTCTGCCACCTTGATGTCGCCCTTTTTCTGTAACTTTGGGTTTCATCCTCTATTTTCTTCAGGGCAAGTGGAATCTTCAGCCTGTCCAGGTGTTGACACTGTGGTAGAGAGAATGCAGCAGATTTGGGACCAAGTAGTGGATAAGTTGTCTCTCTCCCAGGAAAAGGCCCAACGGTTTTCTAACCGGCATGGGACCATTGGTCCCCGGTTTAAAGTGGGTGATATGGTTTGGTTGTCATCAAAGAATATCTCTATGAAGGTGGCTTCTCCAAAGTTCAAGCCAAGATTTATTGGACCTTACAAGATTTTGGAGATTCTTAATCCGGTTTCTTTTCGATTGGCTCTTCCTGTTACTTTTAAGATCCATAGCGTGTTTCATAAGTCGTTGTTGAAGAGATATGTTGAGCCAGTAGTTCCTATGGCTGCACCTCCTGACCCTGTATTGGTTGAAGGTAATGTGGAATATGAGGTAGAGAAAATACTTGTTTCTGGTCTAGCTAGATGGAGACTCCAGTATTTGGTCAAGTGGAAGGGTTATGGCCAGGAGGACAATTCTTGGGTCTCTGCCTCTGATATTCATGCCGATAGATTGGTTCGTGCTTTTCATCGGGCCCATCCTGATCGGCCAGGTGGCGTGGATGAGGGTTTGGTGACCCCTTAAGGGGGGTACTGTTGTGAGCTCATTTTCGGGTTTGCCTCTGGCTTCTGGTGAGGGTTATGGAGCTGGCTGTGCTGACAGAGGAGTAGTGAGTTCTCTATCTGGGCTCCCTCTGTTGGTGAAGGGAGGTAATGAAGCTGATCTAAATGGCAGAGACCGGCCACCTGAGGAAGAGGACTGCGATTGGACATCAGGAGTTTCTGATTGGATTTAAGGCAGCCGACTCCCTAGTTTCTTGCTGGTGATTTTTCCTGACTGTGGCTCTTGGTTTCCAGTTTGGTTCCTGCCTTCCTAAAGCTAAGTTTTCTCTGCTATTGTTCATATGAGTTTTTGTCTGGTTAAGGCTAGTTTCACACTAGCCGCTAAGCCCCGCCCCTGCCACGCCTCCGCCTGTAGCTCCGCCTACCGGCGCATGACGCTGCATGCGTCCTGCGTCCCCTATCTTTATCACTGGGGGCACAGGCCGTGCGCAGTATGCGTTTGGCGGCGCATGCGTCCTTTTGACGGTGCGCCGACCTGCGCCAAACGCAACCTGCTGCAGTTTGGTTGCGCTCGGCGCACCGTCAAAAAGGCGCATGCGCCGCCAAACACATACTGCGCACGGCCTGCGCCACCAGTGATAAAGATAGGGGACGCAGGACACATGCAGCGTCATGCGCCGGTAGGCGGAGCTACCGGCGGAGACGCGGCAGGGTGCGGGGCTTAGCAGCGGCCGTGCGCAGGCCGTCGCTGCGCTCATAAGCGCTAGTGTGAAACTAGCCTTACTTAGTTTTTGTGTTCAGCCAGCCCTGGCTGGGACTGGTCTGAATCCCCATTTTGTCTCTGATCAGTTGATCTCTTTTGCTCTGTCTTCAGAATATACCTGACTGCTGATATAGTGATTTGAAGTCTAGCGACTTCAGGACCTTTTTCTATCAGGCGTGTTCTTTTTGGCAGGATTTTTTGCGTGATTGCAGACAGCAGCTTTTCTTTCCTGTCCTTTCTAGTTCCTGTCCTTTTTAGTTAGCGAGGGCCCCATCGTTTGCTCAGCCTATCTTTCTACCTGTGTCTGTGTTTTCATCTTGTTTCACCGACAATACATGTTGGGGGCTGTCTATTGCTTTGGGGTCTGCTCTGGGGCAGATTAGATTTTCCCTTTCTTTCTTTAGGCTTATTTAGTTCTCCGGCCATGACGAGGTGTCTAGGACCACCGTAGGCACGCTCCACGGCTACTGCTAATTGTTGTGGATAGGATCAGGGGTCTGCAATTCGTTAGTTACCAACCTCTCCGGTTTTCTGGGCTTAGCTTGCTTTTTGTTTTTTCCTCCTCGGTGACTCATTCATAACAGGTCCCCTTACCCGTATACCAGCTCGAACGGGGAGGACCCCGTGGATTCTTGGGGCACCTCCCGATAGGCAAACAGGAGGTGTGGCAAGAATTTCTCCCTGTAGGTCCTGGTAAAAGTCCCAATGAGCTGTTTTAATGTCCCGTTAAAGTGTTCACACAACCCATTGGTTTGCGGGTGGTACGGGGCGCTTCTAATGGACTTTACGCCGCACAGCTTCCACAGATGGTTGGTCACCTCTGCTGTAAACTGGGTACCCTGGTCAGAGAGAATCTCCCGGGGAAATCCAACCCGTGAGAAAACCTGGAGCAGGGCGGCCGCCACAGTCTCTGCCAGTATGTTGGGTAACGCAACCGCCTCTGGATACTGTGTGGCATAATCTACCACTGTCAATATATACTTTTTCCCTGACGGACTGGGTTTGGCTAACGGCCCTATCAGATCGACCGCTACTCGGCTAAATGGTTCCTCCACAATGGGGAGGGGGCGTAATTTGGCCTTTCATCGATTTCCCCCCCCCCCCCCCTCTTGCCAATGCGCTGACAACTGTCACAGGTCTGGCAGTACTGACGAACATCATAGGTCACCCCCGGCCAAAAGAAGTTTTGTGTCAGACTATGCCTGGTGCGACTGATGCCGAAGTGGCCAAGGGTATATCATGAGAGATTTGCATTAACTCCTGTTGTGAGTTCATTTTCCCCTTCATTACTGAGGCCCGAGGAACTGCCTCTTCTGGTAAAGAAAGGTAGTGAGCCTGATTGTCAAACACCTGAGGCTGATGATTGTGACTGGCTGAGTGGAGTTACGGACTGGATATAATGCTGCCGATGCCCTTCTGCCCTGCGGGTGATTTCTCTGTGGGATCCTTGGGAACCAGTCTTTTGCTTTTGTGCTTTGACTTTGTTTTTGCTTTGTTTTTCTGGATTTCTGCCATTCCCTGCTGGGGTGTGCTGAATTCATTTAGCTCTGTCTTCTGAAAATACCTGAGTGCTGATTCAGTTTTTGAAGCCTAGCTGCTTCAGGGCCTTTTTCATATCAGCTGGTTGGCTTATGTCTTTGATAGGGTTTTTGCAGATTGCAGACAGCAGCCTTCCTGTCCGTTCCTATCTAGGAAGTTTTGGGGCCCCGTCTTTGCTCAGTCTATCTTTCTGTCTGTGTTAGTATTTTCTTCTTGCTTCACCGTCATTATTTGTTGGGGGCTGCCTATTGCTTTGGGGTCTGCTCTGGGGCAGTTTAGATTTCCCCTTTCTTTCTTTAGGCCTATGTAATTCTCCGGCTGTGATCGAGGGATCTAGGGCATCGTAGGAACCCCCCACGGCTACTGCTAGTTGTGTTGATAGGTTCAGGGGTCTGCAATCTGATAGTTGCCAACTTCTCTGGTTTTCTGGACTTAGCTTGCATAAGTGCTTTTGCCTCCTACGGTGACTCATTCATAACAAACTCCTCTCCTGCCTATACTTCTTGGGAACTACCAGCTGTTGTTTTATAGTGGGGCTCGTCCCTGTGTGGTGCTGCTCTGTGATCCGGTAGAGGAGTCCCTGCTTCCATACAAACTGTTCCCCTTCCAGTACTCCTCCCCTCCTGTGCCTTCCCACGATATCCCTCTAATGAAGGATCCTCAAGTAACTCCCTCTTAAATTCATCTGGGGTGGCCCAAGAAATGTGTCTGGCTATGGGAATACGTGTAGGGCTGGGATGTCTTACCTGAGCCTCCTCTGAGTGTGATTCCGCCTCCGCAGCTCGAGCTTGTCTCCGGGTGGTCACAGGATATGTCTCAGCCAGAGGGGCCACCGAGAATGCAGACAACATGGGCCCCAAGTCATTTCCCAGCAAGACGTCTGCAGGCGAATCCTCCATCAAGCCGACCTCAACAAAGCCATCCCCGACTCCCCAGTTCAGGTGAATCCTTGCAGTGGGCAGTCGATGTATAGCTCCCCCTGCTACACAGATTGCCACTGTCTGGTCCGTCTTCTCTTGGTCCCGGACGAGATGAGGCTTCACAAGGGTCAATGTTGCCCCAGAATCTCTTAGTTCCTGCATACGTTTCCCATTAACCCACACGACCTGTCGATGCTGTTGTCGATTATCTGCCCGGGCTGCCTGCACGGGGTCTACTTCATGCAGCTCTTCCTCCATCTCTTCCACCCCTTGGTTAGTCGTAGCCCCCAATGCCGGGTCAGCTTCGCCTTGGTAGCAGTGTACAGCAGCCCGGCTGAAGGTAGCTGTTCCCGCCTTTGGCCACTGGGTATGCTGAGTCCGCTTGGGACATTGTCTTTGCAGGTGGCCCAGCTGACGACAGGTGTGGCATCGTGCCCCAGGGGGACTCTGGTAGGCCGGGTTTCTAGCTGGTCCCCCTACAATCTTCGGTGGTTTGGGGCCCTCCAGGTCCAGGGGCGGGCCCCTAGTGACGACCTTTGATCCGGACAACTGCGGCCTCCTGGCATCATGATGTTCATCGGCCAGACGAGCGGCTTCCTCAAGAGTTGTTGGCCGCCTGTCCCGAAGCCATTCCCGTGTCTCGGGGTTTAGTCCATTAAAGAATCGTTCTAACAGGGAGAGCTGGAGGACATCCTCCTTAGTGGTTGCTTGGCTCCCTTGTACCCACTGTAGCAGTGACTGCCGTAATTTACAGGCCCATTCAGCGTGGGTATCGGTTACGCGTTTTATAAGTCCGCGGAACTTTTGGCGATAGGCCTCTGGTGTCAGCGCATACCGGGCCAAGATCACTTCTTTGATCCGGTCATAGTCCATACAGTCCTAATCAGGTACCGTGCGATAGGCGTCCGCTGCCCGGTCTGTCAGCTTGCTGGCCAGAATCTGAACCCGTTCCTCCGGCTTCACTTGATGAAGGGCACACTGCCGCTCAAAGTCCTGCAGAAAGCCATCAATGTCTTCCGCTGCCTCCCCCAACCGTCGGAAGGCATTATACTGGATCTTTTTGTGGCTTACTGTTGAAGGTACCTGGTCGAAGGCCAGAGCTCCCCCTGCTCGCTGACTCTCCTCTCTCCACTCTGCCATCTCCATCTTGGCCAGCTCCACTTTGGTCCGCTCTGCCATCTCCATCTTGGCTAGCTCTATCCTGGTCCGCTCGGCCATCTTTTCCTTCAGATCAGTACTCACATCAGCCATCACCTCTCGTATGGTCTCTACTGCAGGGTTTAGGCCATAGAACGCCAGTCTGTTCTTTACCTCCCTCTGGAATTCGGTCTCCTCCACATTCACATTGGGGGGCGCTGCACTGTTGTGTTCCATGATGGCTGCTATCAAATCCGCTTTTGTTTTGTTGCTGGCGATCAACCCTCGGACTTCCACCAGATCTTTTAATGTAGTCCTCTTTAACTTCTGGTAGTTTTCCATTCATTCCTTTCCTCCTGTAGAAGGGGTATCATATCCTGCTGTCTGCCACCAGTGTAACGGGGTCTACCAAGCTGGAGTACCTCTTTCAGTACCACCCCGTGTTTTCGGAGGTCCGCTCTGCGTTGGCTGAAGTCTGAATGAATGACGCTGGCTGGAATTCCTTGGTTACATGGGAGCATATAAAAGATCACTGCTTCTCCACGTATTTCCAGTCTGACAACACTTTACTCACAGGACACAGAGTATATCACACAGATATACAGAGGGCAGGCCAGACATGCATTACAAAAGCCGCAGGTGGCCGGAGCCTGCCGGTGTCTACTGTGGGAATTACAAAGGTGGGGGGAGGGCGGACAAAAGGAGAATATCGTGTCCCCTCTGCCCAGGGGCGCAGCCTGTGGGCTGATGCATTAGGGACATGCATCTCACATAGAACCTATTATACATACATATAACTGCACAACATATTCTGGGTGCTGAGTGGTTCTGTAACACGTAACACATATCATCAAATACTTTTTCAATAAAACATTGCAAAGATTCTTGTAAGTGCTGGACACCGCTCCCAGCCGGGATTTCTTGCAGTGTCCTTTGAGGTAGACATCATTCTTCGAAAAGTGTCCATGCAAAAACATCATCTTCGCAAAGTGTCTATGTATGTAAAACCAAAAAAGGGCACCTAAAGAGGTGCAAACTATTTACAATAAAGTTTTGGATCACTTAGCGTTCATGATCTCCTTAGTTCCAAATAGAAAACAGCGCTGCCAATCAAAAACTAGGCAACATGATGAAAATTAGAAAAAGGCACAACTGGTGCAACAAACCCTCCTGGGTAACGAGATTGTAAAGGGAAATCTTCTAGTAGTTCCAAAACCCCAGGAGGGGACCACTATCTTCAGACGTGGTACTGGAAATGTCCTCATCTTGATTTCGTGTTCTGGTTAAAGGACCTTGAAGTTGGGGCAAAGGGAACCCATGATGCATGTCTATCCCCACCCACTGTTCCTCAGGGATGTATAGTCCCGCTGCTCTGGTGCGCGGTCTAGCTCCTAGGGCCTCTGCAGCTCGTCGGCTCTGACAGGCAGCTGCCTGGGGACTTGGCGGTGAAAGAATCCCAAAATCACCGTCTCAAAACGATCCAGATCCCCCTCTGGCCTGTAGATGTCGGATCGGGTGTGCTGGTTCCAACCGTACCCCCAGCAGCAGGGTCCTCTTCCTCTCTATCAACCCATTAGGAAGGCCGGGGTATAGTTCCCGGCGGTGCGGTCTCTGCTCCGGTGCAGGTGTGGTAGCAGGCGCCGCCCGGTGAGACACCCAGGGATGGCGGTTGAGCCAATGGCGGTTGCGGTTCCGCGGGGGTTGCTGGCGAGACCTGCGCAGCCGCGCCAGGTCCGGACAGGGGCTCCTCTCCCTCCGCTTCAGCTCTCTGGGCTGTGTGCAACTCCTCCGGTATTAGCGGCAAAGAAGGGACGGAGTACGAGGCTGATGGCATGGCAGCGGCTCCAAGCTCCGCAAGGTCTGCCCAGAAAAGGTCCGGTGCCACAGCAGCGGGTACCGGCGGAGGGGGTACCGCAGGTGTAGGCCCTTCCGGGGCGCGCTGCCATCTCAGCCTCCTCAAGGCCTCTTGCCTCAGCTGCAGATGGGTAGTCAGTTAAATAATTTCTTCGGCTAATTGCCGGCAGTTCGTTCCGAAGTTAAGGTTGGAGCAGTCAGCCATGGTGCCGGGGATATGCACTTACCCGCGCTCCGCAGGCCTCCTTCCCTTGATCTCCAAAATGGCGTTCCTCTTACTGCCTCGGCCCCTTTCCCGCCACTGGCTTCTGGGCTGGGCTGTATTATACCATGCTGGGGGGTCTATATACCATGCTGGGCTGTATTATACCATGGTGGGCTGGGCTATATACTATGCGGCTGTGTTATATACCATGGGGGGTACATTTTACATTACATTCTATAAGGGGAGGCTATTTTATATAATATGGGGGGCTACATTATATTCTATGGGGAGGTGGGCTGTATTATATTCTATTTGGGGCTACATTATATTCTATAGGGGGGGCTGTATTATATTATATTCTATGGGAGCTGCATTATACTATATGAGGAGGGCTACATTATATTCTATGGAGGGGCTACATTATACTATATAAGGGGCTGCATTATATCCTATGAGGGGTTGAAATATATTCTATGGAGGGGCAGAATTATACTATATGGGGGGGGACTGCATTATATTCTATGGGGGGGTTACATTATATTCTATACAGATATATCCAGCCCTGCATAGCATCGATATTAGATAACAAATAACTTTGTTGCCCTATGAAGGGGGGGCCCAAAAAATTTCTTGCACAGGGGCCCACTACAGTCTTTGTCCGCCCGTGTCCCCCATAGACACAAAAACACAGGAAAAACACAGTGCAAAAATTTACTGAAGAAATTCCCACCTGTGGTCCATAGAGGGAGTAAGTGCAATGTTTATTTTTAAATTTATGGCATGCCCTCTGCATCTGATTGAACTATAAATTCAGTGGCCTGAACACAGAGCACTGTCAAAAGGTTCAGGTAAATCCAGTTAACTGCTAGCATAGTGCATAGCAAGGCAATCTGATAAACGACTATCCACTAGAGAATGAAATTCACCCAATGTACAGAGTCACTGCTGCCCCAAAAAAATTGAATAAAACAACCAGCATGTATTTGTTTTATTGCAAGGAAATAGGATGTGAATTTTTATGCCCTTAAATCACAGAGATACGGCACACAAAAAACTTGATAACTAACATTTCCCACATGTTTACTTTACATCAGCACAATTTTGGAACCAAAATTTTTTTTGTTAGGAAATTATAAGGGTTAAAAGTTGACCAGCGATTTCTCATTTTCACAACACCATTTTATTTTTAGGACCACTTCACATTTGAAGCCACTTTGAGGGGTCTATATGATAGAAAATACCCAAAAGTGACACCATTCTAAAAACTGCACCCCTTAAGGTGCTCAAAACCACATTCAAGAAGTTTATTAACCCTTTAGGTGCGTCACAGGAATTTTTTTGAATATTTAAAAAAAAAAAATGAACATCTAACTTTTTTTTCACAAAAAAAATACTTCAGGTTCAACTTTTTTTATTTTACCAAGGGTAACAGGAGAAATTGGACTGCAAAAGTTATTGTACAATTTGTCCTGAGTACGCTGATACCTGATTTGTGGGGGGAAACGACTGTTTCGGCGCATGGCAGAGCTCAGAATGGAAGGAGCGCCGTTTGACTTTTTCAATGCAAAATTGGCTGGAATTCAGATCGGACGCCATGTCACGTTTGGAGAGTCCCTGATGTACCTAAACAGTGGAAACCCCCTACAAGTGACCCCATTTTGGAAACTAGACCCCCCCCAAGGAACTTATCTAGATATGTTGTGAGAACTTTGAACCCACAAGGGCTTTACAGAAGTTTATAACGTACAGCGGTACAATTAAAAAATCATATTTTTTACACAAAAATGATCTTTTCACCCCAATTTTTATTTTCCCAAGGGTAACAGGACCCTAAAAGTTATTGTGCAATTTGTCCTGAGTACGCTGATACCCCACATGTGGGGGTAAACCACTATTTGGGCGCATGGCAGAGCTCGGAAGGGAAGCAGCGCCATTTGACGTTTTTGGCTGGAATTGAGATCAGACACCATGTCGCGATTGGAAAACCCCTGATGTACCAAAACAGTGGAAACCCCCCACAAATGACACCATTTTGGAAACTAGACCCCCTAAGGAACTTATCTAGATGTGTGGTGAGAACTTTGAACCCCCCAGTGCTTCACAGAAGTTTATAATGCCCGGGCATGAAAATAAAAAAAAAATCGTATTTTTTCCACAAACATGATCAATTAGTCCCCAATTTTTTTATTTTCCCAAGGGTAACAGGAGAAATTGAACCCCAAAAGTTGTTGTCCAATTCGTCCTGAGTACGCTGACGCCCCATATGTGGGAGAAAACTACTGTATGGACACACGTCGGGGCTCGGAAGGGAAGCAGTGACGTTTTGGAATGCAGACTTTGAGGGAATGTTCTGCGGGTGTCATGTTACCTTTGGAGAGCCCCTAATGTACCTAAACAGTGGAAACCCCCCACAAATGACGCCATTTTGGAAACGAGACCTCCTAAGGAACTTATCTAGATGTGTGGTGAGCACTTTGAACCCCCAAGTGCTTCACAGAAGTTTATAACGCTCGGACGTGAAAATAAAAAAAATCATTTTTTTCCACAAAAATGATATTTTTGCCCCCAATTTCTTATTTTCCTAAGGGTAAAAGGAGAAATTGGACCCCAAAAATTGTTTTGCAATTTGTCCTGAGTAGGCTGATACCCTACATGTGGGGGTAAAACACTGTTTGGGCGCATGGCAGAGCTTGGAAGGGAAGGAGCACCATTTGACTTTTTCAACTCAGAATTGGCTGGAATTGAGATCAGACGCCATGTTGCATTTGGAGAGCCCCTGATGTGCCCAAACAGTGGAAACCCCCAATTCTAACTCCAACCCGAACCCCAACACACCCCTAACCCTAGCCCTAACCCTAATGGAAAAATGGAAATACTTTTTTTTATTTTATTATTTTTCCCTAACTAAGGGGGTGATAACGGGGGGTTTGATTTACTATTTATGGCGGTTTTTATGTTTGGCAGCTGTCGCACGCTAAAAGACGCTTTTTATTGTAAAAATAGTTTTTGCATCACCACATATTGAGAGCTATAATTTTTCCGTATTTTGACCCACCGAGTCATGTGAGGTCTTATTTTTTGCGGGACGAGTTGACGTTTTTATTGGTACCATTTTCGGGCACGTGACATTTTTTGATCGCTTTTTATTCCGATTTTTGGGACGCAGAATGAACAAAAACCAGCGTTTCATGAATTTCTTTTGGGGGAGTGCGTTTACACCGTTCCGCGTGCGATAAAATTGATAAAGCGGTTTTATTCTTCGGGTCAGTACGGTTACAGCGATACCTCATTTAGGTCGTTTTTTAATGTTTTGTCGGTTTTATGCAATGAAAACTATTTTATATAAAAAATAATTTTTGCATCGCTTTATTCTGCGAGCTATAACATTTTATTTTTTCGCTGATGATGCAGTGTGGCGGCTCGTTTTTTGCGGGACAAGATGACGTTTTCAGCGGTACCATGGATATTTATATGCGTCTTTTTGATCGCGCGTTATTACACTTTTTGTTTGGCGGTATGATAATAAATCATTATTTTTTGCTTCGTTTTTTATTGTTTAAGGGGTTCGCTAAAGGGGTTAACTAATGGGAAAGTTTTATAGGGCGGGTCGTTACGGACGCGGCGATACCTAATATGTGTACTTTTAATTATTTATTTTTTTTATTTCCGAAAAATGGATTTATTTGGGGGAATATTTTTTTTTTTTTCTAATTTATTTGGCGTTTTTTAACACTTTTTTTATTTTTTAACTTTATTAAATAGTCCCAGGTGGGACATCACTGTCCTGTGACAGATCGCTGATCTGTCACATCACAGATCACATCACAGGAGCATGGGGAGTGGCGGGGGGTCATGGAGCCTCAGAAACCTGATAAGCGCTTTTTTTGTGTAGTGATGGGTGCTGGGGGGGTGGTTCCCTGGCCAAACAAGGTGGGGTGCTTTTGGTGGGTGGGAAGTCCTCACCTTATCACTGGTCATGCGGCAGGGATGTCCCTGTGTATGGATAGTGTTAGGATCTTGATCAATGGCGTAACTGGAAGCTCATGGGCCCCAATGCAAAGGCTCCAACGGAGCCCTCAATTGTTGCAAATCTGTAATAGCATTAGCCTTTCCGTAGGCCAAAAGGGACTTTTGGGGCCCCTAGGCACCAGGGCCCACGTGCGATTGTATCCCCTGCACCTATTGTAGTTACGCCCCTCATCTTGATACAATATAAAATTATGTAGAGAGGATACTGGATATATAGGTATCTGACACTAATTATGAGCAAAAAGTTCTCTACTATGTGTCCCAATATGTGTGTCTATCTGTTTCAGGTCTCACCCGCGAAAACAACTGTCGGAGGCTGGGATGTACAGCAAACATGCTATAAAGTCCCCTATGCTGACAAGGTTTAAAACATATTTACCGGAGACCCATAAAGAGATTTCTGTTGAGGCAATGGTAAGTTTGATACGCTGTCAGGTTGCATGTAGTTGATGAATACTCCTTAAAGAGACAAATCCTAATGTATGTGTGTTTAATTTCAGGTAGACAATGTTGCCAAATTTCTTTATTTCGTCAATCCGGAGGAAATCACCCTGGAATCTATAAACGAATTTGAAAAGAAAAAGGCATATTTTGATATACTGACAAAGCAAAATACTGAGAATACTATTCAAAAATACCTACGAAATGTGCGCCAACTTGTAATTTTTGTGAGAGACAACTGCCCTGATACCGTGGATGAGGAGGAAACAAAAGCAAATGCAAAACGTTTTTTAGAGGAATTAAACAAGATTCAACAGGGACTCCATAAGACACGTAAAGGCATGAAAAGGGTGTAGGTATTGGAGTCATTGCTTGGATAATTTCCGTAAATTACAAAGTATTTATAGGAATGAATAAGTGTGAAAGTAACTTTTTTTTTTTATAATCACATACAGGTTGGCTCCCCAGTCAATCACTAATCTAGAATGCTGCAAAATCCTAGAAGTGTCTAAAAAAAAAAACCAAAACATATCAACACCATATTTAAGAAGGCAAGATTGGATCAAATAATCTCCAAATATGAAAAGGTTCTAGCTGGATCATACCGCGTTGCACTCCTCATTGTGAGACACAAACGCAAGCCATCAGTACCCAAAAACCTAACGGTAAGCAACTTATTATCATACTATTGACAGATATGATGTTGTAGAAGAATGGAAGACAGCGTCTCACAGATTGATGCAGTATCAAAAAGCACTTTATTCTGCTCACAGCGCGCTTTTTGATACTGCACCATGATAAGTATAGTGTGGCACTACTACAGGGTGCACAAGTAGGTTACCCAGACCCAAATGAATAATAAAGTAACTTGGCACTCAACTTGAATGGTCCTTTTTTTTTAAAAAACATTTTAATTGTGTGCAGTCTTAGAAACATTTCGGCCCACAACAGGCCTTCATCAGTCTGCTATGACAAGTATGAGACCGAGATATAAAAATCATAATAAGTCCCCATATACAATGCATAATTGACAAGTATGTTATATCCAGTCACAAAATAGAAAATAACGCAATTACAGAGATTATACACAGAATTTAAAAGAATTTACTACATAGCATGTAATAACCAGGTAGTAGAAGAACCAGGTGGAGAAGGATGAAAAATAAGTGACAAAAAGGGGGCCTACCTAACTGCAGTCACAATGTGACTAAATGTAAATCCACGAGAAAGAGAATGGTTTCATTTATATTCCTAGAATAAGGTAAGTGCAATGATATAAGATAATTGTGGCTCATAATAATCAAAATCCTAAAAAAGGAGTGATGATATATATATATACCTGCTATAAAGAATGATGCAGGTGTGCACTCACTTGATGTTGCGTGCTGTGCTTTAATACAAGTAAAGATAACATTGAGAAATAAGTTGTAGAGTGCAAACTGGGAAGGAGCTAGTATATAGTAAATATGTACCTGGTAAACCAAACATGAGTCGGGTTTGGTGTAGTATCTAACTCCTTAGGTTCAGATTGGATTCATACAAATGTTAAATGCTTGTCCTGAAATGGTTAAGAAAAGGTCAAAATAAAGGCTCTGGATCAGCTATATAGAAAACTAGCTGAAGAGCCCGGCGCTGCCCGGGCATAATAACTAACTGTAGTTCTAACAAATTATAAGTATCCTCCATCCCATAGTCCAGTGCCCATATACCCATCACACATCTTCCATCCTATGATAACATCCGCGTCGCCATGGCAACCATTATCACATCATGAGGGGCGGGGCTTGATACGCACATACTTTTCCCGATTATGTAGATAGGGGCATTATGACATCATAATGAGGGGCGGGGCTTGACACGCACACTTTCCACATTATGTAGATAGGGGCAAAATTGGTAAATTGGAATGCGCGGGGTTAAAATTTTGCTTCACAACATAGCCTAGGACACTGTCGGGGTCCAGACGTGTGACTGCCAAATTTTATGGCTGTAGCTGCAACGGTGCGGGTGCTATCCCAGACACACACACACACACTTTGAGCTTTATATATTAGACTAGCTGAAGAGCCCGGCGCTGCCCGGGTATAGTAGCTAACTGTGGTTAGTTATAACAAATTATAATTATCCTCCATCCCATAGTCCTGTGCCCATATACCCATCATACATATCCACCATCCCATAGAACCGTGACCACATACCCATCATACATATTCGCCATCCCATAGTCGAGTGCCCATATACCCGTCACACATCCTTCATCTCATAGTCCCATGCCCATATACCCATCACACATCCTCCATCCCATAGTCCCGTGCCCATATACATATCCGCCATCCCATAGTCCCGTGCCCATATACCCGTCATACATATCCTCCATCCCATAGTCCAGTGCCCATATACCCATCACACATCCTCCATCCCATAGTCCCGTTCCCATCATACATATCCTCCATCCCATAGTCCGGTGCCCATATACTCATCACACATCCTCCATTCCATAGTCAACCATTATGACATCATAATGAGTGGCGGCAGGGCTTGCAACCCTTGACATCAGCGTCGCCATGACACCCATTGTGACATCATAATGAGGGGCAGGGCTTGATATGCACACACTGCTTCCCCAGTATGCAAATAGGGGCATTATGACATCAAAATGAGGGGCGGGGCTTGACACGCACACACTTTTTCCCCAGTATTTAGATAGGGGCAAAATTGTTTGTTGAATTGGAACGCGCAGGGTTAAAATTTCGCCTCACAACATAGCTTAGGACGCTCTCGGGGTCCAGACGTGTGACTGTGCCAAATTTTGTGGCTGTAGCTGCGACGGTGCGGATGCCTATCCCGGACATACACACACACATACATACACACTTTGAGCTTTATATATTAGACTAGCTGAAGAGCCCGGCGCTGCCCGGGCATAGTAACTGTGGTTAGTTATAACAAATTATAATTATCCTCCATCCCATAGTCCCGTGCCCATATACCCATCATACATATCCACCATCCCATAGGCCCGTGCCCATATACCCATCATACATATCCACCATCCCATAGGCCCGTGCCCATATACCCATCATACATATCCGCCATCCCATAGTCCAGTGCCCATATACCCGTCATACATATCCTCCATCCCATAGTCCAGTGCCCATATACCCATCACACATCCTCCATCCCATAGTCCCGTTCCCATCATACATATCCTCCATCCCATAGTCCGGTGCCCATATACTCATCACACATCCTCCATTCCATAGTCAACCATTATGACATCATAATGAGTGGCAGCAGGGCTTGCAACCCTTGACATCAGCGTCGCCATGACACCCATTGTGACATCATAATGAGGGGCAGGGCTTGATATGCACACACTGCTTCCCCAGTATGCAAATAGGGGCATTATGACATCAAAATGAGGGGCGGGGCTTGACACGCACACACTTTTTCCCCAGTATGTAGATAGGGGCAAAATTGTTTGTTGAATTGGAACGCGCGGGGTTAAAATTTCGCCTCACAACATAGCTTAGGACGCTCTCGGGGTCCAGACGTGTGACTGTGCCAAATTTTGTGGCTGTAGCTGCGACGGTGCGGATGCCTATCCCGGACATACACACACACACACACACACACACATACATACACACTTTGAGCTTTATATATTAGACTAGCTGAAGAGCCCGGCGCTGCCCGGGCATAGTAACTGTGGTTAGTTATAACAAATTATAATTATCCTCCATCCCATAGTCCCGTGCCCATATACCCATCATACATATCCACCATCCCATAGGCCCGTGCCCATATACCCATCATACATATCCGCCATCCCATAGTCCAGTGCCCATATACCCGTCATACATATCCTCCATCCCATAGTCCAGTGCCCATATACCCATCACACATCCTCCATCCCATAGTCCCGTTCCCATCATACATATCCTCCATCCCATAGTCCGGTGCCCATATACTCATCACACATCCTCCATTCCATAGTCAACCATTATGACATCATAATGAGTGGCAGCAGGGCTTGCAACCCTTGACATCAGCGTCGCCATGACACCCATTGTGACATCATAATGAGGGGCAGGGCTTGATATGCACACACTGCTTCCCCAGTATGCAAATAGGGGCATTATGACATCAAAATGAGGGGCGGGGCTTGACACGCACACACTTTTTCCCCAGTATGTAGATAGGGGCAAAATTGTTTGTTGAATTGGAACGCGCGGGGTTAAAATTTCACCTCACAACATAGCTTAGGACGCTCTCGGGGTCCAGACGTGTGACTGCCAAATTTTGTGGCTGTAGCTTTATATATTAGATGTGTGCTGATTATTCTAAATTTTTTTTTTCTTTTTTTTTTTTTCGTATTTAGAATATTTCAAGAGAGTCCCCAACAAAAAAGAATTGGCGAAGTATGCAAAAGAACGGGGATGGGACACAAATGTTCCAGACATAAAGGAAGTGCAAAGCGCTTGGAAACCCCATGGGCGAAGGCACAAGCCCAATTTTAAAGATGTGGAGATCAAGAGCTTGTGTTAAAACAGAAATGGAAGGGACTAATAACAGAAGACTTTGGCAAAGGTGGACGTACTGTAAAGACCATCTGTGCTTTTAAATAGGGTCAAGTGGTATGTGACTATCACGGGGAACTTATGGACAATCAAAGTGCGGAAAAGCTGCAGAGAATGCTGACCGGAACATTATATATGTACTTTTTTTTAACCACAAAGACCGAAAATTATGATGGCTCCAAAGCTGCGTTCTTTGGAGTTTGAGAGGCTGGGTGCGAGGAGGGCCTCTTGGCTTCGGAGGGGTTTCTCCTTTTACCCTAGGGAGAGCTGGTCTGTGTGAGATTGTTAGTGTAAGCATAAGTTGGTGTGGTTGTTGAGGGAGAGACGCAGGGACAGGGAGGGCCAGTTTAGGGATAGATATTTAGTCTTGTTAAGTTAGAGTAGGGATATTTAGGGTCAGTTCTTTAGGGACAGCTTTAGTTGTTGGTGGTCAGGGATGGGGCTTCTCAAGACTCCAGTTTCCTGGTGGTGAGCTACTGCATTGCTGGGGCCTCTCAAGACTCCAGTTTCCTGGTGGTGGGCTACTGCATGGCACATTTAGCTTTTGCTTTGTTTTGAAAAAGAACAATGGATATTGGGCTTGCAGGTGCCGAACTTGGGCCTTGTAGGTAAAAATAATAAGATATGGTATAGTTATTAATATATAGTGATATGTAGTGTTAATGTAATGTATTATAACTGATATGTTGGTATGATGTGTATTTTTGTTTTAGTGTAGTTTAGGTTAGGTGGGGGTTGAATGGAGGGAGGGGAAGGGGTGAATAAGGGCATATGGACTCAGAGTAAAGGGCATGAAAACTTTCATGGATCCGGGATATAAGGTTTTTGAAATTGTGCGGAAAAGGGGCATAAACTTTATATGGACCCGCTGTTTGCAGTGAAAAGGGCATGAACTTATGGACCTGTGGTGTGGCGGGGGGGGAAAAAAAGTTTGCTGTGTATAGTAGTGTTAAGTATCTTGCCAAGGTGGCTGTTTCTTGTTTTGGGCAGTATGGGCCAGGTGTTGTTTTCCTTGTTTGTTTTTTTGTAATATAAGTGTGAATGGGGAGGTGAATGCAGATGAATGAGTAAAAATTTGTTTGTTTGTTTTTTGTTTTTTTGTTTTTTTTCTTTTTCTCTTTACTTTTTGAGTAGGTTAGTTTTCCTACTGGGGGTCCCTCAAGCTGAAAAAGCTTATAAAGAAAGGGACTGTGAAAGGAATGAAATGGACTTCCGTGGAAAAATTGCGGCTTTGCACAATTTATGTCAAGTGGTATGTCTTAATGTTTTGCTTTATTGTCTGTTGTATTTTGGTTAATGGTTTGTAATGTTTCTTGTAATGTTCTATGTTTTTATATATTAATAAATAAGAGTTCCAGCTCCACCCAGGAAGTGGAGAGGGTGTGGTTTGCAGCTGCTGTTGGTTCTGCTACTGCTATGTCAGGAAGGAGCTCCTGGGAAGGTAGGATTTTTCACCTGGACAGTTTGCCTGCCCCCTTCCCAGGGAAAGAGGACTGTTCCTGGGACTGTGCCCCTGATTCCCACCCCCGGCAAGCCAGCTGGGGGTGGGCGGCATCAAACACCATCAAGAGGCCCAAACATCTAGCCCGTCCCTGGAAACGCGGCCCCCCAAGGTCGTCTTCTTGCCCACAAGACCTCAGGAGCTAAGACCCCTGAAGCCGGGGCGGTTCCTCTTCCCGGAGGCGTAGAGGCGGCCAGCAGAGGAGCGGCGGTGGAGCCCCCTAACATCTGGGGCTCTAGGTGCACAGGAGAGCCTGTTACCAGCTATGCCTCCCACATACACGCGCTCCTCTGTGAGTACGGAGAGTCCGCCAAGCAGCTGAGGAGACTCCGGGAGGAGTTGAGGGGAGCACGTGTAACAGCTAAGAATAGGCTCCCCACCTCAAAGAGAGCAGAGGTCTCTGCCACGGTGCAGAGGCTAAAGGGCGCTATAAGAGCCCTGGAAGAACGTAGAGCGGCCATCCTGGAGGGAAGCGGCCCCTTTGAAGATAAGCTCCGGAATGACGACCGGTTCAGGGCCCTGACCGGTGGGTCTCCTGGGGGGTCAGGAGGCCCCTACCAGGTGGAGGAAGATGGCTGTGAGACATCTGAGCCAGCCCCACCTGAAGACTTGGTGAGTCAAATGCCTAGGTATCACACAGCGGGATAGCCCTTGAACTAGTGGCTCTCCCACCGGACTCCAGTAATTCGGGGGGAGGATGGAGGGAGCGGTAGTAGCAGTGAGGGGGGGCTGCCTCATCCTGCAACAAGTGTGGCAGATCGAGTCCCCAGCACGGTTTGGGAGCTGCTGTTTGGGGATGAGATCTGTGAGGATGGGGCAATTCATCTATGTCCCTCTTCCTGGGGCTCCCCTGTCCCGTTGTGTGGAACCCGCTACCCACCCCGGCTCGGGCCCTGTGGTGGGTCTGCAGCGAGGGAGCGGGGAGAGGATAGTTTGCTCCGGTCTGGGTGCCAAGCCTAGTGGTGGCAGCTCGGACTCGGGCAGCGATATGGAGCGTGTTGGCGCCGGTTGTGTTAGCGATGGTGGTGGTGCTCGGGCTCAGTCCTCTGTGGCATGGGGGCTGGCCCGGGACCTGGAGTATGTACAGCCGGGGCCGCATCTCTGGCGGCGAGAGCTGGGGTCTCTGGGCCCACCACATACGGATCTGCTAAGGCTGGATCACTTTTGAGTGATCTTTTTGATAAGTACTTCCACCAGCTCAGGGGCACTGCGATGGGCAGCCCTTGTGCACCATCATATGCAAATCTGCTCCTGGGCTGGTGGGAGGAAAATACCATCTTTGGAGAGCACACAGATGTAGCAGAGGATAACATTGTTCTTTGGCTCCGCTACATTGATGGTGTTTTCGTAATATGGAAAGGGGACGAAGACAGTTTTGGCAATTTTGTGAGGGGTCTTAATAAAAACGACACTGGCCTAAACTTCACTTTTCAGGCCAGTGCACACAGGTTATCGTTCCTAGATGTTGTGATTGAATGAGGAGAGAATGGTCGGTTGGCAACAAAGACATATAGAAAACCTACCTCCTCGAACTCCCTTTTGAGGTGGGAATCCAGCCATCTGGTCCCCCTCTAAAAAGGCATTCCCAAAGGGCAATACCTGCGTATGAAATCGCTCTGATTAGAGCAATTCCTTTTCAAAGAGCAAGCAGATGATTTGAGGTCCCGGTTCCAAGAACGTGGGTATCCAGATGGGATCCTAAAGAAGGCTTATAAAGCATCTGTAGCTAGAGACAGAAAAAAACTTAACTCCAACTCAGAAAGCCACAGATGAAGGGACCATTAGGTTCATATCCAAATACTCAAATGGAGCCAATGACCTTAGGGAGATCATCAAACGGCACTGGCCACTTCTGTGTATGGACCAGGACCTCTTGGGGATCATACCCAGAACTCCACAAATAATGTACAGAAAAGGTCGCTCTATCAAAGATAGATTAGTCCGCAGCCATTTTACCTTGAACACTACAACCAATTCCACATGGTTGGGCACCCAACCCAAAGGGTGCTTTAAATGTGGTAATTGTAAATACTGTATATCATTCCTACAAAATAAAGAATTTCTCAGTAATGTTACAGGAAAGACATTCCATTCATCAACTGCAGGTCGGTAGGGATTGTATGCAAGATGACCTGTAGGTGTGGCCTAGAGTATATTGGTAAAAGGAGAGCACCACAGAGTCATCATAAATAAATGGGACACTCCAGTGACTAACCATATTAACCAGGCCCATAACGGGGATGTTAAGGCTGTCAGCTTCATGGGCATTGAAAGGGTCCCAAAAAACCAAAGGGGAGGTGATTGGGATAAACGAATTCTTCAAAAGAGAAACATTTTGGATTTTCTCCCTACAAACAGTGCACCCCAAGGGACTCAATATACTAACTTATTCTTCCTTCTTGTAGGGAGAAATTAAATTGGGTCATGTAATCTAGGGAGTGTTAGGCGTCGGATTTCTGAGTTTACTCCGCAGGGATCCAGACCCTCACATTCTGCAGTCTCCTGCTGTTTATCTACTGCAGAGGAGATTGCATTGCAGCAAATCTCTCCTGAGGCTAAAGGGGGTTTTACACATAGCGATATCGCTAATAATATCGCTAAAGCATCACCGATTAGGTGACGCAGCAGCGATATCGCTATGTGTGATACCTCTGACCGGCTCCCCTGCTGTCATCGCTGATCGCGCAGCTCCATTTCTCGCCGGGCGCTTCCTGCTGGCACCGACAAGCGACGCGTGGACGTCAGGATTGCCGCGTGTGAAAGGTAAGTATCGTCCGCTGTATTGCTGCTGCATCGCTGTGAGATCTTCCTGTGTGGAAGCTCACTAGCGAGCATTTAGCGATGCACCAGCGATCCTGACCGGGTCATATCGCTGGTCAGGATCGCTGGTGCATCGCTAAATGTAAAGGGGCCTTTAGTCCTTCTGTCCTCCTACTGAGCATGCTCATGGGACGATCTCCCATTGGAGATCAGGAGTCATGTGCTCAGGTCCCGCTCCAGATCTCATTGGTCCATCTCATTGGTCCATCTCAGATCTGTAAGCGTGCGGAAGTTCCCAGCTGCTATAAAAGGCACGCATGGCTATATATATATATATATATATATATATATATATATATATATATATACACAATGTGAAAAACATATAGCCAGCTCACCATAAAGGAGTTCCTCTTGATGCAGTAATCGGTGTTCACCCTATGCTTTGCACGGATCCAGGCAGGGAGTATGCCCCAACAAATAGAAATATGAGGAAATGGGGATCCAGCAAAAGGATGCAAATTCACCAGATTTGTAAAAACTTCTTTATTAATCCATTATATCATAAAAAGTATAAGGAACTCCAATCAATTAGTAGCATTCCAGCAAGGGACTACATGTTTCAGCACTATGTGCCTTCCTCACGGTCCTATTTGAACTAAGCTCCAACACTAGCAATATATCCTCCTTTGTGGAACATATTCAAATGACCCTTAATTAAAAACAGTGGAACAAACCAATTAAAAACATCTGAGTAGATGGTTGAAACTCAGTTCAAAAATGTTGCCAGAAAAATACCTATATTGAACATGTTTTATACATAGACAAATGATATAAACATTTAGTAATGAATCAACAATAATATGGAATAACTGCCACAAAAAGCAACAATATATAAACATATATGAAAAGATGCATCATATAGTAGGCATGATCTAAACATCAGAAACAATCACAAAAATAACTCTCAGAAGGTATAATATCATAGAGTAGGTTTAAGATAAAGATATAATCTTTTATAAATTCATATATTAACTCTATCCCTTTTCTTTTCCTCTCCCTTTTCTCTTTTCCTCCTCCCAAAAAAAAAAAAAAAAATTTATTTTTTCTTTTATTCTTACCTAATATTGTGTAATGAGATCCATTCTACTGTTCAGTCCGTCTGGAACTCTAGTCTCTAATAAAAAGATCCATCTACTTTCTCTGGATAGGATTTTACTTTTAAAGTCACCACCCCTATGTGGTTTTGTAACCGCCTCTATTCCCCTAAAGGAAAAACTTTTTAAATCTCCTTTATGCACATTAGCAAAGTGTTTAGAAACCGCAGAGGCTCCTGCAATAGGCAAATTAACTGAATCCGACAAATGTTTTCGCATACGCTGTTTCAATGAATTAGTGGTGCAACCCACATATTGAAGTCCGCAAATATTGCAATCAATAAGATATATTACATTTTCTGTATTACAATTAATAAAGGAAAAAATCTCAGTTTTTTCCATTTTTTGTAGAAGAAAATGTTTTTGTTTTAACAATATATTTGCAACACTTACAGATTTTTGCACCACAACCATAACAGCCTACAATTTTCATCCAATTTTGTTTCAATTTTTTGTCTGGATCAGTAAATAAGCTTGCCGTCAACATAGAACCTATAGTAGGAGCTCTCCTCGCAACAAATTTAATTGAGTGTTTTTTTAATATTTCAATTCACCACTTTGTTCTAAAATGGGCAAATGTTTTTTAATAATGGAGACTATTTCTTGATACTGTGGACTAAATTTGGTGCTAAAAACTATACCCAAATCATTGTTTTTTTTCTTTGATATTTTTATATTCCAACAATTCCTGTCTATTTAAGTTGTCTACTATGCCTCTCGCTCTTTTTAGAGACCAGTTTGGGTAACCCCTAGATTTTAATCTTTTTACCAAAAGTTCAGATTCTTTCATATAAGTATCTTTTTCTGTACTATTTCTTTTCGTTCGAATCAGTTCACCAGTAGGTATATTCCTAATTACATGATTAGCGTGACATGAGTTTGCCATCAATATACTGTTCACAGCTGTAGATTTATGATAGGGTTCCACCAACACTTTTTTTTCAATTCGAATCTAATTTCAAGGTCAAATCCAAAAAATTGATTGACAACTCATTCATGTGGCATGTGAATTTGAGATTAAAACTATTGTTGTTTAAATATGAAAAGGAGGATACTAAATCCTTCCCCCTCCACACAAAAACCAAATCATCAATGAAACGTCCCAACCAAAAAATGTTATAACTAAATGGATTATTAAGATGAAAAATATACCTCTCCTCCCATACTGACATAGTTAAATTTGCTAAAGATGGTGAAAATTTGGCCCCCATGCTCACTCCCTGTATCTGTAAATAATATTTCTCATCAAAAATAAAATAGTTATGAGTGAGCAAAAAGTTTGTTGCAAGCAACAAAAAATGTTGAATTTCAAATGTATACTCACTATATTTAGATAGGTAATATTTGAGGCTCTCCAATGCAACAGAATGTGGAATGGATGGATATAATCCAATAACATCACATGAGAGCCACAGAAAATCATTCTCCCACTCAATTTTTTCTACCATATTAATAACTGCTTTGCTATCTCTCAAATGACTAGGAGTTAAAGCCACAAGGGGTTGTAAATAATGGTCCACCCACTCTCCAAGGCGTTCACTGAAAGATCCTATCCCCGAAACAATAGGTCTTAGTGGGGGAGGAAAAATTTCCTTATGCACCTTGGGGAGTGAGTGGTAAATAGGTGTAAAGCTTTGACCATCCTATTACACCTATTTACCACTCACTCCAGATGGTCAAATTGTCCAAGCAGAGCAAATAACTGGTTTACACTTATAACGAAGGACCTTTATTGCCATAATTAGATTGGGTGTGTAAACGTTCCCAAGGATGTTATCTGGTGAATTCTCATCTATTTGGTTTCAGGGGACTTTCTCATTAGCATTCAAGGATAGATCAAAGCTTTTTAACTAAGACACATTTGGATGCTTTTGGGGGATAAAAAAGAGGGGACTGATTAGCAGAGGGGAGACACAGAGAGAGAGGGCAGAGGGGAGATTATCGGACCAGACGTGGACACGGAGATGAGAAAGAGATGGACCTGAATTCTACCTGAATAATGTAATGTATGTTTAATTCACGTGTATATTTATTGTTTATACTGTTTATTATTTGATCTTATCACTTATTAAGTAAATCAATTTAGTAAATGTAATTCTTGTGTGAGCATTTTCTTATTCATTGCAGTCCATTGGAACCCTTACAATACACAGGTGGATTATGAAAACCTGTGCTTTAGAGCATACGGGACTCAATGAGAGGATTGACATGTCTGTCTTTTTGTGAAAAAGAAAAATTTTTTTATGTGAAAAATTATTTTTTTGCTGTTTCTTTTCGCTTTCTCTTTTTGTAATTATGGTACTATTATGTGTTGTATATTTTTGTTTTCACTTATGTGAACTATGTACATAATTATTTTTTGTTGTTCTGTTGATTGCTCAGCAGGTGAGCGGCACCGGTGAGAGGGGACCTGACTTTTGGTTGTGGGTATTTCCTCCTTGGCCGGCTGCAGCTCACATGTAACCTGTGGAAGCGCCTTTGCTGCGCGAAACGATCGTCGTTGCTATCTCCTTTTTGCACCCGTTCTCCCGTTGATATGCTTTTACAATAAAGCCTTGACTATACTACCCGGTGAGTGCCGTTCTTTTCTGCTATTTTTTTGCTATTTCCTTAGTATTGCTCAGGTGATAATTGCTTCACCTGTGCAATACAAAGGAAATCCTGAAAACATGATCTGTTGGTGGGCCTTGAGGACTGGAGTTGGGGAACCCTGCAATATGGGGTCCACGCTGGGGGACCTGCCACCGCTGGACGCTGAGGAGTGGCCAGCTTTACCCAAAGCAAGTGGTGGCCTGCGAGGGGGGCATGGCCTCCCTGAGTGTTGCCCTGTCTGCTATGGCAGGGGGGGCATGTCCTCAGATGCTGTCTCGCGCGCTGTGCTCGCTTCTGGCGGGGGGTGTTGCCTCGCAGGCTTCTGCTCTGCTGTGACTGCGGCCGGCGGGGGCGTGGCCTTGGTGGCCGTCGCTGTGCTCGCGTCTAGTGGGGGCGTGGCCTCAAGGGCTATCGCTCAAACTGCTGTGACAGGTCGGCGGGGGGCGTGGCCTCAGCAGGCCCGCCGCCTTCTGTCCCGCTCACCGAAGATACCATCTGTATGCCCGTGAATGCTGGCAAGGGGTTGTCGGGGTTCCCTACCCAATTACCTCCATCAGGTGGTGTGGTGGCTCCACCACAGGAGATCTTCACTGACTTCTCCTCAGGAGAAGTCAGTGAAGATCTCCAGCGGGGGGCAGGGTGCGGAGGCAGAGCCCGGCCCTGCCCCAAGTGTAAATAAAGAAAAAAAATGGTGTCTGAGAGCCAGGAAGTGCTGCTGCTCCTGAGCCCAGACATAGTGTAATGAGTGAGCTCTGTTCTGTGGCTCTTAAAGGGGCAGCAGCGCTCCTGGGCAAGGCCAAAGTACATTGCACTGTCCAGCCAGGGCCCCCAGCAGGGGATAAGAGGAACTGCAAAAAAATTAACATCAATACTGAAACTGATAATGTGATAGACATTTTTGAAGAGCTGGCTGGGGTGAATGATGGTATGAGTGATAGGGATGCAGGAGTGGATGAGGGAGTGAATGCAGAGGTGAATGTGGGTGCGAGCATGAGCATGGGGGGTGAGTGGGGGGCTGGCCCGTCTCCCCCCCCCCCAGCCGTGAGACCCAGTACTTTTGCGGGGATCACGACTGGGGCTCCAGGGGTTCTCGGGGGGGGTCTCCTCGCCTCCTGACTCCGGGGACGGTGTTTTGCACCGCTGTTACCTGGAGGCCCTCAAAAAGGGATTGCAGTCGATCATGGTAGAGGGGAAGGAGGTGGGCCTGTCTTTCTGTTGGAGAGACATGGCCTGGCCGCCTTCCAAGAGAGAAGGGAGGGGGAAACTGTTTGGTCCCTCCCAACAGCCGGGCAAGGGCCAGCCAGAAGGAATGTGGTCCGTCTTCGTTGGAGGGGCGGTCAAGACGGTGTGGGGTCCCCTTCATTTTTGACAACCAGCCAAGCTAAAGAAGACAACTGAGGGCTGGTATTCTCAGCGGGCCCAGGTGTTAGCCGCAGTAGCCAGCTCCTGCCTCCTGTGACCCACTCGTCTGCCGCTGCCGCTCCCTCAATGACCCTCCACAGCCACAGCAGGTACATCTGGACTATAAGATGCAAAATTTTGGAGGAAAAAAGTGCGTCTTACAGTCAGAAAATGAAGTTAACACTATTTTGATGTGGGATGGCTTTTACACTTCTTTGATCAAACCAGTGTTAACTAAGTGTCCTATGTTATTTACATGTATTATTACTATTTATTTATTTACTTACTACAGGATAGAAGCTAATTTTTTTTATTGGGTTTTGTATGAAATGACCACAGCGTGAACATACTCTTACACATTGCACACATACCAATGTATGTTTTGTGCATTTCTTTTGTTTTTCCTGTAGTTTCTTGTACTTTGTACAAACGGGTGTGAGATGTGAGAAAATATGTTTACTCCTGTTTAACATGTGCATGAAACAAATGACTCAACAATCTTTTCCTTTAGGTCTCTCTCCTTTAACTTCTTCCAGTTCTACCCTGGCCTTGGGGATCAATCTCAATAGATTTCATTGTGGACTTACCTCCTTCTGAAGAAATGACTGTCATTCACAAAAATGGCCTATTTCATTTCAACTAAAGGGATTCCTGCCGCTGAATATACCGCAAAATTAATGATCAAAGAAATATTTAGGCTACACGGAATTCTTGACAATGTAGTCTATGATATTGCTGTTCAGTTTCTATCATGATTTTGGAAATCTTCTGTAGAGCTTTAGGAGTTACTATTAATTTGTCCACTGTCTTCCACCGCCAATCCAATGGCCAGACGCTCAAACAATTCCTCCGCTGTTTTATTTCCTACCTTCAGGATGATTGGGCAGACTTTATACCAACAGCAAAATTTGCTTATAACAACTCCAAAAACAGTTCTACATCCCAAAGACTATTTTATACTATGACTTCCATTCAGTATTAATTCCTAATATTCCATTTAATACTTCTATTCCAGCTGTTACTGACAGGCTCACAAAATTTCATGAATTCCAGAAAAAGCTAGTAGAGATGTTGCAAAAGACCCAAGAAGATTATAAACCAGCTCATTATAAATCTGCTCCTACCCTTTGGGTCAGTGACAAAGTTTGGCTGTCTACCAAAAATCTGAAAACGCACATACCAACTTTTAAATTGGGTCAAAAATTAATAAGACTTTTTCTGCACAGATTAACCAAGTTGCCTGCCATTTGAAACTACCTACCAACCTGGAAATGTATCCAATATTGCATGTAAGGATTTTGTGAGAACCCATTCCTACGAAGAACTCAACCACCTCCTTTGCCAGAAAAAAATCCATAGTGAAGGAGAATATATTGTGGTTAAAATTCTCGACTCTAGAAAACTCAGAGGTAAATTACATTATCTGGGGCAATGGAAGGGTTACAGACCAGAAGAAAATTCATGGGAACCAGAGGGCAACATTTATTCCCTTACATTTATTCCCTTACTTACAATAGACTTTCATTAGAGGTATCTGGATAAACCAGCTCCCGAAAAGTCCAAAGGCCATTCTGGAAGGAGGGGTCTACTTTCCGGACTCGAACCTGAGAACGCCTGTGCAACAGGCAAAAGCTTGTTCCACTTGAGCTTTTCAGCTCTCTATACAGTTCCTTGTTAATTCAGATGCCAGTACCTGATGTTTCTAATCAGCTCCACCCTGTGCATTCCTGATTGCATCATTCTTTGATTAGACACCCTACTCAAACCCTGCCTTATACGTCTTGCATTGCGAGATCATTGTGCCTCCAGCTTTTAGTCAAGCTCTCTCTCCTCCTACTGCTCCATACCATACTGCTGTTCACTGTGTATCGACCCCTGCCTGTCCGCTGACTTCGTGACCTGCTAATCCTCCAATACTGTACTGCTGCTCCTGTGTACCAACCTCTGTCTTCACTTGAACTTCACTTATGCTACCTGCCTTTGCTCCCCCAAGTGGTTGCAATAGTAAAATCTCCATCCAGACCCAGATCCATGCAGTATGTAAGGACAAAGAAATTCATTAAAATAATGAATGCACTCTCTGGATTTTGAATACTTCCATTGTGTTGATGATTACTTCATTGTGGGGCTGGTCAGGTTTCTCCTGTGATGGTCTCACTATGGTGCTGGTTTAGGTGCCACTGGAATGATGACGCAAAAGTGCTGGTTTGGGTTGTGCTGTAAACATGTCAAAATAATACTGGTCTGGACTCTACTTTGATATCACAAGGAGGTTGTCTCAAATATTTTTTACTGCCTTCCAACTACCTAGAAATGAGTAATGCTTCCTCTCAGTGCTACTAAGACTTATGGCATGTAGTAGTGAAAGTAAAAATTGTAGATGGCCAACATTGTTACATAAATCAGTACAAATAATTGCCTATATTGTGTAGGATAAAATACTGTACAATGTTAAGGCCAAACAACCCACAAAAAGTCACTTACATTTTCAATGCATTCTCTGGTTGTCAGAACTGCCATTGTGTTAATATTAATCAGTTAGTGGCCCTTCTTGTATTGCCATCCTAAATTCACTCCTGCTTTTCTACATTGCCGCTTACCAGATTCTCTTAGTCACCATATAAGCCTGTTTGTAGAGTGATATCCAGTTATTATGCTGTCATAGCAACATTATTGTTTGTCTGGGTGAAGTCCCAAGGTTACCTAGGTAAAAGCCGAGTGTCTGTCTAAAGATTTTCCAAGCATGAGGCCTGTACAATTGTATTTCATCAATATAGAGGAACATGATGCTTAAACTCCGCTCTACCTGCTCTGACCTTTCTATTCTGTAGATGATGTAAACACAGACTAACACGATTTATACATAAGCTCAGATCCACATTCTGCTTTGGGATGTGTTCTGTAACAATCACTTTATGTGACTGCACAACAACTGCTGATTTGCATTTCAGTGCTTTTGAAATTCAGCTAAATTCAAGCTGATAACTCTTTATTCGCATGAAAACATCCAAGTTTAAATCCAGGTACAACACAGTACTACCATGGATGGAACATAAGATGGCCTCTATAGTAGCTATGGACCCCACCACACAACTTTACACTGGTGCCTAGACATACATGTCTATCAAAACCGTGTTGACTCCGCAGAACACGGACCAGAGTCTATCGGTGGAAGGTATCACAGCAGTGGCTCTACATGGCCCACTCCACAGTCTCCTCGCAGGTACAGGTTGTTTAATGCAAAACAGACTGCTGCTCATCAAGGAGCAATGGGTTGGGTGAGGATTAGGCTGATTGAGGCCAGACATACTAAACTACTAATATGGTCGATAGTCACATAATCTTTCATTACAGGGGAATAACACTTAATTGCCTGAATGCAGTGGCTTCCTTTACTGCACCACAAAGGTGTAATTCCTACTGTAACAGGGCCTTGTTCCCATGGCAAAGTAAAGACTGATTTGGTAGTGATGTGGTACGCCCAAGGGCACAGCTAATATTGGGTGTGCTGTAATGGGACCAGAAGGCAATCACTGCTTTCCCATCAGTCTCTCTCTGCAGACTTCACCCACTCTACATACCGTAAGCTTTTGCTTTTTTTGTTGCAACAATTTGGCACATTTCACTTCTCCAGCTAGCTGCTTTTTGTTCATGGGCCTTTTTTAACTCCGCCATCTGTTAAGCGTCTGGTTCCTGTCACTGCACAACAGGAATTTCCGAGTCTTGCCTTTGGCAGTCTCCCAGCAGACTCGTCGATCCTGGCGCTCTGCTCAGACTAGCACTGTGTGTTTGGTTGCTGCTGCTACCTCTGGTACAGCTATAGCAATGCATGCTGGTCAGCAGCGAGCTGCTCCAGGGACTAAGTCCTCCTTTCGGTCTACTGAGCATTGGAGATCGGAGGTCACATGCCCAGGTTCTTCTCCAGCTCATTGGACCATCAGGAAGGTCCCGGAAGGACGCTGCTATAAAAGGTTTGCATGGCCGCTCGGCCATGCGCTAGTAAACACAGTATTTGGTAGAGGTGTGTGTGGTGATGGATGCTTGTGAAACACTGACTGACTTATGAAACCCCTTCCCTTTAATACGCATGTTGGTAGGGTTAGAGTTTACAGTCAGCGCCGAGTTGTGACCTAGCGCCGCAGTGCGCCCTGCTCCTCATACATGCTAGCGCCAGTGTGCGCCATGCTTTAAGGCACCACTGTACCGCATCTACTGCAGCGCCTGTCAGAGCGGCACCGTACGAACTTCTGTACGATTAGAGTGCGCTTTCCAGTCCTGAGTCTAGGCTGGTTAGTGGCGTCTGCCAGTACGGCACTGTATGCACTTTAGTGCGGTTTCTGTTAGTTTAGCTTCTACCTGGCACCGCAGTTGCAGCGCCGAGTGCTAGTGGTCTAGAAAGACTCTAACCCAGCATCTTTGGGGCTGAGTCCTGAGACTGTACAATAGCCCTCACTTTGCCGAGTCCTGTGACGTTAACAGGCTTCGGCATTTGTTACAGCGGCTCTGTGAAGCAACAGAGTTCACTCCTGTACACACCGGGTCAGCGGTTAATCTACCGGTGTCTTGTTAGTACTCCGCCATTACTGAGCAGCAGTTTTCCATCTCTGCACGGTGGACCCTGGTTTGCGATCGCACTTCCTTATATTTTATATTTAGTGCGATTCGCAACCCTAACACCATCTTTATGCCTCTGCAGCATTCCCATAGACAGCTCCTCTATAGAGCCAGAAGTTTTCACCACATATGGGTTTGGCATAGCATAGCAGACAGATTTCTTTGCCTTTTCTATCTGATCGGGGCTGTTCATTATCCTGATAAAGACTTTATATTCTGATCGGGGCTGTTCGTTATCCTGATAAAGACTTCATATTTATCTCAATGGGTAGGTGAATAAGTCTCTGACAAAACAACTTTTGAAAGTAACTTTTCACCCACAAGAAGAAAGGATTTGTTATTTACCTTCATCAGCAAGGAGTCCCAGCAAACTGAATTCAGTTGCAAGCTACCCTCATCACCACATCCAGCATGACATCAGGGATGAGAGCCTATTTAAAAGAAAATCTGCCTTCTATGCCTTGCCTGCAGATAAAAGTAACACCCTTTGCCTGATTTCTGTTCCTATGCCCTGTGATGCAGATCTTGTCCCCTGACTTGACCCCAAGGGTGGTTTGCATGTTCATGACCGGGCCAATTTTTACAATTCTGACCACTGTACCTTTATGAGGTAATAACTCTGGAACGCTTTCATGGATCCTGGTGATTTTGACATTGTTTTCTCATGAAATATTGTACCTCATTATAGTAAAATTTCTTATAAAAGAAATTTTACCACTATAATGAAGTACAATATTTTCTTTTTTTCTCAAATGTTCTAAAAATTTTTTGAGAGAAAAAAAATTCTATATTTTGGATAATTTCTATATTTCAATATTTTCAAAAAATTTTCTTTTTTCTCAAAAAATGGAAATTTGGCAAAAACTTTGAAAATTTCGCAATTTTCCAACTTTGAATTTACATGCCATTAAATCACAGAGATATGTCACATAAAATACTTAATAAGAAACATTTCCCACATGTTTACTTTACATCAGCACAATTTTGTAACCAAATTTTTTTTTTGTTAGGAAGTTATAAGGGTTAAAAGTTAAACAGTGATTTCTCATTTTTACAACATCATTTTTTGGGGGGACCACATCACATTTGAAGTCACTTTGAGGGGTCTATATGATAGAAAATACCCAAAAGTGACACCATTCTAAAAACTGCACCCATGAAGGTGCTCAAAACCATTCATGAAGTTTATTAACCCTTCAGATGCTTCACAGGAATTTTTGGAATGTTTAATAAAAAATGAACATTTAACTTTTTTTCACAATTTTTTTATTTCAGATCCAATTTTTTTTATTTTACCAAGGGTCACAGGAGAAAGCTGTTGTACAATTTGTCCTGAGTATGCTAATAACCCCATATATGCAGGTAAACCACTCTTTGGGCGCATGGCAGAGCTCGGCAGGGAAGGAGCGCCGTGTGACTTTTCAATGCAAAATTGGCAGGAATTGAGATTGAATGCCATGTCGCGTTTGGAGAGCCCCTGATGTGCCTAAACAGTGGAAACCCCCCACAAGTGACACCATTTTGGAAACTAAACCCCCTAAGGAACTTATCTAGATATATGGTGAGCACGTTGAACCCCCGAGTGCTTCACAGAAGTTTATAATGCCCGGGCGTGAAAATAATAAAATCATATTTTTTTACAAAAATGATATTTTCGCCCCCAATTTTTTATTTTCCCAAGGGTAAGAGGAGAAATTGTACCCCAAAAGTTATTGTGCAATTTGTCCTGAATACGAGGATATCCCATATGTGGAGGTAAACCACTGTTTGGGTGCATGGCAGAGCTCGGAAGGGAAGGAGCGCCGTTTGACTTTTCAATGCAGAATGCAGTGGAAACCCCCCAATTCTAACTCCAACCCTAACCCCAAAACACCCCTTAGCCCTAATCCTAGCCTTAACCCTAACCACAAACCTAACCCTAACAAAGCCCTAACCCTAATACCAACCCTAATCCCAACCCTTACCCAACTTTAGCCCCAACCCTATCTCTAACCCTAACTTTATCCCCAACCCTAACTTTAGCCACAACCCTAACCCTAGCCCCAACCCTAACCCTAACTTTAGCCCAACTCACCTAACCCTGATGGGAAAATGAAAATAAATACTTTTCTTTAATTTTATTATTTTTCCCCTAACTAAGGGGGTGATAAAGGGGTGTTTGATTTACTATTTTTTTTATTTTGATCACTGTGATAGGGTCTATCACAGTGATCAAAATGAACCAATAGGAAAAAATCTATTGTTACCACGTTTCGGCCGACAGATCTCGTCGGGTGCACTGCGCATGCACCGACCATTTTCTCCTGGAAAACGAAGCCGGCGGCCCGGGCGAGTTCAGGGGGGCCTGCAGGGACAATGGAGGTACTGGGGGATGATCAGGGGACCCTATTTCTTTCTCCTCTGATGTGCGAAAAAGTAAAATCGGACTTTTTTTGCAGTCGCCATTATACCGTTAATAACGGCAATCGCAACACTGGGGTCGGTAAAATCCGACCCCCAAACGTTCTCTGGGGTCTCGGCTACCCCCCCGGCAACTGAGACCCCGGAGAAATTCCGACGCTGGGGGGCACTATAGCACCTTAAACCTCAGCGCCGTTAAAAAGCGGCGGTGTGGTTTAAGTACTCTTAACTACCACCGTTAAAAAGCATATTAGCGATCATTAAGGGGTTAAATGTAACTCATCATTCTCCCCTGCTCACGCCGATTGCTGGCAGAGCAGGGGAGAATGACGAGAGCCGTACTCAGCACCCGGCGCCGGGGAACAGCGCTTACTGCAACTATTCTTCCCTGGCGCCCGTCCGTGTGGTACTGATGTGGCACACACATCACACAAGTATTACACACACGGACACTGACATCTCCTGTACCAGAAATATCAGGACGTGTGAAAGAGGCTTTATAACGGGTTTTATGCTTGGCAGCTGTCACACGCTAAAGGATACTTTTTACTGCAAAAAATAGTTTTTCACACATTTTGAGAGCTATAATTTTTCCATATTTTGGCCCACAGAGTCATGTAAGGTCTTGTTTATTGCAGAACAAGTTGACGTTTTTATTGGTACCATTTTCGGGCACATGACATTTTTTGATCGCTTTTTATTCCAATTTTTGGGAGGCAGAATGAACAAAAATCAGCAATTTATGAATTTCTTTTGGGGGGCATTTATATTGTTCCGCATGTGGTAAAATTGATAAAGCAATTTTATTCTTCGGGTTAGTACGATTACAGCAATGCCTCATCTTTTTTTCTGTTTTGGCGCTTTTATACATTAAAAACTATTTTATATAAAAAATAATTATTTTTGCATCGCTTTATTCGGAGAGCTATAACTTTTTTTTATTTTTTCAGTGATGGAGCTGTATGACAGCTTATTTTTTTGCTGGACAAGATGACGTTATCATCGGTACCATGTTTATTTATATACATCTTTTTGATCACGTGTTATTCCACTTTTTGTTCGGCGGTATGATAAATCATTGTTTTTTTGCCTTGTTTTTTTATAGGGTTCACTAAAGGGGTTAACTAGTGGGACAGTTTTATAGGTTGGGACATTATGGATGCGGCGATACCAAATATGTGTACTTTTATTGTTTAGATTTTTTTTCATTCAAATCTATTCTATTATTTCTAAACACTGTTTTTCGGTGATTACTTTGTATCTCCATTCATACTGCACCCACACACACAAATGATACACCATTTGAAAGGTAAACTTGCCCCCTTCAGCAAGAAAATATCCAAACAAACCACACATCCACCAAGCTGCTTACAGACATCACAAGCAAATCCAAACATTTGCCTTGGGGGCTTTCCAGCTTGCCGAACTACTTGCCCAGCCTATTTTAGCCAAATTGGAGGATTACACACTTCCCTGCAGGTGTGTCACATATGCAAACACATTTGTAAACATGCACTGCTTTTTCGCTGATTACTTTGCCCCACACACACTGATGATACACCATTTGAAAGGTAAGCTTGCTCCCTTCAGCAAGAAAAGAGCCAAACAAACCACACATTCACAATTGTATCACTAAATACAGTTTAAACATTTGTTTTCATAAACCTGCAGAAAGACACAATGACCTGCAGGTGGCACCTCAAACAGAAGACATTTTTTGGCCTCTACTTAGCAAACCAATTTATTGTATTACCCATCTACATACTGTATATAAATACCTGTCTGTGTTCATCATCTCATGAAATACATTTACATTTGACCAGCTTGCTTTTTCTGAAGTTGCCTACGCCCCCGACGACCAATGTGCGAAAATTTCGCATGGGTCAAGTTAGTATTTATTTATTGATATAATAAATATTGATTTTTTTTTATCATTTTTTATTTTTAAAAAATATTTTTACAATTATTTAAAAAAAAAAATGTTCTACTTTATTCTTACTTTTACACTTTGTCCCACTATGGGACAATCTGTTTGTGCAGGCTGATCACTTATATGGCATGCAAATGAAGCAGAATCTGCATGCCACATGAGCTGTCAGCGCTGCACTTTCTGCACACTGACCTGAGAATCTTCCTGACATGCACTGCTCATGACAGGAAGTTTCTCAGCTCTGATAAACCGGATGTCGTTATGACGACATTGGGTTACCATGGGAATAATTGGGTCCCCGTGTCATGCCGTGGGGTCTCCGATCCAAAGGCAGAGCCGTCCCAGAATGCTGTGATCTTGTTTGATTGCAGTGTTCCGGGAGTTAAAGTGCCGGGAGCAGTCTGTGTGTATTATCGCTAGTCTTTAATGGTATTGCCATATGTATGTGTTACCATTGTGTAGAAAGTTGTAACATATTGTCTTGTATTTCTGTGTTATATAATTATATAATATAATATGCCTGTTGTGTATTTACAGTTAGGGAAAGTTAGTACATCCTCTTGGGGACATTAGAGGAGGGCAGTTTAGTATATAGTTTACATAGTCATGGGTAAGTGTAGTTCTGTTGCGGTCGACTAGATGGGGGCATACTAGTGGGGCTCTATAGGTATAGCTGATAGGACGTTCATAGGGGTTAATTGTAGGAGGGGCTGCCAGGTAGTAAGTGGGGACCTCATAGGAAGTTAGGTCAGACGGGGCCAGGGTGCCCTAGTGTCCACAGCTTGGCAGACATGCAACGTTCAAGCGCTGCAGCCCACGTTACCCACGGCCACTGTGTGTATCACAGCAGTGGGCCAGTACAGAAACGGGAATATATGGCGATTTGTCGCCTGGGTCGATGCTTTTTGGGCAGGAGTCGGCTGGACAGATGATGTGAAGGAAGCTGGGATTTCGACGAGTTCGGTACAGACGGGCAGGATGCTTTACCAGAGGCAACCTAACCTGGTGACTGATGATTTTGAGTCTGGGGCTAAACAGGCAGAAGGAATTGTTATCATGGCAAGGCTAGGCTGGGAGGGAATTGGGGAACAGTCTAGGGCAGTTTGGTCCGGGCGTGTACTGCACAGAAGTAACAGCCAGCAAGGGAAAGATGAGGAAACAAGCAAATGTCACCATGTACCAACTGTAGATGTAACATGTGAAATACTCAGGACAGAAAGTGTTAAAGTTGACTCAGACTATGTCTCCATTGCTGGGGGTCGCCTGGAAGAGGGACCGTTATTGCCTGGGAAGTGCCCAGAGGAAGCTGATTCTGGAGATGCAGGTATGCAGAAGAGAAGAGTACATTTTCCTGTAGGGGAAGGAGTGGACATGGATATGGTAATAGTTCAGGTCACGACTACAATCCTGTCCCTCCCTTACAGAGATAAGATGGACAACCTCCCACCAACTCTATGGCTGTCCATAAACAGCCCTTTGAACAGATTGGCTGTTAAACCCTCGTAGCACTTACTGTGATGGAGGAAAATTTCTGGGTTTCACATCACTGAAGCCATTAGGCACAGCAAAACATCTCACTTTACCAGTGACTTTTTCCAATATATATATATATATATATATATATATATATATATATATATATATATATATATATATATATATATACACACCCCAGGAATAATTATATTTCAGCCTTTGAACATAGTGCATTGGCTTTACAAGTCTAGGAGTCCCACTCCTTAAAAATGGGGGGAAAAAATGTTTTCTGAGGCCCTCCTCTACATCTCTCCCAGGGCATATTGCAGTCCCTCCTAATTTTTGGCACACCTTGCACCTTGTGCATAAGCTTTGAGTCCCACTACTGTGCATGAGGCCCTTCTTTATACTGCTGCATTTTTGAAAGAAGCATCAGTTCAATTGTTGGTGACCATTGAAAATAATGAGAGTGTGTGAAAAACACTACATGTGAACTTAGCCTAAGAGTTGGCTGAAGTGTTTTTTCCTCTTCTTAATTTTGCCATATATACAGTAAAGCCCCCGTTACACAATGCGATATCGCTAGCTATATCGCTGTAAAGTCACCGATTTTGTGACGTTGCAGCGATATTGCTAGCGATATCGCTGTGTCTGATACTTACCTCCGACCCGCTCCCCCGCTGGTTATCGCTGATCGCGCGAGAAGCTGCTGGACCATTCCTCATCGGCCACTTCCTGCGGCGCTTCCTGTGGCGCCGACGAGCAACACGTAGAGCCGGACGGGAGGACGCAGGATCGCCGCGTCTGACAGGTAAGTAGCGACCCCTGTCCCCAGCGATGTCGCTGGTGAGATCTGCCTGTGTGGCAGCTCGCTAGGTGTAACGGTACCCTTAGTCATTATACAGGAAAGAATGTTTCCTATCATTTGTTCCTGTAAAATTCATTTAACCTTCGATTTGTTATGCTTTATTGTCAGCCTGTATAAGTGGTGTAATACTCTGACAACATTCTTCCCATTGACTTCCATTATAATTGTTACTCCACTAGAGTCCATCCGAGCATCTGACCTGCTTGATTCGCGTACTGAGCTCTCAAGCATTTTAGCGCTCGCTCATCACTATTGTTTAACTATTTTGTCTTATTTACCTGGTGCCGAGTGCATTTTTTAATAATGTTTGAAGAGTGCTGTTGCATAGTGTATGTATAGATACACATGTTTGGATACATGTAAATATAATGAATGCCAGTAGAAGTAGTAGTAGTCACATACTGTACAGTTTATCAAACAGATTCTTACTAACATTGACTATAGGTGCTCTTTACAATCCCTGTGAATACTATTTTTTATTTTATGATCCAATATTAGAGTAGATGCAACAACTATCTCAAAATGCAGTTTAAATTGCCTGTTTCATAGGCTATCCGCAATTACCAAGGGCTACAGACTGTTCTTTATCTAGTTGTTGGTTCCAGCATTTAAGCTTTGGCGAGCTGTAATTTGCATGTTTATTTTTGTATTGTTGTAATCCATTGCTCTTCTGTTGCCAACACATAAACGCATTTATGAAAGAATTAAATTCTTTAATGTTTATGTGGGTATAACTGGTGTGTGACCAAACAAGAAACACACAGATCATTGTAATTCAGTATCTTTTTACATTTCTATGTATAATAATCTTCACTATGTTTAAACATTTCTGATGTTGTTTTTATAGACTGGAAAATGTCTGATGATGTGGCCTTACCATTATATATCTAAACTAAATTTTGGAAAAATTAAAATAAAAGTTACTCAAAAATAAATTACATGTCTTATCCATTCCAAGTGCTCATTACTCATATTATTGTCATGAAAGTTAAAATGTTACTTAATTTTTTTTCTTTTTTTGGTATTCTCAGATTATTTTTACCCTTCACAGTATTTTTTAATTGGCCATGATACATGCCACTAGTGTATTTAATCCTCATGTTTAAAAGAAGATTTTGCCAAAAAATGCTGCAAAAGTAAGAATGATATTAAATATAGAAGTATTAATAGTTTACCTTTATCAGTTGATAATATGTAGAGTGAATGATCAAAACGGAGACATCTAACTCAGATATTTGGTGTGATCACCCTTTGCCTTCAAAACAGGCAGACAGGTTGTTACAAACATTTTGAAAAACTAATCACAGATGTTCTGTGGGTTTAGTCTCATGTAATGTGCCCAGGGCCGTAGCCGTGGGCGAGATGCTGCTTTTCCACACCCTAGCACCATACTAACAAACAATGACCCAGTCCATTAGTGTTGTGCTGTGTACAGTGCATTGTACTCACTTGCACTTCGGAGGCCTCCTCTGCATCCATGTCCTTAGGTCCAGAATCAGCCGCACACACATCAGGGGACACCCGGTTCGTTATAACAAGTTCATCTTTAGTGGACAATTCAAGTACATCAGTCTGTAACACTCGGTATGGAGCACAGCACCCTCCAGTTCCAGTAACACTACATTTTAAGCTCTTGCTTACATTCAGCTCAGACTTATGCTTCATCCTCTCCGGATCCATTACAATTCACTTATGAATTTCACCTTCCAGCTTCCTCTGTATGGAAGAGATTAAGGCACACTCCTCAGTGCCTAGTTCAGGCCATAGGTCCAGACATTACAGGAATGTCCATAGGAAATCTGGTATGACTTCATGATTCCAGAACGATATGTACTCCTCTGCCTCCAGCCAACTGCAACTTGAATCTGAAGTTCACACGAACCACACACTTTCTCTAACTAACTCTTTTTTAGGGTGTATAAAAAGAGATATAAACCCATGGTAACAACATATTGTTATCCCTTAAAAAATCATTTGTCAGGCCACATCTAGAATATGGAATTCAGTTTTAGGATCCAGATTTTAAAAAGGATATTCAGAAGTTAGATTCAATTCAAAGGCGGGCAACTAGATTATTACATGGGATGGAAGGCCTCTCATATGATGAGAGGCTGGAAAAGTTGAGCTTGTTTAGCTTAGAAAAAAGATGCCTCAGAGGAGCTCATTTATATCTGTAAGTATATGTATGGTCAATACAAAGAACTGGAACACAACTTTCCAAAGATCATTTTAAGGACCAGGGGTCACTCATTACAGGGTAGAAAAATGGTGATTCCAGCAGCTAAATAGGAAAGGGTTCTTTACAGTTAGAGCAGTCAGACCCCATCACAAGAGGTAGTAATGACAGACACTATAACAGCTTTTAAAAAAGGCTGGATGATTTCCTCAGTACAAATAATATTGTGAGTTATAGTTAAATTAGTGACAAAATGTTTAATTGGTGATGAAAGATTTAACTTGAATGACCTAGGTCTTTTATTAGCCTATTTAACTATGTAACTATACCAGGAACTGATTTCCCTTTTTACTTAACACACTCCCTTCATGCTGGGCTGGTCCCAAGCATTTAACTATATCCTACACTATTCCTATTAATGTACACTGATAAGGCCCACCACTGACTTATCTATCCTAATGTTAATCCATCTATCACTAACTAAGCACTAAACTATGTTCTGTTATATTCTCTCCCTGTCCCTGAGCTGAGTGTAACTGAATTACCTTAGGCATTACCTTGCAGTACCCAGACAGCATCATCAGTACTTATAGCACTCTATGCATTTTACATTACATTTTACACATTTCATATCATACGATAAAATCCTTTAAAACCCAAGTCAATATTCACACTACAATTGTTGTCTTCAGGGTCAGGTATACAACAGTGTCTGTCATACCCTTACATACATATCTCTTCTCTTTAAATATGGTTGTCCTCGACAATAACGAAACCTGCAAGACAACCTAAAAAGCATAAAATACACTTTTTAACTGTAAATTTTTATTGACATTTTATAGTTTAACAATTGGACACAGTCCAAACAAATTACATTAATAACTTAATAGAGAAAACAGTAAAAAGAGGATTAAAGATGCTTCAAGGCCAAAATAATGTGAGGTGAAATAAAGGGAAATACTCCGTCTAGTGATGTAAAGCCAAGTTGTACAATGAAACATTAAACAATTAAGTGTTCAGATATGCATAAGAACAATTACTTTTAGCACCACTGTTAGCTAGCTCCATCATACAATATTTTAACAGAAGAAAATTATATTTGATTTAATATACATGGACCTTGCATAAAAAGACAAGACTTTACACGGGTAGGGGAAGGGAAGATACAGGTTCCAAAAGAGGCAAGAGGAGGTAAGGAAAACCTAACAGTTTCTCTTAGCGCAGTAACAATCCCAAGGGGCCCAAACAGAGTCAAATCCATCCACTATCGCTCCCAAAAAAGCCATCATATACTCCATCCTACGGATGTCAGCTATTCTATTCATTAAATGCTGATGAGAAGGAGGTCTGCTTCCAGTGAAGAGCTATCAGACACCTTGCCGCTGTAAGTATATGTAGCAACAGCTTCGCTGAATTTTTCCCCATCACTTTAGGAGAGACATTTAGCAAATATATAACTGGATCAAGCCCCACCTCCACATAGAGAACCCTGCTAATTAAGACTCTCACTTCATCCCAAAATCCTGTGATCCCAGAACAAGACCAAAAGATATGGTACCCTCAGATATGCCCACCTCAGATCCATAGCGCCAGCACAAGTTTGAGAGTTGAAGGTTCAGACTGTGGAGGAGATCAGGGGAGTGATACCATAACATCAATATCTTGAACTGATTTTTCTTATAAAGAGCGCAAATGGAGTGCAAGTGATTTGGCCACTTTTTCCCAAATGGTCTGCCAACACTGGGGTGACAACCTCCTCCCTAGTATAGATTCACATCTGCTCATGTAGAGATGTTTTAGCTGTTTGCCTCCCTGGGGAGAATTTAGAATCCTATATATTTCCAAAATTAAACCTTTGGTTGATGGATCCTTTTTGCAAATCTTCTCGAAATCTGTTGGCAAAGACACCTTCGGTATACCATAGAGCGAAGAAATGTTTAATCTGCAGATACTGGAAATACCCTTTGCTAGAAATGGCAAATCTGGACTTGATATCGTCAAACGGAAGAAGCCACAGCGTGCACCCATCTACCAGAACCACAAATCTGAATAATCACGCAGATATCCATGGGTGGACCATTACAAAGTCCATACTGTTTGGTATCAGAGGTTGATATATGAAGAAAATCATTGGCGAATTAAGGGAGGCCAAACTACTTCATACATGAAAGCCAAGCCTCCTTCGTAAACTGCATAGGGCCCAGCAAAGACATAGAAATTTTAATGGGCTGTGTCCACAGTAACGAATTTGGATGGATTGGTGCCATCCATTGTTTTTCTATTTCTGTCCATTTATGGTAAGCCCATAATGAAGCCCACAAGAGAATCATATGTAAATGAGCCACCCAGTAATAATAATTCATATAATAATAATGTCAGGGATGGAAAGGCCTTCCTGTGATTTATGAGAGAAGAGGACACGTTTGGAGATCTGGTGATGCTTACCATTCCAAACGAACCTCATCATGTCGACCTGTAAGGACTTATGGGAACCTTGACCGCTAGAGTTTCAAAGTAATAGAGCAGTTTGGGAAGGAGAGTCATTTTAATTGAAAATATACGGCCTATTAATGAAAGCGAGAGTGGCATCCACCTGTCCAACAGTCTCCTCAGTTTAATCAGAAGGGATGGAAAATTGCAAAGGTATAGATTGCTGTAAGAAGACAAGTTAACCCCTAAGAACTTGCTAGCTTCAGACTTCCATCTAAATTTAAAGTTTAACACCTTAGTGACGGGGCCAATTTTTTAATTTCTGACCATTGTCACTTTATATGGTGATAACTCTGGAAAGCTTCAACAAATCCCATTGATTTTGAGATTGTTTTTTCATGGCACATTATTATTTATGATAATGGTAAATTAAAGTTGCTATGTTTTGTGTTTGTTTATAAAAAAATATCGGACATTTGACAAAAATTTAAAAAAATTGAATTGCAATTTTCAAACTTTGATTATCCCTTTAATCCAGATATTCATTCTACACAAAAACATTTATAAATAACATTTCCCACATGTCTGCCTTACATACAAAACTGCTGTCAGGTAGTTTATTAGCCCTTGAGGTGATTTTCAAGAATTAATGCCAAGTGGTATAGCAGGAATGAAAAAGTGTTTGTTTACGACCTAAATGTCGGTAACTTCTGAACTGACCGCTAGAGCCGGGAGACTCTAAGGTCGCTATTTGGCCATGAACTGCTATGGCAAACATCAAGACCACACAATCATGATCTCGGTGTGTCAATTAGATTAACCCCTTCACTACCAAGGGTGGTTTGCACGTTAACTCCCGGGCCAATTTTTACAATTCTGACCACTGTCCTTTTATGAGGCAATAACTCTGAAACACATTTGAAGCCACTTTGAGGGGTCTATATGATAGAAAATACCCAAAAGTTACACCATTCTAAAAACTGCACCCCTTAAGGTACTCAAAACCACATTCAAGAAGTTTATTGTCCCTTCAGGTGCTTCACAGGAATTTTTTGAATATTTAAAAAAAAAAAAAACATTTAACTTTTTTTCACAAAAAAAATACTTCAGGTTCAATTTTTTTTTATTTTACCAAGGGTAACAGGAGAAATTGGACGCAAAAGTAATTGTGCAATTTGTCCTGAGTACGCTGATACCTGATATGTGGGGGGGAACGACTGTTTCAGCGCATGGCAGAGCTCAGAAGAGAAGGAGCGCCATTTGACTTTTTCAATGCAAAATTGGCTGGAATTCTGATCGGACGCCATGTCACGTTTGGAGAGCCCCTAATGTACCTAAACAGTGGAAAACCCCCACTAGTGACCCCATTTTGGAAACTAGACCCCCCAAGGAACTTATCTAGATGTGTGGTGAGAACTTTGAACCCCCAAGGGCTTCACAGAAGTTTATAACGTACAGCCGTACAATTAAAAAATCATATTTTTTCCACAAAAATGATCTTTTCACCCTCAATTCTTATTTTTCCAAGGGTAACAGGACCCTAAAAGTTATTGTGCAATTTGTCCTGAGTACGCTGATACCCCATATGTAGGTGTAAACGACTATTTGGGCGCATGGCAGAGCTCGGAAGGGAAGCAGCGCCATTTGACGTTTTTGGCTGGAATTGAGATCGGACACCATGTCGCGTTTGGAAAGCCCCTGATGTACCAAAACAGTGGAAACCCCCCACGAATGACACCATTTTGGAAACTAGACCCCCCAAGGAACTTATCTAGATGTGTTGTGAGCACTTTGAACCCCCAGTGCTTCACAGAAGTTTATAATGCCCGGGCGTGAAAATAAAAAAATCGTATTTTTTCCACAAACATGATCATTTAGTCCCCTATTTTTTTATTTTCCCAAGGGTACCAGGAGAAATTGGACCCCAAACATTGTTGTCCAATTTGTCCAGAGTATGCTGATACCTCATATGTGGGAGAAAACTACTGTATGGGCACACGTCAGGGCTCGGAAGGGAAGTAGTGATGTTTTGGAATGCAGACTTTGATGGAATGGTCTGCGGGTGTCATGTTGCCTTTGGAGAGCCCCTGATGTACCTAAACAGTGGAAACCCCCCACAAATGACACCATTTTGGAAACTAGACCCCCTAAGGAACTTATCTAGATGTGTGGTGAGCACTTTGAACCCCCAAGGGCTTCAAAGAAGTTTATAATACCCGGGCGTGAAAATAAAAAAATCTTATTTTTTCCACAAACAAGATAATTTAGTCCCCAATTTTTTTATTTTCCCAAGGGTAACAGGAGAAATTGGACCCCAAAAGTTGTTGTCCAATTTGTCCTGAGTACGATGATACCTCATATGTGGGAGGCAACTACTGTATCGGTGCACGTCGGGGCTCAGAAGGGAAGGAGTGACGTTTTGGAATGCAGACTTTGATGGAATGGTCTGCGGGTGTCATGTGCATTTGGAGAGCCTCTGATGTGCCTAAACTATTCAAACTCCCCACAAGTGACCCCATTTTGGAAACTAGACCCTCCACAGAACTTATCTAGATGTGTGGTGAGCATTTTGAACCCCCAAGTGCTTCACAGAAGTTTATAACGCCCGGGCGTGAAAATAAAAAAAATCATATTTTTTTCCACAAAAATGATATTTTTGCCCCCAATTTTTTATTTTTGTAAAGGCAACAGTAGAAATTGGACCCCAAAAGTTGTTTTGCAATTTGTCCTGAGTAGGCTGATACCCAATATCTGGGGGTAAAACACTGTTTGGGCGCATGGCAGAGCTTGGAAGGGAAGGAGCACCATTTGACTTTTTCAATGCAGAATTGGCTGGAATTGAGATCAGATGCCATGTTGCATTTGGAGAGCACCTGATGTGCCCAAACAGTGGAAAACCCCCAATTCTAAGTCCAACACACCCCTAACCCTAATCTCAGCCCTAACCTAGCCCTAACCCTAAACCTAATGGGAAAATGGAAATAAATACATTTTTTTAGTTTTATTATTTTTCCCTAACTAAGGGGGTGATAATGGGGGTTTGATTTACTATTTATGGCGGTTTTTATATTTGGCAGCTGTCACACGCTAAAAGACGTTTTTTATTGTAAAAATAGTTTTTGCATCACCACATATTGAGAGCTATAATTTTTCCATATTTTGACCCACCGAGTCATGCGAGGTCTTATGTTTGCGGTATGAGTTGACGTTTTAATTGGTACCATTTTCAGGCACGTGGCATCTTTTGATCGCTTTTTATGCCGATTTTTGGGACGCAGAATGAACAAAAACCAGCGTTTCATGAATTTCTTTTGGGGGGGTGCATTTACATGATTCTGCGTGCGGTAAAATTGATAAAGCGGTTTTATTCTTCGGGTCAGTACGGTTACAGCGATACCTCATTTATGTTGTTTTTTTATGTTTTAGTGCTTTTATGCAATGAAAACAATTTTATATAAAAAATAATTATTTTTGCATCGCTTTATTCTGCGAGCTATAACTTTTTTATTTTTTCGCTGATGACACTCTGTGGCAGCTCGTTTTTTGCGGGACAAGATGACGTTTTCAGCAGTACCATGGATATTTATATGCGTCTTTTTGATCGTGCGTTGCTGCACTTTTTGTTCGGCCGTATGATAAATCATTATTTTTTGCTTCGTTTTTTATTTTTTAAGGAGTTTGCTAAAGGGGTTAACTAATGAGACAGTTTTATAGGGCGGGTCGTTACGGAAGCAGCGATACCAAATATGTGTACTTTTATTGTTTTTTTTTTTTTATTTCCAAAAAATGAATTTATTAGGGAATTTTTTTTTTTATTTATTTAGCAATTTTTTTTTTTTTTTTTTTAATTATTTTTACACTTTTTTTTTTTCTTTATTAGGTTGTCCCAGAGGGGACATCACTGTCCTGTGACAGATCGCTGATCTGTCACATCACAGATCACTGTGACAGATCAGCGATCTGTCACAGGCATAGACGCAGAAGTCAGTTCCCTGCAGGCCCCTGAAGGTCCCCGTCGCCATCTTGAATTCGGGGACCTGCAGTGATGGAGCCCCCCGCAGCAGCGCTGCACATTGCGCTGCTGTGGGGGGCTCAGGGAAGCACGGAGGGAGTCCCCTCCCTGCCGATGCTTCCCTTTAACCCCCGGTACACCGTGATCGTGTTTGATCGCGGTGTGCAAGGGGTTAACGTGTCGGGGGCAGTCCGTGACCGCCCCTGACACATTGTGCCGGGTGTCAGCTGTGATAATCAGCTGACACCCGGCCGCGATCAGCGGCGCTCACCACGTGAGTGCCGCTGATCGCACTAGACGTACTATTCCGTCCTTGGGACTTAGGTCCATGGTCCCAGGTCACATGGACGGAATAGTACGTCCACTGTAGGAAAGGGGTTAAAGCGGAAGCCCCCACAATCTATTAACCATTTATTTGATGTAGTCACTTTTGACAGCTGCAACTAAGGGGTTAAACAGATATGGACGGTGTCAAAACTGATTGTTTGTGATACAGCAAGTTGTCAGCTATAGTGTACAGCCGACAGCTGGTGGATAGTCACCTGTATGGGAATGCTATTCTCTTATATCTGAGGTCAGTTAAAAGACATATTGGCTGTCATTAAGGGGTTAATTTTAAATGGTCCAATACATCAGGATGAATATTTAATGGTAGGGCTTCTGTTTCTGAAGTATTCAATTTATAACCCAATAAATCCCCACACTTTTTTAAATCTTCCATAAGATTAGGTAATGTAAGATGGAGTTTAGTTAGGTTTAAGAGGATGTCATCTACAAACAAAGAAATCTTATATTCTTTGTTCTTAACCTCAACTCCTGATATGTTAGGATTTTGTCGAATCATTGTCGCCAGTGGTTCTATGCACAAAACATAGCGTAGAGACGATAGGGGGCATCCCTGATGTGTGCCGTTTGAGATACTAAATGATGGGGAGGTATGGAAGGGTAGTTTGTTTCAGGCCAAAGGGGAACTGTATTAGTGCGCTTATGGCTGTCAAGAATGAACCCCAAATACTAAAAATCTTCAAAATCTCAAACAAGAAGGATGAATTTAGGTGGTCAAATGCCTTTTCCGCATCTAGACTCAATATGAGGGACTGTAAATTATTTCTATTGGAAACCTCTATCAAATCTACAGGGTGGGCCATTTATATGGATACACCTAAATAAAATGGGAATGGTTGGTGACCCAGATCAGCGCGCTGAATTTGCATTATGGGCAAAACAAACATTGGAACAGGACTCTCAATTTACACAGAACATTATGTTCAGTGATGAGGCAAACTTTTTTGGGTGGGCCATTTATATGGATTCACCTAAATAAAATTTGAATGGTGACAGTTTTCTTGCGTAGGGTGACTTGCATTGAAATCTGCTGCAATGACCTGTTTACTGCGTCCACTAGACATCTATCTATCTGCTCCTCACGTGTTAACCTCTGCGACATGTCAATGCCTGTAAACAAAGAGAAATGTGTAAATAACTCATGAAAGAATAACGTTACATTAAAACTAAGCTCACCATTGTTTTTCTTGTGAAATTCTCAATGAGTTTGATGTGTCACACGACTCTCTTCCCATTGAAAAAAATAAAGTTGGGTCCAAAATGGCCAATTTCAAAATGGTCACCATGGTCACCACCCATCTTGAAAAGTTTTCCCCCTCTCATATACTAATGTGCCACAAACAGGAAGTTGATATCACCAACAATTCCCATTTTGTCTAGGTGTATCCATATAAATGGCCCACCCTGTATTGCCCATCTGGTGTTATCCCCACTGTCGATTAGAGACAAAACCCACCTAGTACTTATTGATAAGCTAGGGTAGCCAGCAGTTAAGCCTATTGGCAAGTATACGGGTGAATATTTTCAGGTCAGAGTTTAGTAGCGCACTTGGAAGATAATTTGAACAATCTAGGGGATCTTTTCTGGCTGTTGGGATGAGGGTTAAGTAAGAATGTGACAGCGTGTCTGGAATGGGAGAGCCTCCCAAAAAGTAGTTAAACATCTTGACCATATAGGGAGTAAGCTCCTCTGCAAAAGTTTTTTAATACAGATTTGTCAACCCTTCCAACCCAGGAGATTTGCCCAAAGGAAGATCTTTCAGGATGTCCACAATCTCCTCTCGAGTCACTGGTTGGTTAACAATCAACAAAGCCTCAGAGGGAGAACTGGATGGTTTAAATTTGATAAATTTGCAATATAATGTCTCAGTTTTCCCTCAAATCGGGCTAACCATCTGATAGACGCACCGTCGCAGCTACAGCCACAAAAATTGGCATATGTATGATGGGTATATGGGAACGGGACTATGGAATGGCGGATATGTATATGGGCACGGGACTATGGGATGGAGGATATGTGATGGGTATATGGGCACTGGACTACAGGATGGAGGATATGTATGACGGGTATATGGGCACAGGACTATGAGATGGCGGATATGTATGATGGGTATATGGGCACGGGACTATGGGATGGAGAATATGTATGATGGGCATATGGGCATGGGATGGAGGATGTGTGATGGGTATATGGGCACTCGACTATGGGATGGAGGATATGTATGATGGGTATATGGGCACGGGCCTATGGGATCGTGGATATGTATGATGGGTATATGGGCACGGGACTATGGGATGGAGGATATGTATGATGGGTATATGGGCACGGGACTATGGGATGGAGGATAATTATAATTTTCTATAACTAACCACAGTTAGTTACTATGCCCGGGCAGCGCCGGGCTCTTCAGCTAGTCTACAATAAAAATCAGAGAATAAGTTTGAGATTTTGATCGGGTTGTAATGAATCGTACCGTCTACCCCTTAAGTGCTTGAGGATGTGAGGTCGAAGCTGTAAATTTCAGTTGCCTATCCAATAGTGTGTGGGCCTTATTACCTTTTTCATAGTACTTTTATTTTGTATAAAGTAATTATTCAACTTTACGCATAGAGAGATTTTTTAGCCTATTTCTAATTCCCACAACCTGTTTCAGAACCCTCAGAGGGTGAAAAAAATAACTTGCATTCTTCTCTAATTACCTGTGAGATTAGTTTGTTGAATTCCAAAGTATCGCTTTTTTTCAATCTAGAGCCTTCTTTAATACAATAACCGCTCAAGACAGCCTTATGAGCCTCCCACAGAACTGAAGGAGAGGAAACTGTACAATCATTAAGATTGGGTCAGATGGCCCAATAAGGTTTTCCAGATAGTTGGGTCCTTAAGAACTCATTCAAGCGCCAATGACAGGCCCTAGTGAAAGGTTGAGTGGATTTGAGGTCCAGAGCAACAGGAGCATGATCAGTCCAGGTCATTTGACCCATCTTAACCTTCTCCAGCATCCTATAATATATTTTCAAAAAAGAAAGGAGGAGAGTAAAAGGAGAAGGCTTTATCTTTAGGGAGATCTATACTTCAAAAATCATACAAGGAGTTAGCCCTAATTAACTTTCTGAAGTCCCTTGCCATTCTAATTACATTTTGCGATGAATTACCTGGCCCGAGGCTACTCCTGTGGAATACGTTGAACCCACTAGGAATAAAAAAAATAATAAAACAACATAACACCAGGAAAGACTACCAGAGGGGCAGAACCCTGAGTTTGACCTGCGCAAAGGAAGAAGAAAAATTCTAGGAATAAGGAAAAAATATTCCTTCCAGCAGGGCAAACCAGGGCTCCCCCAGGCATATGACATCAATATTTTGCGGATATTTCCGCATACAATTTAAATGGATTCCTATATCTGAAGTAGCATAATACAGGTGTACCTGCACAAGCCAATACTTATAAAGAGAAATAAACAATTGCAGTATGCTGACTCCTGCATTTTAGAAAACAGATTAGATTAAATCTGTCAAGAGTCAGCAAAGTCTATTGAGGGGTGTTCCTCTCTTGCCACCCTTGAGACCTGATCCTCCTCATTCATTTCTGCTTTTCTGGGTCCAGACTGGAGGCGGCAAAGGACCCCCAGGCACAGGAGTATCCCAGTCAACAATCTTGGGGATCTGAAGCCCCAATGAATCACAAAAGGCTGGTAGGTCCTCCAGGGAAAGTAATGTTGCTGAGATTCCTTCTCTCCGGACTCTTATGTTAGGGTAAAGGGGAAATCCCATCTGTAAGGTTTCGAAGATCTTTCAGGATGGTCAATAAGAGCTTGAGGATCCGCCTTTTTTTGCAAAGTAACATGAACAAATCCGGAAATAACTGAATTGAGATGTCCAGATACACTATCTCTCTCTGGGACCTGGTTTTTGACACAATCTGTTCTTTAATTTCAAAATCATGAAGGCAACAGATAATGTCTCATGGATAAGGTGATGACTCCTTAGGCTGTAGAGTCTGATGAACCCTATCAAATTTAATTGGCGTTGAGGCTGAATCTCCCAGAATGGAAATAAAAATATCCTGTAGAACTAACTTAGTGTTTTCCTGCTCTCTGGACTCTGGGAAGCCTCTTACCCTAATGTTACATCTCCTGTCCCTATTATTCAGATCTTCCAGTTGAACCCGAAGTACTCAAACAGTTTTCTGCTGTGAAATAGATGCCTCATGTAATTCAGCCATATGGGATCTGGTGAGGTTGTGTTCCTGCTCCAAAGAATCAATCCAACCAGACAAAAGCAGCAGGTCTTGTTGCAGACAGGTTATCTCAGATCTGCATGTATATTTGACCTCTGCTATTAACCCCTTAATGACCAGAGGTATTTTCATTTTTGCGTTTTCCTTTTTTTGCTCCCCTTCTTCCCAGAGCCATAACTTTTTTATTTTTATGTCAATATGGCCATGTGAGGACTTGTTTTTTGCAGGATGAGTTATACTTTTGAACGACATCATTGTTTTTAACATATCATGTATTGGAAAATGGTAAAAAATTCCAAGTGCAGTGAAATTGCAAAAAAAGTGCAATTCCACAATTGTTTTTTGTTTTTCTTTCTTACTGTGTTCACTAAATGTTAAAACTGACCTGTCATTATGATTCTCCAGGTCATTGAGTTCATAGATAAAAAAGAACTTAGACATGTTTAGCGTCTAAGGGGTGAAACAAATTACAAAGTTTGTAAAAAAAAAAAAAAAAAAAAAAAAATTGCGCCATTTTCCGATCCCCTTAGCGTCTCCATTTTTCGTGATCTCGGGTTGGGGGTGAGGGCTTATTTTTTGCACACCAAGCTGACATTTTTAATGATACTATTTTGGTGCAGATACGATCTTTTGATTGCCTGTTATTGCATTTTAATGCAATGTTGCAGCAACCATAAAAACATAATTCTGGCGTTTTGACTTTTTTTTTCATTATGCCGTTTAGCAATCAGGTTAATTCTTTTTTTTATATTGATTGGGTGATTCTGAATGCGGCAATACCAAATATGTGTACATTTGATTTCTTTTTTGTTTTAATTTGAATGGGGCGTTAGGTTCCTGCCACTGCATAGAAGGAATCCAGAGCCTTGCATCCAGCAGTCTCCCATTCTTCTTCGGCCGCAGTGGAGCCTGCCCAGGCCAACTTCGTGGGTTTGCTAGCTGCTGCCACCTCTGGTACAGCTATGACTATGCATGCTGCTCAGCAGCGAGATTCTCCAGGGACTAAGTCATCATGTCGGGCCACTGAGCATGCCCGTGGAGTGATCTCCCATTGGAGATCGAAGGTCACGTGCTCAGGTCCTGCTCCTGTTCGGATTGGCCCATCTGAGAAGCCAGGAAGGTCCCCAACGCTCAAGGCTATAAAGGGTTCGCATGGCCGCTCGGCCATGCGCTAGGATAAGACTGTATTTACAGACTATGTGGAGTGATTGATGTATGCACGCATGAATGTCTCTGGTGAATGACTCATTAAGAAACCCCTACCCTTGGTACGCATGTGTTGTGCAGCATAGCCTGCTAGCGCCCAGGCTTAGGTGTAGGTAGGACAGAGGTTGAGTCAGGCATCAGTCCTCACCAGGGACTCGGCATGCCTCAGTGCACGTGCTCCATAGCCAGCATATATAGCGGCATTCGCGGCAGCGACGCCACGCGTTCAGTGGGCCTAGAAGGACTCTAACCCGTGTCCTTGGGGTAGAGTTCTGTTGCCGTACACTGTGCGCTCTTTTGGCCGGGCTCTGTGAGCTTAACAGGCTCCGGCATCTACGTTTAGCGGTTGTGTGGCTCTGTGCATTAACAGAGTTTGCACTTGTTCACATTGGCTGACGTAACCCACGTGTGACTGGTTTCACACCGCTTAATTCTTCTGCCATTACTTAGCAGCAGTGTACCACCTCTGCACGGTGGACCCCGGGCTGCGAACGCACCTACTATTATTTTATAATTTGGTGCGTTCCGCCAGCCCTAACAGGGGTCATTTGAACTTTTATATATTTTTAATTTTTTTATATTTTTAAAACTTTTTTTTACTTTCTGCTTGCTTCAATAGTCTCCATGGGAGACGAGAAGCTGCCATAACCCAATCGCCTCTGCTGCATACAGGCGATGATCAGATGGCCGGTATGTAGCAGAATTGTTGACTTGCTATGAGCGCCGACCACCGGGCAACCATAAAGGTCTGCTGGAGACCTCCAGTTGTCATGCCAACACATCAGTGACCTGGGATCACGTGGGGGGGATTTCTGGCACGCTTGCCGGAAGCACATGTTAAATGACGCTATCAGAGTTTGATATCGGCATTTAACTAGTTAACAGCCACGGGTGGATTGTGAATCCACCCATGGCTGTTAGAGGCACTGTTCACAACAGCTGACACGTGCCAGAAAAGATGTTGGCTCAGCGCCGGAGCCCACATCAAAGGGAGGGTGTCCGACATTGGCATATTATTATGCCCAATGTCAGAAAGGGTTTAAAGCGTGAGAGAAACGTCACCTACAGTGGTGGAGGGTGATCTTCCAAGCGGCCCTCTTCATCCTCAGAGGTCTCCCCTGTATAGTCACTCCAATCCCCCTGCTGAGTGATTTTAGACAATAGCTTAGGGGGGTCCTTCTGGGAAAATATTTCCCTCACTTCCCCATCCTTTAAGCTCCTCTTTATGGGGGGTCTTCATAATTCTGGGGGAAAGCAAGGTGTCGTGCTCACACCCTGACTGGTGGGCGTGATCCAGGGGGTTACACTGGAAGGGGCGTGACTAGGACAGCTGCCTTGGTTTTCACTGGAGCCTCTGATGGTGAGGTCAGGCTTGTGCGGCAGGCAGCTGCCAGGTGCCACTCCAGGGTGGTGTCTGGCTGTGGTTGCTGATCCCACTTGGGGAGATGGTGGCACAACTGTAACACTGGCAGGCAGGCACGGCAGAGACACAGGGCAGGCTGGCACGGCAGAGACACAGGGCAGGCTGGCACAGCAGAGACACAGGGCAGGCTGGCAAGGCAGAGACACAGGGCAGGCTGGCACAGCACAGACACAGAGCAGGCAGGAGTGGTATATGAAGGAACAGGTAGAGATCTGTTCACACAGCAGGAGCAAGTACCGGTACAGGCAGGAAGGAGTGGAGTATGACGGAACAAGTTTGGACCTGATCACACAGGAGGTGCAGGTGCGGATACAAACAAGAAAGAGTGGAATATGAAGGAACACGTTTGGACCTGTTCACACAGGAGATGCAGGTACGGATACAGGCAGGAAGGAGTGGAATATGAAGGAACAGGTTTGGACCTATTCACACAGGAGATGAAGGTATGGATACATTCAGGAATGAGTGGAATATGAAGGAACAGGTTTGGACCTGTTCACACAGGAGAACTGCAAGGCTGCGGAGAATAATAGTAGAGCAGCAAGAGGTTCTGCAGCAGCAGAACCGGAACCAAGCAGAACCGCAAGAGTACAGAGCACAGGCAAACAGGTTGGACACAAGGAAAGACACAGAGGGAAAGAAGCCAAAGACAAGGAGACAGACAGACAAAGGTAGGACAGCATTCAAACAAGGTAATAGTGTGAGACAAGGAAGGGGACCAAGGACACAGGGACCAGAGTACACACAGATACAAAGCAAGGCTAGGAGCTACAGCACAGGGACCAGGAAATACTGCCTCCTGGGGAACGGCAAGATGGGTACAAGACAAGGCTAGGACAGAGACCAGCATATTCTGCCTCCTGGATGGCAGACAGAGAGTACCAAGCAAAGCTTGGAGAAAAACCTCCAGGGAAGGAGTAACACAGAGCAAGACCGAGCAGCTCAGTAGCAAGAGACTAACTGAGTTAACACATTGCACAGGCCAGGTTCCAGTGGGTGGAGCTGCCCTAAATACTAGAGGGCTCTTGGTGATTGGTCAGGGACACCTTAGACAGGTGCACCCTGACTCCATAAGAACCAGAAAGTTCTGGCACCGGCCTCCCTATACACACAGCCAGGAAACATGCACAGAGCAGACAGGAGACCGAGCATGGAACTGGCAGCAGACAGAAATCACAGCATGGCCTGGAGCAGTGAGAAAGTTGGTGAGTGGGGAATGGGAGGCCATGCAGCGATGCCAGCAGGGTTGTTACACAAGGGCTCTGAGACATGCAGAGGGAGGGGAGAGAGATGTCCTCCTTCATCTTGTGACGATCCACCATCTCATGAAGTGCAGTGTCCAGGGGAGATCTGTCTCTCCTGCTCACCACAAGACTGCTGCTGCTGTGGGACGCCTCCCATGTGAGCATTCTCCTTACCCCCTCCAGGCACAGGATCAGTTGGAGAATGTTACAGATCCTAGGCCGCTGGGAACTGCAACCTCTACATGTCATCCGGCCGCCTTCCTCTCACAGCAAGATGGCACCCAGGTTGACATGCCGCTCTCCTCCCCAGGAGGAAAGTATCCAGAGCGGTCGCAGAGATGGCAGAAACCGCTCTCAACAGCGCCGGAGTCTTCGCTCTCCTTGGGCCTATCGGTGATGGAGGGAGGAAGAATCGCCAGTGCAGGTACTGTAAACCGTTCACGACAGTATCCGGACATGCTCCCCTAAAATACACTTCGACCTTAAATGAGCATAAACTTTAATGCTCCCTTTGTCCAGTGACAAAAGTAACTTTTTGTCAACCTTGACCTCAGTTCCACTCAGTTGGGACCATAGAAGCCCTTTAATACACTGGCCTTTTGGCCCATATAATGATAGTCATCCAACAGTCCATGGGCATAGTCCCTTTCCTCTTTAACTCGGCAGACACATCGGGTCATCCATTGTTCCACGGGTCCACATGACTTTGGTCCCACTGCTTCGGGGACCCCGACACAGTGTGTCAACATTACTGCGAATAACCGCCCGTTGGCCAACATTACAACAGCTCCGACAGTCCAGGAGTACAATTAATACAGTCCTAACCCTGCTTAAGTATCGGGTCATCGGTCTCTTCCCCTTCCTCCCTTTTGTGAATTACGGCCACTTTAAAAAGAGCAGTGCTGCCCCCATGTCGAGCTCGCAGCCCCTCGGCAAAATTAATGGATTGTTTGGGCCAGAGTCCATTTTAACAATGGGACAGAGTCCATGGGGCAGTTGCACACAATCCTTAGGGCCACAAGGGTTTCTGGACCTTTAAGAATTCAGTCTCGCAATCCATCAAGGGGGTGCGCAAACATGCGTAAAGCAACTTGGACGGGGGTAAACAACACATTTGCCAGCTCCGATTGCTTCTGGTTTATTTAGGGCCTCCTGCCAATAATGATGCAGAACAGTCCTGATAAAAGTGCAACAAGCACTTATGGCCGACATCTTATCTCCACTTTACTGACGGCGCTTCATTCCCATGATTCCCGGGCACCCATCTTCCCTATATAGGTGGCAGATCCCGTGACTTGGTAGAAAAAGATGGTGGTGCTCATAAAGGAGTCACTCAAGGTGGACTTGCCTCTACCGATCTGGATCCTCTCTTCTGTTACTTGGGGCACATGGCTTGGTGGCTTGGTTGTGGCCCTTGTTTGCGGCTCTGCCTGTTGTGAAACAGGGCTTGATTGCTTGTGGGGTGGCTACTGTCTGCAGTCACATGGCCTCCTGAATTTATGCCACTCCAGTCCTTTTCAGGAGAGACTAGGGTAACCACTACCGCATACTAGCCACAAGTCCCTTCCTCCTTAATAAAGGTGACCTAGTCCCACTGTTGTGGGGTCCATTGGAAGCAAATGGAACTGGCATTAACGGAAATAGTTTTCAAAGTTCAAGCCTCACGGATGAAGCTGTATCCTCTGCTAGGATGGAAGAACTGGATGAAGCCGTGGGTCATCTGGACGACAACCTCTCCTTGCTCAAGACGTCCCTGTTTGGCCAACACCCATATCTCATGCCACTTTTTCTCGTCAACCACCATATCCATCTCGCCTCTTCAGGGATGGGTTCCTGGGCCTCCTCATACATGATGGCTGGGGCTTGGGGCAGCGGACTATAGTGAACTCACTGGCTAGACCATGATGCTTGCCTTCAACCTCTCTCCAGCGCTAATAGACCACAACCGCTGTTGCACTTTCACCTCCGGCTTGGCCTTGAGACTCACTTCCAAAAGCTTTGGTGGGCTTTTCACCTTGAGGCCCTCTCCCAGAAGCCCCATGACCATTGGAATATCCACTATCCTGAGACCTCCCGGCCTCATATTCTCCTCCACCAGTTTTGTTTCCATTCTGCCCGTTCTGGCCCACCACGGAGGATCATGCTGTAACTCCAGCTGCATTACTTCACAGGATTCAGGTACTGTTCCATCCTCGCGTCTTTCTCTTCTTATGATTTCTCCCACAATGGCACTGGCCCACTCTCATCAGGGTGTATGCCCTTCCCAAGGTGGGGTTGCTTCCAGTATCTCTGCCCATTCTGTGCATGTTCCCGTCTGTTCTCCAGTCACTTGTAACAATGGGCTGGGTTTTTCTTCTTCTTCCACTCCCATCCAGGGTGGGCACCGCTCATGATGGAACGTCTTCCCAAAGCAGCCAACCTCTTGGATCAGATGAGATTATTTTGCCTTTTTGCACCGCAGATGGCCATTACTGGTGGAGCTTCCTCTGATTTTCGAGCCATCATCTGTCATCTTGGGTCCTCCAACAGTCGCCATCTTATTTTCTATTGAAATATTCCCTGCATCTTTCACGTTTTCACGATGCACAATTTCATCCTGCCGACTATGCCAAGTTGTGGAGGTGCTCCACACCCTGGCACTAAACAAACAAACAGTGTCCCAATCCATTAGTGTCGTGCTGTGAAGAGTGCATTGTACTCATTGCAGGCTGGAGGCCTCTGCTGATTCCACATCCTTAGGTCCAGGATAAGCCCCACACACATCAGGGGAAACCCAGTTCACTACAACAAGTTCAACTTTACTGGTCAGTTCGAGTACATCAGTCTTTAGCATGGAGTATCGGGCACTGCACCCTCCAGTTCCAGTTCCATGGTATTACATGATGGATAATTATTAGGGATGAGCAAATAGCTTTGGATAAGAGCTTATCCAAATAGCTATAGCGCTTCCCGAATAGCTGCATCGGGAACCCGGATACCTGGAGCGCTCCCAATAATCAGCTGTTCAGGTCCACATCTGCATGTGTCGCGGCTGTGTGACAGTCACAACACATGCATGGAGAGTACAACAAACAATTATCTACCTGCATTTCTCAGTATTGAAGATAGTATTAAACCTGACCAAACCCACAGTTCTCTTTACTGAAATTCGGGCTCAACCTTGCAAGGAACCTCCACTATGCTTCACTGCTGCCTGCAGACATTCATTATTGTAACCCTCTCCAGCCTTTTGGTAAACAAACTACCAAATATTTCACATTTTGACTCATCAGTACAGAGCATCTACTGCCATTTTTTCTGTACTGAGTTCCTATGTGTTCATGCATAGTTGATGTGCTTGACTTGTTTCCATGTTGGAGGTATGGATTTTTGGCTGTAACTCTTCAATGAAGACCACTTTTGTCTACTTCAAACAGTAGATGGGTATGGCTAGGTCCCAAGACATTTGTAAGATATAACTAACTATCAGTCAAGCGATTTGGCTAACAGCTGTTATATCCCTGTATTTTGACGCCGGCGAGTGACCTCGTTGGCGACGCAGAACTCAGGGACGCAGGCAGGAATTGTCTGAAAAGCTGCTGTGTGACAAGGTACCAACGACCGGCGAGGTCGTTACACGGATCGCCAGATCGTTGCTGCGTCGTTGAAGAGATCTGCCTGTTTGGCAGCTTACTGGCAACCATTTAGCGACGCACCAGCGATCCTTACCAGGTTGTATCGTTGTCGGGATTGCTGGTGCGTCGCTAAGTGAAACGGGACCCTAAAGGCCCTTTTACATTTAGCGATGCACCAGCGATCCGACGAACGATCCGACCCGGTCAGGATCGCTGGTGCATCGCTAAATGATCGCTAGTGAGCTTTTATACAGAAAGATCTCACAGCGATGCAGCAGCGATGCAGCGCACGATACTTACCCTTCACACAGCGATCCAGACGTCCTCCCGCCCGCCTCCACGCGTCGCACGTCTCACACAGCAGGAAGCCCAGCAGGAAGCTGACGACGAGAAATGGAGCCGCGCGATCAGCGATGGACAGCGGGGGAGCCGGTCGGAGGTAAGTATCACACATAGCGATGTCGCTAGCGATATCGCTATAACGTCACAAAATCAGTGACGTTTTAGCGATATTGCTAGCGATATCGCTATGTGTAAAACCCCCTTTAGGCTGAGCTCTTAGGTTCCAGGTTCCACAACCATGATAAAGATCTTGTCCAATACAACTTTATGGAAGGTGATCTTGTGGCATGCAACCACATTAACAGTTTAATGGGATAAGTCATATTCCAGAGGAATGGAGGCTCTTCATGAATTTGTCCAAAACAGCCAAAAAGCCATCTTGCTGCATAATGGCAATGCACTACCTTCAATTCCAGTAGGTTATGTAGTCCACATGAAAGAAACCTATGACAACATGAAACAGCTGTTGAGGTACCTTAACTCGTTAATGACCAAGCCACTTTGTATGTTAATGACCAGGCCTTAATTTTGAAATCTGACCACTGACATTTTTTGTGTTTGTAACTCTGGAACGCTTCAACGTATCCCACTGATTCTGGGATAGTTTTTTCGTGACATATTGTACTTTATGATAGTGGTAAAGTTTATTCAAAATTTCTTTTTTTTTTACTTATGAAAAAAATGTAAATTTGGCAAAAATTTTGAAAATTTCACAATTTTCAAACTTTTATTTTTTATACCCTTAAATTAGAGCATTACGTCACACAAAATAGTTAATAAACAACATTTCCCACATGTCTACTTTACATCAGCACAATTTTTGAAACATATTTTTTTTGGTTAGGAAGTTATACAGGTTAAAATTTGACCAGCGATTTCTCATTTTTTCAACAAAATTTACAAAACCATTTTTTAGGGACCACCTCACATTTGAAGTCACTTTGGGAGCCTATATAACAGAAAATACCCAAAAGTGAAACCATTCTAAAAACTACACCCCTCAAGGTGCTCAAAACCACTTTCAAAAAGTTTATTAACCCTTCAGGTGCTTTACAAGAATTGAAGCAATGTGGAAGGAAAAAATGAACATTTAATTTTTTTTCACAACAATTTTACTTCGGACACAATTATTTTTATTTTGTCAAGGGTATCAGGAGAAAATGAACCACAATATTTGTTGAGCTATTTCTCCTAAGTACACCAATACCCCATGTGTGGAGGAAGACCACTCTTTAGGCATACGGCAGGGCTCGGAAGGGAAGGAGCATCATTAGAAGTTTTGAACGTAAAATTGGCTGGAATCGAGAGCGGACGCCATGTCGCATTTGGAGAGCCCCTGATGTACCTAAACAGTGGAAACTCCCCCATAAGTGACCCCATTTTGAAAACTAGACCCCCCAAGGAACTTATCTAGAAGTGTGGTGAGCACTTTGAACCCCCAAGTGCTTCACAGAAGTTAATAAAGTAGAGCCGTGAAAGTAAAAAATCATATTTTTTCCACAAAAATGATTTTTTCGCCCCCAATTTTTTTATTTTCCCAAGGGTAACAGGAGAAATTGGACCCCAAAAGTTGTTGTTTGTCCTAAGTATGCTGATACCCCATAGGAGGGGGTAAACCACTGTTTGGGTGCAGGGCAGAGCACAGAAGGGAAGGAGCGCCATTTAACTTTTTCAAGGCAAAATTGGCTGGAATTGAGATCGACCGCCATGTCGAATTTGGAGAGCCCCTGATGTGCCTAAACAGTGGAAACCCCAACAAGTGACCCCATTTTGGAAACTAGACCCCTCAAGGAATGTATTTAGATGCACGATGAGCACCTTCAACCCCCAGGTGCGTCACAGAGGTTTATAACGTAAAGCTGTGAAAATTAAAAATCACATTTTTTTCCTCAAAAATCATCTTTTAACACCAATTTTTTTATTTTAATAAATTTAGCAGGAGAAAATGGACATCAAAAATTGTTGTGCAATTTCTCCTGAATTCGCCGGCACCCTATGTGTGAAGGAAGACCACTGTTTTGGCGCACGGCAAGAACCAGAAGGGAAGGAGAAAGGTTTGACTTTTTGAACACAAAATTGGCTGGAATCAAGAGCGGATGCCATGTCACTTTTGAAGGGCCCCTGATGTGCCTAAACAGTGGAAACCCCCCACAAGTGATACCATTTTGGAAAATAGTCCCCTCAAGGAACTTATCTAGACGTGTTGTGAGCACCTTGAACCACCAGGTGCTTTACAGAAGTTTATAACAGAGCTAAGAAAATTAAAAAAAAAAAACATTTTTCCCACAAAATTTTTCTTTTAGCCCCATATTTTTTATTTTCTCAAGGGTAAAAAGAGAAAATGGACTCCAGAATTTGTTGTGCAATTTCTCCTGAGTGTGACAATACACCATGTGTGAGTGAAAACTACTTTTGAGGCACAGTGCAAAGCTCAAAAGGGAAGGAGCGCCATATTATAGTGCAGTTTTTTAACTATTATGGTTTGAGGGTGCCATGGCCCACTGGGACATCTCCTGAGGTGCCAGAACAGTAGAACCCCATTTTACAAACTACAACTCTCAATGAATTAATTTAGGGGTGTATTGATCATATTGATACCAAGGGTGTGTCACAGAATTTTATACCATTTTATACCATTGGGCAGTGAAGAAAAAATAATTACATTTTTACCACAAAAATTTTGTTTTAGCCCCAGATTTAATATTTTCACATAAGAAGTGGGTAAAATTGGCACCACAGTTTCTGATTAATATAGAAATACACCATATGTAGCTGTACAGTACTGCTTACCCATAGGGAGAGTCTCGGTAAGGATGGAGCACTATTTGCCTCCTGGAGAGCAAATTTTCGAACAGTTTGCGGACTCCATATACAGAGCCCCTTAAGTGCCAGAGAGCAGAATTCCCCCCAAGAGACCCCATTAGGGGAAATTATACCCCTTCCAAATGTGAATGCTAAAGGAGGCTTATGCACACTGGGGCTCAGAAGGCATTTGGATTTGGGAGTGCAGAATTTGCTAAATTTCTTTTGGCTTTTCTAGAGCCTTTGTGCTACCAGTAACGTGGAAGCCCCATATATTTCTGTTAACAGATAACACACCTGAGTGGGGACTTTTTTTGTGGATTGAGTTGAAGCTTTTATTGGGAACATTTTTCATAATGTTTGCGATCACATTTATCTGGCGCTCTACGCTGAGCACATACTTTGAAGTTTCCTGAGGGTTCCATTCACTATAATGAGGCTGAAGAGTTACTCTGGGCTTCGTCTCGCCTCTGTTCAGTGTCGTCCTTCCTTTCAGAGGTGCACAAAACTATGGTGGACCGCGTTTTTATGCATGCCGAAAAAGATGGACACGGTTGAATCACAGGTACTATGGCGGTCACAGTGCCTCAGTCTGCCTCATTATAGGTTGCTCTGTCTGAATGACGTATTTCAGACATTTACATAGAAACCCCGATGCAATTGGGTCGCCCTCCCAGGGTTGTGGGATACTCGGTACCGGGCCGGTATCAGTGGGATGTGTCACAGCAGCAGTGACCCGGACCGTGGCCCTGGGAGCCCAAGTAATAGGAAAATGTGAACGGAGGAATGTAGTTAGATCAATAGTTCGTGACGCCACCTGTGGTGCTCGGCAAGGGAGGTGTTAAGCCGACGCTGCATGCAGATCCGCTGTGGCTGATGGTATGGTGCAGCAAAGATGTAAAAGCTCCCCACAGGTGACGCTGTAGTCCCAGGGCAGTGTAGATGTGGTTGGCATGGGGATGTAGCGGTGCCTGAAAGGTAGGAAGCAGACAAGACACAGTGGGGTGCAATTTCTGTACCTTTACTTGGTAAATGCAGTCCAGGGTCCTGATTACAGATGGTACCGGAGCAGGCTAGCCTGGAAGCAACTCAGGGATTCTCTCTCAGCAGATGGGCTGTGCAGTCTCCTTCCTAGCGCTTATTTGAGGGATCTCCAGTACTGAGTTGCAGTGAAGTTCCTCCGTCAGATGTTCCCAAGAACTCTACTTGTACGGCAGACAACTGTAGCCTGTTCCAGGGACTCCTCACTCCTAAGTCCTGGCTCACTATCTGTGTTGCTGTTGTGCCCTCAAGTCTTAGATGGGAGTATTGCATTTACTCCTCTGGTGTCTGCTGTAGGACCATCAGTGTCCATACAGCCGTGGAGACCAGGCTCCAGTTCATGCGCTCTTACGGGAGATGAGCTCTTCCTCTCAGCTCTATCTCAGCGCTTCTTTCACATGTCTGCACACTTCACCCTTCCTCTTGGTCCTCAGAGAGCACTCCTCCCCTCAATTCCGGTTCAAAGTCCCCCCTGCTGGCTTGGAGTGGAACTGTGTTGCATGCATAGACTGACGGCGAGAGAGACCCGTCATTGCCTCCAAGCCTGGCATTACCCTCCCTGGAGGAAGGCAAAGCCACTGTGGCGACCATACTCCTGGGGGTGCCACATTAGCGCTCAGCGTAGTGCACAGGATAAATGTGCACCGAGCCTTACTGTGAGCTTTGGGAGGCAGAATGAACAAATCCACTGCAGGTGAAGAATTGGTTTTATTTTTTGCGCCAGCCCTCGTGCAATATAAGTGATTAGGTGACTTTATTCTTTGGGTCGGTGCGATTACAGCGATACCAGATTTATATCTTTTTTTATATTTAGCTTCTGTCATACACTAAAAGACGCTTTTTTTGCAAGAAAAAGTTTTTGCATCGCCATATTTTGAGAGCTATAATTTTTCCATATTTCGGCCGACAGAGTCATGTGAGGGATTGTTTTTTGCGGGACAAGCTGATGTTTTAATTGACACCATTTTTGGGCACATGACATTTTCTGATCGCTTTCTATTCTGATTTTTGTGGAGGCAGAATGAACAAAAAACAGAAATTCAGGAATTGTTTTTCTCTGTTCTACATGTGGTAAAATTTGATAAAACAGCTCTATTCTTCGGGTCACTAGGATTACCGTGATGCCACATTTATATTTTTTATGCTTTGGCCCTTTAACATAACTTTTATAGAAACAATAATTATTTTAACATTGCTTTATTCTGAAAGCTATAACTTTTTAATTTTTCCGCTGATGGAGCTGTATGGAGCTTGTTTTTTGCGAGACAAGATGGCGTTTTCAGTGATACTATTTTTATTTACATTCTTCTTTTTGATCGCATTTTATTCCACTTTTTCCAAACGGTATTGTGATAAAGCGTAATTTGCTACTTTTTTTGTGTTTTTTTTACAGCGTTCACTGAAGGGGTTAACTAGTTTGACACTTTTGTAGATTGGATTTTTATGGACGCTGCGATCCCAAACGTGTACTTTTTTTATTTAATTTTTTTACAAAAAAAAGTGTATTTATTAGTGGATTTTTATTATTATTAATTATTATTTTTATTTTGTAATAATTTTTTTTACAAATTTTTTTTAAATGTTTTCTTTTTCACCTAGCTCCTTTATGGGACTCACTTTTTTCACTTTGAAGTTATAATGCATTGCAATGCACTAGCATCACGTATCACGTATGCACTAGCATCACCTATACTGAAAGCTTCTGACACCATGCTGTGAGCATGGTCTCAGAGGCTTTCCGTAGCTTGATGACCCGGGTGTCGTCATGATGACCCCGGGTCACCATGGCAACGATCGGGCCCCGCGATGACATCTCTGGGATGCCGATCAGAAGTCAGAGGGAGCTCCCGTCCTTCTGCCTCCCTCCTGAACTCTGTGATTGCGCTCGATTGCAGCAATTAGGTGGTTAACAGCCAGAGGTGGCGTGGACACCACTCCTGGCTGTTAGTGCACTGGCAGCCCTGAGCTCCTGCACTGATCGGGTGGGAGGTGCTGATATTTCAGCATCTACTGTGCAATCATACTGTTATCGGTCAGTAAGATTGACTGACTGATCACAGCGTTCTGGGTGTGGGGACCGACGGCTTGAGTCCCCGCACCTCTTCCCATGACTCTCAGCTTTCACAGTCAGCTGTTGGCACTGAACTACCACTGCGTGTTTATACGAGTGATAGTTTAAATGCATGATGGACACAGTCCGTCCTGGTGCAGGAACTGACACTGGCCCTGACAGACTGTGTCCATCAATGGACGTTAAGGGGTTTAAGATGGTTGCCCTTTTACTTGGTCTCAAGGGTGGATACACAAAGTACTGCTGCTTTCTGTGTGAGTGGGATAGTCGTGCAAGATAATATCACTACAATAAAAGAGACTGGTCTGTATCTAGCACTTGTTGACCCACATAAGATTTTGTTACCACCATTGCATATCAAGTTGGGCCTAATGAGGAACTTTGTAAAGGCAATGGATAAAAACGCAAAAGCATTCAAGTATGTCCTTGATAAATGTCCAAGATAGAGTGGAGAAAAGATAAAGGAAGAAGTCTTTATTGGTTCTCAGATTCATAAGCGTCTTCAAGATGAGGAGTTTCTCCTTTTGTTGCAGAGCAAGGAAAAGACTGCATGGGTAGCATTCGCATTAGTGGTAACTAATTTTTTGGGAAAATTCAGGAGCAGATAAATATGAAGAGTGGGTGGAAAATCTCCTCAAAACATATAAGGATCTTGGCTGTAACATGTCCTTAAAGATTAATTTCTTACATTTGCATCTAGACTTTTTACCACCAAACTGTATGTCAATAAAAAAACTCTTGCAGATATTATTTCTGTAGGTACACACAAGTACAAGAATGGGTTTACCATGACTGTGATAGGTTAAATGTACCGTAATCAATCTATATATATAATCGTCTTATCGTGTCTGTCTGTCTGTCTGTAACCGTTATTCCGCTGCGCTGATCGGTCGTGGCCACCAGGCCGCGACCAATCAGCGACAGACGCAGCTGTTTGTAATGGTAAGCTGCACCTGCCACTGATTGGTCGCGGCCACCAGTTGGGCGCAGCGCTCAATCGGGCGCAGGGCTCTGTAAAAAAGAATGTAAAAAAAAGGTTATACTCACCTTCCGACAGCCCGCGATCTCCACTCCACGCGCCCAGCCTCGCGGTCCCAGTAGTGCTTTGCACCTTAGACCGGAGATGACGTCACTCTCGCGAGAGCGCGACGTCATCAGCGGTGTTTCGCGCAATGCAATACTGGGACCGCGAGGCCGGGCCCGTGGAGTGGAGATCGCGGGCCATCGGAAGGTGAGTATATAACTATTTTTTATTTTAACAGGGACCATGCATACCAGGAAAGAGGGGTGAAGGTGACCATACATACCAGCAAAGGGGGGGACCATGCATACCAGCAAAGGGGGGGAGGGGTACCATGCATACCAGCAATGGGGGGTGAGGGTGACCATGCATACCAGGATAGGGGGGTGAGGGTGACCATGCATACCAGGATAGGGGGGTGAGGGTGACCATGCATACCAGAATAGGGGAGTGAGAGTGACCATGCATACCAGAATAGGGGGGTGAGGTTGACCATGCATACCAGGATAGGGGGGTGAGGGTGGCCATGCATACCAGGATAGGGGGGTGAGGGTGGCCATGCATACCAGGATAAGGGGGTGATGGGACCATGCATGCCAGGAAAGGGGGGTGAGGGGGACCATGCATACCAGGAAAGGGGGGTGAGGAGACCATGCATACCAGGAAAGGGGGGTGAGGGGGACCATGCATACCAGGAAAGGGGGATGAGGGGACCATGCTTACCAGGAAAGAGGGGTGAGAGGACCATGCATACCAGGATTGGGGAGTGAGAGGACCATGCATTCCAGGATTGGAGGGTGAGGGGACTATGCTTACCAGGATTGGGGGGTGAGGGGTACCATGCATATCAGGATTGAGGGGTGAGAGGACCATGCATACCAGGATTGGGGAGTGAGAGGACCATGCATTCCAGGATTGGAGGGTGAGGGGACTATGCTTACCAGGATTGGGGGGTGAGGGGTACCATGCATATCAGGATTGAGGGGTGAGAAGACCATGCATATCAGGATTGGGGCATGAGGGGACCATGCATACCAGGATAGGGGGTAGGGGTACCATGCATACCAGGATTGGGGGGTGAGGGGACCATGCTTACCAGGAAAGAGGGGTGAGAGGACCATACATACCTGGATTGGGGAGTGAGAGGACCATGCATTCCAGGATTGGAGGGTGAGGGGACTATGCTTACCAGGATTGGGGGGTGAGGGGTACCATGCATATCAGGATTGGGGGGTGAGAAGACCATGCATATCAGGATTGGGGCGTGAGGGGACCATGCATACCAGGATAGGGGGGAGGGGTACCATGCATATCAGGATTGAGGGGTGAGAAGACCATGCATATCAGGATTGGGGGTGCATTATTGCATTATTATTAATACTTCATAAATAAACTACATACATATTCTAGAATACCCGATGCGTTAGAATCGGGCCACCATCTAGTTATATCAATAAATGGGCAGAAATTAAAGTCATGCCATGTTACTTGGGGACATTTTCAGAAGATGTTTCTTGCATAGTATTGACCACTAGAATTCACAAGAATTCACATTGTGAATATTGGTAATCTGGAGTCTTTCAATTATTTTCGGCCAAGGTTTGGCTATTCTGTGTACTTTATCCTTGTAGTTTTGCAACTTGAAAAAGATTAACCTGGATTATGCCAATGTAAAAGAAGCACTTGCCTTGTGCCGGTGTAATAGGGTCCTTATAAGAAGCCTTGTTTTTCTAGTCTTCCCTCCTTTTCTTGTGTATTAGGGGGAATCTGTCAGCAGATTTTTGTTATGTAATCTGAGGGCAGCATGAGGCATGGGCTGAGACACTAATTTTGGTGATGTGTCACTGAAATAAGTATGACTAGTGATATCACTAGATGACAATCACTAACTCTCACCTATCATCTCAGCTAGATATTTGAGGGATATATTTCCTCTGTGACACATATTCATGTACTAGTCAGCGTTCAGTCTTTCAAAACAATGCAGATAAGCTCAGCTAGTTACGGTTGTATGCTAGAGGTGGCGGTTATATATAAACATGATACTTTCACAACGTTCAGCGTAGATATATACAAATAACGGATCAATCCGTTAAGTGCTTTTGCCTGTAATAAAGCCACTTGAAGGCATTAATTAATCAAATAAACCAGTGATACTTGCATATGAAACTGCTAGAACCAGCTTGCATCATAGAGACATTAAACAAATTATTGAAAAGAAAATAAACAGCTTTACCTCCGCAAATAGAAGCCAGTGATGGAAAGTCAAACAGTTCAGCTTTAAAGTGTATTTTATCTGTACACATAGATTGCATTAAAGGCATATGTTATAGCAATAAAACCCTGTTATTCGTCTAAAATGTTTATAAATTTGCAGTTTTTTCCTTAAGATCTTACACAAATGGCACTGACACGCTAAAGTGCAACATAACCAAACTTTAAAAAAAAAGTTAAGAAGTATACAGACACCATCCAACCATTCTGGACATTCAAAGTTTGGTGACATTCCTCCATGGTAACCAGGGTTCTTAACCTTCCATAAATTCCAGGGCAGTCGGTAAAAATAAGGCACTTTTTTGCACTGTCTGTAAACATTTTTTAAGACATCCTGATTTTTTTGAAGCTGAAGAAACGTATACAGATTATTATGACTGTAATTACCACCATTTTACAGAATTATGGGCTGTAGACATGGATCACAAATTCATTTATTATGGTTTTCCAATGTAAAAAAATATTGTCTGTCTGTGATCTTTTTGATAATGTGTCCATAAAAAAATAACAAATCAACTTGGCAACCCTGATGGTAACATGCATGACAATGGGTAGAGATATAGTAAAGGGTTAAGAGAAAGTAGGATGAATAGGATAAACAGAATTGGAAGGAGTGCAATTATTGTCAATTAAACTGTAAAATTGCAATTGGTGCATTGGGGCAATCATAGTCTACCCAAAGGAACCAGAATTTCAGACATGATTTAGACTTATTATTCATGGCAGGGGTCAACTTTTTATTAACCGAATGCCATTTAAGGTGCTGCCTGAACATATAAGGTTGGTTTGTAATAATGTCTTAATTTATGTAAAAATAGGGTCTTATCCGGTATACAGGTAAAATGGAAAACAGGTATGGCACCCCTGAGGGTTCAGTCACCACAGATGTACTGCACCTCTTCCTGAGGTGCAGTATCCCACTCCTCAGGTAAGATGGGGACACCTGACCAGACTCCAGCACCTACACCCAGCACGGAAACCTTACAACAGCAGAGCACCCTCTATGGCCCCTGCTTGGTTCATGAAGAGTGCTAGGAGGTGGGTAGAGCTTAGTTTGCACTAGAGAGGGGGAAAGTATGGCGCCCCTGAGGCTCAGTCGCCAAAGAGGTACTGCACCTCCTGTGGTGTGGTTCCCCACCATCCAGGTAAGTTGGAGGCTCCTGACCACGCTCCAACACTCGCACCCCACACAACAGAGTAGTTCAGCAAAGCCACATTGCGGCTCCTTGCTTAGAGAGTAGCAGAGCACCTTTGGTGGTTCCCTGCTTGGAACACTAAATGTGCTGGGAGGCGGGTGGAGTTGAGAATGCATAAAAGAGCGGGAAGGTTTAGAATTTGAGGAGTCAGTCAGAAGGTCAGTCTGTGAGAGGAAGCCACTCAGAGAGGAGTGAGGAAAGAAGATCCCTGAGAGAGGGATGGAGGAAGGAGGTGCTGCAGCAGACCTGAGTGACCTGGGTCTGCTAGCACGGGAAAGGAAAGAAGGAGAAAGACATTGAACTGAAACTTGATCTTCCATAAGAGAGAGAGATTAGAATGGAACGAAGGATGAAAAGGGAACAGAGAGGACGTGGGTTAGAGGAAGAACCCTGCCTAGAAGTTCTAAGCGCAAGGTCGGGGCCCGAGCCCCGAGGTTGTATGGACACTAATGGTTCTGCAGTAGACACCGGTTTGAGTAGTGGACTGTAAATGCACTACTCCCATCTAAGACTTGGGGGAACAACAGCAACTCGGATAGTGAGCCGGGACTCAGGAGTAAGGAGTCCCCGAAGCAGGCTACAGCTATCTGCCGTACAAGTAGAGTTCTTGGGAACATCTGTCAGGAGGCACTCCAGTGTAACTCAGTACTGGGAGTACTTCACACTTAAAGGCGCTATAGAGGAGACGTTCAGAAAGGCATATGTTGGCGGAGTGTTGGAAGGGAGCATTCCATCTTGCCTGGAGGTTGACTGAGTCCCTGACTCGGAGGACACGGCACGGAGGCAGGCACCTGTGTGTACTACAGACTGTGAGTAAAGCTTTGGAACTACAAACCCTGGTGTCCTCCATTCATTCTTGCGCCAACGCACCCAGCACCGCTACATCTGGGTACCAGCTTCTACACCGCTTGTGCCTCCCCTCTAATTCCACATCTACACTGCCCTGGGACTACAGCTCCACCTGTGGGGAGCTTCACCATCTTGGCTGCAACACACCATCAGTCCCAGAGGATCTGCATGCAGCGTATGCCTAACACCTCACTTGCCGAACACCACAGGTGGCGTCACGAACTATTCATCTAACTACATACCACCATTTCAATTCCCCCATTACTTGGGCGCCCAGGGCCATGGTCCAGGTTACCGCTGCTGTGACACATCCTGCTGATACCGGCCCGATACCGAGTACCCCACAGCCCTGGGAGGGCGACCCAATTTGGCGTCACGAACAGGATGACGAGACCCGATGCCATCGAACAGGATGATGAGACCCGATGCTATCGGGTTCTGTGTGCCTAAGATTTGTTGGACTTAAAACTTTTGAGAATGTGCAGAAGACCCAATATGATAGACTGTGAAATGAACATTAAAAATGGCCGCTGGCGTGGAGAAGAAGTACATGATGATATGGGAGGTCCTAGGAAAAGACCCCGAACAGTCTTGGGCCTCCCCTGCCTGAATTACTATGTGACAGCGACATGGCCCACCCCCCGAGGGGTTCGTATACTGGCTTGGTATTGAGGCGCTGGAAGAAGACGCCACCCCAAGAAGGAGGGGCAGAAGCCAGTGGCGGGAAAGGGGCCGAGGCAGGAAGAAGAACACCAGAACGCCATCATGGAGAGAGACGGGAGGAGGCCTGCGGAGCGCAAGGAGGTTATGCTGAATCTCCCTGGCGCCATGGCTGAAGGCTCCAACCCAGTATCTGAGATGAACCGCCAGCAGCTGGAGAATGAAATTGCCCAGCTGACGCGTCGCCTGCAACTGAGGCAGGAAGCGCTATGGACATTGAATCTGCAGCGCGCCCAGGAGGGGCCTACACCTGCGGTACCTGCGACACTGGTATCCGCCGCTGCTGCACCGGACCTCTTCCAGGCAGACCCTGTGGAGCCTGCGACCACTGCCATGCCACCGGCAGCGTACCTTGTTCCCTCCCTGCCGCTACTACCGGAGGAGTTGTACACCGCACAGGGAGCTGAAGCGGAGGAAGGGAAGCCCCCGTCCGGACCTGACGTGGCAGCGCAGGTCCCTACAGAGACCCCCGCGGACCCGGATCCGCCGTTAGCTCCACCGCCGTCCCCGGTGTCCCACCGGGCAGCGCCCACCGCCACTACGCCTGCACAGGAGCAGAACCCACACCGCCAGGAGGCTCCAGGTATGTCTGATGTCCCTGCACCTGGGAAGGCCTTGGGGTGTACCACGGTCGCAGCGGCTGGCCAGGTCGTGCTAGATCTGGTCTGGGACCAGGATACCAGCCCTCGGGGGGAACACCAGAACCTCTGATAGTGGCGCCGCAGTATAAAACCAGCCTGGATTGGTCCCGGGAGGAACGGGAGGATGAGGAGAACTGGGATAGTTGTCAAGCTACCATCCGGCAACTGGCAGCTGAACACCGGGAGAGGGAGCAGCTCCGGCTAGCGGTACAGGTTGGGACCACTTCCTGAATGTGAATCATGAGAGGGGGTTCGGCTTCATCTATGACCCTAGCCGAATCTCCGATCTGTTTTTCAACCGGAGAGACGTAGAACCTCATTTGAGAAAAGGGCACCCTGCCAGGAACCTAAGCCCGGGAGATCATGTGACCTTCACCAGACATGAAGGATTGAGAGGCTGGTACGCGATGAACATCAGGCGAGTCCCGGAGGATCTCATCAAGGCCTACAGGCAGAGACCGCCCACTGTCCCCATGTGCCAAGGTGGGTCAACACCAGTCCCACAGCCAAAGGTACGGAAAGCTGCACGTTTCACCCCACTGGAGGAAGAATACCTGAGGACTGCCAATGCGTTTCTCTCATCTGGTAGCGGTTCCAGTCCAGAAACCCCAGGAGGGGATAACCATTAGTCAAGATGTTTCCTTAATATAACTCTCGTTACCCAGGAGGGTATTTGCACAGTTGTGCTTTGTTTTTCTATTATGCTTTAGTTTTGGTTTTTCCAGTTTTGCCCTGTTTTGTTGGCAGCCTTTCCATTTGAACTATAGAGATCATGAACGCTAAATGGTCCAGAACTGCAATTGTAAATAGTTTCACCTCTTTAGGTGCCCTCTCTTGGTTTTACATAGACACTTTGCGAAGATAAAGTCTACCTCATCTGGAGTATGACTCCAATCAAAGGACACTGCAAGAGATCCCGGCTGGGAGCGGTGTCCAGCACTTACAAGAATTGTTGAAAAGTTTTAATGTGAAGTATTTGATAATGATGTGTCTTATGAGAGTAAATGGCTTTTATATAGAATTAAGAATGTTTTGATAGAGAGATGAGAGATTTGAATAAAGAACTGAATATGTAGGTGATGAACCAGGCACCACGGTTGTCACTCAGAGTTAAAAGAAAGTAGAAAATGTGCACTAAAGATGGAAAGAAATGTGTTGATGAAGAATACTGAAGTGATAGTGAGTAACAGACAATAGCACTTTGAATTACTTATTGTATTGAAAATTGCACCTTTGACTTAAGATTTTAGATAGTTAATTAAGAATTGTTTGCAACGTTCAAGAGTGAGTGCCTCCCACATTGGGAAGTTTAGTATAAGAAATGTTTATTCAGCATTACAAAAATGTGTATGTTCCTGTGTTGTCAACTTTGTTTGCCTTGCAGCCTGCGGACGTGCTGTGTTTAACGGGGGGGTATGTGGCACCCCTGAGGCTCAGTCGCCACAGAGGTACTGCACCTCCTCCTGAGGTGTGGTGCCCCACCATCCAGGTAAGTTGGAGGCTCCTGACCATACTCCAACACTCGCACCCCACACAACAGAGTAGTTCAGCAAAGCCACATTGCGGTGGTTCCCTGCTTGGAACACTAAATGTGCTGGGAGGCGGGTGGAGTTGAGAATGCATAAAAGAGTGGGAAGGTTTAGAATTTGAGGAGTCAGTCAGAAGGTCAGTCTGTGAGAGGAAGCCACTCAGAGAGGAGTGAGGAAAGAAGATCCCTGAGAGAGGGATGGAGGAAGGAGGTGCTGCAGCAGACCTGAGTGACCTAGGTCTGCTGGCACGGGAAAGGAAAGAAGGAGAAAGACATTGAACTGAAACCTGATCTTCCATAAGAGAGAGAGATTAGAACGGAACGAAGGAGTAAAAAGGAACACAGAGGACGTGGGTTAGAGCAAGAACCCTGCCTAGAAGTTCTAAGCGCAAGGCCGGGGCCCAGTCCCCGAGGTTGTATGGACACTAATGGTTCTGCAGTAGACACCGGTGGAGTATTGGGCTGTAAATGCACTACTCCCATCTAAGACTTGGGGGCACAACAGCAACTCGGATAGTGAGCCGGGACTCAAGAGTAAGGAGTCCCTGAAGCAGGCTACAGCTGTCTGCCGTACAAGTAGAGTTCTTGGGAACATCTGTCAGGAGGCACTCCATTGTAACTCAGTACTGGGAGTACTTCACACTTAAAGGTGCTATAGAGGAGACGTTCAGAAAGGCTCATGTCGGCGGAGTGTTGGAAGGGAGCATTCCATCTTGCCTGGAGGTTGACTGAGCCCCTGACCCGGAGGACACGGCACGGAGGCAGGCACCTGTGTGTACTACAGACTGTGAGTAAAGCTTTGGAACTACAAGCCCTGGTGTCCTCCATTCATTCTTGCGCCAACGCACCCAGCACTGCTACATCTGGGTACCAGCTTCTACACCGCTTGTGCCTCCCCTCTAATTCCGCATCTACACTGCCCTGGGACTACAGCTCCACCTGTGGGGAGCTTCACCATCTTGGCTGCAACACACCATCAGTCCCAGAGGATCTGCATGCAACGTATGCCTAACACCTCACTTGCCGAACACCACAGGTGGCGTCACAAACTATTCATCTAATTACATACCACCATTTCAATTCCCCCATTACTTGGGCGTCCAGGGCCACGGTCCGGGTCACCGCTGCTGTGACACATCCCGCTGATACCGGCCCGGTACTGTGTACCCCACAGCCCTGGGAGGGCAACCCAAAAGCTGATAGGAAGTTAGAGCAGAATTCCCAGGGAGAGATGGAGGGAAAGGACGTATTTTCAGCAGCCTCCTGTGAGCTGGAACTGCTGGCAAGGAAAGAGAGAAAGGAAAGATCAGTTCAGAAGGAAAGATAGAAAAGAACGGAACGTGAGGAGGAGAGAACTGGGATTGGAGATAGAGCGGAGCCCTTCCCTAAGTTTAATGCACCAAAGGTCGGGTGCCGGTATCCGAGGCTGTGTGTGATACTAATGATCCTACAGCAGAAACTGGAGGAATAGAAGTTGAGACCACTTTATTCCCACCTAAGACTCGACGACACAGCAGCATCGTGTGTGAGCCGGGACATGATTGTAAGGAGTCCCCGAAGTAGGCTACAGCTGCCTGTCATGCGAGTGGAATTCTGAGTAACAGCAAGATGTTAATACGTATGTCCCCCACAAAAATTGAGAAAAGTATTCAAAAGTATTTTTTGGGGGACATAAGTTTTTACATCTATTTTTCTGGCCAACACAATACCACAATATTATTTTGTATTGTACATCGTGAGTAACAGCAAGAAAGAGGAACTTGAGTGTAATTCATAACTACAAGATGTGTGAGCCAGGACATGATTGTAAGGAGTCTCTGAAGTAGGCTACAGCTGCCTGTCATGTGAATGGAGTCGTGAGTAACAGCAAGAAAGAGGAACTTGAGAGTAATTTATAACTACAAGTACTTCAGATTAGCGCTAGTAAGGAGACGTTCAGAAAAGGTACACAAAATGAAGTGCCCGAAGGGTGCATTCCATCTGCCTGGGAGTTGGCTGAGCCCCTGACCTGGAGGACACAGCACTGAAGCGGGCACCTGTCTATGCAAGAAACGTGAGTAAAGCATTGGAACTACATTCGGCTGTGTCATTTCCTTCTTCCTGCGCCAGCCTCCTCAGCACTGCTATATCTCTGTGCCTAACATTACACCATCTACCTCAACATCTACTACCGCTGCCCTGGGACTACAGCTCTTCCTGTGGAGAGCTATTACACCTCTGCTGCATCCCACCGTCTGTCCCAGAGGATCTGCACTGCAGCGCTGGTCACTGTTAAAAATACTTATTCTTGTATATTTACTTATTCAGGACTTGTTACCAGATGTGATACTCTAAAATATGACAATGTTTCTTCTAAAAAAAATTTAGTGGTTTATTGGGATTCTTTCACCAAAAAAAGATCATTGCAGTGAAATATGAAAATAGGTGAAATAGTTATAAAGAGATTGTCCATTTGTTCATAGCAAAGCTTGTTCCACTTCTTTCCTTGGATGGTAAATTACATCTGTGTCTGTTAGAAGAATCGTAGAAGCAAAAGGGTTAACTTACATATCAGCTGTCCATTCAATGTAGTGGCCGAAGAAAGTGAAGAAGAGAGAGCCTCCTTCCTGCAGGCCATGAATTATATACGTCCCATAGAGCATGTGTTCTCGCTATATGGGGTTGACATTTACCATGAGCTAAATACAGAAATAACCTATCAGCTAAAAAAAATGTGTTCGGTACAGAACTGAGAATAATAAGAATATAAATCCATAATATTCAATAATTAATATTTAACAGTCACCTCTGACCAGATTCTACAGGTGGCGTCACAAACTTATCCATATATAAACTTTATTCAAACCACCTATTTTACACGGACACCCAGGGCCATGGATCGGGTCACTGCCACCGCGACACATCCCTTTTGAGACACTGGCCTGGTACCGAGTAAGTGAGAACACCCCACTTGCCCTGGGGGTGCTCCATTTTGGTGTCACGAACAGGATTACGAAGCCCAGTGCCACCGGGTCCTGTGTGCCGAAGATTTGATTGATTTGAGAAATACTAAACCTAAAATGTGCAAAGGAACAGATTTATTGAATTGTGAATTGGACTGTGATTTTGACTGTAAAGATGGCCACCATGGCGGTTGATTAAGGTGTGCCATCATGGGCAGCACCCAAGAAAGAGCGCGAAACAACATGAACCTCCCCTGCCTGTACTTCTATGTTACTGTGTCCCAAAGAGGGATCCTGATCTTAGCCTGTTATGGCGGCAAAGGAAAAAGACACAGCCCCCAGGGGGTGGAGGGAAGCTCCACGGCGGGAAAAGGAGCCAAGAAGAAGACACAGTACCAGGAGGCCATGATGGGGAGAAGCAGGAGGCCTGTAGAGCGTGGTAGAGACATGTCAGCTTCTCCCGGGTCCATGTAATCAGACTCCAGCTCCTCAGCAGACCTCACCCTGTCGCAGCTGGAGAAAGAAGTGGAAGAGCTGCGCAGGAGATTTCAGCAGAAACAGGCTATGCTGGAGTGAAAACGACAGGCTGCCCAGGAGGAGTCCACCATCTTGGTACCCTCACCATCGGTACCTCCAGCCAGTCCCCAGGTACCCTCACCGCCGGTACCCACCTGCACATCCCCGGTACCACCATCACCGGTACCCGCTGCTCCACCAGTCTCCCCGTCACCGGAGGCTGAAGATGAGGATCACCGCGGCCCTGGAGGAGCAGGTATGTCCGCCACCATCAGAATGCCACCGACCCCAAAATCCGATCAGGTCATCCTAGACGTCGCCTGGAACTGGGAAATGGCGCCCGGGAGGGTTATCCTGGAACCTGCTCCAATCCTAAAGTCACCTACCACCGTGTGCAGCAGACCAGGGGTCATCAGGGTGGAAACACGGGGAGCTGACATCTGAGGGTTCTCTCTGTCCACCGAGGAGATCTGCCGCAGGCAGGTGATCCAGTTTGAACAGGAGGAGAGGGAGCACCAAAGGCAGAAGCACACCCTCTTTCACAAGAAGCAGGTCTAGCGGGAACAGCTGGAACACTGCAATCCCATGGGATGGTTTTAGGTCCTCTGGTTTGACACTGACCGGCTGTTTGTCTTTATTCAGGACTCCAGGAGGGGTCCTGATCTGTTTGTTTTCCGGCGGGACGTGGAAGCACACCTAATCCACGGGCATCCGGAGCGTGACCTCTTTGAAGGGGAATATGTCTCCTTTACACGCCATCTTGGAGATGGGATGATATGCCCTCCATGTCCGTAGGATTCCCGCCGAATTGATAGCCCAACAAGAACACCAGGGGGCACAAGAATCCATGCCAAAACAAAAAGTCTCCTCTGCCCACCAGGGGGCACCAAAGCAAGAATTAACACAGAAACAAGAAATCTCATCTGACCACCAGGGGCAACAGCAACCACCCCAATAGAAGCTGCAATTACCAACCCAGCAGTGGGAAAAGCTCCTGAGCCATCAACAGCAGCAATGACACCACAGGCTGCATCCTCACCATCAGCTGCTACTGCGGTGCCAAAATCAGCAACTTTTACTGCAGCTCAATTAAGTGAAGCCCTACAGCAAGTACTTCTGGATAATGTCAGTCTCCTATATCCAATAAAGAAAACCACCCGAGTTCTACCCTGGAGGCAACAAAAGTCAGATGCTTCCAGTCCCTAGGAAGTAATGTTAATCAGGAGGACTGAACAGAAATATGTACATAGTTTACCCAGGAGGGTATTTAATCAAGTTTTCCAGTTTTTTTCCAGTTTTTCTATTTAGGCACAGACTGTGGAGATCATGAACGCTGAGTGATCCGGACACTCTATTGTAAATAGTTCAGCGCTTGTTTAGGTGCTTTCTCTTGGTTTTACTTGTGCCTTTTAGGAACATTAAGTCATCAAATCATCATAACAGTAGACCTGAAGAAAAACCCGTTGTGTGTGGCCGAAGACAAGGTCTAGGGAGACCAGGGATGTCCTGAAGCCCACCCAGGACCACCGTTGAAGGTTTTCAGCAGGTCTTCAACAAAGTACAAGGACACTTGAAGATACCCCGTCTGGGATAGTATCTGTCATTCATAATTGATTATTGCAGTTTTTGTGCCTAATAAAATTATGATTGTAATGTATGCACAGTAAGCCCCTGACCTGGAGGACACAGCACTGAAGCGGGCACCTGTCTATGCAAGAAACGTGATTAAAGCATTGGAACTACATTCAGCTGTGTCATTGCCTTCTTCCTGCGACAACCTCCTCAGCACTGCTACATCTCTGTGCCTAACACTACACCATCTACCTCAACATCTACCGCTATCCTGGGACTACAGCTCTGCCTGTGGAAAGCTATTACACCTCTGCTGCATCCCACAATCTGTCCCAGAGGATCTGCACTGCAGAGCTGGTCACCTCTGACCAGATACCACAGGTGGCATCACGAACTTATCCATACATAATCTTTATTCAATCCACCTATTTAACATGGACACCCAGGGCCACGGACTGGGTTACTGCCACCGCGACACATCCCCTTTGAGACACCGACCCGGTATCGAGTAAGTTAGAACACCCCACTTGCCCTGGGGGCGCTCCACAGGGAATTGCTCACCTGATGGGGTTGTCACTAGCGATGAGAGGACCCGTGAAAGTTCTTGTTCTTGTAACTGACCCAAACTTTAGTCCAAAGTTTGGCTCGGGTACCAGAACTGTACCCGAACTTCATTGAAAACAATGAGCACCTGAACTTTGGAGTTGAAAAAAAAAATCTCTCGCTCTCTCTCTAACTGTCCAGTACGAAAGCTGAACTTTTAAGTTCGGGTTCACTTATCTTTAGTTGTGACAGTCACAAGCCCTGTAATAGCTTGTAGGAATAGACTGCTGCAGATTTATTGGTATGATGAAATGCACGCTTGAAAGAGAAGTATGTCTAAAACTGTGCTGCCAAAGGTCTAAAGTACGATGAGAGAAGAAATGGTCCAGAGTCTATTCTTGTAATTTGTCCTGATGAAGAGGTATGAATGCCTCAAAACGTTGACAAATAAAAATAAAAAGTGCATCTGAACCAGTCTCGACTTGTACTTTGGACCTTTGGCAACACAGTTTTATGTCCACTTCTTCAAGTTTGCTTTTTGCCACTTGTTTAACATATTATTTTTATCTTCTACCTCAACAAGGCCTCAATGTGACAATGACCACATAATATGCGTAAAAGTACCCATAGCAGTGAGAAGGACACAAGTTAGATCCTACATGTGTATCTTATATGTATTGGTGATATTTATCATCCAGCTGGACCCAATGCCATTTCCTTTCTTTGTAAATAATAAAGTCACTGGAGTAGGGCCAGATAGAGTAAAGAGGTGATAAGAGATTGCGCCAACAGATAGTGCACCTCATCTCCCTCAGTCCGATAACCCAAAGGAAGTTTAGTCATTATTTTGCATCAGTATTTGTAGGCCAAGAATTTGGCATAAATGAATAACATGTATTTTTCCATTCCCTTCCTCCCCTCCTTCCTACAGCACCGTCTTCACTAATGTGTGACAGGTATGTCACGTTGCAGTAGTAACTGCTTCAGCACTGATAACAGTGGACAGTTTGGCTCTACTCTATATATTCATACTCTGAAGAAAGACAAAATTCTAAAATTTGTATAGGATATTTCGGCACTTAAGAATGAATGATAATGATGTTGATACATAATTGATATTTATTAACTCCAAAACGTATATACAGATGTAGGGTCGGGCTGAGGGAGGCGATTAGGTGGTGCTGATCCAACAGGACTGGGGGGTGACCCACTTCGTGGCGCCGGCAGACAAGAGACTGAGACCAAGGGTTGTGTCCAACAGTTCAGATTTTATTGTCCGTTTTTCGGACGACCACCGTACTTCATCACAGGAGTAGTGTTGAGCGATACCGTTCGATACCCAAAAATATCGTATCGGATGATATCGCCCGATACGAAAAAAATATCGGGTATCGCCGATTCCGATACCGGAAGTCCCATTCAAGTCAATGGGACTTCCGGTATCGGAATTAAAAAAAGCCCTTTATTTCCTTGTTGGCTAATTCTACATAATTGAAAACAAATAAGAATCATGTAGAATGTATTGTGGGAGGTGGAGGAGACTTTAAAGGCATAGTGGTTTATTCAAATCACATGGCATAGCATTAATTCCAATTTTTTTTTTCAAGACGTTCGGAGTTAAAAAGATATTGACTATGTTAACTTTTTTATATTTTGTCAGATATGTATGTTTCACAACTTCCATGCTCTTCACCTTCTTTTGTACTTCTCCCACACTTTCTCCTTCATGATCCGCAGCAGTAGCATTTTTTTCATCAACTTTTTCTTCACCTTATTCTTCTTCTTCTTCTTCACCTTCTTCCCATTAATTTTTTTTTTCCATTCTTCATATTCTTCTTATTCAGCTATTATTAATTTTCATATGCTATTTCTTCATCTTCTTCCTATTCTTCTTTTTCTTCATTTTCTTATGGTGACAGGCATTCCTGTAGTACTTATCTATAAAAGTTTTAAGATTACACCTTATGTTCTGCCTGTCACAAAAGATTTACAACAGGATTTGTCCGCGTTCAGTTTGGCCTGCAGCAGCAGGCATTTTCCAGGGGCACCACGATGAGGAACGGACTCACCCCCATTTACTGCTTAGTCTTCTTCTGCTTATAATTTTGATTTCTTCTATGCTGATTTTTAGTCTTATTCTTAATGATCTTCTGCTTTCTGTTCTTCTGCTTTTGCTTCTTCTGCTTCTTGTTCTTCTGTCTTTTGTTCTGTATCTTGGTGGTTGTCTTCATGTTCTTTGTCCTCTTGGTCATATTATTTAGGGTCATATTTCTGGTCTTCTTTGGTGTGGTCTTCAGGGTCGTCGTCATCAGGGTCATCATCATGGAGATCAATAAAGATTACCAAAGACAATTTCAAAAAGCTTGATCTTGGAAATGTAGCAGAAGGTACAAGAAGGCTGAGAAACTGGCGAGAACCAGCTGACAGTACTGGAACCCGTAGTGGCAGCAGAAGGAACAAGAGCCAATGGCACTACTGAGGAACAGCTGACGGTGCTGGACCCCGGTTACTATGCAGGCGGTACCTGTGCTAGAAACCACTACCAAGAACCAGCTGACGTTGCTGGACCTCGGATACCGAGATGGAGGCACCTAGGCCAAAGGCTCTGGCGAGAACCAGCTGACAGTGCTGGAACCCGGATGGGTAGCAGAAGGAACAAGAGCCAATGGCACTACCGAGGACCAACTGACGGTGCTGGACCACGGTTACTAAGCAGAAGGTACCTGTGCTAAAATGCACTACCAAGGACCAGCTGACGGTGCTGGACTTCGGATACCGAGATGGAGGCACCTAGGCCAAAGGCTCTGGCGAGAACCAGCTGACAGTGCTGGCACCCAGATGGGTAGCAGAAGGAACAAGAGCCAATGGCACTACCGAGGACCAACTGACGGTGCTGGACCACGGTTACTAAGCAGAAGGTACCTGTGCTAAAAAGCACTACCAAGGACCAGCTGACGGTGCTGGACCTTGGATACCAAGATGGAGGCACCTAGGCCAAAGGCTCTTGTGAGAACCAGATGACAGTGCTGGCACCCGGATGGGTAGCAGAAGGTACCCATCCAAATCAAAGTAGCCAGGCCGCAAGCCGGCCGCAGTTACCGAAACCCACAGTCCTACAGGGGGTCCATGTCCAATTGGCACTACAGATCCAGCCTTCAGTGCCAGTTCCCGCAGCCCACATAGGAGTCACCTAAACTGCAGGCACTGTAGAGTCGGCTAACCCGGCTGCAATACGACAGGACAACGGATTGGTGGCATAGTGACCTTGACACTACCCGAAAACAGCAGGCGTGCTGAAAACAGGCTGGGCAAAAGGGAGTACCCGTGCCAAAGACACTGCCGAGAACCAGCTGACGGTGCTGGAACCCAGATGGGTATCAAAAGCTACAAGAGCCAATGGCACTACCGAGGAACAGCTGACGGTGCTGGACCACGGTTACTAGGCAGGAGGTACCTGTGCTAGAAAGCACTACCAAGGACCAGCTGACGGTGCTGGACCTTCGGATACCGAGATGGAGGCACCTAGGCCAAAGGCTCTGGCGAGAACCAGCTGACAGTGCTGGAACCCGGGTGGGTAGCAGAAGGTACCCATCCAAAGCAAAGTAGCCAGGCCGCAAGCCGGCCGCAGTTACCGAAACCCACAGTCCTACAGGGGGTCCATGTCCCATTGGCACTATGGATCCAGCCTTCAGTGCCAGATCCCGCAGTCCACATAGGAGTCACCGAAACTGCAGGCACTGTAGAGTCTGCTAACCCGGCCGCTAGACGACAGGACAACGGATTGGTGGCAAAGTGAAATTGAGACTACCTAGAAACAGCTGGCGTGCTGGAACCAGGCTGGGAACAGGGAGTACCCGTGCCAAAGACACTGTCGAGCACCAACTGGCGTTGTTGGAGCCCAGGGACAATCATGGTGTAGGCCGAGGCCTACTTGGTGGTAGTTTTATATCGGTTCCGGACTACAGCTGACTGTCAACGTGCTCCAAGGCATCTGTCTCCACTCTGTTTCCAGGATTTAACCTGACCACCAACACCGCCAGTTTATGCGCACAGTAGCCGTCAGCCCAATCCACACGTGTTCCTGTGTTACTGGGGTTCTGTAATGTCAGCAGATCCCCTGATGTGTGTCTGCCAATGTCTCCTGCTCTGTCCACATTCCCACCACTTGTAGTGGGAAGGTGGACAGCGCAGGAGACAGTGCCAGACACACATTGGGGGATCAGCTCACGTAACAGAACACCAGGAACACAGGAACAAGTGTGGAATGTGTGGACAGCAACTGTGAGCAGGAACTGGCGGTGTAGGAGGTCAGGGGAAATACTCGAGACAGAGTGGAGACAGAGGCCAAATCAGAGAATGTTTAAATCAGAAGTAGTTACAATTTGGAGGCAGCAGCAGTTTGCCCTCCACACAGCAGGGGATCAGCTGACGTTACCGACCCCCACTTTCACATGAACGAGTGTTTTTTTCTGTGCGGACAGCACTTCCGAGCACCAACTGGCGTTGTTGGAGCCCAGGGACAATTATGGTGTAGGCTGAGGCCTACTAGGAGCCAGGTGTAAATCGGAGGTATTTTGACTTTGGAGGGAGCAGGACACTTTGCCCTCCACACAGCAGGGGATCAGCTGATGTTACCGAACCCCACTTTCACATGAACAAGTGTTTTTTTCTGTGTGGATAGCACTTCCAAGCATCAACTGGCGGTGTTGGAGCCCAGGGACAATCATGGTGTAGGCCGAGGCCTACTTGGTGGCAGTTTTAGATTGTTTGTAGGCTACAACAGACTGTCAACGTGCTCCAATTAGGCATCTGTCTCCACTCTGTTTCCAGGATTTCACGTGACCACCAACACCGCCAGTATATGCGTACAGTAGCCGTCTGCCCAATCCACACGTGTTCCTGTGTTACTGGGGTTCTGTAATGTCAGCAGATCCCCTGATGTGTGTCTGCCAATGTCTCCTGCTCTGTCCACATTCCCACCACTTGTAGTGGGAAGGTGGACAGCACAGGAGACAGTGCCGGACACACATTGGGGGATCAGCTCACGTAACAGAACACCAGGAACACAGGAACAAGTGTGGAATGCGTGGACGGCAACTGTGAGCTGGAACTGGCGGTGTTGGAGGTCAGGGGAAATACTAGAGACAGAGTGGAGACAGATGCCAAATCAGAGAATGTTTAAATCAGAAGTAGTTACAATTTGGAGGCAGCAGCAGTTTGCCCTCCACACAGCAGGGGATCAGCTGACGTTACCGACCCCCACTTTCACATGAATGAGTGTTTTTTTTCTGTGCGGACAGCACTTCCGAGCACCAACTGGCATTGTTGGAGCCCAGGGACAATCATGGTGTAGGTTGAGGCCTACTAGGAGCCAGGTGTAAATCGGAGGTATTTTGACTTTGGAGGGAGCAGGACACTTTGCCCTCCACACAGCAGGGGATCAGCTGACGTTACCGAACCCCACTTTCACATGAACAAGTGTTTTTTTCTGTGTGGACAGCACTTCCGAGCACCAACTGGCGGTGTTGGAGCCCAGGGACAATCATGGTGTAGGCCGAGGCCTACTTGGTGGCAGTTTTAGATTGTTTGTAGGCTACAACAGACTGTCAACGTGCTCCAATTAGGCATCTGTCTCCACTCTGTTTCCAGGATTTCACGTGACCACCAACACCGCCAGTTTATGCGTACAGTAACCGTCTGCCCAATCCACACGTGTTCCTGTGTTACTGGGGTTCTGTAATGTCAGCAGATCCCCTGATGTGTGTCTGCCAATGTCTCCTGCTCTGTCCACATTCCCACCACTTGTAGTGGGAAGGTGGACAGCACAGGAGACAGTGCCGGACACACATTGGGGGATCAGCTCACGTAACAGAACACCAGGAACGCTGGAACAAGTGTGGAATGCATGGACGGCAGCTGTGAGCAGGAACTGGCGGTGTTGGAGGTCAGGGGAAATACTAGAGACAGAGTGGAGACAGAGGCCAAATCAGAGAATGTTTAAATCAGAAGTAGTTACAATTTGGAGGCAGCCGCAGTTTGCCCTCCACACAGCAGGTGATCAGCTGACGTTACTGATCCCCACTTTCACATGAACGAGTGTTTTTTTCTGTGTGGACAGCACTTCCAAGCAACAACTGACGATGTTGGAGCCTGCCCTTCCCGTGGTTGTTCCTTCCCGGTGAAAGACCTGGCTAGTCATTGCTTGCGTTGAGAAACATGTGATGGTGTCTCCGCGGCTTATATTTTGCATGTTTTACATATTTCCCATAAGGGATGGGGGCAGTGCTCTAGAATCACTGCGTTGAGAAACACGTGATGGTGTCTCCGCAGTGTCGGATGTTGATCTCCATGAGGTCAATCACCCTCATTTTTTCGTAGTCTTCTACTAGGCATTGCTCCTACTAGCCAGTTTCCTACTCCACACTGATGAGGGGCAATACCCCGAAACAGCTGTCTGTGGATGGATACCATGTTTTGGCATAGGTGGTTTCCTTCATTGGAGACTGCCCTTCCCGTGGTTGTTCCTTCCTGGTGAAAGACCTGGCTAGGCATTGCTTGCGTTGAGAAACATGTGATGGTGTCTCCGCGGCTTATATTTTGCACATTTTGTAGGCTGAGGCCTACTTGGAGGCAGTTTAAGATAAGATGTTTGCCGTACACACAGCAAGGGATCAGCAGACGTTACCGAACCCCACTTACACATGAACAAGTGTTTTTTCTGTGTGGACAGCACTTCTGAGCACCAACTGGCGGTGTCGGAGCCCAGGGAAAATCAGGTAGTAGGCTGAGGCCTACTTGGTGGCAGTTTTAGATTGTTTCTACACTACTACTAACTGTCAACGTACTCCAATTAGGCCTCTGGCTTCACTCTGTTTCGAGTATTTCCTCTGGCTTCCAACCACGCCAGTTGCAGCTCTGAAATGCCGTGTGCACAACCAACACTTGTTCCTGTGTTACTGGGGTTCTGTAACAGCAGCTTCTCCCTAGAGGTGAGTCAGGCAATGTCTCCTGCTCTGTCCACTTTTCCACTACAAGTAGTGGGAATGTAGACAAAGCAGGAGACATTTCCGGACTCACCTCTGGAGATGAGCAGATGTTACAGGACCCAGGTAACACAGGAACAAGTGTTGATTGTGCAGACGGCACTTGAGAGCAGAAACAGGCGGTGTTGTAGGCCGGAGGAAATACTCAAAACAGAGTGGAGACAGAGGGCAAATCAGAGAACATATTAAATCAGAGGTAGTCAGAAGATGTAGGCAGCAGGAGAGTTTGCCATACACACAGCAGGGGATCAGCTGACGTTACCGAACCCCACTTACACATGAGCGAGTGTTTTGTCTGTGCGTACAGCACTTCTGAGCACCAACTGGCGGTGTTGGAGCCCAGGGAAAATCAGGTAGTAGGCCGAGGCCTACTTGGAGCCAGGTGTAAATCTGAGGTACTTTGAGTTTGGAGGGAGCAGGACACTTTGCCATACACACAGCAGGGGATCAGCAGATGTTACCAAACCCCACTTACACATGAGCGAGTGTTTTGTCTGTGTGGACAGCACTTCTGAGCAACAACGGGCGTTGCTGTAGCCCAGGAAATAAAGTTCAGGTCATAGAAACATGAACACAACAGGAGACCTGGATCCTGTTGCCAGGCAATTATTTATTCTGGAAGAGGACTGGCAAATTCAGGTGAGATCCAGGCCTTGTTCATTTTCTCAAAAGTAAGCAGGTCAACATTATCGGCGGATAGTCGCGTGCGACGGTCTGTTACCACACCACCTGCAGCACTAAAGACACGTTCCGATAATACACTGGCAGCAGGGCAAGCCAGCACCTCCAATGCATACTGGCTAAGCTCTGGCCATGTATCCAGCTTAGAGACCCAAAACTTGAACGGGGAAGAGCCGTGTGGGGGTAAACTAACAGGGCAAGACAAGTAGTCTGTCACCATCTGACGGAAACGTTGCCTCCTGCTGACTGTAGCTGTCTGTGATGGTGTAGCCGTTTGTGGCGGTCCCACAAAACTTTTCCACATTTGGGCCATACTGGCCTTACCTTGTCCTGCGGCACTGCCTCTGCTACCTCTTTGTGCAGAGCTTCCTCCACTGCCTCTACCCACATGGCTGCTTTGAAAAGCACTACCAGCAACACTTGCGGGAGGAATGGAGAACATGATGGCCTGCACAAGTGTTTCTTGGTAATCCCGCATTTTACGCTCCCGGTTCAACTGTGGTATGAGGCTTTGTAAGTTGTCCCAGTAGCGAGGGTCTAAGAGGGTGTACACCCAATAATCAGCCGTGTGGAGAATGTTGGCGATGCGGCGGTCATTTAACAAGCACTGCAGCATGAAATCAACCATGTGCTGCAGACTGCCAACTGGACCGGAAACGCTGTCCCCAGCTTGAGGCAGCATCTCAGCCTGCTCAGCATCACCCCTCTCTCGCTGTACACACTGACTACTAGAGCCTTGTGTACCTCCCTCCTCTGGAGAGATGTGTTCCTCCTCCTCCATTGACTCCTCGTCATCCTCCTCACTAAGTGTCCCCTGCCTGGGCCTTTGTGTGGAAGCACGTTGCGCAGACTTGCCAGAAGCAGATGGCATTTCTGACTCCTCATCCTCGACCTCTTCAAAAACCTCCTCACTTAGTGCTTGTAAGGTTTTTTGAAGCAGACAGATAAGGGGGACAGTCATGCTGACTAGTGCATCATCTGCACTGGCCATCCGCGTGGAGTCATCGAAGGCACGCAAAACTTGGCAGATGTCCCTCATAGTGGCTCACTCAGTAGTGGTGAAGTGTGTCCGGCGCACGGTGCGACTTGTTTGCGCCTGATGCAGCTGGTACTCCATTACTGCTGCCTGCTGCTCACACAACCGCTCCAACATATGTAACGTTGAATTCCACCTGGTGGGGAGGTCACATATGATGCGATGTTCTGGCAGGCGGAATCGGCATTGCAGAGATGCAATGCGCGATCTTGCCATGCTGGAACGCCGCAAGTGAGCACACTCTAGGCGAACCTTGTGCAGCAGTGCATCAGGATCCGGATAGTCCCTCAGAAAGCTCTGCACGACCAAATTGAGCACGTGTGCCAGACATGGTATGTGAGTGAGGTTGCCTAGGCCCAGAGCTGCCACTAGATTTCGGCCATTGTCACTCACTACTAAACCTGGCTGGAGATTCGCTGGCACAAACCACACATCGCTCTCCTGCTTGATGGCATTCCAGAGCTCCTGTGCTGTGTGGCTCCGATTCCCCAAAGAAATTAATTTAAGGATGGCCTGTTGACGTTTGGCCACACCTGTGCTCATATCTGGCCTAACAGGCTCATGCAGTGCTGATTCCGAGGAACTAGAGTAGGAGGAGGACTCAATATGTACAGACTGCATTCCTGCAATCCTTGGAGTTGGCAGAATACGTACAGAGCCACTCTCCAGATCTGTACCCGGCTCCACAACATTGACCCAATGGGCAGTGAGGGAAAGGTATCGTCCCTGTCCATGGCTACTGGTCCACGCATCGGTGGTCAGGTGGACCTTGCTACTGACGGCGTTTAGTAGCGCATTTTTAATTTTTCCCTCCACATGCTTTTGCAGGGCAGGGATGGCTTGCCTGCTGAAATAAAAGCGGCTGGGCACATTGTATTGTGGAACTGCCAATGACATCAAGTTCCGGAAGGTGTCAGTCTCCACCAGCCTGAATGACAGCATCTCAAGGGCCAGTAGTTTGGCAATGCCGGCATTCAGAGCCAGTGCTCGGGGATGGTTTCCAGAGTATGGCCACTTTTTCTCCCATGCCTGTGCTACCGATTGCTGGTGAGTGGCCTGGGAGTGTGCTGATGACTGAGAGCGTGGTTCAGTGGGTGGAATTTCACTGGGTCTCTGGACAACAGTGGCAGAGGTTCTTCCATGGCGTTCCAGTGAGGAAGCCGAACCAGCTGTGTGTGAGCTGGAGGAAGAGGCCCCAACACGAGCTGAAGAGGTGGTAGGTGCTGCTGAAGGTTGGCCTACATCTTCAGTGTGTCTGTGTAACTCCACCTCGTGTTTGGTATGCACATGTTTCCACATATTTGTGGAATTGAGGTTGCTCACATTTTTCCCTCGTTTAACTTTCTGATGACACAGCTTGCATTTGACAAAGCAAATGTCATCTGCAACTGTGTCAAAAAAAGACCACGCACTGCAAGTCCTGGGAGCGCCCGTTCTGTGTTTTGGAAGAGGATTGCTCCTCACGGGTGCCAAAGTGGAGGCTACAGGCAACCAAGTCTGCCCCCGCCCTCTCCCTCCTCTTTTGGCCGTTCGGGGAATCTCTTCCTCAGAGCTTCTCCCACCACCTTCCTGTGGCTGTCGCCATGATGGATCAAGGACCTCATCATCTCCACTCCACTCTTCAAGCACCGGCTGGTCCTGTGTTGTCTCGCCAGCACCGTACGCACCAGAAATTGGCAACTGAGTCTCATCATCATCAGATGAGTACTGAGGTGTGCTGACAATAGGCACTAGCCCACCCGCCTCTTCAGATTCAGAGGGACAAAGCAGTTGCGCATCACTGCATACTCCCTCTTCTTCACACTCTAGAATGCTGCTTGGTTGGCCACCTCTTTCCAAGCCAACAGATTCTGAGAACAGAAGTAAAGATTGAGATGGCTCCTGTCCAGGGCTCTCAGACTGCCTGGGCAATTTGGCAGGTGGTGAAGAGACAGATGGTTGCTCTTCAGTGCTCTGGCCCTGAGTGGATGCGGAAGTCATTGAAGTGGATGCGTTAGCTGCCATCCATCCGACAACGGCTTCAATTTGTTCCTCACGCAGCAGTGGGGTACGGCGAGGTCCTACAAAGCTGCGCATGAAGGACTGTTGCCTGGTAAAAGTGGGGGATGCCGGGTCACTGGTGGCCGCAGCAGACACCGAATCCCCACGTCCTCTCCCTGCTGAATCCCCCGTCCTCTCCCTGCTGAAACTCCACGGCCACGACCACGTGCCGTACTCCCTGCCTTCTTCATCTTGGTAGACTGATAAAGATAGGCAGAAAAGTAAAAAAGGGGTGACTTAGTGTTCTTATTCCTGAACACCTGCTAACCAGTATAAGAAACACTAATTTGGCTAAGAGTGTGTGTACTACACTTTAATATGATCTAATGTGGCCTACACAACTCTAAAGTGGAGGGTTTGGTGATCTTTATTTCCTTTTTTTTGGGGGGGGGGGAATAAAAGGATGTGACCAAAGTTTGAAAGCTATAGTATCACAAACTTTTTGGAGCGATTATAATGCAGGAAGCTAACCTACAATGCAATTGATGAGGCTCCAAAAAATAGGGTGATACTAGTCTGACTGGCCCTGAAGGGCACAAGCCAGCAAAAAGGCTCCTCTATTAGGGATGGGCGAATCTACTCGTTAGGACTCGTTACTCTGCGAGTAGTAGGGGACTCGCAGGAGTCGGTACTCTGCGAGTTTCCAAGCGATTACTCGCACAGTAACGAGTCCAATACAAATCAATGGCAATCCTAGTTTTTTCAGAGTTTAATACAAGCAATCCTAGTTTCTTAGCGATTTTGTGTCCCCCTGCTGACACAAAATCGCTAAGAAACTAGAATTGCTTGTATTAAACTCTGAAAAAAAAAAAATAGGAGCCTTAGCGATTTTGTGTCCCCCTGCTGACACAAAATCGCTAAGAAACTAGAATTGCTTGTATTAAACTCTGAAAAAAAAAATAGGAGTCTTAGGCCTCTCTCTCTCTCTCCAGCACAGGAATCGCTGCAATACTCGCATCCCCATTCATTAACATTGGACTCGCTAGACTTGCAACGAATAGCGAGTTTCCGACTCGGACTCGTTACAGTCTAGCGATTCCGAGTATTTCAGGATTCGCCCATCCCTATCCTCTATCTAATCCTATATAGTGTTTGCAACCAACCAATGACAATGGATGCGGATGGAAGCACACTAATATAGGAACAAAAATCTGGACAAATTAGCTGCAAAAAAAGGACTATGTATGAGGCAGTGACGCACGCTGAGCGGACTACAACTAGCGGTGGCTGTAGAACACACTGCAACGTGAGCTGCACTCACACACAGAGAGACCTATCAGACAGCCAAAAACAGTGCAGAGAAATGGGCTATAGCACTGAAAGGCTGCTGAAAGGCTCCACTGTCCACTCCTTTACTGTTTGCAACCAACGTACATGGATACGTATAGAAGCACACTATACAGGAGAAAAAAAAAAGCAGCAATAAAAGAAAAATGTGTATGAGGCAGAGACACATGCTGGGCGGCCTACAAGCAGACGTGCCTGCAGGACACACTACACAGCGTGGTTCTGCACTCACACAGCCCTTGCAGACAGCTATTAAAACAGCGCTGCTGGGCTACAAAAATGCTACAGTGGTGGATTATGTAGCCTGGGTAGAGCAATAGATATGTTTGATGATCGCTATTTCTAACTGTCCCTCACAGTTTTCAACAGCAGCCTGTCCCTAACTGAATTCACAGCAGAGTGAACCCGAAATGGCGGCTGCTGCGGTTTTTATAGTGCATCATGACATCATTTCAGCAGCCAATCACAGCCATGTCAGTAGTTAACATGCCTACATGCCTAACAGGATGTGCCCACACTTCTGAGGATCCCCATTGGCTGAATCAAATCGAGCGGGCTCCTAGCATTATGGGAACTTCCGATTCCGGTATTCGATATGAAAAAAGTATCGGACCTAAGTATCGGAATTCCGATACAGCGAATATCGGCCGATACCCGATACTTGCGGTATCGGAATGCTCAACACTACACAGGAGTAATCCACAATTCACTTTTACACACAGACCTGGGTACCTTCTCTTTCTTAGTTTCACCGCTCGTGGCGTCCTCTATGGCTCTTCCCCGCTGTGGCTGCCCTAAGCACTTTCACCACAGCGTTTCACCCTCTAGAGTACGCTGTACACCTGACACTCACAGTCTGTCTCTGTCCGCAGCCACTGTCCTTTTTGGGTCACCTCCCCCTTGACCGTCTCCACTGTCAGTTACTCTCTGTAGGTTTTTTCCACTTTCCTCCTTACAGCAGATCCTCCTCTCTAGTGAGCTCCCTTGGCTGACTGGAACTTCTAGAACCTTCCCTGACCTCTTATATTCCCAGTCCCAGTAGCTCCGTCCACTATCACCTGACAGTAACCTTTGACGAATGGCCGTTACCTTGACCCATGGCAGTTATACAGTCACTCTCCTATACTCCCCACTGCCCTCCAATGGTCAAACTACCACATGACACCCTTTTCTCTTTATCTCAGCCTACACTGCGCTATCTCTCTGTCTCTTACTACAGACAGACCTGTCCGTCAGCTCAACCTCCCCACACAGACATTAATTTCCGACATTTTGACCTGAATGGTCTTTGTCAAGGTTCTCTGTAAGGAGAAGTGGAACAGAGACTGGTATAAAGAACAGTGGGACACGCCGTGCTGTCATGTCACGCTCAGGGCTGCCAAAATGACATTTTATTTTTTCTGGAATGCTCCTGAAAAAAATGGATAGACAATTTTTTTATGGACACATTGGAAAATCATAATAAATCATGATTATTAGTGATACATGCCTACAGCCCATAGTTCTGATAAGAGGACATCACCTGTGTTCGATGTGAACTGTAAAATGATGAAATTACAGTCAAAATTATTTGTATAAAATTCTTCAGCTTAAAAAAAAATCACAGATGCCTTTTTACAGACAAGGCAAAAAAGTGCCATATTTTTCAGGCTGTCATGGAATTTCTGCGTGGTTGGCAATCCTGGTCCTGTTATCCTTCTGATGCCAGTTTCTACTCCAAATCTGGACATTTTGGTGCGGCACCGATGTCATCAGACAAGTCACCTGTTTACCGCAGCAATCGGATGCTAATCACTCCTAACTGCAGATTTAAAGGGAATCTGTCAACAAGTTTTTGCCACCTCATCTGAGAGCAGCACAATGTAGAGACCCTGAAGAGACCCTGATTCCAGTGATGTGTCACATAGTTTACTGGGTAAATGCGAAAACCTCAGTGACATCTCAAATGTCAAATAGAGGTAGAGCCAGACAAAGCCCCCCTATAGCACAAGGAAAGACACCCACTCCAATGCATATGTGTACAGAATTGCCAAACTGCACACAAGTGCATAATGTGCAGAGTAGTGGATATATCAAAATAAGTAACCAATGCACACTACACAAAGATGTGAAGTCATGTACCATGGTAAAGACCCCCCTAGTGCAAGTGCATAAGAAAGATGAAGCGGTCCAAACATTCAAAAAAGGGGGGAATATCTTACCTATAGCAGGGGCAAACTGAACCCGGAGCCAGGGGTGAGGGGGCCCAACCTACTCTGCATATTATGCACTTGTGTGCAGTTTGGCAATTCTGTGTACCCTGTGGTCTTCTGTCCTCACCCTGTGGTGCTGTTATATTTATTAACCTATTGTTACTTTGATGTCATTTTTAATGTATTAAATAAAAATGAAAATTTCATATTATTCACCTATTTACTCCTGTTTCTCTCGGTGTACATAGTTTACTGGGTGCAGCAGTTCCGACACAATCAGAGCTTTTAGATGTAGGATGCAGCAGAGCTGAAGAGCTAACCCCACCCACACCAAGCTCAATGTTTATATTTTCTATTGACAGTGATCTGCTTATCACAGGTAAGAGTCAGAGTAGCGCTCACGACGCCAGGTAGTTATAGCAATTATAAAGTCCTAGTGATAAAACCTTCAGCGTATGTAAACATCAGAATGCAATGTAATAAGTGACATATCATTGAATTCTGTGTTTTTACCTCTACCTCATGCTGTCCTCAGATTATATAGCTAAAATCTGCTGATGTATTCCATTTAAATCAGGTAGCGTCTTTCTGATCTTAGCCTTAGGATCAGTTGTCTTCCTGAAATTTGTCTGTAGCCTATTTGCTACCTATTGTGCCTGCTTATATGTTCTCCCATAATAATAATAATAATAATAATTTTTATTTATATAGTGCCAACATATTCCGCAGCACTTTACAATTAAGCGGGGACATGTACAGACAATAAATTCAATACAAGTTAAGACAATTCAAACAGTGACATTAGGAGTGAGGTCCCTGCTCGCAAGCTTACAATCTACAAGGAAATGGGGGGACACAGTAGGTGAGAAATGCTTGTTAATTCAGGTCTGGCAATTATAATAGGGATTTTCATATAAAGCTGCATGATCCGGTCATCAGCCCGTGTGTTTAAGTGCAATAGACAAGTATCAAGTGCAGTTATCATGTGCATGAAGGGTGTGGAGACAAATGAATAGTAGGGTGCAGATTCAGAATAATATTTGGAAGGAGGGAACAGGGCAAAGTTAGCTTGCTGGGTAGTTGATGTGGTAGGCTTGTTTGAAGAGATGGGTTTTCAAAGCGCGCTTGAATAGGTCAGGGCTAGGTATCAGTCTGATCGCCTGGGGAAGTGCATTCCAGAGAGCTGGAGCAGCACGAGAGAAGTCTTGGAGGCGGAGGTGCGAGGTTCAGATTACGGGGGATGTTAGTCTTAGGTCATTTGTAGAACGGAGGGCACATGTAGGGCGATAGACAGAGATGAGAGAGGAGATATAAGGCGGTGCAGAACAGTGGAGAGCTTTGTGGGTGAGAGAGATGAGTTTATACTGGACCCTGTAGCGAATAGGTAGCCAGTGTAATGACTGGCACAAGATGGAGGCATCGGTGAAGCGGCTGGACAGAAATATGACCCTGGCTGCCGCATTCAAGATGGATTGGAGAGGAGAAAGTTTGGTAAGAGGGAGACCGATCAGAAGAGAGTTGCAGTAGTCCAGGCGACAATGAATAAGAGCGACAGTAAGAGTCTTAGCAGTTTCAAAGGTGAGAAAAGGTCGGATTCTGGAGATGTTTTTAAGATGCAGGTGACAAGAGCGACTGAGTGATCGGATGTACGGAGTAAAGGAAAGTTCAGTGTCGAATATGACCCCAAGACAGCGGGCATGCTGCTTGGGAGTTATGGTTGAACCCTCCAGGGTTATTTCGATGTTAGGTAGAGTGAGGTTAGTAGAGGGGAGAAACACAAGAAGTTCAGTTTTAGAGAGATTTAGTTTCAGATAGAGGGAGGACATGATGCTAGAGACAGCAGACAGACAATCCTTGGTATTTTGAATTAGGGTAGGGGTGATGTCAGGGGAAGAAGTGTATAATTGGGTGTCATCAGCATAGAGATGATACTGGAACCCAAATCTGCTGATTGTTTGTCCAATAGGGGCAGTGTATAAAGAGAAGAGGAGGGGGCCTAGGACTGAGCCCTGCGGGACCCAGATAGTAAGGGGACGAGAAGAGGAAGAGGAGCCGGAAAAAGATACAGTGAAGGAGCGGTCAGAGAGGTAGGAGGAGAACCAGGAGAGGGCTGTGTCCTTGAGGCCTATAGAGCGGAGCATAGTGAGGAGGAGCTGGTGATCCACAGTGTCAAATGCGGCAGAGAGATCCAGGAGAATCAGCAGGGAGCAATGACCTTTCGATTTAGCTGTTATTAAATCATTAGAGACTTTAGTGAGGGCAGTTTCAGTAGAGTGTAAAGAGCGGAAACCAGATTGTAAGGGGTCGAGAAGAGAGTTATCCGAGAGATAGCGGATTAGACGGGAGTGGACCAGGCGTTCCAGGAGTTTAGAGATGAAGGGAAGGTTAGAGACAGGTCTGTAGTTAGCAGTGCAGTTCTGGTCCAGGGATGGCTTTTTAAGTAAAGGGGTTATGATGGCATGTTTAAATGAGGAGGGAAATATACCTGAAGAAAGAGAGAGGTTAAATATTTTAGTCAGGTGAGTGGTGACCACTGGTGAGAGAGACTGCAGGAGCTGTGAAGGAATAGGGTCACTGTTGCAGGTTGTAGGCCGAGCAGAAGCGAGGAGCTTGGAAACTTCTTCTTCTGAAACAGGCTCAAAGATGTCTAGTGAGCTTGAGGTGCGGCAGGGAAGGGGATCCAGGCACTGAGGAGATAGGGCTGAGATATCCTGATGGATGTGGTTGATTTTTTCTAGGAAATAAGTGGCCAGATCCTCACCGCTGAGGTTGGTGATGGGGGCCTGTACTTTAGGTTTCAGGAGGGAGTTTAAGGTTTCAAAAAGTCGTCTTGGGTTGTTGGATAGTGAGGTGATGAGGGTGGTGAAGTAGGATTGTTTGGCCAGATGAAGGGCAGAGTTATAGGTTTTGAGCATGAACTTATAGTGGATGAAGTCTTCTGCTAAGAGAGATTTTCTCCACTGCCGCTCTGCACACCTCGAGCTGCGCTGAAGAAAGCGTGTTTGCGTTGTGTGCCAGGGCTGCCGTTGTCTGTGTCGGGTCTTTCTGCGTATAGAAGGTGCTGCTTCATCTAGGGCATTCTTCAGTGTATTATTGAAGTGTGACAATGCTATGTCTGGACAGGAGAGGGTGGAGATGGGGGCTAAAGATGTGTGGAGATTGTCCCTAAGCTGTTGGGTATTAATGGTACGTGTATTCCGATAAGTGTGGTAAGTGGGGGTGTTCCGGGTGAGGAGACAATTCTTGACAGAGAAGGTTGTGGTCCGAGAGCGGGAGGGGTGAATTAGTAAAGTCATGCAGCGAGCCGGGACGGGAGAAAACCAGGTCCAGAGTATTCCCGTCCTCATGTGTAGGAGAATTAGTAAACTGTGAGAGGCCGAATGAAGAAGTTAGAGAAAGAAGATGAGAGGCAGACTGGGAGAGCGGATCATTGATGGGGATGTTAAAGTCTCCCATGATGAGGGTGGGGATGTCACAGGATAGAAAGTGAGTAAGCCAGGTGGTGAAGTGGTCTAGAAACTGGCGGGAGGAGCCTGGAGGGCGATAAACGACCGCCACTCGTAAGGAGAAGGGCTTAAAGAGTCTGACGGCGTGGACTTCAAAGGAAGGAAATGTAAGTGAGGGAACCGGGGGGATGACCTGGAAAGCACATTGTGATGAAAGGAGCAAACCAACACCTCCACCCTGTCTGTTCTCAGGTCTGGGGGTATGTGAAAATTTTAGCCCACCAAACGAGAGAGCGGCAGCAGCGGTGGTGTCTGAATGCTGGATCCAGGTTTCTGTAATAGCCAGAAGGTTAAGGGAATTAGAGAGAAAAAGATCGTGAATGTAAGTCAGTTTGTTACACACAGACCGTGCATTCCAGAGAGCACATTGGAAAGTGAGAGGAGAAGGCATGCACTGAATGTTAATAAGATTAGCAGGGTTTCTATATGCAGATGGAGGAGAGTAACGTATGCTGGTGGAGGGAGGCCCAGGGTTGGGGGAGATGTCACCTGCAACTATTAAAAGGAGAAAAAACAGAAAAAGCAGGTGGTGGGATGATTTGTATGAACGTTTTGAGTGCTGCATGGTGGTTTTGGATGGTTTGGTGTGGGTAAGAAATGTCAATAGAGCCTCAGAGTTATACATGGGAGAGGGGAAAAGGGAGGGGTGGATATGCAGAGAGTGCACAGAATGTGTAAAAGGGCAGGCGAGTTGTTAGAAAGCAGAGGTGAAGACAAAAAAGCAGCAGGTTGATATGATCAATGCAAATGTAGTACGACTGACCAAGAAGCATGCATGCATGAAAAACTTATGCACCTTACCTGTCTCCTGCCCTGTCCAACTGCATTGTCTAACTGCAAAACACTTGATCCCGTTGCACTTAATATCTGTTGCACGCGTGAGCCCTCACGCGTGCTATCCCAACCAGAGCTAAATATATATGAAATGAAATGTCTGCTAGCTTCAGCCACCAAAAGGCCACAATCAGTAATTAACCAATTAGCACAAGGCCAGAGCAGGCATTACTATGCAGGGTAAATAACTAAGGCTGGACAAGGCCATCAAACAGAGAAAGGGAAAAAAACCTTTCTACACTTCAAAGCAGAAACCAAATAGTTAAAAAAAAAAAAAATATATAAATAAATAAAGACCCACCACAGGAGTGATGGAATGAAATACCATAAAAATATCTGGCAATATATGATGCAGTTCACACTTGTCAGACAGCATACATGGATGATGGAATGAAATACCATAAAAATATCTGGCAATATATGATGCAGTTCACACTTGTCAGACAGCATACATGGATGATGGAATGAAATACCATAAAAATATCTGGCAATATATGATGCAGTTCACACTTGTCAGACAGCATACATGGATGATGGAATGAAATACCATAAAAATATCTGGCAATATATGATGCATCCTATGCATCCTATGCATCCTATGATGCATCCCATCCTAGTTTTCCTGACTTTCTGTACACTATTCTGGCATTGACATCTCGATTTTTAGGCGGTACTACCTTTATAGCATATATTTTTGGAAACTAGATTTTTGGAGCTAAAAAATCGTAGTTACTTACCGTTAACCGTATTTCTCTGAGCCCATGACGGCACCATGGAGAGAGGGGATCCGCCCCCGGGGACAGGAAAACTACCGATAAAAAGATGGTACCTCTCTCCCGCATCAGTTGTTTTACAGAGCATTAACTGAACTTCATCCTAATACTAACACAACACTTTAAGAAAAAGGAATTTCTATAATCAATAAACTGCGTAGAGGAGACACCACGTGACTTTTTGACTAAACTGTATTTACAATAAGTGCGCACCCCGCGCGTGTAGGGAGGGAATATACGGGTGCCGTCATGGGCTCAGAGAAATACCGTTAACAGTAAGTAACTTCGATTTTCTCCTTCCCCCATGACGGCACCACGGAGAGAATTGCAGAGACTATCAATTAGGGGGGACCACTGCCTCTAGCACCCTTCTACCAAAGGTTAGATCTGAGGAGGTGGCTAGGTCCAGCCGATAGTGGTTGAAGAAAGTTGAAGGAGAGGACCAAGTAGCGGCTCTACATATCTGCTCAATGGAGGCGCCTGCTCTCTCTGCCCAGGAAGTTGACACCGCTCTTGTGGAATGGGCCATTATTCTGCCTGGAATGTCTGCACCTTGTGACGACTACGACAAGGTGATGGCGTCCCTTATCCACCCCACCAGCATGCTCTTTGATGCCTTTCGCCCTTTCTTTGGCCCCTGGAAGCAGACAAAAAGAGACCTATTCTTCCTACACTCCCTGGTGGCCACTAAGTATTCCATTAGGCATCTCCTGACATCTAATGTGTGCAAGGTCTCTTCTCCCTTGTTTTTGGGATTGGGGCAAAAGGAGGGGAGGGAGATTTCCTGAGTTCTGTGGAACTGGGATGCTACCTTCGGCAGATAGACTGGGTCTGTCCTAAGTACCACCCTGTCATCCAGAATCTGGGTAAATGGAGGGAAGGCTGACAGGGCCTGGATGTCGCTAATTCTACGGGCCAATGTGAGGGCTATCAAGAGGGAGGTCTTCAGAGATATTAATTTTAGTGGTGCTTCCTGCAAACGCTTAAAGGGGGGCTTGGTCAGGGCTGAGAGTACCAAGTTTAGATCCCAGGGAGGGGTGTTTAGGAAGACACGGGCCTGGATCTACTGGCTGCCTTAGTGAACCTGGACACCCAACGATTCCCTGCCAAGTCACAGTTGTATAGGGCCCCCAGGGCTGCCACTTGAACCTTTAATGTGCTGGTAGCTAGGACTTGCTCTAAGCCCTTTTGCAGGAACTCTAAGATCTTTGTTATGGGTACCTTCCCCTTTGGACTGGCCTTTGATACTGAAAGGAACTTCCTCCAGACCCTCCCGTACTGTTTAGTGGTTATCGGCTTCCTGCTTCGTAGTAGAGTTGATACTAAATTTTGGGAGAAGCCTCTGTTGATTAATAGAGCCCTTTCAAATTCCAGGCCGTCATGTGTAGGTTCTCCACCTGAGGGTGCAGTACTGGGCCCTGGGAGAGTAAGTTTGAGATATCCAGGAGGACCCAAGGATCGGAGATGGACATTCTCCTCAACCAAGAGAACCAAGTCCTTCTCGGCCAGAAGGGGGCTATTAATATTACCCTTGCTTTGTCCTTCCGAATCTTCCTCAGAACTGATGGAATTAAGGCTATCGGTGGCAACGCATATGCAAGGGGAAAGTGCCAGGGGATCATGAGGGCGTCCAGAGCTATCGGGTCCCCGGATGGGTCTATGGAACAGAATGTTTTCACCTTCCGATTCGTCTTGTTGGCGAATAGGTCTATGTTGGGTTTCCCCCATAGCTTTGTGATCTGATTGAAAAGTCCCTGGTTCAACTCCCACTCGCCCTGTCTCAGCTGTGTGCGACTTAGAAAGTCCACCATCACATTGTCTGACCCTTTTATGTGTAATGCCGTCAGTGAGCCTAGGTTCCCCTCTGCAAAGTGGAAAATTGACTTTTTCACCTCCATAAGGGTACGGGATCTCGTGCCCCCCTGATGATTTAAGTAAGCAACTACAGTGCTGTTGTCTGAGAACATTCTTATGTGGTGGCCTCTGAGGGAGTTTAGAAAATACAGGAGGGCGCGCTTCACTGCTAATAGCTCCTTCATATTCGAGGAGGCTGTCTTTTCATTTTCTGTCCAGACTCCTTGTGCTACCTGGTTGTCCCAGTGAGCCCCCCACCCCCTGGGGCTTGCATCTGCAGTAAGGATCTGAGAGACTGGTATCACCCAAGGGACCCCCCTGCATAGGTTGGATGGTTTCGTCCACCATTGTAGAGAGCGAGCTGTTATGGGTGAGATGTTTAACTGCCCTTCTAAATTCCCGTGAAGAGAAATCTCCGCCTCTAGTATCTCCCACTGGAGATCTCTTGTATGAGCTTGGGCCCACTGGACAGCTGGTAGACAGGCTGTCATTGAGCCGAGCAAGGACATGGCCTTCCTGAGTGTCATTACTGTACATGTTATTGCTCCTGTTGTTAGCTGTTCTATGTGTAGCCTTTTCCCTTCGGGGAGACGGCACTCCTGCCTGATGGAATCTATGGTTATGCCCAAATATTCTTGCACTTGGCTCAGAATTAACTGAGATTTTGGTAGGTTCAGCAGCCAACCTAGGTTGGACAAAGATTCCATAGTCTGGTTCAACTGGTCTCTGCAATGACCGGGGGAGTTGCCTACTACTAGGAAGTCATCCAAGTATGGGACTATTAGGACGTCCTGCTCTCTCAAGTGTGCCATGACCTTTGATATGATTTTCGTGAATAATCTCGGGGCGATGACCAGCCTGAATGGGAGGGCTTTGAAATGGTAATGCTTTATTTCTCCCCCTATTGTGACTGCTTTCTGAGAAACCGGCGGTAGTCCGTGTGTATGGGGACTTGATAGTACGCGTCTTTTAAGTCGAATACCGTCATGTAACAAGATGGAAACAGCATCTTTACTGCGGATTTTATTGTTTCCATCTTGAATGGAGGAATCACTAGGCATTTGTTTAACCTTTTTAGGTTCACTATTGTCCTGAATGTCCCATCTGGTTTCTTCCGCAAGAAGATAGGGGAATAGAAGCCTTCTCCTTTTTCTTGGTGGGGAACCACCTGCAATACTGATTTCTCCACCAGGGTCTGAATCTCCTGTTGTACTGCAGCTTGCTCTTCTATCGACTGCCTCTCTGGGGTCACTACGAAAGAGGGTTTGGGTGAGGTGTGGAATTTTAATTTGAGACCTGTTTTTACGATGCTTAGTATCCAGGAACTGCTTGATATTTTTTCCCAGGTCGGGAAGAAGAGTTCCAATCTTCCCCCTACCTGGGAGACACCTTCACTGGGGTTGCTTCTTTTCTGCCGAACATGAACCCCTTCCCTTTGCCTCTTCTATCTTCCCACTTGTCCTGGGAGTTTCTAGGTGGCTTCCTCTGGATAAATTTTCTGCTCCGAAAACGTTTGAAGGGGAAATTGGATGGGTTAGGGAAAGACTTCTTTTTATCCCCTGCTTTCTCAAGTATATCGTCCAGTGTGGGCCCGAAAAGGTATTCACCTTCACAGGGGATGGATAACAGCTTTGCTTTCGTTTGCAGGTCTCCCATACAGCACTTGAGCCATAGAGCCCTTCTAGCTGTATTCGAGAATGAGGCTGCTCTGGCTGTCAACCTGATTGAATCCGCAGACGCGTCCACTAGAAATGCCGCTGCTCCTTTCATTAACGGGACGCCCCTTGGAGTTTTGTTCCTTAGTTGGTCGTCCAGCTTGTCCAGCCACACCATCAGGGCTCTGGCTGTGCAAGTGGCAGCTATAGCTGGTTTTAGTCCTCCTCCAGCTGCTTCCCAGGCTCCTTTTAGGAATGTATCTGCTTTTTTGTCCATAGGGTCTTTCAGTGTCCCCATGTCCTCGAATGGCAGAGAAATTTTTTTTGAGGCTTTTGCTATGGCTACGTCTACTTTCGGCGCTTTGTCCCAAAACGAACAGCTTGGATCCTCAAAGGGGTATTTTCTTTTTGGTGCTAGGAGGCCCTTTTTCTCTGGCCTTTTCCACTCCCTCTGTATGAGCACCTGGGTTTTATCGTTCATGGGAAAAGACCTCCTCTTCTTCTGCTCTAACCCGCTAAACATGGTGTCCTGAATGGTTCTTTTAGGCCTGGTGTCTACTAGCCCCATAGTGGTTCTGATAGACTTTATTAAGTTATCCGTTTCTTCTATAGGGAAGCAGCTGTGACCTTCATCCACAGAGGACGAGGAGCCAGATGACGGGCTATTGTGTGTCTTATGAAGAAGATTCACTCTCCCTATCACTAGGATCTGACTCGGGTTCCTTTCTTTTGGGTTTCTTATGCTTTTTGCTTTTTCCCTGAAGGGTTTTGAAGGTGTTCTCTACCTGGTGGGCAATTAGGGCTCTAAGGTCAGAAGCTTATGTTCAATGCAGGACTGGCAGAGCCTTTTTTCCCATGCCATGGGGAGCTCCTCCTTACAAAGTGGGCAATTCTTGTGGTTATTTATTATTATTATCATTATTTATTTATATAGCACCTTTGATTCCATGATGCTGTACATGAGAAGGGGTTACATACAAACTACAGATATCACTTACAGTAAACAAACTAACAATGACAGACTGATACAGAGGGGAGAGAGGACCCTGCCCTTTCGGGCTTACATGCTACAGGATGGTGGGGAAGGAGACAGTAGGTTGGTGGGTTGCAGCAGTTCCGGTGTTGGTTGAGGTGATATCACCGGTAGTGGTGAGAGAGAAGGAGGTAGCGGGGTCATTGCAGGCTGTAGGCTTTCTTGAAGAGGTGGGTTTTCAGGTTCCGTCTGAAGGATCCAAATGTGGTTGATAGTCGGACTTGTTGGGGCAAAGAATTCCAGAGAATAGGGGCTATACGGGAGAAGTCTTGGAGGCGGTTGGGTGAGGAGCGAAGGTTGGCCTTCTGTGTGCACTTCTTCCCCTATAATAGAAGGAGGACAGGCCCTAATTACAGCATTTACGTTCACATAGTCCACTTACCCGCCAGACCAAAGGATAGCGAATCAGACGTGGGCCCCGGATCTGCACGCGGCTTGTCCTTTCGGGACCCCTGCCCCCCTGGACTCCTTGCTGTGACGGGACTCCGAAAGGCTGCTGATGCTGTGTCACTGTGACTGCTCCTTGGTCTCCTTCTTACGGTGCTGCTGCGGTGACTTCCGTGGCTGCTGCTGGTGTCCTGTGTCAGAGGATGCGTCAAGCAGCTGCTGCTCTTCTGGATGCTCGGTGCTCATGGTGTCAGGAGACAGGCCGCGCTGTGCCCCCTGTGCGCTTTTAAGCAAGTGAGGGGCGTGTTTCAAGAACAAAGTTTTTTTTTTTCCCGGGGAGGGCGACGCCAGTGCATCCCACCCAGAGATGCTTTGCGCCGCCCACGTCACCCAATGGCCCCCGCCCCCCTGCACGTACGCACCCGGCTTCCCCAGCTGCTTTGCGACGTGTGACATCACGCGCTCCACCCCATGCGTGCACACCACCGCCGGCTCCCAGTGGTGCCTTGCGCGGGCGGCGTCTCCCCCGGCCTGCCGGCGCGTGTGTGACGTTGCACGCTCCGCTCTGCATGTGCGCACCACCGCCGGCTCCCAGTGGTGCATTGTGCTGGCGGCGGTGTCTCCCCCGACTGCCGGCGTGCGTGGGGGATACCTGTGCCTGCTGGCGCTCTCCCACCCCAGTACCTGCTCCGGCCCAGGGCTGCCCCGGCCGCCATGGAGGACGCTATCCTGTGAGAGTATCTTCTCCTCTGCCGCTTCTCCCCCCGCACACCCTGGAGGCCCGCTGACCCCAGCGGTGGCGCCTCGGGTAACAGCCCTAGTGGGGACAAGGGGCTCCCGCTGCCATCTTCCAGACTGGTCAGCCCTGGCATCTGGTAAGTCTGTAGGTTCCCTATGGGGACAGGAAACCAAATGATGCGGGAGAGAGGTACCGCCTTTTTATTGGTAGGTTTCCTGTCCCCATGGGGCGGATCCCCTCTCTCCGTGGTGCCGTCATGGGGGGAGGAGAAAAAAAGTAAATCTAGAAAAAGATTTATACCATCTTTTGTGACTTATGCCTTTAAAATTATTCACCCAAACATAATTTTATCACTTCAAGCAGCAATATTTGCAACAAATGTTTCATAATTTGATAAGTTTCTCACATCCTTGATGGGTCTAAACTACATACTGAAGCATAATCTGATAGTTAAGCAGTGACCGTGGACTCTCTACAAGAACACAAAGGCAATTCCAATAGAGATAAGATAAAAATCTGCACAGTACATATATATATATATATATATATATATATATATATACAGGGGTTGGACAAAACAATGGAAACACCTAACGTTTTGGCATCATAATCTTCGAACATGTTATAAACATGCAAACCGTGACATATGGTAATGTTTTGTAGTTTATTATTTGTGTTATGTGATATGTACATGTAAATTAACTGTTTGTTTTGCAGAATTGTAAGAACATTGATGAGAACCTGATACCAATGGAATACCTCTCGGATTTTCAAAGAGGCCACATTGTTGGTGCTCGTATGGCAGGTGCTAGTGTAACAGAAAGTGCCCGAATGATTGGCGTGTCAAGATGTACTGTCTCCAAAGTAATGACTGCATTTGAAAGAGAAGGAAAAACGTCAGCAGCAAAGCACAGGTCCGGCCAAAAGTCGAAGTTGACTGAGAGAGACCGTCGGACTCTAAAGCGAATTGTGAGAGAGGATCGCAAGACCACGGCTCCAAAAATCACTGCTGAGCTCAATGAACACCTACAGAACCCAATTTCCACAAAAAATCTTCGTCGGGACCTGCACAAATCTGGATTCCACGGAAGAGCTGCAATTAGAAAACCGCTGCTCTCAATGACAAATGTTTCCAAGTGTTTAGAGTGGTGTAGAAACGTCCAGAATAGGTCCCTCGAGCAGTGGAAACATGTGATATTTTCAGACGAATCATCATTTACCCTATTTCCGACCTTCGGCCGAGTGTACGTTTGGAGACAGCCGAAAGAAGCATTCCATCCAGACTGCCTTCTCCCAATAGTAAAACATGGTGGCGGTTCTGTGATGATCTGGGGTGCTATTTCGTGGAGATCCGCCAAGCCAATGATATCCCTTCATGGAAGAATTAACAGCCGCGATTATTTAGGCATTTTGGGCAACCAAGTGCATCCTATGGTTCAAGCACTGTTCCCGGAGGGGAACGCCATCTTTCAGGATGATAATGCACCAATTCATACAGCTAGAATCGTTAAAGCATGGCACGAAGAACATTCTAATGAAGTTGAGCATCTCATCTGGCCCCCACAATCCCCAGACCTCAACATTATTGAGCATTTATGGCCGATTTTAGAGATTCAAGTTAGACGTCGATTTCCGCCGCCATTGTCGCTCAAAGAACTGGAGGGTGTTTTAACTGAAGAATGGGCTACAATTCCTTTGGAAACAATTCACACCTTGTATGAAACCATACCTCGGATAATTGAGGCTGTAATCGCCGCAAAAGATGGACCTACACCATATTAAACTAACTTTTGTTGATGTTTCCAGGTGTTTCCATTACTTTGTCCAACCCCTATATTTATATATCTATAAACATATGTACACACACACCTTATGGATATGTACTGTACGTATGGTATTTATATATATATATATACAGTACAGACCAAAAGTTTGGACACACCTTCTCATTCAAAGAGTTTTCTTTATTTTCATGAGTATGAAAATTGTATATTCATGCTGAAGGCATCAAAACTATGAATTAACACATGTGGAATTATATAATTAACAAAAAAGGGTGAAACAACTGAAAATACTGTATGTCTTATATTCTAGGTTCTTCAAAGCAGGCACCTTTTGCTTTGATTACTGCTTTGCACACTCTTGGCATTCTCTTGATGAGCTTCAAGTAGTCACCGGAAATGGTTTTCACTTCACAGGTGTGCCCTGTCAGGTTTAATAAGTGGGATTTCTTGCCTTAAAAATGGAGTTGGGACCATCAGTTGTGTTGTGCAGGTCTGGTGGATACACAGCTGATAGTCCTATTGAATAGACTGTTAGAATTTGCATTATGGCAAGAAAAAAGCAGCTAGGTAAAGAAAAACGAGTGGCCATCAGTACTTTAAGAAATGAAGGTCAGTCAGTCCAAAAAATTGTGAAAACTTTGAAAGTGTCCCCAAGTGCAGTGGCAAAATCCATCAAGCGCTACAAAGAAACTGGCTCACATGAGGACCTCCCCAGGAAAGGAAAGCCAAGAGTCACCTCTGCTCCGAAGGATAAGTTCATCCGAGTCACCAGCCTCAGAAATCGCAAGTTAACAGCAGCTCAGATTAGAGACCAGGTCAATGCCACACAGAGTTATAGCAGCAGACACTTCTCTACAACAACTGTTAAGAGGAGACTTTGTGCAACAGGCCTTCATGGTAAAATAGCTGCTAGGAAACCTCTGCTAAGGACAGGCAACAAGCAGAAGAGACTTGTTTGGGCTAAAGAACACAAGGAATGGACATTAGACCAGGTGAAATCTTTGCTTTGGTCTGATGAGTCCAAATTTGAGATCTTTGGTTCCAACCACCGTGTATTTGTGCGACGCAGAAAAGGTGAACGGATGGACTCTACATGCCTGGTTCCCACCGTGAGGAATAGAGGAGGAGGTGTGATGGTGTGGGGGTGCTTTGCTGGTGACACTGTTGGGGATTTATTCAAAATTGAAGGCATATTGAACTGGCATGGCTACCACAGCATCTTGCAGCGGCATGCTATTCCATCCGGTTTGCGTTTAGTTGGACCATTATGTATTTTTCAACAGGACAATGACCCCAAACACACCTCCAGGCTGTGTGTTGTGAGTTCATTTTCCCCTTCACCGTCGATGTCTGATGAACTCCCTCTTCTGGTGAAGGAAGGTAGTGAGGCTGATTACCAAACACCTAATCTGGTAGATGATGATGACTGGGTAACAGGAACTTCTGACTGGATATAAGGCAGCCGATGCCCTTCTGAGTCGCTGGTGATTTCTCTGCTGGAATCTTGGAGACCAGTCTGATTCCTGCTTCCCAAAGATAAGTTTTTGCTCTGCTATTGAACTTATTAGTTTTGTTTTGTTTACCTTGTTTTTTGGAGTTCAGCCATCCCCGGTCGGGGGTGTGCTGAGTTCCATTTTTGTCTCTGATCAGTTTGTCTCTTTGCTCTGTCTTCAGAATTTACCTGAGTGCTGATATAGTCATTTTGAAGTCCTAGCGACTTCAGGGCCTGTTTTTCCTATCAGACGGTTGGGACATTTTTTGGTAGGGTTTTTTTTTTCGGATTGCAGACAGCAGCTTTTCTATCCTGTCCTTTTTTAGTTAGCTTGGGCCCCATCTTTTGCTCAACCTATCTTTCTATCTGTGTTAGTGTTTTCATCTTGCTTCACCGTCATTATATGTTGGGGGCTGCCTATTGCTTTGGGGTCTGCTCTGGGGCAGTTTAGAGTTCCCCTTTCTTTCTTTAGGCCTATTTAGTTCTCCGGCTGTGATCGAGGGGTCTAGGGCACCGTAGGAACCCCCCACGGCTACTGTTAGTTATTGTGGATAGGATCAGGGGTCTGCAATCCGATAGCTACCAACCTCTCTGGTTTTCTGGACTTAGCTTGTATTTTTGTTTTTTCCTCCTTCGGTGACTCATTCATAACAGAATCACCAGCCATACCGCAGATCCTAGGGTACTCAATAGCAGGAAAAAAAAAAAAAAGGAGTTTGTCAGAATTTTTTTTTTTTGTGTATATTTTTTCCTCTATGTCTCTGAGGCCGTAGGGGGAATTTTTTTTTCTTTCTCAGTGGAGATGAAGCAATTGTCTGATCTTGTGGAGCAGCTCACTGCTGAAGTGCGGGGAATTTCCGCCTATCTTGCTCATTCACATGCTGCTGAACCAAAGATCCCTACTCCTGATGTGTTTTTTGGGGATCGTTCTAAATTTTTGAATTTTAAGAATAATTGTAAATTATTTTTTGCCTTGAAGCCTAACTCGTCGGGGAGCTCCGCGCAGCAGGTTAAAATTGTCATCTCTTTGCTGCGCGGCGATCCCCAGGATTGGGCGTTTTCTTTGAAACCTGATGATCCTATTCTTACTAATGTGAACGCATTTTTTCAAGCCTTGGGGTTGTTGCATGATGAACCTAATGCTATTGATCAGGCTGAAAAGGCCCTGTTGGCATTGAGCCAGGGTCGGGATTCTGCAGAGTTGTACTGTCAAAAATTCCGAAAGTGGGCGGTCCTTACTACCTGGAATGATGGTGCCTTGGCAGCTCTCTTTTGGAAGGGTTTGTCAGAAACCGTAAAAGATACTATGGTGGGATTTCCTGTTCCCTCTGGTCTTGACGATTCTATGTCATTAGCCATTCAGGTTGATTGGCGTTTGCGTAAACGCAAAACTGCATGGGAGGTGTTGCCACCTGTTGAACAAATGTCTGAACCTATGCAATGTGATAGAGTTTTGTCTAGGGCGCAACATCAGGAGTTCAGAAGGCCTAATAAGCTGTGTTTCTTCTGTGGTGATGCCTCGCATATTATTTCTGTCTGCCCTAAACGAGAGAAACGTTTTGCACACACATTTGCTGTGGGTGGTGTTCAACCTAAGTTTCTTCTGGCAATTACTCTGATCTGCTCCCTGTCCACATTTTCCGCTAAGGCTTTTGTGGATTCGGGAGCAGCTCTGAACCTGATGGACTTGGATTTTGCTAAACGTTGTGGATTTCCTATGACACCTCTGCCGACGCCTATCCCTTTGAGGGGGTATTGATGCTACTCCTTTGGCGAAGAATAAACCTCAGTTTTGGACCCAGGTGGTAATGCGGGTCGCCCCAGACTATCAAGAGAATTGCAGATTTTTGGTGTTGCATAATTTGCATGATACCATTGTTCTGGGGTTTCCCTGGTTGCGAATCCATAATCCAGTTTTGGATTGGAAATCTGTGTCTGTGGTGAGTTGGGGTTGTCAGTGTGCCCTTAGTGATGCTCCTGTTTTCTCCACCTCTCCCCAGTCACATGATGTTCCTGACTATTTGGCTGATTTTTATGATGTATTTAGTGAGAATGAGTCTGCGTCTTTGCCTCCTCATAGGAGTTATGACTGTGCAATTGAGCTGAGCCCTGGGTGCAAATTTCCCAAGGGTCGACTTTTCAATTTATCTGTACCCGAGCATGAGGCTATGCGATCCTATATTAAGGAGTCGTTGGAGAAGGGTCATATTAGACCATCCTCTTCACCCTTAGGTGCTGGGGTTTTTTTCGTGGCTAAGAAAGATGGGTCATTAAGGCCTTGTATTGACTATCGTTCCCTCAACAAAATTACTGTTAAACATCAGTATCCGTTACCCCTGATTTCTGATCTATTCTCCAGAGTTAAAGGTGCTTGCTGGTTTACAAAGCTTGACCTCAGGGGGGCGTATAATCTTATTCGCATTAAGCATGGGGATGAATGGAAGACGGCGTTTAATACTCCGGAGGGACATTTTGAGTACCTGGTGATGCCTTTTGGGCTCACTAATGCCCCTTCTGTCTTCCAGTGCTTCATGAATGATATTTTCCGAGACTTGGTGGATAAATTTTTGATCATCTATCTGGATGATATTTTGATCTTTTCCAAGGATTGGGACTCTCATGTGGAACATGTTCGGACTGTGATCCGGATTTTGAGGGAGAATTCCCTGTATGTCAAGGGATCGAAATGCCTTTTTGGTGTACAGAGGATTTCATTTTTGGGATTTATTTTGTCTCCGTCAACTATTGAAATGGACCCGGCCAAGGTACAGGCCATTTATGATTGGGTTCAGCCCACTTCTTTGAAGGCCCTCCAGAAGTTTTTGGGTTTTGCTAATTTTTATCGTAAATTTATAGCTAATTTTTCTGGTATTGCCAAACCATTGACTGATTTGACTAAGAAGGGTGCTGATGTGCTGAATTGGTCTCCGGAGGCTGTTTCTTCCTTTCAGGAGCTGAAGCGAAGGTTCACTTCTGCTCCGGTTTTGCGGCAACCTGATGTCTCACTCCCGTTCCAGGTAGAGGTGGACCCTTCTGAGATTGGTGCAGGAGCTGTTTTGTCCCAAAAGGATCCTGTAACATCTAAAATGAATCCCTGTGCTTTCTTTTCCCGAAAGTTCTCCCCATCCAAACGTAACTATGATGTGGGGAATCTGGAACTGTTAGCCATGAAATGGGCATTTGAGGAGTGGAGACATTGGTTGGAGGGAGCTAAACATCAAGTCGTGGTCCTTACTGACCACAAGAATTTGATTTACCTGGAGTCGGCCAAACGCTTGAATCCTAGACAGGCTAGGTGGGCCTTGTTCTTCACACGTTTTGATTTTGTGGTCTCTTTTCTTCCGGGCACTAAGAATGTCAAGGCAGACGCCCTCTCTAGGAGTTTCTTTGCTGATTCTCCTGTTGTGACCAAGCCTGCTACCATCTTAGGTGAGGGGGTAGTTCTTTCTGCCATCTCGCCCAATTTGAGACGTGCTCTGGAAGAGTTTCAGGAGGACAAACCTGAGCGTTGTCCCATTGGAAAATTGTATGTTCCTGACCAGTGGAGGAAGAGAGTGATGTCTGAAGTTCATTGATCTGCATTGGCTGGTCTTCCAGGTATTTTTGGTACTAGAGATTTGGTGAGTCGGTCTTTTTGGTGGCCCGCCTTGTCTCGTGATATCAGGAATTTTGTGCAGTCCTGTGGGACTTGCTCTCGGCCTAAACCTTGTTCTCGCTCTAGTGGGTTGTTGATGCCTTTGCCGGTGCCCAGGAGGCCATGGACCCATATTTCAATGGATTTTATCTCTGATATGCCTGTCTCTCAGAGAATGACTTTTACTTGGGTGATTTGTGATAGATTCTCTAAGATGGTCCATCTTGTACCACTCCCTAAGTTGCCATCTTCCTCAGAGTTGGTGCCCTTGTTTTTGTAACAGGTGGTTCGCTTGCACGGGATTCCTGAGAACATTGTATCTGACAGAATAGTTCAGTTTGTCTCTAGATTTTGGAGGACTTTCTGTTCCAAGCTGGGAATTCAGTTGTCCTTCTCCTCTGCGTTTCACCCTCAGACCAATGGGCAGACGGAGAGAACAAACCAGACTTTGGAGTCGTATTTGAGATGTTTCATTTCTGCTGATCAGGATGATTGGGTTTCATTTTTGCCCTTGGCCGAATTTGCTTTAAATTATAGAGCTAGTTCTGCCACTTTGATGTCATCTTTTTTTTGTAACTTTGGGTTTCATCCTCGATTCTCTTCAGGGCAGGTGGAGCCTTCTGCCTGCCCAGGTGTTGACACTGTGGTGGAGAGAATGCACCAGATCTGGGACCAAGTGGTGGATAAGTTGTCTCTCTCCCAGGAAAAGGCCCAGCGGTTTTCCAACCGGCATAGGACCATTGGTCCCCAGTTTAAGGTGGGTGATATGGTTTGGTTGTCATCAAAGAATATCGCTATGAAGGTGGCTTCTCCAAAGTTTAAACCTAGATTTATTGGACCTTACAAGATTTTGGAGATTCTTAATCCAGTCTCTTTTCGATTGGCTCTTCCTGTTACATTTAAGATCCATAACGTGTTTCATAAGTCTCTGTTAAAGAGGTTTGTTGAGCCAGTAGTTCCTGTGGTGGCACCTCCTGACCCGGTATTGGTTGAAGGTAATGTGGAATATGAGGTTGAGAAGATACTGGATTGTCGCCTGGCTAGACGGGGACTCCAGTATTTGGTTAAATGGAAGGGTTATGGCCAGGAGGATAATTCTTGGGTCCCTGCATCCGATATTCATGCCGAAAGATTGGTTCGTGCCTTTCATCGGGCCCATCCTGATCGCCCTGGTGGCATGGATGAGGGTTCGGTGACCCCTCCTCAAGGGGGAGGTACTGTTGTGAGTTCATTTTCCCCTTCACCGTCGATGTCTGATGAACTCCCTCTTCTGGTGAAGGAAGGTAGTGAGGCTGATTACCAAACACCTAATCTGGTAGATGATGACTGGGTAACAGGAACTTCTGACTGGATATAAGGCAGCCGATGCCCTTCTGAGTCGCTGGTGATTTCCCTGCTGGATTCTTGGAGACCAGTCTGATTCCTGCTTCCCAAAGATAAGTTTTTGCTCTGCTATTGAACTTATTAGTTTTGTTTTGTTTACCTTGTTTTTTGGAGTTCAGCCATCCCCGGTCGGGGGTGTGCTGAGTTCCATTTTTGTCTCTGATCAGTTTGTCTCTTTGCTCTGTCTTCAGAATTTACCTGAGTGCTGATATAGTCATTTTGAAGTCCTAGCGACTTCAGGGCCTGTTTTTCCTATCAGACGGTTGGGACATTTTTTGATAGGGTTTTTTTTTCCGATTGCAGACAGCAGCTTTTCTATCCTGTCCTTTTTAGTTAGATTGGGCCCCATCGTTTGCTCAACCTATCTTTCTTTCTGTGTTAGTGTTTTCATCTTGCTTCACCGTCATTATATGTTGGGGGCTGCCTATTGCTTTGGGGTCTGCTCTGGGGCAGTTTAGATTTCCCCTTTCTTTCTTTAGGCCTATTTAGTTCTCCGGCTGTGATCGAGGGGTCTAGGGCATCGTAGGAACCCCCCACGGCTACTGTTAGTTGTTGTGGATAGGATCAGGGGTCTGCAATCAGATAGCTACCAACCTCTCCGGTTTTCTGGACTTAGCTTGTATTTTTGTTTTTTCCTCCTTCGGTGACTCATTCATAACACTGTGTAAGGGCTATTTGACCAAGAAGGAGAGTGATAGGGTGCTACGCCAGATGACCTGGCCTCCACAGTCACCAGACCTGAACCCAATCGAGATGGTTTGGGGTGAGCTGGACCGCAGTGTGAAGGCAAAAGGGCCAACAAGTGCTAAGCATCTCTGGGAACTCCTTCAAGACTGTTGGAAGACCATTTCCGGTGACTACCTCTTGAAGCTCATCAAGAGAATGCCAAGAGTGTGCAAAGCAGTAATCAAAGCAAAAGGTGGCTACTTTGAAGAACCTAGAATATAAGACATATTTTCAGTTGTTTCACTCTTTTTTGTTAATTATATAATTCTACATGTGTTAAGTCATAGTTTTGATGCCTTCAGAGTGAATCTACAATTTTCATAGTCATGAAAATAAAGAAAACTCTTTGAATAAGAAGGTGTGTCCAAACTTTTGGTCTGTACTGTACACTCACTGGCCACTTTATTAGGTACACCTGTCCAACTGTGTGTTAAGACTTAATTTCTAATCAGCCAATCACATGGCGGCAACTCAGTGCATTTAGGCATGTAGACATGGTCAAGACAATCTCCTGCAGTTCAAACCGAGCATCAGTATGGGGAAGAAAGGTGATTTGAGTGCCTTTGAACGTGGCATGATTGTTGGTGCCAGAAGGGCTGGTCTGAGTATTTCAGAAACTGCTGATCTACTGGGATTTTCACGCACAACCATCTCTAGGGTTTACAGAGAATGGTCCGAAAAAGAAAAAAAATCCAGTGAGCGGCAGTTCTGTGGCCGGAAATGCCTTGTTGATGCCAGAGGTCAGAGGAGAATGGGCATACTGGTTCGAGCTGATAGAAAGGCAACAGTGACTCAAATTGCCACCCGTTACAACCAAGGTAGGCAGAAGAGCATCTCTGAATGCACAGTGCGTCGAAATTTGAGGCAGATGGGCTACAGCAGCAGAAGACCACACTGGGTACCACTCCTCTCAGCTAAGAACAGGCATCTGATGGCTACTTTCAGCAGGATAATGCGCCATGTCATAAAGCTCGAATCATCTCAGATTGGTTTCTTGAACATGACAATGAGTTCACTGTACTCAAATGGCCTCCTCAGTCACCAGATCTCAATCCAATAGAGCATCTTTGGGATGTGGTGGAACGGGAGATTCGCATCAGGGATGTGCAGCCGACAAATCTGCGCCAACTGTGTGATGCCATCATGTCAATATGGTCCAAAATCTCTGAGGAATGCTTCCAGCACCTTGTTGAATCTCTGCCACGAAGAATTGAGGCAGTTCTGAAGGCAAAAGGGGGTCCAACCAGTTACTAGCATGGTGTACCTAATAAAGTGGCCAGTGAGTGTATATGTATGTATATATATTGTGAGGTGCCAAGGGGAGAGGTACTAGAAAACAGGTATATTTCTCCCCGTTTCATTTCATATGTCTCCCTGTACTGATGATGAAGCCAGTTTATTTCACTGTAATGCAGTCCTGGTTTCCTTAGTGATCAGCATGGAAAGGACTGGTAGTTCCCCCTCCACTAATTCAATCCAGGTTTTGGCTTCCTGACTGGTCCAGCTGATATAATCAGGAGGAGCTGGGATCTCTCAGTCTCTCTCGTCTGCTGAGCTGGGAGCTGACACAGTAAGATTACATGGACTTCTTTGCTGTTATATAGGTTTATTTTGTAGCTAGCCTGCTATTGTTAGCTAGTGGCCAGATGGCCTTAGATGTTTTATTTCATGTTTGGCATGTGTAACATTGAATAACAAGTGTGCACAATAAATATGCCGTGTCCATATCCATGTGGAACTTGCTTGTCTGCTGTAGTGACTCCATAGCCACACGCTTGTGCCAAAGCAAAGATCCCAGCTGAGCTATCTATTCCCACAAATGGTGTTTCAAATGCAGGCAACTGTGGCTGCTGGACTGTGACTGCAGAGAAAACGCTGTGTATGTCCTGGCTGAAAGCTTCTGCGCTTTTGAAGAGCCAAGAGTCCAGTAATATGGAGGGACTAGTGAAGCAGTTGTTGCAAGCAAAAGTGCAACAACAGCAGACTAATACTTGCTTCCAGAAGGCTCTGGAGCAGCAACACCAGATGCAGCAAGAGCAGTTGGAGGCAATAAAACAGGCCTTGGTTCGGCAACCCCGAGATGAGGGAGACCATGCACAAAGCGCTGCTAGTGCGCAGAAAGCCGTACAGAAGACTTTGCTTAAAGTGACCGCAGACGATGATGTGGAAGCATACCTCACCGTGTTCGAACGTATTGCAGAACGTGAGCACTTACCACTGGACAGATGGGCTGAGGTAGTTGCTCCATTTCTGAGCGGAGATCCACAAAAGGCCTATTACGATCTGAGTGGAGCGGATGCTATGGACTATATCAAACTCAAAGGCGAAATCCTGGCAAGGCTGGGAGTAAACACGTATGTACGTGCACAGAGGGTGCATTTATGGACTTTTGTGGAGCATCAGCCAGCCTGCTCACAAATGCATGATCTCATCCATCTAGTAAAAAAATGGCTGCAACCAGAGGCTTTGACGTCCGCACAAATGGTGGAGCGTGTTGTTCTAGACAAGTACCTGCGATCCTTACCCGCTAAGATCCAGAGGTGGGTTGGACAGGGTGACCCAACTACTGCTGACCAGTTGGTGAACATGGTCGAACGCTACAATGCTTCTGAAAGCCTACTCCAAGGGATGTTAGCACCCCACTGGCTCCCCAAGAAATCGCTGGAGAGTCCTGCGAAACCTACTTCATCTTCAAAAAAAGAGATCGTCACAATGAAGGGTAGCAGACCTACAAAGGACTATGGAGGTGGTACGGGCTCACAGCAAGCCAGCAGACCTCGTCTGGGATCTCCATCGAGGAGGCAAGGGCCTATACAATGTTGGCGATGTCGCGGGCTTGGCCATGTAGCAGCTAACTGCCCAATGACTACAGAGCCAATGGACTGTAAAGCTATGCGGCGTCTTTCGTTATATGTGCAGTCATCTGTGTGGCGGAGACCCTCACGGGAAATGAACAACACGTGTGCCACGTCGAGGTTGACGGTTATAGTGTGAATGCCGTCTTGGATTCCAGCAGTTAAGTAACTTTGGTACATGCCAGTTTGGTGGACTCTAGCGCCCTAGCGAACTTAACCGTGGGCGTTAGTTGCATCCATGGGGATACTAAGAACTACCCCACTGCCTGGGTTACTCTTGCCACACCAGTAGGGACCAAAAGACATCAGGCGGCAGTCATAAAGTCTATGGGACACAGTGTAATCCTGGGGAGAGACATTCCCTTATTTTGGGACTTGTGGAACTTCAAAAGTGGCATGAACCCTCTAGTTGAAGATGGTACTCCGGAGCTAGTCCCTGAAACATTGCAGCAAGACGACAGAGAACCCATCTCAGAGGAAGTACTAGAATCTGTGGACTCTCCTCTGGCTGTGTATGCAGGCGCGGCAGACCAGCTAGAGGATGTTTTAGAAATGCCTGATCTTGAGGTGGCCCGTGGTAAGTTCGGGACCGCTCAGCACCAGGATCCTACTCTAGCAAGGGCGTGGGAAAACGTAAAGGTCTCCGAGGGAAGACCATTGTACCCAGGGGCTCAAAACAAGTTCCCACACATGGCAGTGCAGCAGGATATGCTGTATCACATAGACAAGGTGCGAGGAGTGGTGGTAGAACAACTAGTGGTACCTAAGTCCTTTCGCCAGGTAGTTTTGGAGTTGGCACATAAACATCCCTTGGGAGGACAACTGGCGGTAGAAAAGACAAAACACCGTATTCTGCAACATTTCTTTTGGCCGGGTCTAGTGGGAGACGTGACCCAGTACTGTCGGTCATGTCCTACGTGTCAATTGGCCGCACCTATGTCACATTTTAGAAGCCCCTTAGTGCCCTTACCAATAATAGAGGTGCCCTTCGAGAGGATAGCAATGGATATAGTCGGTCCGTTAGTTAAATCTGCCAGGGGTCATCAGTACATTTTGGTAGTATTGGATTATGCCACGCGTTATCCCGAAGCAGTGCCCTTGCGGAATGCCAATGCGAAATCAATTTCAAAGGAGCTGGATAATATGTTTTCCCGCACCGGCATTCCGAAAGAGATACTTACGGATCAAGGAACCCCTTTATGTCTCGTATACTTAAGAATTTATGTAAACTACTAAAAATTTCCCATTTGCGTACCTCAGTATATCACCCTCAGACTGACAGTTTGATGGAGCGCTTTAACAAAACCCTAAAGGGAATGTTGAAAAGGATGGTGGATAAGGACGGGAGAGATTGGGATGCCCTACTACCATACCTCCTGTTCGCTATATGTGAGGTACCCCAATCCTCCACAGGCTTTTCACCTTTTGAGTTGGTTTATGGGTGGTGTCCTAGAGGCCTGTTAGATATTGCCAAGGAGACTTGGGAACAAGAGGTGACTCCTTATCGCAGTGTAATTGAACACATAACACTTAATCATAGAATCATAGAATCGTAGAGTTGGAAGGGACCTCCTGGGCCATCTGGTCCAACCCCCTGCTCAAAGCAGGATTCGCTAAATCATCCCAGTCAGATGTCTGTCCAGCCTCTGTTTGAAGACTTCCATTGAAGGAGAACTCACCACTTCTCGTGGCAGCCTGTTCCACTCATTGATCACTCTAACTGTCAAAAAGTTTTTTCTAATATCTAATCTGTGTCTCCTCCCATTCAGTTTCATCCCATTGCTTGTAGTCTTTCCTTGTGCAAATGAGAATAAAGTTGATCCTTCTACAATGTGACAGCCCTTTAGATATTTGTAGACAGCTATTAAGTCTCCTCTCAGTCTTCTCTTTTGCAAACTAAACATTCCCAAATCCTGCAACCTTTCCTCATAAGACAGGGTTTGCAGACCGGTCACCATTCTGGTCGCTCTTTTCTGAACTTGCTCCAGTTTGTTGATGTCTTTTTTAAAATGTGGTGCCCAAAACTGGACACAATATTCCAGATGAGGTCTGACCAAAGAGGAGTAGAGGGAAATAATGACTTCACGTGATCTAGACTGTATGCTTCTGTTAATACATCCTAGAATTGCATTTGCCTTTTTTGCTGCTGCATCACACTGTTGACTCATATTCAGTCTGTGATCTATTAGTATACCCAAGTCTTTTTCACATGTGCTGTCACTTAGCCCTATTCCTCCCATTCTATATATGCTTTTTTCATTTTTATTGCCCAGATGTAGTACTTTGCATTCCTCCCTGTTAAAAACCATTCTGTTAGTTGCTGCCCACTTCTCCAGTTTATTTAAATCTTTTTGAATCCTCTCTCTCTCTTCTCTAGTATTAGCTATCCCTCCTAGCTTTGTGTCATCAGCAAATTTAATCAGTTTACCCTCAATTCCTTCATCTAAATCGTTGATAAAGATGTTGAACAATACAGGGCCCAGGACAGAGCCCTGTGGTACCCCACTTGAGACATTCTTCCAACTGGATGTGCAGCCATTTACGACCACTCTTTGGGTCCGATCACTAAGCCAGTTATGAATCCACCTAACAGTTGCCTTGTCCATTCCATACTTAGTCATTTTTTCAATAAGGATTGTATGAGAGACTTTGTCAAATGCTTTGCTGAAGTCAAGATATACTATATCTACAGCATTTCCTTGATCTACCCAATCAGTAATACCGTCATAGAAGGAAATTAAATTAGTCTGACATGACTTATTAGTTACAAACCCATGCTGACTCTGTTTAATCACTTCATTCTTATCCAGGTATTGACATACATGTTGTTTAATAATTTGTTCAAAGATCTTTCCTGGTATAGAAGTCAGACTCACCGGCCTATAGTTGCCTGGGTCCACCTTCTTCCCCTTTTTGAAGATAGGAACAACATTTGCTCTTCTCCAGTCTTCTGGCACTTCTCCTGTTCTCCAAGAATTTTCAAAGATTATGGAGAGGGGTTCAAAAATTTCTTCTGCTATCTCCTTCAGTACTCTGGGGTGTAATTCATCTGGACCTGGAGACTTGAATTCATTTAGGTTAGCTAATTGTTTCCTCACTATCTTTCTGTTTATAGATATCCTGGATTCTTCTATTCCCTTAATAGGACAGTGAATAACAGTTGATGTTACATTTCCTTTCTGAGAGAAAACAGATGCAAAATAGGAATTTAAAAGTTCAGCCTTCTCAACATCCTGTCTTACCATTTCATCATTTTCATCCTGTAAAAATCCTATAGCATCTTTGACTTTTCTTTTACTTTTGACATATCCCCAAAATCCTTTATTATTGCTTTTGACATCTCTTGCAAGCCTCAATTCATTTTCAGCTTTAGCTAATCTGATTTGTGCCCTGCAGGTTCTGCAGACAGCATTATATTCTTCTTTTGATATGCCTCCCTCTTTCCATTTTATAAACATTTTTTTCTTCCTTTTTAGCATGTGCTTAAGTTCTGTGTTCATCCATCCTGGTTTCCTTAAATGCTTCCTATTCTTCCCTCTTTTCGGAATTGTTAACAACTGTGCTTTGAGAATTTCATTTTTCAAGATTTCCCATCCTTCCTGGACATTTTTGTCTTTAAGGATATCCAGCCATTGGATCCCTCCAATTCTCTTTCTGAATCCCTTAAAATCTGCCTTTCTGAAATCTAACCTTGACGTCTGAGTCTTCACAGGTCTTCCGCCTCTAGTTATCCAAAATTCTAAAATAGTATGGTCGCTACCTACTAGGGTCCCAGCCACTTTTACCTCCTCAACCATTTCCTCCCTGTTTATAAGAATTAGATCCAAGGTAGCAGTTCCCCTTGTTTTCTCCCTTACCTTTTGGAAGATAAAGTTGTCAGCAAGAGAGGATAAGAATTTCCTTGACCTGTTAGTTTTGCCTGAGAGAGATTCCCAACAAATGTCTGGATAGTTGAAATCTCCCATGACAACTATGTCATATTTTTTGGAGAACTTGGCCATTTGATGCAGGACCGAATTGCAGCAGTTATGCCAAAAGTTAAAGAGCGCGCACAACATGCCCAAAGCACGGTATACAACCGAGCGGCTAAAACACGAGTCTTCAACCCAGAGACAGGGTGTTGGTATTGGTACCTACCGTAGAAAATAAATTTCTTGCAAAATGTCAGGGACCATACAAAGTGCTGGAACGAATAGGTGAAGTAAATTATAAGATACACCAACCAGACAAGAGAAAGCCCGAACAAATATACCACATAAACTTGCTTAAGGCCTGGCGGGACAGGGAGAGTCTGGTGGCAGGAGCTGCCCTTGAGGATGGGCCTCGAGGGGCACCACCTTCTAAGGTAAAGGACCCCCAGGTAGCTCCGCCAGAAGTGGGTATTGCAGACACGCTATCCGAAAGCCAAAAACGAGAGACCAGGGAGTTCATACAGAGGAACGCAGATGTTTTCTCGGAACTTCCTGGCCGGACTCACCTAATTAAACATGACATTGTTACTGATCCACAGGCGCGGGTACGGCTAAAACCATATCAAATTCCGGAGGCTTGGAGACAAGTCATTGCCCAGGAAGTGAAGATGATGTTAGAGCTCGGGGTCATTGAGGAGTCCCGGAGTGATTGGGCTAGCCCTATCGTACTGGTGCCCAAACCCGATAGGACTATCCGATTTTGTAACAATTTTTGGAAAGTAAATGAAGTATCGAAATTCGATGCCTACCCGATGCCAAGAGTCGATGAACTGATAGAGAGACTGGGTTCGGCCAGGTACATATCCACTATTGACTTAACAAAAGGTTATTGGCAGATTCCCCTCACGGAATCAGCCAAAGAGAAAACTGCCTTTTTTACGCCCCAGGGATTATTTCAGTACCGAGATATGGCATTTGGGTTGCATGGTGCCGCAGCCACCTTCCAACGTCTAATGGATATTGTCCTAAAACCCCATGTCCAGTATGTGTCCGCATACTTGGACGACATCATTATCTTTAGCGATGACTGGGACACGCAATTGTCAAAAGTACAAGCCGTCTTAGACTCCCTAAAAACAGCTGGGTTGACTGCCAATCCCAAGAAATGTACGTTGGGATTGGAAGAGGCTCGCTATCTGGGATATAGCATAGGGAGAGGCGTCGTGAAGCCTCAAGCCAATAAAGTGGATGCTATTCAAAATTGGCCATGACCGGTAACCAAAAAACAGGTTGGAGCTTTTTTAGGGATCGTTGGTTATTATAGGCGGTTCAACAAACATTTTGCGACCATCGCAGCTCCTCTCACAGATCTTACTAAGGGGTCGAAATCTGTCACAATAAAGTGGAACACAGAAGCAGAGGAGGCCTTTCAACGATTGAAAACAGTCCTCTGTGACAAACCACTGTTGGTTGCACCAGACTTTAAACGGGAGTTTATTGTCCAACCGGACACCTCTGGGGTGGGCCTCGGAGCGGTTTTGTCTCAAGAAGTAAATGGCGAGGAACACCCAGTGGCCTATCTAAGCAGAAAGCTTACAAGAGCAGAAAAGAACTACAGTGTAGTTGAGCGGGAAGCCCTGGCTGTGAAATGGGCCCTGTGCACCTTGCGCTATTATTTACTAGGTTGCCAGTTTAGGCTAGTGACGGACCATTCGCCCCTAACGTGGATGTCCCGGGCAAAAGAGGGCAATGTGCGGGTGACACGCTGGTTCTTAGCATTACAAGGGTTTAAATTTTCCGTTGAGCACAGGGCGGGCACAGCGCACAGAAATGCAGATGCGTTGTCTAGAATGCACTGCTTGGTGACTCGTCGTGTCCGACCCCACGGGCTCGAACAGAGGAGGGGGGTGTTCTGAGGTGTCAAGGGGAGAGGTACTAGAAAACAGGTATATTTCTCCCCGTTTCATTTCATATGTCTCCCTGTACTGATGATGAAGCCAGTTTATTTCACTGTAATCCAGTCCTGGTTTCCTTAGTGATCAGTATGGAAAGGACTGGTAGTTCCCCCTCCACTAATTCAATCCAGGTTTTAGCTTCCTGACTGGTCCAGCTGATATAATCAGGAGGAGCTGGGATCTCTCAGTCTCTCTCGTCTGCTGAGCTGGGAGCTGACACAGTAAGATTACATGGACTTCTTTGCTGTTATATAGGTTTATTTTGTAGCTAGCCTGCTATTGTTAGTTAGTGGCCAGACGGCCTTAGATGTTTTATTTCATGTTTGGCATGTGTAACATTGAATAACAAGTGTGCACAATAAATATACCGTGTCCATATCCATGTGGAACTTGCTTGTGTGCTGTAGTGACTCCATAGCCACACGCTTGTGCCAAAGCAAAGATCCCAGCTGAGCTATCTATTCCCACAAAATATATATATATATATATATATATATATACTATACATACACTTTGTGGATATGTATTTACGGTATATATATACAACTCTGACAAAAATTGAGACCACTTCCAAATGTTCAGTTTGTCTGATTTTTCTCTTTATAGGTATATTTTTGAGTAAAATCTAAGTTGTTTCTTTTAGACTACTTTTACACATGCCGGGTTTTTTGCAGCCCGTTTTTACGGGCCATTTTTGCGGACCGTATTGCCTTGATTTTTGTGGTCTCCCGCAAAAACGGGCCGCAAAAGTCTTCTCGAGAAAAAAACGGCTATCCGCAAGTACGGTGTACCGCAAAAACAAGCTACTGTTGTTTTTTTGGTACCATTGATTTAAATGGAGGCCGTGTCCATGAGCCATGAAAAATGTTGAGCAAGCTCGATATTTTTTCACGGCTATATATACGGCCATATGGAACTCGGCACTCCAATATATTTTTGCGGGCCATTTTTGTGGCCCCATAGAAATCTATTGTGGCTGCGAAAACGTCCCACAAAAACATGGCAAGTGTAAAAGAAGCCTTAGTCTACAAACTTCTGACAACACGTCTCCAAATTTCCAAGCCATAAATTTTGGGGTTTTTTTCTGAAAAGGAGAAATGGTTAAAATAAAAAAAACGCAGTGTTTTCAGACCTCAAATAATAATGCAAAGAAAACAAGTTCATAATCATTTAGTGTGATGCAGTAAGTAACCTCTGTTACAGCTAGGGGGCGCGGTGTGTGCGCTTCAGGATACGCTTGGAGGCATAATTATGAAGGTGAATTAGGGACTGGCATTATTGTAAATGGCCGATATGTGTCGCAGAGGTTCTCTGTGCTGTAAGCCCAAAATGATATGGTTATTGATGGGACTTATAGTTTCACAAGTATTTGTTGTGTAGGGCAGGAATTGACTAACCACACATGTACCGCCCATCCATGGGGGTGGTTAAAACCATATAATGTGACTGAGGCCTGGTCACATGGTCAGAGTGTGTGTACCTGAATGGTTCAGGCTGCAATGTCCTGGAAGGTCTGTGTTGGAAGATCCTGGGAGTAGGATTGGATTCCTGTAGCATGTGGCGAGACCTTGGACCTGGTGGCCTGGGTGTTGGACAATTGTCCTGAATAGTACCTGGACAGGCCACATGTGTGTGCAGAGCCTGGGACAGCCCCATACTGAGAAAGACGCTGTCCTGTTAAGGACCTTGGAATGACGAGAAGTCAGCCTGTGGAGCAGGAGCTCCTGAGAGGTAACCCCGAGTATGAGGAAAGAACAATGGTCAGTTACTGAGCTGTGTGGACACCTGGTGACTGCAGAGAGTTTTCCGTGACTAGTGAATGCTGTATAAAGCCATACGTGATGAAATAATGGACTATGTGTAAGTTGGTGATGTGCAACCTGGCTTACGTTGCAGTTCATGGTGCTTAAATAAACCGTATGGACTGTTTTGTGCGAAAAACCGTGCCTGACTACGTTAATGCGCTGCCAAGCGAGTGTTCCCTAACACGCACAGTAAGCACTACACCACATTAGAAACAACAATACTAATGTTTTAACTCAGGAAGAGATCAGAAATCAATATTTTGTGGAATATCCAAGAGTTTTAAAAACAGCTTTCATGCGTCTTGGCATGCTTGCACCAGCCTTTCACACTGCTTCTGGAGTAAAAATTTAAGCAGTTCTTTGTTTGATGGCTAGCCATCATCCTCTTTATTACATTCCAGAGGTTTTCATTGGGGTTCAGGTCTGGAGAATGGGCTGCCCATGACAGGGTTTTAATGTGGCGGTCTCTTAACCCCTTTACCCCAAGGGTGGTTTGCGCGTTCATGACCGGGGCCAATTTTTACAATTCTGACCACTGTCCCTTTATGAGGTAATAACTCTGAAACGCTTCCATGGATCCCGGTTATTCTGACATTGTTTTCTCATGACATATTGTACTTCTTGTTAATGGTAAAATTTAATTCATATAACTTACTTTTATTTCTGAAAAAAACTGAAATTTGGCAAAAATTTTGAAAATTTCGCAATTTTCCAACTTTGAATTTTTATGCCCTTAAATCACAGAGATACGGCACACAAAAAACATTTTCCACAGGTTTACTTTACATCAGCACAATTTTGGAACCAAATTTTTTTTTTGTTAGGAAGTTATAAGGGTTAAAAGTTGACCAGCGATTTCTCATTTTTACAACACCATTTTATTTTTGTGGACCACATCACATTTGAAGCCACTTTGAGGGGTCTATATGATAGAAAATACCCAAAAGTGACAGCATTCTAAAAACTGCACCCCTCAAGGTGCTCAAAACCACATTCAAGAAGTTTATTAACCCTTCAGGTGCTTCACAGGAATTTTTTGAATATTTAAAAAAAAAATGAACATTTACCTTTTTTTCACAAAAAAAAATTTCAGGTTCAATTTTTTTTATTTTACCAAGGGTTAAAGGAGAAATTGGACTGGAAAATTTATTGTGAAATTTGTCCTGAGTACGCTGATACCTGATATGTGGGGGGGAACCACTCGGCGCATGGCAGAGCTCAGAAGGGAAGGAGCGCCGTTTGACTTTTTCAATGCAAAATTGGCTGGAATTCTGATCAGACGCCATGTCACGTTTGGAGAGCCCCTGATGTACCTAAACAGTGGAAACCCCCCACAAGTGACCCCATTTTGGAAACTAGACACCCAAGGAACTTATCTAGATATGTGGTGAGAACTTTGAACCCACAAGGGCTTCACAGAAGTTTATAGCGTACAGCGGTACAATTAAAAAATCATATTTTTTCCACAAAAATGATCTTTTCACCCCCAATTTTTATTTTCCCAAGGGTAACAGGACCCTAAAAGTTATTGTGCAATTTGTCATAAGTACGCTGATACCCCATATGTGGGTGTAAACGACTATTTGGGCGCATGTCAGAGCACGGAAGGGAAGCAGCGCCATTTTACTTTTTTGGCTGGAATTGAGATCGGACACCATGTCGCGTTTGGAAAGCCCCTGATGTACCAAAACAGTGGAAACCCCCCACAAATTACACCATTTTGGAAACTAGACCCCCCAAGGAACTTATCTAAATGTTTGGTGAGAACTTTGAACCCCCAAGGGCTTCACAGAAGTTTATAACGTACAGAGGTACAATTATAAAATCATATTTTTTCCACAAAAATGATGATAATAATAATAACACATTTTATTTTTATAGCGCCGACATATTCCGCAGCACTTTACATTTCATCGGGGATTTGTACAGACAATAGACATTACAGCATAACAATAATCGCATACAGTAGATTATAACAAATACCAAGAGGAATGAGGGCCCTGCTCGCAAGCTTACAGTCTATGAGGAAAGAGGTAGACACGAAAGGTGGGTGGTAACAGTTGCCCTGATTGTATGGACCAGCCATAATGTTAAGTGTACAACAGTACAGACACAGAGGGCTAATGGATGCATAAAGCATGTGGGAACATGATGCGGGGAACCTGGTTATGGTAAAACTTTTGACTGTGCCACACAGGGATAGATTAGTTTAATGTGTTGAGGCGATAGGCCAGTCTGAATAAATGCATTTTCAGGGCACGCTTAAAATTGTGGGGATTGGGGACTAATCGTATTGACCTGGGAAGTGCATTCCAAAGAATTGGCGTGGCACGTGTAAAGTCTTGGAGACGGGAGTGGGAGGTTCTGACTATTGAGGATGCTAACCTCAGGTCATCAGCAGAACGGAGGGTGCGGGTAGGGTGATATACTGAAACAAGGGAGGAGATGTAAGGCGGTGCTGAGCCATGGAGGGCTTTGTGGGTGAGGGTAATAAGCTTATACTGAATTCTGGAGTGGATAGGTAGCCAGTGTAATGACTGGCACAAGGTAGAGGCATCGGTGTAACGATTGGTGAGAAATATTATCCTGGCTGCAGCATTCAAGACAGATTGGAGAGGGGAGAGTTTAGTAAGAGGGAGACCGATTAGAAGAGAGTTACAATAGTCGAGACAAGAATGAATAAGAGAAACAGTAAGAGTTTTTGCAGAGTCAAAAGTAAGAAAAGGTCGAATTCTAGAATTGATCTAGAAATGATCTTTTCACCCTCAATTCTTACTTTCCCAAGGGTAACAGGACCCTAAAAGTTATTGTGTAATTTGTCCTGAGTACGCTGATACCCCATATGTGGGGATAAACTACTATTTGGGCGCATGGCAGAGCTTGGAAGGGAAGCAGCGCCATTTGACTTTTTTGGCTGGAATTGAGATCGGACACCATGTCGCGTTTGGAAAGCCCCTGATGTACCTAAACAGTGGAATCCCCCCACAAGTGACCCCATTTGGGAAACTAGATGCCCTAAGGAACTTATCTAGATGTGTGGTGAGCACTTTGAACTCCCCCAGTGCTTCACAGAAGTTTATAACGCCCGGGCGTGAAAATAAAAAAATCGTATTTTTTCCACAAACATGATCATTTAGTCCCTATCTTTTTTATTTTCCCAAGGGTACCAGGAGAAAATGGACCCCAAAAGTTGTTGTCCAATTTGTCCTGAGTACACTGATACCCCATATGTGGGAGAAAACTACTGTATGGGCACACGTCGGGGCTCGGAAGGGAAGTAGTGACGTTTTGGAATGCAGACTTTGATGGAATGGTTTGCGGGTGTCATGTTGCCTTTGGAGATCCCCTGATGTACCTAAACAGTGGAACCCCCCACAAATGACACCATTTTGGAAACTAGACCCCCTAAGGAACTTATTTAGATGTGTGGCGAGCACTTTGAACCCCCAAGGGCTTCACAGAAGTTTATAATGCCCGGCATGAAAATAAAAAAATCGTATTTTTTCCACAAACATGATCATTTAGTCCCCATTTTTTTTATTTTCCCAAGGGTACCAGGAGAAAATGTACCCCAAAAGTTGTTGCCCAATTTGTCCTGAGTACCCTGATATCCCATATGTGGGAGAAAACTACTGTATGGGCCCACGTAGGGGCTTGGAAGGGAAGTAGTGACGTTTTGGAATGCAGACTTTGATGGAATGCTCTGCGTGTGTCATGTTGCCTTTGGAGAGCCCCTGATGTACCTAAACAGTGGAAACCCCCCACAAATGACCCCATTTTGGAAAGTAGACCCCCTAAGGAACTTATCTAGATGTGTGGTGAGCACTTTGAACCCCCAAGGGCTTCACAGAAGTTTATAACGCCCGGGCGTGAAAATAAAAAAATCATATTTTTTGCCCACAAAAATTATATTTTTGCCCCCAATTTTTTATTTTCCCAAGGGCAACAGGAGAAACAGGACCCCAAAAGTTGTCTTGCAATTTGTCCTGAGTAGGCTGATACCCCATATGTGGGGGTAAAACACTGTTTGGGCGCATGGCAGAGCTTGGAAGGGAAGGAGCACCATTTGACTTTTTCAACGCAGAATTGGCTGGAATTGAGATCAGACGCCATGTTGCGTTTGGAGAGCACCTGATGTGCCCAAACAGTGGAAACCCCCCAATTCTAACTCTAACCCTAACCCCAACACACCCCTAACCCTAGCTCAGCCCTAACCCTAGCCTTAACCCTAGCCCTAACCCTAGCCCCTAATCCTAACTCTTAACCTAGCCCTAGCACCAAGCCCTAATGGGAAAATGGAAATAAATACATTTTCTTTTAATTTTATTATTTTTCCCTAACTAAGGGGGTGATAACGGGGGGTTTGATTTACTATTTATGGCGGTTTTTATTTTTGGCAGCTGTCACACGCTAAAAGACGCTTTTTATTGTAAAAATAGTTTTTGCATCACCACATATTGAGAGCTATAATTTTTTCGTATTTTGACTCACTGAGTTATGTGAGGTCTTATTTTTTGCATGACGAGTTGACGTTTTTATTAGTATCATGTTTGGGCACGTGACATTTTTTGATCGCTTTTTATTCAGATTTTTGGGGCGCAGAATGAACAAAAACCAGCGTTTCATGAATTTCTTTTGGGGGGTGCGTTTATACCGTTCCGCGTGCGGTAAAATTGATAAAGCGGTTTTATTCTTCGGGTCAGTACGGTTACAGCGATACCTCATTTATGTCTTTTTTTTATGTTTTAGCGCTTTTATGCAATAAAAACAATTTTATATAAAAAAATTATTATTTTTGCATCGCTTTAATCTGCGAGCTGTAACTTTTTTATTTTTTCTCTGCTGATGCTGTGTGGTGGCTCGTTTTTTGCGGGACAAGATGACGTTTTCAGCGGTACCATAGATATTTATATGTGTCTTTTTGACCGCGCGTTATTGCACTTTTTGTTCGGTGGTATGATAATAAATCATTATTTTTTGCTTCGTTTTTTATTTTTATTTTTTAAGGGGTCTGCTAAAGGGGTTAACTAATGGGACAGTTTTATAGGGCAGGTCGTTACGGACGCGGCGATACCAAATATGTGTACTTTTATTGCTTTTTTTATTTCCAAAAAATGAATTTATTAGGGAATTTTTTCTTTTTAAATTTATTTAGCGATTTTTAAAATTATTTTTACACTTTTTTTTACTTTATTAGGTGGTCCCAGGTGGGACATCACTGTCCTGTGACAGATCGCTGATCTGTCACATCACAGATCACTGTGACAGATCAGCAATCTGTCACAGGCAGTGTGCAGGTTTCCTCCTTGCCTGCGCTTTGCAAGCACTGAGGAAGCCAGCTCCCTGCAGGCCCCCGAAGGTCCCCGTCGCCATCTTGGATCCGGGGACCTGCAGGGAAAGAGCTCCCCGCAGCAGTGCTGCACATTGCACTGCTTGGGGGGCTCAGGGAAGCACAGAGGGAGCCCCCTCCCTGCCGATGCTTCCCTTTAACCCTCGGTACACTGCGATTGTGTTTGATCACGGTGTGCAAAGGGTTAACGTGTCGGGGGCAGTCCGTGACCGCCCCTGACACATAGTGCCGGGTGTCAGCTGTGATAATCAGCTGACACCCGACCGCGATCAGCGGGGCTCACCACGTGGGCGCCGCTGATCGCGCTAGACGTACTATCCCGTCCATGGGCATAGGGGCCCGGGGCCCATGGACGGGATAGTACGTCTGATGTCAGAAAGGGGTTAATTTTTGCCAGCGCTGTATATATGTATGTGTGTGTATATATATATATATATATATATATATATAAAAAGAATACAGCAGCACATGTACATGAATCTAGGCCATGTGAAAACACAGAAAAACATTAAAACCATTCAATTTAGATAATAATCCTCAAAAATATTTTTTTTCCCCAAAAATTTTTTACTTACAGTAAGATGAAAATGAGGGTTCTTAGTGCACAAATTGGCCAATTCATGTAAGCCCATCAACCACGGCAAGATGACCTCCCCCTGATGGGTCCCTACACTTCTGGGCCACCAGCCTACAATTTTGGACAAACATGTCACTACCGAGCTAAGCCTACAATTTATGGGCAGGTATTGCTGAATGCGGCCACCTGCAAGGCCAATGCGAGGGGTGCAAGATCAGAATAGAGGCAGCTAGCATCCAGCAGCTAAATAGACAATAAGAAAAGGACCAGCACCTCCTATTGTGAACACATGCAAGCTGCAAAAACTGCACAATATAGAGAAAAATACAGCAGCACATGTACATGAATCTAGGCCATGTGAAAACACAGAAAAGCATTAAAATCATTTCTTAGTGCACAAATTGGCCAATTCATGTAAGCCCATCCTCCCAGTCCTGGACTAAAGCATCCGCCAACTCCTGGACAGTCTGCGGTGCAACGTGACTTTGGTGGATGGAGCGAGACATGATGTCCCAGATGTGCTCAATTGGATTCTGGTCTGGGGAACGGGCGGGCCAGTCCATAGCTTCAATGCCTTCATCTCTCAGGAACTGCTGACACACTCCAGCCACATGATGTCTGGCATTTTCCTGCATTAGGAGGAACCCAGGGCCAACTGCTCCAGTGTATGGCCTCACAAGGATGTCATCTCGGTACCTAATGGCAGTCAGGCTACCTCTGCCGAGCACATGGAGGGCTGTGCGGCCCTCCAAAGAAATGCCACCCCACACCATTACTGACCCACTGCCAAACTGGTCATACTGTAGGATGTTGCAGGCAGCAGATTGCTCTCCACGGCATCTCCAGAATCTGTCATGTCTGTCACATGTTCAGTGTGAACCTGCTTTCATCTGTGAAGAGCACAGGGCGCCAGTGGCGAATTTGCCAATCCAGGTGTTCTGTGGCAAATGCCAAGCATCCTGTATGGAGTTGGGCTATGAGCACAACCCCCTTCTGTGGACTTCGGGCCCTCAGACCATCCTCATGGAGTCGGTTTCTAACCGTTTGTGCAGACACATGCACATTTGTGACTTGCTGGAGGTCATTTTGCAGGGTTCTGGCAGTGCTCCTCCTGTTCCACCTTGCACAAGGGCAGAGGTAGTGGTCCTGCTGCTGGGTTTTTGCCATCCTACGGCCCCCTCCATGTCTCCTGGTGTACTGGCCTGTTTCCTGGTAGCGCCTCCAGCCTTTGGACACTATGCCGACAGACACAGCAAACCTTCTTGCCACAGCTCGCATTGATGTTCCATCCTGGATGAATTGCACTACCTGAGCTACTTGTGTGGTTTGTAGATGGATATAAAACATCTACACACCCCTGTTAATATTCCAAGTTTTTGTCATGCAAAAAAATCATACCAAGAAGGATCATTTCAAAACTTTTCCACCTTTAATGTCACCGATAATCTGTATTGAGAAACAAATGGAAATTATTTTGAAAGGAAACTAAAAATAACAATGCCAAAATACTGTGGTTGCATAAGTATGAACACCCTCTTACAATAGAGATGTGGTTGTGTTCAGAATTATCCAAGCACATTTAAACTCACATTAAATAGTAGTCAGTACACAGCTGTTATCATTTAAAGTGATTCTAATTAATCTCATATAAAAGTTTAACTGTTCTACATTTTCCTGACATTTTCCGTTTTACAGAAAAAGCAGAAATATCTAGCAAGTGCTGGTTGTGTACTGCATGTGACAACAATCTCCTATACTCTTCTTATGCCTGGCCTATAGGGTAGGGTGGCAAGACGGAAACATTTTCTTGCAAATAAAAACATTCAAGCCTCACTATGTTTCATCAAGACATACATCAAGTCTGAAAAAATCATGTGGGAAAGTGTGTAGTGGTCTGATGAGACAGAGTTTGAACTTTATTGCCATAATTCCAAAAGGTATATTTGGTGCAAAGCTAACACTGCACATTATCAAGACCTATTATCATTATCACACCTTACCCACAGTAAAGCATGGTGTAGGCAACAGTTTTCTTTGTAGCTGTTTTTTAACAGCTAGACCAGGGGCTTTAGTGAAGGTGAAGTGTATTATGAACATTTCTAGAAATCAGTTAATTTTGCATCCAAACTGTCAGGCCTCTGCTAATAAGCTGAAGATGAAGAGGAACTTCACCTTTCAGCACAACATTGACTTCAAATTTTAAAAAAATGGTCAGAACAAGATAAAATTTTTAGAATGACATAGCCAGAGCCCAGACCTTAATCCAACAGGAGAAAATCTGTAGGTTAATTTGAAGAGGGCTTTAAAGATTTCCCAAAAAGATTTTAGTCTGTTTTTCAACTGAATTGCATACATTAAAGATGGAAAATTTTCTTCTTGGTATGATTTTTTTTTTTACATGACAAAAACCTGGCTTTCAACAAGGTTGTGTAAACTTGTTTCATGGTTGGCTCCCTTGCATATTTTTTTTGGCATAAACACTCTTCTGTAGTTCTTTTTCAACAAAAGAAATGTTGGGGAATTTTTTCTCCACTCCCTTGTGCCCAAATGTGATCATCATTTTGATCAAAAAGTAAGAAAAAATGATAGAAAGTATGTAGTGTAGAGTCCAGGATCGAGACTTTAGCTCATCTTTATGTGTGTATGTCAGCAGATATGTTGGTATCATTACCCTTGCACGCAAAAATGGTATCACTGTAGCAACATGATGGATCAATAGACATATTTGCTGTGACAAATCATATGTTGCATATCTCTTTTAGGCTATGTGCCCACGTAGCGATTGTTAAGCGTTTTTGCAGCGATTTTCGGCACGAAAACGCTGCGAAAATGCTCAAAAATCGTGTACAGAACGCCCCCCATGCATTCCTATGGCATTCCGCACATGCTGTGCTAATGCTGCGCTTTTTTCCGTGGCGGAATCGCATCGCGGAAAAAATCGCAGCATGCTCATTCTTTTGTGCGGAATCGCAAAGAATTGCCGCGATTCCGCACCCATAGGAATGCATGAGAATCGCTTACTTCCCGCATGTGGCTATGCCCACCATGCGGGAAGTTAAGCGTCTCATGTGCGGTTGGTACCCACGGTGTGGAGGAGAGAAGACTGTCCTCCAGGCCCTGGGTACCATACCCCTGTAAAAAAAAGAATAAAAAATTAAAAATCGGGGTACATTTACCTTCCGATGTCCCGCGCTGCATTCCCGGCCTCAGCGTTCCCAGTAATGCCTTGCGGCAAGGCCCGGTAATGACGTAGTCTCGCGTGACTCTAGCGGTCTCGTGAGATCGCTATAGCAACGCGAGACTACGTCATCACAGGTCTCGCAAGGCATTACTGGGAACGCTGAGGCCCGGGAATGCAGCGCGGGACGCCGGAAGGTAAATATACACCGATTTTTTTATTTTTTTTAGCATTTTAACATCCTATCTTTTACTATTGAGGCCGCATAGGCGGCCTCAATAGTAAAAACCTGGTCACACTTGTCAAACACTATGTTTGACGAGTGTGACCAACCTGTCAATCACTTTCCAAGCGATGCTTCAAATCGCTTGGAAAGTGCTTGAATATCGCACGCGAAAATCGCGGCAAAATCGCGATCATGATCGCGGTAAAATCACAGTGAAATCGCACGGAAAAAAACGCGCGATTTCTGGGAAGGAGTCCGGTTTTTAGTGAGCGTTTTAAAGCGCTACGTGGGCACATAGCCTTAGTGGATTTTTCTTTTTGGGGGGTAGGGACTTTGAGGTTGTATCATGCAATTTACCTAATACTTATCTAATGTGAGTGGTGTGATGTAACTTAGGCTGCATGGATCCTTTACTCTTTCTGAACACCTACATCTGATTGTATAAAACATTATATTGCATCCATGAAGATCTCATAAACAAGTGGATACAGTCCACCTGGCTCTCTTTTTTTGATCTTGCGTCTTATAGGGAGATATAGGAGAATAGGGACAGCCGACCCACGAGCGGTGGCGCCATTCTCGTATTCTTAGGGTGCCAACTCCATACCTAAGTAGGTGTTCAGTTAGGCCAAGCTATATATAGGGCCAGATCACTCTTTTCCACACACCGGCTGAGTGTAATTGTAACTAGTGTGCAGCACTATACAGTCATGGCCAAAAGTATTGACACCCCTGCAATTCTGTCAGATAATACTCAGTTTCTTCCTGAAAATGATTGCAAACACAAATTCTTTGGTATTATTATCTTCATTTAATTTGTCTTAAATGAAAAAACACAAAAAGAATTGTCCTAAAGCCAAATTGGATATAATTCCACACCAAACATAACAAAGAGGGTGGACAAAAGTATTGGCACTGTTCGAAAAATCATGTGATGCTTCTCTAATTTGTGTAATTAACAGCACCTATAACTTACCTGTGGCACCTAACAGGTGTTGGCAATAACTAAATCACACTTGCAGCCAGTTGACATGGATTAAAGTTGACTCAACCTCTGTCTTGTGTCCTTGTGTGTACCACATTGAGCATGGAGAAAAGAAAGAAGACCAAAGAACTGTCTGAGGACTTGAGAAACCAAATTGTGAGGAAGCATGAGCAATCTCAAGGCTACAAGTCCATCTCCAAAGACCTGAATGTTCCTGTGTCTACCGTGCGCAGTGTCATCAAGAAGTTTAAAGCCCATGGCACTGTGGCTAACCTCCCTAGATGTGGCCGGAAAAGAAAAATTGACAAGAGATTTCAACGCAAGATTGTGCGGATGTTGGATAAAGAACCTCCACTAACATCCAAACAAGTTCAAGCTGCCCTGCAGTCCGAGGGTACAACGGTGTCAACCCGTACTATCCGTCGGCATCTGAATGAAAAGGGACTGTATGGTAGGAGACCCATGAAGACTCCACTTCTTACCCCGAGACATAAAAAAGCCAGGCTGGAGTTTGCCAAAACTTACCTGAAAAAGCCTAAAACATTTTGGAAGAATGTTCTTTGGTCAGATGAGACAAAAGTAGAGCTTTTAGGGCAAAAGCATCAACATAGAGTTTACAGGAGAAAAAAGAGGCATTCAAAGAAAAGTACATGGTCCCTACAGTCAAACATGGCGGAGGTTCCCTGATGTTTTGGGGTTGCTTTGCTGCCTCAGGCACTGGACTGCTTGACCGTGTGCATGGCATTATGAAGTCAGAAGACTACCAACAAATTTTGCAGCATAATTTAGGGCCCAGTGTGAGAAAGCTGGGTCTACCTCAGAGGTCATGGGTCTTCCAGCAGGACAATAACCCAAAACACACTTCAAAAAGCACTAGAAAATGGTTTGAGAGAAAGCACTGGAGACTTCTAAGGTGGCCAGCAATGAGTCCAGACCTGAATCCCATAGAACACCTGTGGAGAGATCTAAAAATGGCAGTTTGGAGAAGGCACCCTTCAAATATCAGGGACCTGGAGTAGTTTGCCAAAGAAGAATGGTCTAAAATTCCAGCAGAGCATTGTAAGAAACTCATTGATGGTTATCGGAAGCGGTTGGTCGCAGTTATTTTGGCTAAAGGTTGTGCAACCAAGTATTAGGCTGAGGGTGCCAATACTTTTGTCCGGCCCATTTTTGGAGTTTTGGGTGAAATGATCAATGTTTTGCTTTTTGCTTCATTCTCTTTTGCGTTTTTTTATTTAAGACAAATTAAATGAAGATAATAATACCAAAGAATTTGTGTTTGCAATCATTTTCAGGAAGAAACTGAATATTATCTGACAGAATTGCAGGGGTGTCAATACTTTTGCCCATGACTGTATATCAATCTTGTACATATTCTTTTTGTCTCTCCCCTTTTCATTTTTCTTTTTTTGAGGCTCTTATGGGCTGTTCTTGCAGGAATTTTTTCCTGTTGCAGTTTGCTATATCTGGCCAGATACATTTAACTGGCTTTTTGACTGGGTAGATCAGTTTCATCTGCAAGTTATCATCTACTTTCTAGTAATGCTGGAAGCCCAGTTAGCCCATGGAACAGGGGATATTTGTATAAAAAATCAGGATTAAGGTTTTTTAAAGGTACTTAATAAAAGTTACATTTTAATAGGTTTTTTTTCAGTAAGTCGGATAATGAGAATAGAACAATAACTTATATATAACCAAAACAATAACTGAACATTCTGGATGGCCAATGAAGCACATTTATCTTGGAAAGCTATCCTTTTCCTGCTAATTTATACAGTTTGATAATCCATCATTTAGATAGTCAACCATCAAATCAGCTTTAAATATATTTTTCTAGTTTAAAACTAAAACGATTATGAGGCTCTAATGTTCGTTTAAGACACAGAAAATAAAAAAATGATTTCTAGAGCAAAATATAAAATATATAAAAATAGTAAATCTGTTAATTTAAAAAAATTAATAATTAAAATATCAGTTCAAAAAGAAAGACTTAAGGTCTGAAATAGTAGAATTGAGATTAATGATTAGAAAATCTATCAGTCTCTACATTAGTTACATACCCATAAAGCAATCCTTTTAAATACAAATATACTAGGTAAATCATTGATTGTGGAATATTTCATTAGACTAACATGGTGATAACGTTTCCAAAACCTAACTTGTGTTGTAGCTAAGAAACGGAAGGATTCAGAACTCTCTCGCCATTTCAGGTGAAAGTCTGACACCTACTGGAACAGGATGGTTTTACAGAAAGCGTTATTGCTTTTCACGGAAAGACTCAACCGTACACACTAAGGCTAGTTTCACATTAGCGTTTTTTTGCGCAGCGCATCGGGCGCATAAAAAACGCAAAGAAAAACGCAAAACAAACGTGCGTTTTTTTAACGTCATGCGCACGCTGATGTGTAAAAAAAAACGCAGCGTTGTTTGCGTTTTACATGCGTTTTTTGCATGCGTTGGCGTTTTTTATGCGCATGCGTTTTTAAGTGTGACGTTTTTTCCATTGTCTAGAGAACATTCTAGACTTGTTTAACTCAAAAACGCATGCGCAAAAAAACGCAAGCGTGCGCAAGACCATGCGCACGCATGCGTTCCCATAGGCTCCAATGTGGTGTTTTTGCGCATTCCGTGCGCAAGCGTGCGCATGCGTTTTTTTGACGAGACAGGGCGGAACCAAAAATGCAACATGTTGCGTCTGGCGCGCCTGGCGCAAAAGACAAAAAAACGCATGCGCACGAAAACGCAAGTATGCGCAAGACCATGCGCACGTCATGTTAAGTATAGGTGCGCAGTGCGCATGCGCACGGGTGCGCACGATGCGCTGCGCACAAAAGCGCTAATGTGAAACCAGCCTTAGAGCGCGTTTCACACAAGAGGTTTTTTTACGTGAATTTTGAAATTAAATCGATTTCAAAATAAAACTTCTTCAAGTTATCCATAAATATTCTTCCTATTGATTTCAAAAGCAAATCCAAATACCTGTTTATACATTTTTTTTTCATTTTGTTTTTTTCTAAAAAAGAAAACATTCTTTGGAAAGAAAGTTAAAAGGCAGCAAAAAAATGCTTGAAAAAAAAGTTCTTCGAAAAGCATTTCAAAATCCTCAAAGAAAAATACATTAACGCAAACTACACATCGAAAAACCTCAAGGGAGTTTAGTTTGGATTTCTAGAGAAGAGCACATTAGATTTTTCTGCCTCCTAAAAATTTCGAGAGAGATGCACATGAGAGATCCATGCAGTTTTTCGACAGGATTTTCAGAACACATTTTTGGTGCAGTAATGATGTGGTTTTTGAAAAAAAAAAATGTCACATAGGATTTTCTTGCATCTCTTTGACAAGACACCCTCAAGTTTGGAGTGGATTTTATGAGCAATCTGTACTAAGGAAGCATCATGTCACTTTTTCTTATCTTCAAGGAGAGGTTTTCAAAACCTGTTGGGAAAAAAAACATGTTGTGTGAGCAGCAATGTGGATTTCTTGTTGAAATCTCTAGGACATGAGTTGAATATTTTTTTAAACACACTCCCTGTTGATTTCAATGGAAAATTGGACATTAAAAACTGTTTGAACTGGCTTTTGGTGTGGATTTTGGATCTGATCTGCCTCAAAATCCTCATGAAAATTTTTACTGCAAACATAGCCTTTCAAAAGTGGTTTCTCTTTGTGGATAAATACCCTTGCATAATAGAATGTCTGAGCTTCAGAGAGAAAGGTGGTCTTTTCTGGGAATGCTGTAAAGGTTGCAATGTCCGAGGTGTCTGACTGTGAAACTGGTTCCTCAAATTGTGTTTTATGCATAACAATGCACCATCTCAAGCTGCAAAGAATATCTCTCAGCTCACATCAAAACAGCAGCTCTGGGAGGCTATTCTGACATCTGGCAAAGAAATTTAAACAAACTCTCCAAAAACTCACACGCTCAATGGATGCAAGAATTGAAAAGGTGATATCAAAGAAGGAGCCCTATGGTGACATGTATCTTGGCCTGTTTAAATGTTTTTAATTGATAAAAGCTTGTGATTTCAGTAAATGTGACCTCTCAATGTTGCAAATCCAAAAAATGACCTTTTTCAGTTCTTTACAACCTATAAAATGTCTAGAAACTCTGTTGTACATAATAATTTGGTACTGTGCATTTTGAGCTTTTGTTAAATTTGAAGAATATACTGTTATTATTGGGAGGTTTGTCCAATAAAATTTAATTTTTACTCTAATGATTGAGGATTTGAACCTTATAACGAATCATTTGCATCAACCATGTAGGAATATCAGAGAAAAATAGTATAATAATAATAGTATATAATAATTTGGAACACGGTATATACAGGGTGGTCCAAAAGTAGATGGACAGTATGTGTAATAGGGTTATGAAGGGGGAGATTTATCAAACATGGTGTAAAGTGAAACTGACTCAGTTGGCCTTAGCAACCAATCAGATTCCACTTTTCATTCTTCACAGACTCTTTGGAAAATGAAAGGTGGAATCTGATTGGTTGCTAAGGGCAACTGAGTCAGTTTCACAGATCCAGTTTTCACAGATAAATCTCCCCCAAATCTGTTTTCTTTTCAAATAATTCAGATAACCCATAATGGCAAATAATTTAAATACAGGTCAAAGAAAATGGATTTTAAAAGAGTATTGAAAATCTCAAAATGCTGAAACCATTAGAGCAAATTGGGTTGAAACATTTGGTACTCAAGCCCAAAAGAGACAAACCATTTACCGCATTTGTGACAAATTCGATGCCACTGGCTCAATCCTTAATGCTCCAAAAACTGGTTGACCCAAAACAGCCTGTACAGAAAATAATAAACAACTTGTTACAGAAACATAGTTGTTCAGAGTCCAAAAAAGTCCACCAGAAGAGTCTCTTTAGAATTGGGAATTTCACGAGCTTCTATCATGCGAATCCTGAAATCTATTGGGTGGAAAGCTTACAGTCCACGTCTAATTCATGGTTTATTGGAGGATGATCCAGACAGGTGGCTGAAATTTAGTGAGATTATGCCTAACGAAATTGAAGAAAATCCAGTAATTTTAGATAACATTATGTGGAGTGATGAAGCTTCTGTCAAATTATCTGGCCATATTAGCAGACATAATTGTATTTACTGGTATAATGAGAACATGCATTTAACATTAGAGCAACAACTAAATGAGCCTGGTGCAATGTTTGGGGTGCTATTTCAAGTTTTGGTGTTTTTGGACCATTTTTTTTATGGAACAGTCACAGGAGATAAGTATATCGAAATTCTAATGAATAAAGTTGTTCCCCAGTTACAGCAAGAGCCTAATTCAAATGACCTTCATTTCCAACAAGATGGGGCCCTTCCACATTATTCAAGAGTAGTCCGCGAGTATCTTGATGACACATTTCCTAATAAATGGATTGGCCGTCAAGGCCCACTTGATTGGCCGGCACGTTCACCAGACATGACCCCAATGGACTTTTTCTTTTGGGGAGTACTCAAGGACAATGTTTATAGTAAAAAAACAAAAAGTGTCAGTGATTTGAAAAATTACATAAGAGTTGCATTTCAAGAAATTAATACCCAAAGAGACTTGTGCAAAATGTTTGTCGAAGCGCAAGAGGCAGACTTCAAAGCTCCTGCGTTGATAAAATTTAAGGGCTTTTATATTATTGTCCAGAATAAAATGTAATTGTCAATGTTATGCTTGTGATAGTAAATATAATTTTATATATAAATCAAAATAAATGTTATTATTTTCTGTCCACTTACTTTTGGACCACCATATATATGTAAGGAGATGGACATACTGCCCACATTCCCCCTTGAAGAACAAGTACATTGTTATATTGTGTAATGTGAATTGTGTGATGCGTTAATAGTAACATAGTTATTAAGGTTGAAGGAAGACTTTAAGCCCATCTAGTTCAACCCATATCCTATCCTAACTTGCCCTAACATGTTGATCCAGAGGAAGGCAAAAAAAAACCATGTGGCAAACAGTAAGCTTCACATTGGGGAAAAAAATTCCTTCCCGACTCCACATACGGCAATCAGACTAGCTCCCTAGATCAACGCAATATTAAGGAAACTAGTGTATATACCCTGTAATATTATACTTTTCAAGAAAGGCATCCAGGCCCTTCTTAAATTTTATTAGGGAATCACTTATTGCAACATCATATGGCAGAGAGTTCCATAGTCTCACTGCTCTTACAGTAAAGAATCCGCGTCTGTGAGTATGCTTAAACCTTCTTTCCTCCAGACGTAGATGATGCCCCCTTGTCCCCGTCACAGGTCTAAGAGTAAAAAGATCATTAGAAAGGTCTTTGTATTGTCCCCGCAAATATTTATACATTGTAATAAGATCACCCCTAAGCTTTTGATTTTCCAAACTAAATAACTCCAAGTGTAATAACCTGTCTTGGTATTGCAGACCCCCTAGTTCCCTAATAACCTTGGTCGCTCTTCTCTGCACCCGCTCCAGTTCAGCTATGTCTTTCTTATACACCGGAGACCAGAACTGTACACAGTATTCTAAGTGTGGTCGCACTAGTGACTTATATAGAGGTAAAATTATGTACTCCTCATGAGCATCTATGCCTCTTTTAATGCATCCCATTATTTTATTTGCCTTTGCAGCAGCTGCCTAACACTGACCACTAAACGTGAGTTTGTCATCCACCCATACACCCAGGTCTTTTTCAGTGACAGTTTTGCCCAGTGTTTTACAATTAAGCACATAATTATACATCTTGTTCGTTCTACCCAAGTGCATGACCTTACATTTATCCCCATTAAAGCTCATTTGCCATTTATCAGCCCAAGCTTCTAGTTTACATAAATCCTCCTGTAATATAAAATTGTCCTCCTCTGTATTGATTACCCTGCAGAGTTTAGTCTCATCTGCAAATATTGAAATTCTACTCTCTATGCCCCCTACAAGGTCATTGCTAAATATGTTAAAAAGAAGCGGGCCCAAAACTGACCCCTGTGGTACCCCACTGCTAACCGTGACCCAGTCCGAGTATGCTCCATTAATAACCACCCTTTGTTTCCTATCCCTGAGCCAGCTCTTAACCCACCTACACATATTTTCCCCTATCCCCATTGTTCTCATTTTATGTATCAACCTTTTGTGTGGCACCGTATCAAAAGCTTTTGAAAAGTCCATGTACACCACGTCCACTGCATTCCCTTGGTCCAGTCCTGAACTTACCTCTTCATAAAAGCTTATCAGATTAGTCTGACAGGAACGGTCCCTTGTAAACCCATGTTGATATTGGGTCATGAGGTTATTCTTCTCCAGATACTCCAGTATAGTATCTCTTAGAAAACCCTCCAGGATTTTACCCACAGTTGAGGTTAAACTTACTGGCCTATAATTTCCAAATTCAGTTTTTGTCCCCTTTTTGAATATTGGCACCACATTTGCTATACGCGAGTCATGTGGTACAGATGCTGTTATTATGGAATCTTTAAAGATTAAAAATAATGGTCTATCTATGACTGTGCTTAATTCCTGCAGTACTCGGAGGTGTATCCCATCCGGGCTCGGGGATTTGTCAATTTTAGTGATTTTTAGACGCCGCCGTACTTTCTGCTGGGTTAAGCAGGTGACATTTATTGGAGAATTTTTATCCCTGATCATGTTATCCGTCATGGGATTTTCTTGTGTAAATACTGTTGAAAAAAAGTCATTTAGCATATTTGGCTTTTTCCTCATCCTCATCCACCATTTCACCCAGACTATTTTTAAGGGGGCCAACACTATCATTTTTTAGCTTCTTACTATTTATGTAGTTAAAAAATATTTTGGGATTATTTTTACTTTCTTTGGCAATGAGTCTCTCTGTCTCAATCTTTGCTGTCTTGATTTGCTTTTAACAGAATTTATTTTATTTTCTGTATTTATTTAATGCCTCATCCCTACCTACTTGCTTTAATTCTCTAAATGCTTTATTTTTATCTCTTTTTGCACCCCTTACAGCTCTATTTAGCCATAGTGGTTTCCTCCTATTTCTAGCATGTTTATTCCCATATGGTATATATTGTGCACAGGTCCTATTCAGGATGCTAATAAACGTCTCCCATTTTCTTTGTGTATTTTTATGTCTCAGGATATCGTCCCAGTTAATTGCACCAAGATCATCTCTCATCTGTTGGAAATTTGCCTTCCTGAAGTTTAGTGTCCTTGTAACCCCTCTACTACACATCTTATTAAAGGATACATGAAAACTTATTATTTTGTGATCACTATTACCCAAGTGACCCTCAACCCTTACATTTGATATGCAGTCTGGCCTGTTGGTTAATATTAGGTCTAGCAGTGCCCCCCCTCTTGTTGGGTCCTGAACCAGTTGTGAAAGGTAATTGTCTCTCATAGTTGTCAAAAACCTATTACCTTTGCCGGAACTGCAGGTTTCGGTTCCCCAATGTATTTCAGGGTAGTTGAAGTCCCCCATAATAATGACTTCTCCTTGAGTCGCAGCTTCATCTATTTGCTTTATGAGGATATTCTCTGTTGCGTCCATTATTTTTGGAGACTTATAACAAACCCCTATCAGTAATTTATTATTTTTCCACCCTCCCCTTATCTCTACCCACAGGGACTCTACATTTTCATTAGATTCATATATATTATCATGAAGGATAGGTTTTAAGGATGATTTTACATATAAACACACGCCTCCCCCTCGCTTATTTGTACGGTCATTTCTCAACAGACTATAGCCCTGAAAATTAACTGCCCAGTCATGGCTCTCGTCCAGCCATGTCTCAGATATCCCCACCATGTCATAATTATGTTCCAGCAACATTAACTCCAATTCCTCCATCTTGTTGGCGAGGCTTCTGGCATTAGTATACATGCACTTTATGTATCTCTCTGTACCTCTATTCTTTCTTAAATTATTAACTGTTCTTACCCCACCCCCCATGCCACCCCCACCCCCAATTTCATTATTTTTGCCCAGGTCTCTATCTGCACTGTCTTCCCCTCCTATAAAAGGAATACCCTCCCCCCGGCCCTAGTTTAAACACTCCTCCAACCTTCTAGCCATTTTCTCCACCAGCACAGCTGCACCCTCCCCACTGAGGTGCAGCCTGTCCCTAGCGTAGAACCTGTAGCCAACTGAGAAGTCGGCCCAGTTCAGCAGGAACCCAAACCCCTCCTTCCTACACCAACTCCTGAGCCACTTATTAACCCCCCTAATCTCCTGTTGCTTCTCTGGCGTGGCATGTGGTGCAGGAAGTATTTCTGAAAATACCACCTTGGAGGTCCTTGCTTTAATCTTACAGCCTAATTCCCTGAAATCTTGAGTTGAGCAAAACGGGTCGGTCATATTCAAAAGTCGACGACTTTCGCTGAAGTCGGGTTTCATGAAACGAAACCCGACCATAGCGTGAGGTCGGCCACGAGGTCGGCAACCAGAGCGCCAAAGTCGCGCTTCAAAAGATGCTTCCAGCACCCTTTTTCAGCCAATGATGGAGGACACACACTGTGGGCAACGGGATGACATGGGCATCGGTCACCACCATCTTTGAGAAGGACATGCAAGTGATTGGCTGGCTTTGTGTGGCGTCACAATGGCTATAAAAGGGCGTGCACGCCGACCGCCATCTTACTTCTGCCGATCTTAGCATTAGGTAGAGGTTGCTGCTGCTGATTCAGAATAAGGGAGAGCGTTAGGCAGGGAAGAAGAACCAGAAAACTGCTTCTGCTGTTAGCGATTTCCACTTACAACACAACACTTTGTGTGCAGTGACAGGGGAGGCTCTATTTTTGAGCATCAGCTCTGTTGGTTATTAGGCTGCCTTATAAGGCTCCCTGATAGCTGCATTGCTGTTTGCACACTGCTGTGCAAACTGCTTTTTTTAAAAGAAAAATACTTTTCTTCCTCTTTTCTGCACAGTTACCAAGCGTTCATTTTTCCACCCTTTTGTGTGTGCAGCAGTCCTGCTTATTAGGCTGCCTGCGTCCATACTTGGACTGAGAGCATCATTGTCAGCGTCCTCAAATCTCTAGTGAGATCCAAATTCTCACCAATCCTATAGACACCATCCACCTTGTTATACACCATCCAATTTCAGCCTGTTACATTGAGGTGTAATCTCTACTGGGCCTGAGACAATAGTTCTGCGTCCTCAAATCTCTAGTGAGATCCAAATTCTCACCAATCCTATAGACACCCTCCACCTTGTCATACACCATCCAAATTAAGCCTGTTACATTGAGGTGTAATCTCTCCTGTGCCTGAGACAATAGTTCAGCGTCCTCAAATCTCTAGTGAGATCCAAATTCTCACCAATCCTATAGACACCCTCCACCTTGTCATACACCATCCAATTTCAGCCTGTTACATTGAGATGTAATCTCTCCTGGGCCTGAGACAATAGTTCTGCATCCTCAAATCTATAGTGAGATTCAAATTCTCACCAATCCTATAGACACCCTCCACCTTGTCATAAACCATCCAATTTCAGCTTTTTACATTGAGGTGTAATCTCTCCTGGGCCTGAAACAATAGTTCTGCGTCCTCAAATCTATAGTGAGATTCAAATTCTCACCAATCCTATAGACACCCTCCACCTTGTCATACACCATCCAATTTCAGCCTGTTACATTGAGGTGTAATCTCTTCTGGGCCTGAGACAATAGTTCTGCGTCCTCAAATCTATAGTGAGATTCAAATTCTCACCAATGCTTTAGGCACCCTCCACCTTGTCATACACCATCCAATTTCAGCCTGTTACATTGAGGTGTAATCTCTACTGGGCCTGAGACAATAGTTCAGCGTCCTCAAATCTATATGCAAATTGCCTCTTCAGAAAGAAAGAGGACTTTTACTCTACAGCCCCACCTATTGGTAGTAGCGATCCTACAAGTAACAATCAACCCTTTAACGAGTCTTATAATATGACTTAGGATAAAAGCCAAATCAGAATCTCAATTTGCAGACACGGTGTTTCGGGCTATTGGCCCTCGTCAGTGCAAAGTATGAGATCTGATTTGGCTAGGTGAGAGGCTCTGGACTGAGGTCTAAGGGGTAAGGTTTCTCCTTGTGGAGAGTGACATACCAGCTCTGGCTTGTCAAGGTAAGCAGGCTTATTCGCCGTGCAATGCTCCTCTGGGAGCTGTAGAGTAAAAGTCCTCTTTCTCTCTGAAGAGGCAATTTGCAGATAAAATTTCCCAGAGGAGCATTGCACGGCGAATAAGCCTTCTGACCTTGACAAGCCAGCTCAAATCTATAGTGAGATTCAAATTCTCACCAATCCTATAGACACCCTCCACCTTGTCATACACCATCCAATTTCAGCCTGTTACATTGAGGTGTAATCTCTCCTGGGCTTGAGACAATAGTTCAGCGTCCTCAAATCTATAGTGAGATTCAAATTCTCACCAATAGTAGATACACCTTCTACCTTGTTTTAAAGTACCATATAGCTGGTGGTATTTTGGGTACATTTTCACAAAAATGAGGAAGTATGGTGGAAGGTGCCATGGAAATGGGCGGGGGTTGCCAGCTGGTCCCGATGGTGGTGGTGGTGGTGTTGCATCTGTTGGTAGTGGCAAAAGCACAATAGCACCTAAGGCAGGAGGTGTTGAGCCTGCGTCATCATCTGGCTCCACAAGGCCTCGAAGGCTCTCTTTTCTGGGAGTAGGTAAACCGCTTTTAAAGCCGGAGCTTCAGGAACAAGTTTTGGCTTACATTGCTGACACAGCCTCCAGCTCTCTCGCCTCCTCTTCTGAAGTTTCAAAAAATAAAAGCACTGAGTCGTCAGTGGAGGCTCATGGTCAGGAACAGCACCTTTCCTTGTGTCCTTCACCCCTACCAAAAGTGAAGGATGTGGTAGGCCACACTATCGATTACTCCATGGAGCTCTTTTCACATAACCCAGGCGTGGTATCAAGTCAAATCGTGAATTCCCCAGTCCAAGATGAATCTGACATGGAGTGCACTGATGCACAGCCACTGCTAGATTTTTCTGCTGGTACATTCACTCAGAGCACTACATTGTCCTCGCAGTGTACTGAGGCAGAATCAGACCCTGATGAAACTCAGGTGCCCCATCCCGCATTCTATACCACCTTACACGATGCACATGAAATTGAAGAGGAGGTGATGGATGACCCAGTTGTTGACCCAGATTGGCATCCATTGGGGGAAGAGGGTGCAGCTGCCAATAGCTCAGAAGAGGAGGAGGATCCGCAGCAGGCAACGACATCGCAACAGCTGTTATCTGGCAGGACTGTAGCAGTCCAAAAACATGTTACAAAAACCAAAAGAGTTGCAGGACAGCTTGGCCAGATGCTCAAATTAGCACAGCGTGCAAGGTCTCAAAATGTCTTCCATAGTAGGAAGAGTGCAGTGTGGCACTTTTTTGAACAAAATCCTAATGATCAGGCAAAAGTTATCTGTAAGAAGTGCGCAAAGACCTTTAGCTGAGGGAAAAATCTGAGTGCATTCTTAGACATTTAACCACAATGCACTTGAAAGCGTGGACGGACTACCAAACCTCACGTACCACATGTGCACCTGCTCCGAATGAAGGTAGTCAGCAACGCTACATCGCTTCCCCCACTGTAAGCCCACCGGTTAGCACACCACCAGCAGCAAATGTCGAGGTGTCGTCGCAAGGGCAAAGCAGTCATGGAATCACAATGTTATTGCTACGAAAGACTGAATCTAGGCCATCAGCAACACCACCATCACCATCACCAACCCTCTCTCAGTCCGCCATGTCCACCGCTAGTTCCACCATATGCAGCTCTCAAGTCCAGCTCACCCTACCAGAGACTCTGGGTAGGACAAGAAAGTACTCATCCTCTCATCCGCGAACACTGGCTTTGAACGCCCACATTGCCAAACTAATCTCGTTAGAGATTATGCCCTACTGGTTGGTTGAAAGCAAAGCTTTCCATGAGCTCATGGCCTACGCAGTACCACGCTATGACCTACCCAGTCGGCACTTCTTTTCGCGAAAAGCCATCCCAGCCCTCCACGTGCATGTGAAAGACCGCATTGTCCATGCACTCAAGCAATCAGTGAGTGGAAAGGTGCACCTCACAACAGATGCATGGTCCAGTAGGCATGGCCAGGGCCGTTACGTGTCCATCACTGCGTACTGGGTTAATGTGGTTGATGCAGAGTCCACAGGGGACAGCGGCGGTGGGGCAGTGCTGCCTAGCCCACGGTATAGGAAACAGTTGGCTGTAGGCGTTCGACCCTCCTCCTTCTCCAGAAGCGAATGCTCGTCCACAGAGCGCAGTCGCACGAGCACTCCATCCGCACCTGCCAGTGTTGCACACGAGGTGTCCCACTATCGAACAGCTAGTGGTAATCATCAGCAAGCTGTGTTGAAGATGATGTGTTTGGGTGACAACAGACACACCGTGGAGGTACTGGCCGACTACTTGCAGCGACAAACTGAGTCATGGCTGGGCAGTCTATATCTTGAGGCAGGCAAGGTAGTTAGTGATAACGGCCGGAATTTTGTGGCAGCCATAGCCCTTTCAAAACTCAGACACATACCTTGCCTGGCTCACACCTTGAACCTGGTGGTACAGTGCTTCCTCAATAATTATCCAGAGTTAACACCCCTGCTCCATAAGGTGCGAAGACTGTGCTCGCACATCCGCTGGTTGCCCGTACACTCCAGTCATATGCAGAAGCTGCAGCGATTGCTCCACCTTCCCAAGCACCGCCTAATTATCGACGTTGCAACAAGGTGGAACTACACCCTGCACATGGTTCAGAGGCTGTGCGAACAGAGGCAGGCTGTAATTCATTTGTGGGAGGATACACCGGCAGGCAGTTTGCAGGCAGACATGGAGTTGTCTAGTGTGCAGTGGTCGAAGCTGAAAGACCTCTGTAAAGTCCTTCAGTGTTTTGAGGAATGCACACGGCTGGTAAGCGCAGACGACGCCATCATAAGCATGAGCATCCCACTTATGCGTCTGCTCATGCAAACTTTGACGCACATTAAGGAGCAGGTGTCTGCAGCCAAGGAGGAAGAGGAGGAGGGAAGCCTTGATGACAGTCAGCCATTGTCTGCTCAGGGAAGTCTCGTGGATGAGGTGGAGGAAGAAGAGGAAGAGGAGGAGGATGATGGGGATGATTATTTTGAGGAGGAGGAGGATGCTTCTCAGGGGGCAAGAAAAAATGTTGGCGTGGCAAGGTCAGGTACAGGGTTTGTGCGTGACTGGAGGGATGTTGATTTGCCAGAAAGTGCTCCTCCACCCAGCACTCGCAGTGCATCATTGACACCTGGAACATTGGCCCACATGTCTGATTATGCCTTGCAGATCCTAAAAAGGGACCCCCGCATTGCAAAAATGATGAACAATGATGACTACTGGTTGGCCAGCATCCTGGATCCACGCTATAAAGGCAAATTCCAAAACATCATGCCACAGGAGAACCTAGAGCTAATATTGACTAACAAACAAGCAACTCTGGTAAACTGTTTGTTTGAGGCATTCCCAGCACACAGCGGCGGTGATGTTTTTCTAACGAGCCTTTGGGGGCAACATGGAAGAGGTGTTCGTGGTGCACACAGCCGAAGTGGCATTGTACACAGGGGTTTCATGACCATGTTGTGGACTGATTTTTCAAGTATCGCTCACACGACTGGTAATACTGCATCGATCGAAAGTGACAGGAGACAGCAGTTGTCAACTATGCTAACAAACTACTTCTCCTCCCATATCGATGTTCTCCCTCACCGGTCATTCCCCTTTGACTATTGGGCCAGTAGACTTGACACCTGGCCTGAATTGGCACAATATGCCTTACAGGAGCTCGCTTGCCCTGCTGCTAGTGTGTTATCTGAACAAGTCTTCAGTGCTGCTGGATCAATCCTGACAGAAAAAAGGACCCGTCTGTCGACCCAAAATGTTGATGATCTAACCTTCATTAAAATGAACCATGCATGGGTTTCAAAGGATTTTGTCCCACTCTCCCCTGCTGACATGTAGGTTGCCAGAAAAATGGCTTGCTTTTGTCCTCCTCTTCCGTGGACTTCTCCAATTACTCCATTTGCAGCTGCTGAATGTCCAACATCAACATATGCCATTTTTTCCACCTCCCTAACTGGGCTGCCTCCCCCCACTGGGCCGGGGTCACCACCAGGAGCACGCACCCGTGCGAGTGCCGTTGCCCTGGACAGGTGGGTGGGCACACTCTTTGGCAACGGCACTGGCACAAGGTCCCTCATAGTAGAATCAAGTGTCTCTGACGGTGGGGGTGCACACCCGCTGTCAGACTCACCGGCGTACTATGAGGGGCCCTGTGCCAGTACTGCCGCCCACGAGTGGGCCCCCAATGCTTGCTCAGGACACCAGCACTTGCAATACTTACCTCTCCCTGCTCCACCACTGTGTAGTCTGGTCTGTTAAATACTTCACTGGGACTGCCAAAACAAATTTGGTGAAATGATAGATGATGGTTAAGACGTAGCTATGCCCTGTCCTGCTGGGCTCTATCTTCAGATAATCAATGGCTTCCATTTGTTATGGACGTCGACTCACAATGAGATGCAGTGGTGGATTATCATCAGCTTTCACGGTTTTCCGACTCACAGACGTGTGACATTCCTGCCCACATTTTTAAATGTGTCCTCTCATGCCAATCCAATAGAATCGCCTACGACCTGTGGCTGCTGTCTTTTGCACTCCAAAGTTACCTGACAGATCATGATACGCAGTGAGGACAATGTCTACATCTGTCCCTGTGATCACAATTTGATGGAGATGAGTAACGGTGATGGGTTCCACGGTACTGCTATACAGCAAACCTTTCTTCACAAGAACTGTTTTCGCTGTCTCCACAGACAAAGTAATTGAGGGTCAGCATCGCCTCTGAGAATTCTCCCTGGAGTTTTTACCGTGATTAGTAATTCCAAAATTTCTGCAATCAGTCGACTTTCTGTCTGTGCTTGTATCCATCTCGTTTCCTCTTGCGGAGAGTCTGGACTGTCTTACTGAGACTGAAATATATATGAAGATTGAAAAATACCCCAACAGTGTATACTGGTGTAAGCTTCGAATACATAACCCTTTTTCTACTTTTTAGATTCTTGTCTAATCCATACTGAGCCTGTGAGTGTCTTTGTCGGACTCCGGAAATATACACGCAGATTTTTAATGTTTAAACTATGCTATATATACCTGCTATCCAGTGATACTGTACCCTTTCTCAACTTTCTACAATCACGTCAAATCCATACTGGGCCTGAGACCGTCTGAGTCTGCCTCCTGATATATAAACATAGGTTTTTAATGTTTAAACTATGCTATATATACCTGTTAACCGGTGATACTGTACCTTTTCTCAACTTTGTACAATCACGTCAAATCCATACTGGGCCTGAGAACGTCTGAGTCTGCCTCCTGATATATAGACATAGGTTTTTAATGTTTAAACTATGCTATATATACCTGTTATCCTGTGATACTGTACCCTTCCTCAACTTTGTACAATCACGTCAAATCCATACTGGGCCTGAGAACGTCTGAGTCTGCCTCCTGATTAGAGATGAGTGGTGTTCAAGTCGACCTGTTCGCCAAGTTAAAATTCCAGCTGTTTTGGGCGGTGTTCAAGCCGTTCGTCGAACTCGAACACTTTGCTTAAAATTCGGCTGTTCGAGGTTCCGTTCGAGAACGGTTCGATCACCAAAAGCGTAACTTCATTTTCACATTAATAATGGTTTTCAATGTTAATAGACTGTTTCATAGCAAAGTAGCGGTGTGTGGTAGCAAGCGGTGTAGTACACCTGTCAAGGAGCTACATCGTGTGTGTTTCTAATTATTTTTTACCGCATCTTGTCCAGAAAATCCTTTTGGGCCTTGTACCACTGTCTGCTACTCAGCAGAGGAGCCCACCAGTGAACCTAGCTATGCCGCCTGTTTATGAAAGAACCAGTTTTTGACGGCATTTAGCACAGTTCATACTTTGGGCCTAGTAACTGTGTCTGCTACTCATCAGAGGAGCCCACCCGTGAACCAAGCTGTGCCGCCTGTTTATGTAAGAACCATTTTTTAACTCCATTTAGCCCAGTGAATACTTTGGGACTAGTACTAGTGTCTACTGCTCAGCAGAGGAGCCCACCTGTGAACCTAGCTATGCCGCCTGTTTATGTAAGCACTGTCTGCTACTCAGCAGAGTTGTCCACCCGTGAACCAAGCTATGCTGCCTGTTTATGTAAGAACTGCGTGCTTCTCAGCATAGGAGCCCAGCTGTTAAGCAAGCTACAGCACCTGTGGCTTGGACACTTAATTTTTTCATTTTTTCTGGAATGCCAGTTAGGCCTAATTCCGGTTGACCTGCACTTACTGGGAAATCCTCATTCGCGGGGAAGAATTGGAATCCCAGATCCCCATCACTAATGGGGTTCAGCGAGTTATCTGCACCTGTAAGCGACACACGCTGGACCTTTCAATGTAGCGCGCATGCAGCCCCGGACATGTAAGGGCATGACAGACCTGTTATTGATCGATCTCGCGTGTCCCTCTAGGAAGCTTGACGCGTACCGCAGGGGCATGCTGGAGTCTCGTTCGTTAACGGAATTAAGCTGACAAATCACTAGCACAACTAAAAACAGACATCCACCACCACCCACAGAATCGACAAAGCTTGCAATCTGTCAATCTTTTCTGTAGCTGGCATGGTTGAGGCTTCCCGGGTGGAGTCGAATTAAGCCGCAGGCTCCACTCCTGGTGGTGCCCTTCTGGACATTCCTTTAAGGTTCAGCTTTGCAACCATACTGCCCCCAGAAACCAAACACTTTGCCTTCATGGACGCTGTTCGGAGGTTCGTGGGAATAACGCCGCCCGATCGGCAGTTGGCCTAATTTATGGTGGGAAGTCCGACGGTATATGATCGTCTTCGATTTCAGATTTTTACTGTTTTTTGGTATTTTACATTTTTATTCCAGCCTTTCTTGACTTCATAAGGGCATGACATGCCTATATCTGTGTCTCCTCCTCCTCCTTTTACTCCTCCACCTCTTTTCGATATGTAGTTGCCCTTTTCCATATGTTATTTTTGTATTCTGAGCATTTTGTCTGCTTTGGGACACCTTTTAAGGTGTTTTGTAATTGTTTTCTATGTGTTGGTATGTGTTTGTGTTTGCCTGCCATTGTTTTCAATGATAATATAAACCTGAAGCAAAATAATTTTTCTTTGCAGGAAAATCTTTTATTGAAACATGGAACATAAACACTACAGACTCCCAACGTTTCAGCTCAATCGAGCCTTTATCAAGGGTTTATCTATAAAAATAGACAACATATAATCAAAAAATTGTCGGGAAAATGTAGACATCTCATTATATAACAATAAAGAAACATATACATGCACAAAACAAATAACATAAATAAAATAATTCCATCCGGTGAGTGAATCCTAATATTTTGATGGAAAAAAAGAGAAGAGAGTACATCATATATGTGAACATATGCGCACATTAAAAAATTAGGATGGAGCAAATAGAGGTAGTACCTGAGTGATCAAATGTTCCCTTCTTATATTCTAAGAAATAAAGAAAAAAAGGGAATTTGCCTTAAAACCACATAAAGATGTAGCCCAGAAAGGCAAAATGAAAACCACCATGTATACAGACCTGTAAGAACGAGACAACACAGAGCACAGGGGACCACGCCGCCGTCTGGATAAGGGAAAATGTGTACCAGACGGGGAGGTAAGTTTATTTATATGCCTAATAACACAAAAATGCCAAACAGCTGTGATTCGAACGGACCGCACGTCATAGCGCTACCAGCGCCTGCGCAGTATATATGAGATGACGGAAGTGGGGACAGAAAATCCTCCTGCCATAGGTTTTATAAAAGCGCACATCATAATGTCATTTGCGCATGAGCAGAGCGCATCTGACGGAAGCGGGGAAGGAGAAACCGGAAGTGTGGCAAAAAACGACGCACTGGAAAAAAATATACCAAAAATGCCTGAAGAGCGCATTCATAGCGCATATTAAATATATGAAAGAAAAAAAGGGGGGGAACAGGAAGAAACGGACTAATAATACTAGCGCTGATGCACTAAAATAAAAAATGAAAATAATATATCAGCAATAATGTATAAAACAAATATAATAAGGAATCCAGCAGATAAAAGGCAGGGGAGAAAAGGAAGAAAAAGAAGAAAGCAAAAAGGAATATACAACTGACTATATAGTACCTTATTCCCATCTATAATTAGGTCTGAAAAGACAAAAAATCAAATAAAATGATTAAATAATTAACATATATCTATCTCTATATACACATGTGCACGCCTCCATATATATGCATCTACCTTCATACAAAAAATAACAAAACACATATATATATATATACACATACAAGTACATACACACATGCATATATATGAGTACATACACACATATACACACATACACACACGCATATACATATACACCCACACAAAAAACATATATACATATACATCCAAGTATCACTCTGATAGACCTATACAATATAATGTGTATTACACTGTTTACATTCTCTCAACCTAAGAAGAAAGAAGGAAGAGAAAAGTGTAAAGAGCATCACTTAAAAAATTATACAAACTGTCATAATGGACAATATCAATAAAATACCTCATACTCTCTATTGAGGCCAAAAGGTTCCAACATCTGGAGAACAAAAATCCAGTAAGTTTCTCTCTCCTTTAATTTTTGTATCCTATTACCACCTCGTCTCGCCTGTGGTACATGCTCTATAATCTGATAGCGTAATTGTGAAATATTGTGATTGTGAGAAATGAAATGTGCCGGAATAGGTAAAAGAGTTCTTTTACATCGAATCGTTGACTTGTGTTGAGAAATGCAGTCCCGCATATGCTGTGTAGTTTCACCAACATAGCCGAGACCGCAAGGACACTTGATCAGATAAATAACATATGTAGAATCACAACTAAAATAGTCCTTAATAGGAAAAATCTTTCCTGATCTGGGATGACTAAATGTATCTCCTTTCATAATATTAGAACACTGAAGACAGTGTAAACACGGGAATGTTCCTTTCCATTGAGATCTAAAGAACCTTTGTTTATTAGTTACCCGTCCACTGCCAATATCGGCTCTAACCAAGAGGTTACTTAAATTAGGAGGTTTCTTATGACAAATAAGAGGTAAGCTTTGAAACTCTGGAATAGAAGGATAAGAATCCGAAAGAACAGGCCAATGCTGGCGAATAATTCTATGAAAAAGGTGCATAAAAGGATGATAAGTATTAACAAAAGCAATCCTCTTTGTCTTATTGATTGATTTAGATGTTGGCACTACGGGATATGTCAAGAGGGAATCAGGATATCTTCGTGATACAAATTTCGATTTCATTTCACTCAAACGAGAAATACGTTTAGAATTATCAGATACAATCCGATCCACTCTAAAAAAACTGTGATCTTGGAAGACATCTCTTGATATGTTTCGGGTGACAACTAGTAAAATGAAGGAGACTGTTTTTATCAGTTGACTTAATGAAAAGATCCATAGAAAGGGAACCATCAATCCCCTTGATAACTTTGGTATCAAGAAAGGAAATGGACTCTTGAATTGTACTGCATAGTAAAAGATAAGCCATCCACCTTAGCATTGATGTCCTGGTAGAAAGCATCCAAAGAAAGTAAATCACCTGACCAAATGAAAAAAATATCATCTATATACCTCTTCCAAAGTAAAACATACTGTTGGAAGAGTTAATGAGAATAAACAAGTTCAGATTCAAATTCCGCCATGAAAATATTGGCGTAGGGGGGTGCCACATTAAATCCCATGGCTGTACCACTTAATTGGACAAAGAATTGATCCTCAAAAAGAAAAAAATTCTTAGTAAGGACAATCGTCAATAAAGAGATACAGAAGGTTTTAATATCATTAGAGAAACTGGTATTATTATCAAGAAAATTTTTAACGGCTCGGATACCCCTACTATGATCAACACTATTATATAAACTCGTTACATCTAAGGTAACCAAATAACAGTCCTCATGTGCCAGATTTAAGGCTCTTATGCTAGATAAAAAATGTGACATATCCCTGAGACATGAGGGAATGAGATGTAGAAGAGGAGAGAGGGTCCTTTCAAGAACCATTGATAAAGGTGATAACAGTGAGTTCGTAGAGGCAACAATGGGCCTACCCGGGGGATGTAACAAGTTTTTATGTATTTTCGGTAGTGTATAAAACACTGGTGTAATTGGATGAGGATTGATCAAAAATTCACTCAATTTGGTGTCAATGACACCCAAAGATAAAAAATGATGGACTGTATCCTGTATCGCAGACGCAACAGAGGCAGACAGATCAATAGGAATAGGTTGCTAAACATCTTTGTTCCTTAAATGAGAATAAATATCATTAATATAATATTGTCTATCCATTATCACGATTGATCCGCCCTTGTCCGCTGGTTTCACAATCAATTGTTTATTACGGGCTAGACCTTCTATAGCCATTCGTTCAGACCTTGACATGTTATTTAAAATATGAAAATGACCCTTATAATATCATGCATTTTACTCTCCATATCCTTTTTAACCAAGCTAATATAAATTTCCACCGGATGATAGGATCTCGGGGGAGCAAAATTGATAGACTTGTATAGGTTAAGTTGTTTTAAGGCTAATACATTCACATCAGAATTCAAATCAAACAAGGAGACCTCCCCTGATGGTTGTATATCAGATGTATCTTTTGAAAAATGCACTTTCAACCTTAAAGACCTAAAAAAAGTTGAACCTCTTGATCCAAAGTAAACTCATTAAAGCTCGGTGTCGGACAAAAGGATAAACCCTTTTGCAGAGCTGTTGTTTCAGAGACAGATAAAATATGTGACGAAATGTTATAAACCAGTTGATCAGAAATTACCTGGGAACAGGTTTGTACCCGGGAGGAAGTCGAATCGGACCCCCCTTGAGTATCCCTATTACTCTGGTTTCTCTGACCTCTTCCACGTCTCTGGGAAAATGTACGAGAAGAACCTCTAGAGGTATTACTGTCTGAACTGTTAGAAAAGGAGGAGTCCCACCGTCTCGTTGTTCTCCATTCTCTGGATATATTTTGATTTTTCCAAAAATATACATTGTTATGTTGATAGTCATCAGCATCTCTTAGGAACTTGATCCTCTTACGCTCTTGGAGTTGAGCTCAAAAATCTGTATTCAGTTTTTCCACTTGCGTCTTAGTTTTATAAAATTCATCGTGAGAAAGTGTTCCACGTAGTTGTAACTCGGCATTATTAATTTCATTGTGCATAATGGACAATTCCTTCTGCAAAAACTCAACCGTAAGCAAAATAAAGTCCATAGAACATTTATTCAAAATTGCTTCAAATTTACTGCAGAAATTGCTTTTGTCAGAAAAAAGAGTGGGTCTGAGTGATACTCGAAGACCCCTAGGGATCCTTTTGACTCTATGATATTCTGCTAGAGTAGCATAATGCAACTGAAAACCAATTCTCTTCTTATACAACCTCTCATAATCACAAGACCGAAGCTTGTCCGTGGGTGTATGAAGAATCTGTCCAGGTATATTCATCTGACCAATGATGGAATCAGCTTCTGATTGATTGTAGGATAAGGTGTCAAAAGACATTATCAAAAAAAGGTTGCTAAAGACCCCCAAAAAAATTGATATGACAATTATGGAAAAAGGGGGAAAGCTAACCAAGCCACCAGGAAAATAAGTAGTATCTATAATAATAAATGCCCTAACCAGCTTCCGGTTGTAACAACTTCCGTCCAGTTGTAACCGGTGACGTCACCACACACACACGCACATGTTAACCCTCAACACACCACACCGCCTCAACACACACTCCTCTCACCTTTCACCTCCACTCATGTCCACTCACTCTTTCACTCCACATACGTTCCTTTCTCTCACTCCGTTTCTCATACTCACACCGTCATCGTCGCTGCCCCGACATCTTCCTCCGCCGCCGCGATCCAGGATCCACACGTTCTCCAGGCCGCCGACAAGTTCTTGCGGGACGCCATCTTGGATGTCGTGAAGTCCCGCGAGATTCAAGATGGCGTCGCCGCAACAATATGTCGCTGGCGTGGACGACATCGGGATCCAAAAAGATGGCGTCGGCGAAATCTCGCGAGATTACGCCGACGCCATTTTGGATCCCGATGTCGCCCATGCCAGCGACATGTTGTTGCGGCGACGCCATCTTGAATATCGCGGGACTTCACGACATCCAAGATGGCGTCCCGCAAGAATATGACGCTGGCGTGGGCGACATCGGGATCCAAAATGGAGTCGGCGTAATCTCGCGAGATTTCGCCGACGCCATCTTTTTGGATCCCGATGTCGTCCACGCCAGCGACATGTTGTTGCGGCGACGCTATCTTGAATATCGCGGGATTTCACGAAATCCAAGATGGCGTCCCGCAAGAACATGTCGGCGGCCTGGAGAACGTCTGGATCCTGGATCGCGGCGGCGGAGGAAGATGTCGGGGCAGCGACGATGACGGTGTGAGTATGAGAAACGGAGTGAGAGAAAGGAACGTATGTGGAGTGAAAGAGTGAGTGGACATGAGTGGAGGTGAAAGGTGAGAGGAGTGTGTGTTGAGGCGGTGTGGTGTGTTGAGGGTTAACATGGCAAGAGGTGTTAACGACGTCGGCGAAATCTCGCGAGATTTCGCCGACGCCATCTTGCATTCGTGAAATTGCGTCATTTACCTCACGCCGACTTGCTGTGCGGACGCTTGGCATTGCCTGTACCACCATAACTACTGCTGCCTTGGTCCTATGCCTGTTTACTGCCGGTGTCTAATTACTGGACCAATTTGCCTGTACCGCCATAACTACTGCTGCCTTGCTCCTCTTCCGGTGTCTAATTACAGGACCAATTTGCCTATACCACCATAACTACTGCCTTTGTCCTCTGCCGGTGTCTAATTACAGGGCCAATTTGCCTATACTGCCATAACTACTGCTGCCTTTGTCCTCTGCCAGTGTCTAATTACAGGGCCAATTTGCCTCTATCGCCATAACTACTGCTGCTTTGGTCATCTGCCTGTTTACTGCCGGTGTCTAATTACAAGGCCAATTTGCCTCTACCGCCATAACTACTGCTGCCTTGCTCCTCTGCCGGTGTCTAATTACAGGGCTAATTTGCCTCTACCGCCATAACTACTGCTGCCTTGCTCCTCTGCCGGTGTCTAATTACAGGGCTAATTTGCCTCTACCGCCATAACTACTGCTACCTTGCTCCTCTGCCGGTGTCTAATTACAGGGCCAATTTGCCTCTACCGCCATAACTACTGCTGCCTTGCTCCTCTGCCGGTGTCTAATTACAGGGCCAATTTGCCTCTACCGCCATAACTACTGCTGCATTGCTCCTCTGCTGGTGTCTAATTACAGGGCCAATTTGCCAATACCGCCATAACTACTGCTGCCTTGCTCCTCTGCCGGTGTCTAATTACAGGGCCAATTTGCCTCTACCGCCATAAGTACTGCTGCCTTGCTCCTCTGACTGTTCACTGCCTGTGTCTAATTACAGGGCCAATTTGCCTCTACCGCCATAACTACTGCTGCCTTGCTCCTCTGCCGGTGTCTAATTACAGGGCCAATTTGCCTCTACCGCCATAACTACTGCTGCCTTGCTCCTCTGCCGGTGTCTAATTACAGGGCCAATTTGCCTCTACCGCCATAACTACTGCTGCCTTGCTCCTCTGCCGGTGTCTAATTACAGGGCTAATTTGCCTCTACCGCCATAACTACTGCTGCCTTTGTCCTCTGCCGGTGTCTAATTACAGGGCCAATTTGCCTATACTGCCATAACTACTGCTGTCTTTGTCCTCTGCCGGTGTCTAATTACAAGGCCAATTTGCCTCTACCGCCATAACTACTGCTGCCTTGCTCCTCTGACTGTTCACTGCCTGTGTCTAATTACAGGGCTAATTTGCCTCTACCGTCATAACTACTGCTGCCTTGCTCCTCTGCCGGTGTCTAATTACAGGGCTAATTTGCCTCTACCGCCATAACTACTGCTACCTTGCTCCTCTGCCGGTGTCTAATTACAGGGCCAATTTGCCTCTACCGCCATAACTACTGCTGCCTTGCTCCTCTGCCGGTGTCTAATTACAGGGCCAATTTGCCTCTACCGCCATAACTACTGCTGCATTGCTCCTCTGCTGGTGTCTAATTACAGGGCCAATTTGCCAATACCGCCATAACTACTGCTGCCTTGCTCCTCTGCCGGTGTCTAATTACAGGGCCAATTTGCCTCTACCGCCATAAGTACTGCTGCCTTGCTCCTCTGACTGTTCACTGCCTGTGTCTAATTACAGGGCCAATTTGCCTCTACCGCCATAACTACTGCTGCCTTGCTCCTCTGCCGGTGTCTAATTACAGGGCCAATTTGCCTCTACCGCCATAACTACTGCTGCCTTGCTCCTCTGCCGGTGTCTAATTACAGGGCCAATTTGCCTCTACCGCCATAACTACTGCTGCCTTTGTCCTCTGCCGGTGTCTAATTACAGGGCCAATTTGCCTCTACCGCCATAACTACTGCTGCCTTGCTCTTCTGCCGGTGTCTAACTACAGGGCCAATTTGCCACTACCACTTCATAACTACTGCTGGGCAATTACAGGGTCAATTATTATCTGTTTACTCTACAATACTCCAGGACGCCTTCTTCACTGCCAGATAACTGCCAAATAGACTCCTTTACCTGTGCCAACATGAGTCATAACAAAAAGTATGCCAATGCCAGTGAAAGGAAAGCAGCTTTAGCACTACGACAAAAACAACGCCGTGCTAATGAGACTCCTGAGGAAAAACACCATCGCCTTGAGAAGATTAAGGCTTATAAACGCCGTCGCCTCACACACGAATCCCCTAACTCTAAATCCATAAGATTGGCTGAAGAAGCCTCTGCACGCCGTCACCGCCGACAACAGACGGCCTCTTCCTCATCATTATTATTAGACTCACAACAGGATGCTTCCACATCAGCATGTGGAACAATTTACTGCTACACTTCATCCCATATGCCGTTCACTGACATAACTAATCAGCAATCTGTTTCTGCCCTATCAATACCACCATTCAATACCGATGCACAGTATGCCAATGCCAGTGAAAGGAAAGCAGCTTTAGCACTACGACAAAAACAACGCCGTGCTAATGAGACTCCTGAGGAAAAACAGCATCGACTTGACAAGATTAAGGCTTGTAAACGCCGTCGTCTCACACACGAATCCCCTAACTCTAAATCTATTACATTGGCTGAAGAAGCCTCTACACGCCATCACCGCCAACAACAGACGGCTTCTTCCTCATCATTATTAGTAGACTCACAACAGGATGCTTCCACATCAGCATGTGGAACAAGTTACTACCACACTTCATCCTATATGCCGTTCACTGACATAACTAATCAGCAATCTGTTTCTGCCCTATCAATACCACCATTCAATACCAACGCACAGTTTCTTCACATACAAGCTGCAGTTAGCCCGCAGAAAGTGCAACCAAGACAAATATATACGTTGGTCTCAAAACTAGGCGCACCCCATCGGTTGGACATGCACTTCTACTACAACCTCACATTTTCACTAATGACGAAAATAGTATTACCGAACACAGCTGTGGTGACATGACCCATGTATGTGACCATTGCGAAGCTTTGCATTTTGTAGCAGAGATACCTTCTGATAACAACTTTACGCTCTGCTGTCAGAAGGGTAAAGTCCATGTACCCATACTACAATATCCTGATGTCTTTACACGTTTGCTGAAAGGGCAAAGTGAATTTAGCAAAAATTTCATGGATAATATTCGAAGTATTAACAGTTCCTTTGCTTTTGCCTCCATGGGTGCAAATATTTCACCACCTCCTGGATATGGCCCATACTGTTTCCGCATACATGGCCAGATCTATCATAGAACTGGAACACTACATCCCTCAGATGACCAGCAACGCGCATTTGCCCAACTTTACATTCTCGATACTACTACCGCAAACGAACAACGCTTACGATGTAAAGAAAATCAAAAATGTCATCCTACATTGATGAACATTATTGCCCTTCAAATCCAAACTATTAATCCTTTTGTGGAAGCTTATCAAATGTTACGTGATGTGGAAGAACAAGAAAAAATTAAATCTCTACAAAACGGAACTGTCATGCCAAACATCACTATGGCTATTAAACAAGATCGTACTCAAGACCCTCGACGCTACAATAATCCCACTGTCAGTGAAGTAGCAGTCGTGTTTCAAAATGACAATGGTGAGCCACCTTTCAATAGAGACATATTAATTCATTTAAAACCTGATCCCCATAACCCTTTAGCTCCAAAAACACAACAAATTAGTATTCTCCATAGCAATTTGGATGCCCTCCTCTATCCAATATTTTTCCCTTATGGAGACCAAGGATGGCATGATGGACTCAAACAACAAGGCAAAAGTTCGAGGAGGATCACTCAACTCCAATACTATTGCTATATGTTATCTGTCAGAAATTACTTTAATCCACTCCTCAATGGTGGTAAGCTAACACAGCAATATTTAGTAGATGCTTATGTCAAAATCGAAGCTAATCGCCTACATTACATCCGCAAACACCAAAAAGATTTAAAAGTGGAGGATTACTGCCTCCTTCAAGAACATCTACTCAAAAAATCGGTTCAAAAGGGCATCCCTATTGGGAAAACCGTCATTTTACCATCTTCTTTTGAAGGCAGTCCAAGAAACATGCAGCAGCGCTACCAGGATGCCATGGCTATTGTTACAAAGTATGGTCGACCAGATCTATTTATCACCATGACATGTAATCCTAAGTGGAATGAGATTACTACACATTTAGAACCGTGGCAGCGTGTTGAACACAGACCAGACTTGGTTGCACGTGTCTTTAAAATTAAACTGGAATCCCTCTTAAAAGACATTAGCAGTGGATTATTTGGAAACGTCACTGCAATGGTCCATGTCATTGAATATCAGAAGCGTGGTCTCCCACACGCTCATATTTTAATTATTCTTGACAGCCTGTCTAAATTACGGATTGAGGCGGACATAGACAATATAGTCTGGGCTGAAATACCTGATGAAACAATCTACCCTCAGCTCCATAACATTGTTCTTCAACACATGATTCATGGTCCCTGTGGAGAACACAATCCTAATTCTCCCTGTATGGATCTTGGAAAGTGTAGCAAAGGTTTCCCAAAACAAAACCAACCATATACCATCAAAGAAAAGGATGGCTATCCCACTTACCGCAGACCCATTGGCAAAACATATGAACACCATTCTAAGACGATTGACAATTCATGGGTAGTTCCATATAACCCATTTTTACTCACCAAATACAAGTGCCATATTAATGTAGAAATATGTGCTTCCATTCAAAGTGTAAAATATTTATTTAAATACGTTTACAAAGGACATGACAAAGCCAACCTTGAAATTTCCCAAAATAACATCCAACATGATGAAACACACCAATTTACGGATACCAGATATGTTAGTGCACCTGAGGCTGCATGGCGGATATTTGCTTTTCCTATGCATAAACAATCTCATGCCATCATTCGCCTAGCCGTACATCTGCCTAATTCTCAACCACTCTATTTTCATGAGAATGACTCTGCAGACAACATCCATCAAAAGCTCAATTCCAATTCTACACTTATGGCGTATTTCAACCTTAATAAGATCGACCACAATGCACATAACTATTTCTACCGCGAAATTCCAGAACACTACGTTTGGAAACAAGGCACATGGGAACAAAGAAAACGAGGGGGTCTCACAGTTATTGGAAGAATGTATACTGTTAGTGTGAAAGACCAAGAACGCTATTATTTATGTTTGTTGTTACTACATGTAAAAGCTGCTACCAGTTTTGACAGCATTAAAACCGTCAATGGAGTTATGCATGAAACCTTTAAGGATGCTGCGTTAGCACTTGGATTATTATTCGATGATAGCATCTGGAGACATACTTTAACAGATGCTTGCATTCTTAACATGCCTTCCCAACTTAGAGACATGTTTGCTTATATCTGTATTTTTGGCCCCCCCAGTAATCCACTTGAATTGTGGAATGAATTTAAGGACCATTTTTTACAAGACTATTGTCATACATACCACAGCGACACTGAAGAGTGTATCGATTGTGAAGGATATGCTATGAAAGATGTCCAAGATGTCCTCATAGTCCATGGAAAAACTTTTGCTGATTATAATTTACCACGCCCAGCAAAAAATATTAAACAACTCCTTAAACAATATGATAAGGATTATGAGTTAACAAAAAAGCTGCAGAGATGAAAGAAACTCTTAATCAGGAGCAACTTTTTGCCTATGATGTCATTACTGAAGCTTTACAAAATAGCAGTTTAATACCAAAGTGCTTTTTTCTCGATGGACCTGGTGGCAGTGGAAAGACCTACCTATACCATCTACTTACACATCATTTAAGAGGACAAGGAGAAATTGTGTCACCTGCAGCAACTACAGGAATAGCATCTAACTTGATACAAGGAGGCCGAACAATCCACTCTCTATATGGCATACCTATTCCGATCAACGAAACATCTGTTTCCAGGATTAAAAACGATACAAATGCAGGAAAACATTTACAGAGTACAAAACTTTTTATTATTGATGAGTGCACTATGGTCCAAAAACATGCATTGAATGTGATAGATAGACTTCTACGTGACATCATGACAACAAATGTTGCTGAAAAAAATAAAACACCATTTGGAGGTAAAGTTATTGTTCTTGGAGGAGACTTCAGACAATGTCTTCCCATCATCGCTCATGGAACAAGAATAGACATTG